>NC_065413.1:14250010-14948510 GCF_024362695.1 Pectinophora gossypiella | reverse complement strand
TAATCGTCTACCCACTAAAATTCCTGAGCAAGAAACAATCATGATAATTCTACGTAACTTACAGCCATATTATCAAAAAGCAGTGTGTCGCGATTTGTTCACTTCTATTGCTGATTTGATCCAAGTTCTAACGCTTGTAGAAAGAACAAAAATTAGTTGTGATAGATTTGTTGAACCCAAAGTTCAAAAAAACTATTTGGAACCGGATCTGGCTTATAAAAACAGCTCCTCGCCTTTTGATAGTAGAGAAATAAATGAAGTGGATACACAATCTGAGGTAAATAATGTCACTAACACTAAAGCAACAAACATTAAGCGATGCTGGAACTGTCGCGAAACTGGCCATCTCTTTAGATCTTGTGCGGTTCCCAAACAGCGATTGTTTTGCTATAAATGTGGACGTTTCGGAGTGACATCTAAGGACTGTGAGTGTAAGGGAAACGCATCAGGGGAAGGTACAAATCCTGCCAAGTAATCTTTCCCCTAAATAGACAGGATGAAGAGTGGCAGGCCTGGCTTAGAATCGTTAACGGCATGATGACGCAACACGAAGAGTTAAATCCTGTAGTCGTTGAAAAAATCAACGATAATAGGAAATACGTACTTGTAAACATTTTAGACTTCGCATTTGCAGGGTTGTTGGATTCAGGAGCTAATCGTACGGTAATAAATAAGGAATTAGCTACGGTATTGAAAGACTTAGGACTGAAATCACAAAAAATAAAACATACCTGTACTGTCGCCACAGCTGATGGGGTTACCCACGAGATTACAGAAATTATAGATGTACCAATACAATTTGATGGACAGTTTAAAGTAGTGTCAGTATTAGTCATGCCAAATCTTTCTCAGAAACTAATATTAGGTAAGGATTTTTTCGACCTTTTTGGCGTTAGCATTCAATTCAAAGGCGATAGCATCGATCATAAGGAGATGCTGAATGTTTTATCGTCTCAGAAGCCTGCCGTCATTGCTAGAGAAGAACTCAATGAGCATCAACAGTTACTTTTGTCATCACTGATTGAAGAAATGAAGATAGTTATAGGGTCAGGTCTAGGTCAAACAGATATAATTGAGCACACAATTGACACGGGAGATTGTAAGCCGATTCACCAAAAGCAATATAATTTTTCACCGGTTATAGAAAAGGAGATCGAACGTGAGCTAGATAAGATGTTAGAAGAGGATGTAGTCGAACCCTCTCATAGTCCTTGGTGTTCGCCTGTACTCATTGTAAAAAAACCTAATGGTGAAAATAGGCTATGTTTGGACAGTAGACAGGTAAATAAGGTTACAAAAAGAGACACCTATCCACTGCCGAGAGTGTCAAACATTATCGACAACTTAAGAAATGCAAAATTTTTAAGTACCATAGATCTCAAATCGGCCTTCTGGCAAATAAAGTTACACAATTCAAGCAAAGAAAAAACAGCATTTGCAGTACCAGGCCGAGGCTTATTTCATTTTAAGGTCATGCCGTTCGGTCTGGTAAATGCTTCACAAACACAACAGAGACTTATGGATATTCTATTCCAGGCATTCGAAAACAAAGTATGGGCTTATCTTGATGACATTGTTGTGTGTTCAGAAAGCTTTGAAGAGCATATAGACCTACTTCGACGTGTCATGAATATATTAAAGGATGCGAACCTTACAGTCAACATCGACAAATGCAAGTTTGCAAGACCGAGTCTTCGTTATCTAGGTTATATAATCGACAAAGATGGACTGCGCACGGATCCGGATAAAGTATCGGCGATCATTAATTTTCCAAGGCCCAAAAATTTAACGGAATTAAAGAGGTTTATCGGATTAGCAAGTTGGTATAGAAGATTTGTAAAAGACTTTTCAATGGTAGCAGCACCGTTACATAACCTAACGAAAGGCAAAAAACATAAGAGATTTGTTTGGAATGATGAGGCCGAAAAAGCATTTACGGACCTTAAATCGTTACTTACCACAACTCCAGTCATGTGTTGTCCAGATTTTTCCAAGCCATTCACCATACAGTGTGATGCGTCGAATAAAGGCATCGGTGCCGTTCTAAGCCAAAATATAGACGATAAGGATCAAGCAGTCGCTTATCTAAGTAGGAAGCTCACGGACAGGGAAAGACAATACTCAACATCTGAACGAGAACTATTAAGTGTAGTCTACGCCATAGATAAGTTCAGACCCTACATCGACGGGTTTCATTTTACAGTAGTGACAGACCACAGTGCATTATTATGGTTACATAAAATGAAGGATCCGCACGGAAGACTCGCCAGATGGGCAATGAAGCTCCAACAGTTTGACTTTGATATCATTCATAGGCCGGGTAAATGTAACACAGTGCCTGATGCACTATCTCGGTCATTAGATACGGCTACAGAAATTAGTAAAATTACTATTTCGGAGGAACACAAAGACGAATGGTATAACCAGAAAACTAATAGAATTTTAAACAAAGAAGAACGGGATTCCAGTTGGGAGGTAAAAAGGGGGCTGATCTTTAAAAGAATACGATTAAAACAATATCCTGACAGCAAATGTGATCTCAAACTATTTGTACCGCCATCTCTGCGAAATGAAGTACTAATGGAGTGTCATGATTACACCAAATCAGGACATTTTGGAATTAGGAAAACACTTTATCGCGTAAAACAGTTTTATTACTGGCCCAATATACTCAAGGATGTTAAACACTATGTTCGATCCTGCGAGACTTGCTCGAAGTTTAAGGTGTCACAAAAACTGCCCTTGGGTCTCATGGGGCAGCACAGAGAAGTCACGGGCCCTTGGCAGATTGTCTCCGTGGATTTAATGGGTCCTTTCCCTAAAAGCAAATCATGCAACACTATGCTTTTAGTACTTACATGTTGGTTTAGCAAATTTACACTGTTGTTTCCTCTTAGAACAGGGAAAAATGAAAAGATCTGCGAAATATTAGAAAGTCAATTCTTGTTGTTTGGGGCTCCTGAAGCCATTATATGTGACAACGGGAAGCAATTTGTTTCACATTCATTTCGAAATATGTTATCGAAATACAACTGTAAAATTTGGTTTACTCCTAACTACCACCCACAAAGCAACCCAACAGAGCGTGTAAATCGTGTGGTGGGTACCACAATCTCGGCATACACGAATTCTAAAAAACATAACGAGTGGGACGTTAACTTACAGGAAATCGGCCACGCTATTAGAACCGCAGTGCATGAAACTACGGGATACACTCCTTCTTACTTATTCTTGGGTAGGGAGACTTCTCTCTCGTCTCCCTCTTCGGCTGAAACGGTTGAAGGTACTATTTCTAAAGCAAGAGACATCTCGATAAATACTACCACCTATCTGAAACAAATTAGCACTAGGGCAACTGTATACATGGAAGTGCAGAACAGAATGAGGGAATCGCACGACAGAAGTAGTAAAGTCTATAACAATAAACGAAGGTTTGGTTCGTTCATTGTAGGAGATATAGTCTGGAAAAGAACGAAATACCTTTCTAACGCCAATAATAAGTTTATGGCCAAGTTGGCACCAAAATTTGAGAAAGCAATAATAAAAGAAAAAATATCAAACACTATTTATCGTCTTAATAATGTCCATGGTAAGGACATCGGAATGTGGCACATTAAGGATTTGAAACCGGTGTTTAAATAAAACAACTACCATCATCAGGTGTCGTATAATCACCTTTACGATGAGAATATTATTAATTCTGATTGGGAAGTAAATTTTAAATCCGGTGCAGTAGTCTTTTAACGATCATTTGTAAAAAAAAAAAAAATATATCTTTAGATATGTTTTGGAGAAGATAAAAATATATTTTTACGGACAAACAAACAAATATATATGTGTATATATATATTTTTTTTTTCTGAGGGTGAGGGTATTTGTTATGACATTGTTAATTTTTATTATAACTTATTGCGGGTACCTCGACATTGCGTTTTCTCATTATGACTGACGTTTATTTAGAGATCTGGAACGTTCGTTGGATTGCAAAGACAAATCTTGAAACAATTTTGTGCATTTTATTGAGAAATCAAGCAGTATCTCGTTGCTGCAGTTGTGAAGTTATACGTGGCAATACAATATACAGAAATATATATTTACGTGAAACACTGGGAATAAAAAATATTTTATAACCATACAAGGGGTAAGTCAAGTGCACATAGTGAAGTCGTAATGTAGGCTTATCTTTGTAAATGATAAATAGACATTTATGTAAACATTTTGTTCTAGCCTGACGAAACGCCCTTAGAGTCTAGATAGACCAATCAACCACCCTAAGCTCAGCTAGTCGGCCAAGAGGTTTTGGCAGGGTTCCTACGTATAATAAAAACTCTCCTGGCGCCTTTATCCTTTTAAATATATATAATTTAAACTTAAGTTAGAAATAAGTTGCATGCAGATTGTTAAACTTTTCAAGCTAAATAAAAGTAGGTTTCTTGGGTGAATGTAATTACATAGTTTCATTGAGTGACAAATAACCCCATAACAAATGTTGATATTATTAAACACTTATCTTTTTTACTTTTTTTTTAAGTATCATGGAGAATGCTACACCGATAAGAGCGTGGCTCTAGTGATGATCTTTTACTAAATAAGTACCTATTAAGTAGTATTACGTTTTATAAATACTAAATAGATACATTTATAATGCGCAAGGTGTAAACCTTGTATGACATAGAAAATAAGGAAAATGGATATGGCCTCATATCGACAGGGACTGCACGGCAACCAAGTCGCGCTAATTATATCAACTACGTCTACCTACGTACATAGCATTCGCTGCCAACACAAGCGTCTTCCCGGGCATGTCGTAAAATCCGATAGGTATAGGGAATGTATCCTTTCTAATTTGATGGACCTTAACACAATAGTTCATCATAGCCGTATTAGAACTTCGTATTAACAGTGGCTGCAAGTTGTCTTTGATTACTTGTGACTGGCCACCCCATTAGTAATTACAGCACTTTATGAGAATGGTAATTATGTTAATTTTTCAGTGTTATCTGAAAGTTTTCGCATGGACTCTGCTCCTGGTCCTGCGTTGACCCTAATACATTATGGTACATAACGCAACGTCTCCATAGGTGGGCAGAATCATACATAGGTACATACATACATAAATTAATTCTAGCCATAGAGGCAGCCAATCAGCTCGCGACACCAAACACTTCAGGACCCCGATACCGACCCCGCCGGCGTGGTCGACGATTTCCCTCAATCAGCGCTTATCGCTATCGACCCACTAGGGTCGATTAATTCTTTCAAATATTTTTCCTCTCAGACGACGCCCTGAGCCGAGGTTCGCGCCCAACTGGGCACCCTCAGGCCTGTTGTCTTAAACGTTGTACCGGGTGAGAGCCTTCAGCGCTCCCCATTTGTCCGGCCAAGTAGTTAATGCCATCTGCGGCAAATCTACAATAAGTCACGTCAAAAAAAAAGGCGGATGAGCCGTTCGTTATGTAAAAAATGACGAATCAAAGCGTAACTTTGTTACCTATTGAATAAAAATATATTTCAATTTGAATCGGGGCCATTATGCTTCAATGGGATAACTTGTGCGAACTAGTAAGTTGGTTTGTAATAAACTGTGACGCTAACGGTTCGAATGTGGTTATTTACAAGGAAACGAAGCATCACACGCAGTAATAAATAATTAAAAATAAGTAGAATAAGGAAATAGTGTCTTTATGCGTGTCAATGCTAATAGTAGCATTGAAAAATGCTTGTGGACAAGATGTCAGAAACGAATAACAATGATTTGAATATAGCGAAAGTACCTTTTGAAACAGCGCTCGACAAAGCTAGTAAGTGCCTACTAAAAAAACTTTTTTATTCCTTGTCTTTTTTATAAGTAAGTATTTTTTTCTTTTTGTGTGAGAACGATACATAAGGCCGCGCTTTTGAGTTTTTCAAAACCATCTCAAACATAGAACATAATGTTTTAGATTCTAAAAACAAGGTAGGTATTTCCCTACACGTAAGATTGGTTGCAAGAGACGTCCACCACACCTTTTTCTATTTTAAAATTTGCTAGGTCGTTGGTAGGTAAAACACCTTCAGTGGAGAATGCTCCATACCCTCTCCGTTTGATTAAGGTAAGGCCTGTGCCTGTGCCCAGCAGTGGGACTTATATTATGCTGTTCATGTTATGCTATTTGTTATATGTATAGCAGAATAACAGTAGGAAATCTACATTTATATAATAGTTAGAACAAACATGAGAATATTGTTGAAGAGTTTCTTGCGCCGCTGCTTCTCCTCAAGCATACATGTTCGTAGATGAAGAAAGATCTTAAAAATATACGACATTTGTTTTTTATCGATTAAAATATTAATATATATATATTACCTAAATTATTAACGTCTAAGTCTATAATAAATTAGGTAAGTATAATCACAACCTTCACAACATTATGTTGTTCAGAAAATTACACATCAATTTTACAGGATGAAGCACTAAAAGACTATAGCTAACATAATTATACATAAAGGTTTTCTCTAATATCTAGAAAGTTTTTCCGGCTTTCTCAAAATATGTCAAGCATAAATAAATGATACGACTGTAAGTGATAACGCTTGAAGAGGAAGGCTTAGGCGTTCATACCGCGATCAGATCAAGGATGTTTCAAGGATTTCCAGGTCTAGAGTACTCTAAATTAGCGAGCATGCATGAAGTCTTTAATGAGAGTGGAAGAAACCAAAGTGTTGTGTCGGGATCGTAGTAAGGGGAATTGAATAGAATAGAATAGAAATAGTTTATTATAAAAGGACGCCACACACAAAAAAAAAGACAACAATATCATATCAAATTTCCACTAAAGCAATTGCAAAAAAGCAAGGCGGATGTTTGTCGAAATGATCATAAGGCGGTAATGGACGTCCTGAGATAAAAGGGCCTCACTCAGCACAAGTCGCGGTGTGAACCACGACGCTGATATTATGTGGACCCTGTTGGGTGACGCAACTTGGTTTCTGCGACGGAATCCAACTGGATCTGATCGCAGTACGTACGCCAAGGCCTTCCTCTTCCAGACCTACCTCTTAGGGTAGGGGTTTTCATTAGGGTAGGCACCCTAACGGGAAACAGGCGTGATTTTATGCCAATATGTTGATTCCAGACTTCGGTCCGTACAGCTACATGCTAACTGTCCTGACGGGGGTCTCCATCATATCGTACGCGTGCATGGTCTACAGCAGCACCATCATCGTGCCCACCAGCGCGTGTGAGCTGGGCACCACACACTCGCAGCAGGGGCTGTTGGTGGCTGGACCTCTTGTGGGTTAGTGGATATACCATAATTTTTCTCATCTAGCAGCTTCTTCAGAAATCATGCTATGCACTCGGCTCAGGGCATCGTTGAAAGGATTATATTTAAAAGAACTAATTGACCCTAGTGCGGCAATTGTTAACCACGCCGGCGGGGTCGGTTTCGAGGTCCTGAAGTCTTTGTTGTCGCGAAATGATTGGTCGCCTCAGTAATCTGGTCGTCGGAATCGTATATTATACAGGGTGTTAGTGTCATCGTAACGAAAACTTTGAGGGATGATTTAGGCCATGATTCTGAGTTGGTATAAAGTGGAATTTTTCGTCGCAAAATATTAGGGGGGATGTCCTAATAATCGTTACGATGTCACTAACACCTGTATATTATATTACGTCCTTCGAGCGCCGATATTTTTCAGTACCGTCCTTAAGCAGGCTTTCAACCCCCAAAAGTGTTGTCTTAGTGTTTTTTACTCTCAGTCAAGCAAAACGTACTGGTTATATGCTCTTTGGTCAAGCAGAGAAGAGTGTGAAATTACGTCTAGAATAATTCATTGGCCATTTGTATGTTGCAGGAGCCATTTTAGGTGCTATACTGTGGGGCTACCTAGCGGACAGACATGGACGTCGCAGCATGCTGCTCGTGTCCTTCCTATCAGCGGCTGTAGTCAATTCCGTCGCCAGCCTATCAGTTAATTGGATCATGCTGATAGTGTTACAGTTCTTAGTGGCCCTATTGTAAGTTTATCACATATACTTAAGTGCGGATCCTGGGGGGATGAATCACGTGATAATCTATCTAACTACCTATTCATCATCACTAATTCAAGAGCCATACTCTTGCCGGTGTAGCATTCTCCATTCTTAATTAAAACACATAATAACGGGTTCTTACCGCGTTTAAAGTAGGGATAAAAACGCGATAAGAACGCGTTATTATGTGTTTTAATTATGATAATAACCGCGTAAACTTAAAACAATGTCTTCTCCATTGTTGTCTATCAAAAGCCAACTCCTTCACTTCCTTATAACACACGACGTTCGCCTTCTCTTTAATCTGTTCCCAGTGCCGTAACTAGCCTTTTATGCGCCCGGTGCGAGCTTTCAAAACTGCGCCCTTGAAAAATGCTCTAACCAGGCTCTGACAATAAAGTGGACAAATGTGCATAAAAATAAATCTATCTATTTTTTGTTCACGAAGGTATAGGTACTTAGTAGATTTCTATAAGATAAAAATTGTTTATTCAAAAATATTTGCTCAAATACAGAAATGACACAAAGTACTCGATAGTAAAGACCCAAGGCTAAGGTAAACCGTAATCACAAAAAAAGGACAGCTACCTACTCAAAGATTTACTTTCCGCGCTTTTCTCAAGTCCTTGATTACATTGTCATACGACAGGAGCCGTGTTATGTCGCGTTCAATCGACAAAATCGCTAGGCAAGACAATCTTTCTTGGCCCATCGTCGAGCGCAGGTACGTCTTTATTAATTTGAGCTTACTGAATGATCTCTCGCAGGAAGCTACAGTCACTGGCATCGTTAAAAATATCTTTATAGCGACTACTACATTGGGAAACATTTCCTTTAAATCCAGTTCCACTATAGCTTTGAGAAGACCCATACTTGACTGACATTCACATTTATCAAATAATGTAGACGCTTCAACTTGACTCTTCAAAGTTTCTATTTCGGCCCAAAATTCTGTGGCATTTATATCTGCAGAATATTTTGATACTCAAATCAGCTGCATGTTTTTTTAGTTCTTCAACCGAATATGTAGTTATGTGTTTTACGGTCAAAAAACCGAAAGAGTGGTGTATGTCGCGTAGTTTTTCGAATCGCCATTTTAATTCAGAAATTATTGTATCTATTGCTTCATTTATCTGAATTTTGAAACTTTGTTGCTGAGTAATGTAGTAGCCGGCGTCTGAACTTTCACTTAAATCGTGTCTTTTTACTCGCTTTCGTCGCTTTTCAGGAAAATTGTCTTCAATGTCACATTGTTCACAAATTCTTTTTGCCTTTTCGAAAACAATGTCCATAGTGTCGCGAATATTCTGAATCTGGCTTGTCAATAAAATAAAATCATAGTTACGGTATAGGTAGTTTTGTTTGTGTATGTAATATTGCGAGCAAGACAAGGTTTGTCTGATGTGTCGTGACGTGACGCATCAGAACTGTATCGGTTTCATATATAAGCCATCACAACACAACACGTTACGCACTAGTGTGAACGTTACCATCCTACTGAACCTCCTAATATTATGAACGCGAAAGTTTGTATGGATGGATGGATGGATGTTTGTTACTCTTTCACGCAAAAACTACTGAATGGATTTTAATGAAACTTTACAATAATATAGCTTATACATCAGAATAACACATAGGCTACAATTTACTTATAAACATATTGTTCGAAATACTAATGCTGCGCAGACGAAGTTGCGGGCACCAGCTAGTACTAAATGTATGAAACCGATACCGTTCTGACGCGTCACGTCACGACACATCAGACAAATATAAAACCACCTTTACAAGTGTTGTTGTTTCAAGATCGCTTGAAAAATGCTATATAGATATAGATAGTACAGAGGGCGCGTCTACACCATATTCGCAATAAAACAAAATGTACCTACTAACTACCATGCATGAAACAAAACTAGATACTGGTCTGGTCATTTCTGCGCCCCTCCAGGGTCTGCGCCCTGTGCCAGGGCACCGCTGGCACCGCCCTAGTTACGGCACTGTCTGTTCCATGTAAGCTCTTCTTGGTTTTCCCCTTCCTCTCTTTCCTTGTAGCTAGAAGGGATGATGTTTTTATTAAATTCGACGTGTCTAGTGTTCAATCCAAGTCCAATGTGCTTCTTCTGTCCTCAATAACTCTAAAACATTTCACCATTTCAGAGCATCAGGGCAATACAGTCTGGCAATGACACTGTTGAGTGAGTGCGTGCCAATGGCTCGCCGCAATCTAGTGGTTTTGATCGTAGCCAGCATTTTCCTCCTTGCACAAGGCGTCATGGCACGTAAGTTAATAAAACTATTAGATTTAATACAATTGATGACAAACATCTCTAATAGGTTAGTTTCCTACTATTCAAATCAGTCACTTTTTACTAACTGTCAAAACACGAAATTACTATGGAATTTGTATGAAAAAGCAACATGTGACGTCATAGAAAAAAACGTGATGAAATATCGGACTTATTATTGCGTTTTCTTGTTGAAAATTCATAAATAAGTTAAATAGAAAAAAAAGAAAACGTTTTTTATTAGTTTTAGATCTGTCTTTATTTAGTAAGTAATCGGATTTCATAATTTATCTTCAACCTAGTACATAACCGCGAAAACTTCACCGAATAAGTATGTATGTTATGTATGTATAAGTACGGTATTAATAAACTAACCTCAGCTTCGAGACTGCTCTCAGCAAGAGGGTTTCCCTCTTGCCTTCCGCCCCGCAGTACTATGTCTGACGCGATTGCTGTTTTAATAAATTATATTTTATTTTGCAGTTCTAGCGATACCAATAATTCCACTGGAGTTCTCCTACCACCTACCTTCTCTGGGCATCTATTGGAATCCGTGGCGGACCGTGCTGCTGGTTTACTCCCTGCCTAGCCTCATATGCCTGCTGGGCGTGTACTTCATGATGGAGAGCCCAAAGTTCGTCTACGCAAAAGGCGATGAAGAACGATCCTTAGACATCTTGAAGTACATACATAAAGTTAACAGTGGTAGAAATTCCAAAGAAGAATATCAGGTAAATAGGCCATAATAATTCTAACAAGTATTAAACAGAACGACCAGTTCAGTAAAATTAATGATTATAATAATATTTCAATGAGTCAGACATAGATTAACTATACCATAGAGTTACTAAACTACTCTGGGCGCCATCCCACTCGTGTCAGACAGAGTACTGCGAGGCGGAAGGCAAGACGGAAACCACTGCCCTATTTTTCCCAAAAAAAAGTAGCATGGAGAATGCTACACCGACAAGAGCGTGCTCTTAAATTGGTGATGAGATTATCTTCCCTAGCATTATCCCGTTTTTCCCAGAGTTTACCTAACCTGGAGATTTGGCAGGTCCGGTTTTTTATTACTTAATCTTATATCTACCAAATCACGAAATGATCACGAAAGCATACACTCGCACCGGTTCAGAGTAGACTGAACTATTTTATGAACTTTGTAATCTTTATTTTAAAAAGAAAACCTTTTGATAAGCATACTAATATGGTATTCCAGGTTAAAGGCCTTCTGGCAGATACAACGATCGCTCAAGACGATGGAAAATCATTACATTCAGTAGCAGAGTTGTTGAAGGCACCGCTCCTGAAATATTTGATCATCATGTCAACGCTCTCCGTGTTTCAACAGTTAAGTAATTCCAGGGGGGTTAAAATGGCCACATCGAAGCAATTCATCTAAGAAAGCAATATTGCTATTTGACATTTGATTGCAATGCGCACTTACTTTTTATATGCGCAAATGTCAAATTGCAATATTGCTTTTTTAGATGAATTGCTTCGATGTGACCATTTTGACCCCCCAGAAATTAAGTAAAGCGACATTGACTTTTTGTGAAGTGACTTATCGTAGATTTACCGCAGATGGCATTAACAGACCGGTGGGACTCCCAGTTGCTGCAGCGCTGGATGCAGCTACACGCTGCTGTGCCCAGGGACGCGCGAGTTTATTAGCTTTAAGTTGTATAAGTCATTATTCATCATCATCAGCCCATTAACATCCCCACTGCTGGGGCACGGGCCTTCCCTATGGATGGATAGGGAGATCGGGCCTTAAACCATCACGCGGGCCCAGTGCGGATTGATGGTTATTAACGACTGCTAATGCAGCCGGGACCAACGGCTTAACGTGCCTTCCGAAGCACGGAGGAGCTCGATATGAAAACATTTTTTTTGTGGTCACCCATCCTATGACCGGCCTTTGCGAAAGTTGCTTAACTTCAACAATCGCAGACCGAGCGCGTTTCCCGCTGCGCCACCGAGCTCCTCAAGTCATTATTACTAACATTATAATATAAGTTCTTTGTTACTAGCATATCCTATATATAAAGTCCGAAATAAATAATTTGAATTAACTACTCGACAGGATGATGAGGGATTTTCCAGGATACTTTCCCCAAAATTAATATAGATGGCGCTGTCGAGATTTAACGTGATAATTACCTATTTTCTCATTACTCGGGTACCTACATAATTATTCACAAATGACAGGTAAAACTGTCATTAGGTAAGTACTTAATGGAATTAGAGGGTGTGTGCGGTCACGAGCATTAAGATGTATACACTTTGGTACCATGTCACATTAACTTTTTTGACAACTTGGAACTGTAAGTCTCACTAAATGTCAAATATGTTAGTGCGACAGAGTCCTAAAGTGGGTACATTATATTGCTCATGACTGTACTGTATTCACACAAATAAAGGTTTACTACTACCTACTACTACTACCTGTAATAGACGTAGTTTATCAAAAAGTGCATTCTATTGCAGAGTGGGAGCGTTCACGTTATGGTTACCGACCATCGCTAATCAATTTGTGAACATCGTGAAGACTGGAGAAGGCAGGAACTACACCCTGTGCCAAATCCTGGTGGCCGGCAAAAATGCTTCACGTCATGTAAGCTTGTGGATTGGGTTCCTAGATCAGCAGCACGATGGGTGGGGATGGACCGGCAGTGCCGTCGTGCCGGCAGAGTAGTGGGATGATTGGTAATAACGACGAAAATAGTAACACCAACAGGAATATCCAGTTTATTAATAGAACACAAAGAAATTATAACGATGCTTAGATATGAGATACAGTGAAGAATTAATGATCACAATCTCAAATTATAGGGCACCAGAGCTAAGCAGTATACGTTGCTCTTATGAAGGTCGGGGATGGAATGCGTCAGCGTAAAATGAAAGGAAATGCGGAATTGAATGACAATTTCGAAATTTAAAATGTTTGACGGTCAGAAAGAAAGGCCAGCATGTGCAGAGTTTGTACACTGCTACAATGTATTGTAGCATTGTCTGTGACTACAGTCACAAATCAAAGACAATGTCTCTATCGCGAATCGAACCCAAACGTAAACGAAACGAAAAGATCGGGAATCCAACGATGGACGTAGTATTACTCTTTGGTCCAACGCTCTAACCACTAGACCACGGAAGCTATTTTTTATAAGTCATCATTATTAATTTAAGAGCCAAGCTCTCGTCAGTGTAGAAAAATAGGGCAGTAGTTTCCCTCTTACCTTCCGCCCCAGTTTTTTTATAAGTGAATTTATTTATTGTAGTCTACCTTACCTGCGTGTGCGCTGAACGAAACGGCCCTGCTGATAGTGTTTGGAATGGGCTGTATTCAATCTCTGTGCAACATCTTCCTCAGTATGGTGAGTACTGGAGGGTTAAAAAGGCCACATAAAGCAATTCATCTAGAAAAGCAATATTGCTAATTGACGTTTGTTTGCATTGCGCACTTACTTTTTTATGCGCAAATGTCAAAAACAGGTTTTGGCAAATACTGGTTTTTTAGATGAATTCCTTCGATGTGGTCTTTTTAACCCCCTGTTTGAATTTGTATTACTTCATGACCCCGTATTACTTCATGCAGCCTTCAATATATTACGTGAAAAAAAAAATTTTTTTTGGGAAGAAAATACCCGACCCCGTCCCGTAGGACCTGGTAGTGTAATGGTCAACACGCCCGTGGTAACAAGAGCTGCGGGTTCAAGTCCCGTCCGAGTCAGAATTTTATTCGATTTAAAGTTTCTCTTTGCGAGTTTCCCTAAGCGAGGATTTAAAGTGCTATAAAAACAGAAAAAAATGCCCTCAGATAAAAAATGAAGAATGTTTATTTTCTTTTACAATAAAGCCTTAACTACTGCTGGATTGGGGTCTCCATTTAAGCGACATAGCCTGTGTTTGGAGGCCCCGCTCTTCCATTATTACAAATAAATTGTATGTAAATAAAGCAGTGTGGTAGGTTTAAAAAGAAGACAAGCACTACGGCATGCAGATAGAATATATATCAGCACACCCAGCCCTACGATGTATAAATATTGGGATTGGTACATATTACTAGGACATACCAGGAATCGACTACTGGGTGTGCCGAGTATAAAATAAAAGAGTTATTTTAAAATTTCCAGGTGGTAAACTACGGCGGGCGTCGCAACACAGTGATGGTGCTGGCATCTGTCAGCGGTGTCAGCGGCATCCTGGTCAACCTGGTGCCGGACGCGGTCGGCAGCGCAGTCTTCTTCGTCATCTTCCTCATGGGGTTATTACTACTCGGACTCTACACTGCCATTTCTGTCGCCCTGTTTCCGACGCATCTGAGGTGAGGGATTTGTTATTCCTGGGGGGTTAAAAAGGCCACATGGAAACAATTCATCTAAAAAGCAATATTGCTATTAGACAGCTTTTTTTTTTGACGTGTCTTATTGTAGGGTAGTCAGAGGTATGTCCATCGTAAGATGAACTGGTTTCTAAGTACCCACACCTCATCGAGCTTTCTGTTAGACCAACGTGATAGGTGATGAGCCGTATCGCCGTCTATAATGGTCGAGCCAACTGTGTTAGTGAAAACTGTACTCAAGATAACTCATTGGTGCAAGACTGGGTAGCGAGGCTTGAACTGGGCCGGACCGGCTAATTCGCCGAACTTTGGCGACTTGAAAACGATTCAGATAAATCGAATTTCAGCGTTTGGTACCGGGTAATTTCCGATGTTCATTGCAATCTGGATGAAAATCAATCCATAGATAATAACAGACGTATTAGTGGGGTGCATGATTGAAGAATGACTTTGGTCCGTTTGAGAAGCAAGCCGGGGAACCGCAGAACCACAGTGACTGCATAATAGGCTGTAAAAATAAATGGTTTTTTTTTTTGTTATTCCAGGGCTCTAGCAGTATCCCTGACTATGACGGGAGGTCGTGTGGTGTTGTTCGCCGTCGTTCAGATCCTGAATTTCCTTCTCAAACACAACTGCGATCTTGGATTCTACATCTTTGCATCCATCATTGCCGGTTTGTACTTAATAGTTATCCAACTACTTAATGCTTGGCGAAACCACAGTTATAAACATAACTAGGTTCACGCCTGTATCCCCTTCTTCTATCGTGTGGGTTGTGAGGTGGATTACTAACCCCATCAACCCTGGTGTCAGGGTTATTATTGAGCCGCCATAAGCCCCTGACATGACTCATGTACTTACATCAGTAAGTAGTAACCGGGACCAACGGCTTTAACGTGCCTTCCGAAGCACGGATCATCTTACTTTTGAACAATCAGGTGATCGCCTGTAATGTCCTAACCAAACTAGGGATCACAAAGTGATTTTTGTGATTTGTCCCCACCGGGATTCGAACCCGGGACCTCCGAATCGTTAGCACAACGCTCAACCACTGGACCACTTTTATAACTCCTCTGCCTACCCCTTAGGGGATACACCCCACTACTCGCCAGCTATGTTTAAGTCGTGCCCAGCGAGGGCGTGCTGCCGCCAAAGAATGTTTTCGTGGTACCGAACAGAGCAGAGTACCCCGCTAGCCACAAGTTGGTAGTGTGACTAGGGATCGACGATCCACTTGAGTCCTGTTGGAAGTTGTATATATGCGTCTCGCTGTGTAAAATTCGATATCGCGTTTCAGGACTGCATTATTGAATGTAGCGCCATCTGTTGCATGTGGGCGGAACTAGCTGGTAAACTAGTTGGGTCCGCCACAAACCCGTTGCCATTAACCTGCCACAAATCCTATAGTCCGTTCAAAAATGATCTTCATAAAAGGTAAACAAACCTGTTACTACAAAGAATGTTCGAATTTCACCTCACTGACTTGTTTTTATTAATTATACATCACTGATGCCAAGTTGTTATTTTACATTTCAGCGTCAGCGGTCGTGGTATCCTTCTTACCAGATGATCGTCGTAAGCAGCTGACACCTCCAAAAAAAGCTACTAAAGCAGTTCAAACAACACAAAACCTTGATACCACAGAGAAAAATATACAAAAACGATGATATGAGATGATAAAATAGTAGTAATTATTGTAATCACTACATAATCATAAATCATAAACAACCTATATACGTCCCACTGCTGGGCAAAGGCCTCCCCTCAATCAACCGGAGGGGGTATGGAGTATACTCCACGCTGCTCCACTGCGGCTAGGTGGAGGTGTTTTTACGGCTAATAGCCAACAGCTTAACGTGCCCTCCGAAGCACGGAATCATCTTACTTTTTCAGACAATCAGGTGATTCAAGCCTCAAAAGTCCTTATCAAACAAAGGACAGTCTCACAAAGTGATTTCGACAAAGTCCCCATCGGGAATCGAACCAGGACCTCCAGATCGTGAGCCAAGTAAATGAAAAAAAAAAAAAATGAAAATATGATGATACAAAAATACCAAATGTGGCTGCAATTTGTATTCAAAATTGTGGCTCTGTCTACCCTGAAAGGAATGATATTTTATACATAGTACCGCTGTCGCCGGCTCAACCTCACTATTTTACTACTACTCCTGCAGACACGATACTACGATAACTCCTATAGCTACGATAGCTAGTATGCTCTACTGCTTCTCAAATTCCATAACCACATTACCGGCAATGTATATTTTATATGATAGGCTGCAATTTAATCATTACTTATTGTAAGATACTGCCTACAAAAGTTATTTTTTGATAAATAGACGATCATACTAAGTTGAACTCTATTTCACATAGTGAACGAGTGTCCTCTACACCGGTTCCCAGGTGGCATAGCCGAGCTGCATTGTGTGACGGTTGCGGCAGAGACCTGATTAGGGGATCTTAAGCTGGATATATGATCATAATAATACTAAGTTTAACTTTCCTATGATAAGGAGGGATCTCCTTGCATGATAGTCGATATTTTATATTTTGTCCTGCAGATTATATTTCACAAGACGACCTTTTAATATACCATCGCAGAGCTCCATGGGTTGTAAAGTTTGTGGACGAGTGGAGTGCAAAGTTGAAGTATGAATTTGTTCCTACTTGTATGGCGCTCACTTGGCCCTTCTAATCTCTTTATTCTATTCCGTGGTCCTACCCAAACAAGGAATAAGAAAGATAATTCCAATATGACGACACCATGACTACAACAATATAATCGTATTTATCATAACTACCGTCATATTATAATCTTTAAATGATAGATATAATTTGCAGGTGATAAATAATTAAAGCATAAGTATATTTTATATCTTAATTATTACTTGCTAGATAAAACTGATTTCCGTGATATAGAAATCTGACAATTTGTTTTCAAATCCTTAAATAATCTTTCATTTTACCAAAGGCATTTCCTTTGAAAAGTCCAAAATGTCGAGAAAATATTAAAACGTTAGTTTTGTTAATAAAAGTTTTAAAATTTAATTTAAATAAAATAAGAATAGCCAAGGCAATTCCTGGTGGTTTTAGTGCTGTGAAGTGACAAAAAATGGCTGATGATAATGATAACTCCAAAGCAATGGATCTGAACAGAATTCCTTTTGAAGAGGCGCTGAATAAAGCTGGTAAGTATATAAACAAATTCAAATTCAAATAATAATAATATCATTTATTCCAGATTAACATATCCATATCTAAAAAATCTATTTCATATTCAAATTCAAAAATATCTTTATTCAGTAGGTAACATACACTTTGAATCGTCAATTTTACATAACGAACGTCTCATCCGCCTAAAACTACTGCAGCTTCTCACAACCTGTATAGCCGGGGAAAAGAAGCTGCAAGAAAAACCTCGGCACAGGGCCCTAGACGTTCTTTAAAAAAGAACGACACAGATTCTTCTTCTTCTTGTCGTGCCTCTCCGTTACTGGAGTTGGTGATCAGCTTATGAAAGACAGGCACATGTGTGTACCTGGTCATACAGAATACCACTTCGACGTTGCCCTTCGTCCACCCTTTGATATTATCCAACCATGTCATCATCAGCCTTCCCACGCGTCTACGACTCATGATTGTGCCCGACAATATAACTTGAAGCAATGAAATGAAATTTGGTGTAGGAGTAGGACAGAAAGAAGTAGTTGGACAGAAATGATTACTAATGAATGAAGAAGTACTAGTAAGAGTAAGGGAAAGGAGAGAAATATTGAGAGTTATTGACGATAGGAGAGACAAGTTGATTGGAAACTTAATAAGACACGACGATTTTATTAAAAACATCATGGAAGGGAAGATAGAAAGAAAGATAATACAAATACTGATTACCCTAAGAGTATAACCTACTTACTTCAAATTCCAACCTAGTTCGATAGGTTACGACTTACGACGCGAGCACTCCGCCAAAGATAACCTTCCCTGGTGTATATACCGTGCAGTCGGGCGATTCAACGATTTTCATCATGTATACAAACGTCTACAATCAGTCGACTTTGACTTATATGACTATGTATTCTTCTACTTCTACTCTTCTAAACTACTTGGCCGGATAAATGGGGAGTGCTGACGGCTCTCACCCGGTACAACGTTTAAGACAACAGCCCTGAGGGTGCCCAGTTGGGCGCGAACATCGGCTCAGGGCGTCATGTAGTCTTTCTCCTTCTCTATAAGAGAAAAAGAGAGAGAGTATTTCTATTTCTATCTGACTTTGTATTGCAGGTTTCGGCCTCTACAGCTTCATCCTAACAGCTCTGGCAGGGCTGTCGATTCTCTCCAGCGCCTGCGTAATCTATGGCAGCAGCATTATAGTGCCAACCAGTGCTTGCGAGCTTCAGACTACGCTTGCACAGCAAGGGCTGATAGTGGCATCGCCACTTTTAGGTTGGTTGTTTGAACAGACTGTTTAAATGTATACGTATAGATACCCTAAGAAACGCCTATACGTACCTACTCATTGATAGATCAGAGACCGATCAATCAATAAAGATAAGTAATGTTTCACATGCAATGGAGTAGCGTGGTGCAGACCACACACCGGTTGATTGAGTTGCTGGTACATCAAGTGAAATTTTCCATCGCAAAGCACTAACATTTTCATGAATTTTCCGACAGGAAAATCCGCTTGATATCAACTCAGAATCATCGTCTGAATTATCCTTCTCAGTATTTTTTACGATGTCACTAACACCCTGTATGTATAGGCTGTTCATAATATTATGTTTAGTTTATACATTGTTTTAAGTTTACGCGGTTATTATCATAATTAAAACACATAATAACGGGTTCTTACCGCGACCGCGTGATCATGGCACTTGCAACAGTGTCGAAATATCGGGAGTCTCATATTCCTACTTAAAACGCGGTAAGAACCCGTAATTATGTATTTTAATTATATTTAGTTTATAATAGATCAACATAAGGATTCGTTTTTTCCAAAGACTGATGAAAATATTGGGAGTGGAAAAGCGAAAATGGTGTGTCGGGATCGGGAAGTGCTCCGTGGCTTCTACTTACCCTTGAATAGATGTGATTGTATATATTATGTATGTAATCATAAATAAGTAAATATTTACCTACTTTTTTTAGCATTGATGGGTTTGCTCTTGGCCCCAGACTTGCCCGAAGACATCGACGAGGCCTAAGATGGAGCGAGCCCAGAAGGTGACTGTTCACTCTGGCCTTGAAAGCACCCGGGTTCATTCAAACATTCGGAAATACAGAAGATGGCAGAGAACTCCACCACCACGTAACCTTGTTTTTCTTTTTATTAACTACTTGGCCGGATTTTCTGTGTTCCAGGAACCATAGTTGGAGCAGTGCTATGGGGCTACTTGGCAGACACACGAGGCCGCCGCAATATGCTCCTAGTGTCCTTCCTGTCAGGTGCCATATTTAATGCCCTCGCCAGTATTTCTGTCAATTGGGGCATGCTCATGGCTCTGCAGTTCGTTGCCTCCTTGTTGTAAGTATTTTGTCTTTATCACACATACATTATAAAATAGGGACAAAAAAAATAGGTATTAGGGTGTACGATGTGAAACTCATATGTAACTTACAAACTTGTACCATCATAGTATGCAAATAAAGAATATTGAATATTGAAAATAGTCAGTAGTTAAATCAATATCCATATTGGTGCTGATTCCTGTAGACACCATCTAAATTTATTTCAAGTTATACCTGTCATTTTCTTATCCGCAGAAAACGGACGGATAATCGACAGGTATTCAATTTATGGTACACACGTCAATAGTATAATTACTTGCTTGCTTGAATGATTGGTGCACTTGTGCGGCTCCCAATTGATAATCGCGCGTAGCGATTGCGTTGATGGCCTTCGGCGGCCGATTAATAACCATGCGAAGTCCATATGATGGGTATGTATCACCCGAAAGTGGTGACGACGTAGGCGCCCCGAGTAATCCACCATGGCTCTGCCAGGCTGCATGGCTTCACGTTGCGGTGTGATTCAGAGTAGATTCACACCCTATTCTACTTCCCTGAGTAGAAACGGACTCCCCATAAAAAACCCTCCCAAAATTTTATATTGGCCAATAGCCCGACAGAATTAAGTTGACAGCACACGTGAAACGCATATTTGATCAGAATAATAATGGGTGGAAGTTGAAATTGTACCTTGGTGTAATAAAAAGTATCATCATTTATACCCAAAAACAAAGATAAAAGATGCATTGTCTGTTAGCCATGAAATTAGAAGTTTAAACAAAAAAAACTTAACAACGCCATCTATCGTGTTTTTGGGGAACGCCTATTGGAAAGTCCCTCAATAAATGACCATAAAATTACGAAAAACGAACATTTTAATTTAAAATTATCGTTGGCCTTCTTGATACCTAGCGATGATTCATTTAGCGATAGATCAATATTATCTATGAATGGCTTATCTTTATTCTGTAGTTAGTAAAATATGTGAGTCAATCAAATCAATAAATCTCAGTAGAACAATATTTAATATAATGAGATAGGCGGATAATAACGTAGTGAATTGTATTTTTTTTTTGGATCTATAAAAAGATAGTAATTCCAAATACAAACAAATGCATAACTTAGGTATTTTTTTCTTATCGTCTGTAACTATTGCCTTACTAGATCCGTAGGTACAGTCATGAGCAATATAATGTACCCACTTTAGGACTCTGTCGCACTAACATAATTTGACATTTAGTGAGACTTCCAGTTCAAATTTGTCAAAAAAGTTAATGTGACATGGTACCAAAGTGTATACATATTAATGCTCGTGACCGTACTTACTGGTGCTGATTCTACACACCATCTAATTTTATTTTAAGTTATCATCTAATTTTAGTTTCTTATCCATCGAAAAGGAAAGGAACGAATGATTGACAACTGTTTTGGTTAATTTTAAAATGAATGAATAACCCGGGCGAGCAAATAACACATAATATCGGGTTCTTACCGCGTTAATTAGGGATATGAATCTCATGTAATTATGTGTTTTGATTATGATAATAACCGCATAAACCTCGAAAAAAAAATATGCTGTTTATGTTTTTTTTACTAAATTGAGAAATGACCGTGGCGTGCCCGCGAAACGAACGCAAACATCTCTGGTTGCGTGGTCGAGGTGACTGTAGCGAATGGGCCAGTACCCCACAAAGGTTACTTTGCTCAATGCCCCTTTTCTTTTTTTTTGACATGACTTATTGTAGATTTGCCGCAGATGGCATTAACTACTTGGCCGGACAAATGGGGAGCGATGAAGGCTCTCACCCGGTACAACGTTTAAGACAACAAGCCTGAGGGTGCCCAGATGGGCGCGAACCTCGGCTCAGGGCGTCGTCTGAGAGGAAAAATATTTGAAAGAATTAATCGACCCTAGTGGGTCGATAGCGATAAGCGCTGATTGAGGGAAGTCGTCGACCACGCCGGCGGGGTCGGTATCGGGGTCCTGAAGTGTTTGGTGTCGCGAGCTGATTAGCTGCCTTTATGGCTAGAACTCAAAGCCTCTCAATTTGTTTGTTTCCAGGGCTTCAGGACAGTACAGCCTGGCAATGACACTGCTGAGCGAGTGCGTGCCGCTGGCGCGCCGTAACCTGGTCGTGCTGATAGTGGCCAGTATCTTTCTGCTATCACAAGGCATTATGGCACGTAAGGATAATATGGTTTCTTCGTTTTAATGAAGGGGCTTTCCAGACTCTCTTCTTCTTCTTCTATTCCTTTTATCCCCTGTTGGAATGTAGCGCTCGATTAACAGATGTCCACTCCTCGCGATCTTTTGCATCCTCTGTACCTTGCTGCCATGACATGCAGAGAGATTCCTTGCTCTCTCTCTTTATTTAAGAGCTGCCCTCTTGTCGGTGGAGTAATCGCCAAATCCGTCACCTCCTGATACGACACGTCCTCCACAGTTTCCAGGGCTACGTTACCCAAAAACAATTTAGATGGCGCTGTGCATCGCGCTGATTTTCTTACGTTTAAACTTCTAATTTTATAGATAACAGACATGTGCATCTTTTATCTTTGTTTTTGGGTATAAATGACGACTTTTTTAATATTATATAACACTCCTCTACTGCGGATCGGTGGAGGTGTTTTTATGACTAATAGCCGGGACCAACGGCTTCACGTGTCCTCCGATGTACGGGTTCATCTTACTTTTTCTGACAATCAGGTGATTGAAGCCTGAAAAGTTCTTACCAAACAAAGGACAGTACTAACTAAAAACGAACTAAAGACTAACTAAAAAGTAAATAAGAAACAGAAAAAACTAGCCCTTAAAAACTAGCCCTAGCTAAACAGTAAAGAAAATACTAGCCCTTTCCAACTTACAGTATTGGCGATACCGATCATACCTCTGGAGTTCTCCTACCATCTGCCTGCGCTGGACATCTACTGGAACCCATGGCGGACCGTCCTCCTGGTATACTCTCTACCAAGCCTCATCTGCCTTGTGTGGCTCTACTTCATGGAAGAAAGCCCTAAGTTCGTCTTCGCGAAAGGTGATGAAGAAAGAGCCCTAAGGATCTTAACGGTCATTCACAGGATGAATCATAGAAAATCCAAGGAAGGCCTACAGGTGAGAAGAAAATGCTGATAATGTGTGTCTGTCTTTCTATAGTCCACGGACACGGACGACTTCGTTCTGCATGAGAGGTTAAAATGGCCACATGGAAGCAATTCATCTAAGAAAGCAATATTGCTATTTGACATTTGTGTGCATTGCGCACTTACTTATATGCGCAAATGTCAAATTGCAATATTGCTTTTTTAGATGAATTGCTTCGATTTGGCCTTTTTAACTCCCCAGTACCTATTACCGAGACATGGGGCCCGTGTGGTCCAGTAGATGAGCTTTGAGCTCACGATCCGGAAATCCCAAATTCGAATCCCGATGGGGACGTATCACAAAAATCCCTATCCCTGTAAGTTGGGTTCGGACAGGCTGTGCAGGCTGATCACCTGATTGTCCGAAAGTAAGAAGATCTGCGCTTCGGAACGCTTATTAAGCCGTTTGTCGTGGTTACTACTTATTGGTGTAAGTACGTAGTCGTCAGGATCCATGTCAGGGGCGGCTCAATAGTAACACTGACACCAGGGTTAACGAGCTTAGATGAAGACCCACACGATAGAAGAAGACCAAGAAGTAAAATAAAATAGATAAAAAAGCCATTCCGTTTCAGGTCAAAGGTCTCCTCTCGGAAACTTCACAAGCCTCAGGAGAAGACCAGAAACGACAAGGAAGCGTAATCGGGCAATTATTCAAACCACCGCTAGCGAAATATCTCGCTATTATGACTACACTATCCGTATTTTTAAAGTTGAGTATTGTATTCACATCCTTTAATTCGTTGGTTCGTACTTACTCGTAGTTTGTTTGTTGCGGTCACGCATTCGAATGTTCGTATTTCGTAAAGTTTAAAAAAATCTGTAGGTAGTGCGCGCGATAAATGAGTCAAAGGACGTAATACTTTATTACTCTAGCCATAGAGGTGGTTAATTACCTCGCTACAACAAACACGTCAGCAGGGTCTGCACGACAACCGCGCCGCGCGCAGCGCGAATGTTATCGAGGGCTTCGACCAATTTCCATACGACGTCTATTTGCGTAGATAACATTTGTTGCGTTTATTGATGAAGCACTCGATATACATAATACGACTTGATATACATAATATACCTGCCCCAGACCCTACAGGACCCCGATATCGTTTCACCACACTAGGGTCGATTAATTCTTTTAAATATAATGTTATCAGATGACGATTTGAGCCGAGGTTTCGCGCCCAACTGGGCATCCTCAGACCTGTTATCTTTCTTGTATCGAGTAAAGTCCAAGTAGTTAATGTAATCAGAGGCAACCCTACAATAAAGTTATAAATGAGCCAATAGAATCTGTTTGTTTATCTCATAGCGTTGGTTCATATATCGCGTCGCGCGCGACTTGTAGTACCCGTATCAACAACTTGGTGGTTGATTTCAGAGTAAGCGCATTCATGGTGTGGCTGCCGACCATAGCCAATCAGTTTGTAGAGATCGTTCGGACCGGTGAGGGTTACGACCGGACGCTGTGTGACATCCTCTTGGCTGGACAAGAGGCACCGCCTAATGTAAGCTCATCTACTACTGTTATTTCTTTATACACGCACAGGATACAAAACGCCCATAGGAGAACCATAAATCACCACAGAAACAGGTGTGGTCAAACTAATAGGGCCTTATCTTTTTAGGACATCATGATGGTGTCACCAAATGTTTCCAGTTGTATAAAAGATACCACACCTGGATACGCAACCAATTCCATCTAGCCAATAGCCGAATTTACTAATCGTCAAAACACGAAATTACTATGGAATTTGTATGAAAAAACGGTAAATAACAACCTGTGACGTCATAGCGAAACGTGACAAAACGTCGCACTTATTATTACATTTTATTTATTTCAATTCATAAATAACTTAAATAGAAAATAGAAAACGTTTTTTGTCACCTTTGGATGTATCATTATTTCGTAATCATACATAGATAACATAAAATATAAACAGCCTATACATATAGGTACGTCCCAGAGCCAGGCACAGGCTTCCTTCAATCAACCGGAGGGGGTATAGAGCATGTCATGTGTATATTAAGGATAAATATGTGTATCAAGCCTCTCGAATACCGATCTGAAAATAATCTTGAGTTGTTTCTTCCAGCCTGACCTGCCGCCATGTGCGTTGAACGAAACTGCTCTTCTCATAGTTTTCACAGTCGGGTGCTTGCAGTCAGTCTTCAATATTTGTGTCAGTCTAGTAAGTATCATATCAAATTATTTCATTCTTTATAACCTTCATGCTCAACGGTGAAGGAAAACATCGTGAGGAAACATAGAGCAATACGGACCTCCGCGGACCGAAGGAAACCTACACAAATAAAGTAGCCTATCATGGTGTTAGTGACACCGTATCGAATACTGAGGAGGACGATTCAGCTCATGATTCTGAGTTAATATCAAATTGAAAATCAGCGCCCTCAGTACTCGTTACGATGTCACTTACACCATGTACAAGCCGTACGGGTAGGTATCAACTCAGAATCATGGTATGAATCATCCCTTAAAGTTTACGTTACGATGTCACTAATACCTTGTATATATCCCACTGCCGGTCACAGCGTCCCCTCAATGAACCGGAGGGTGTATGGAGCATAATTCCACCACGCTGCTCCACTGCGGATTGGTAAAGGCGTTTGGTGTAGTAGCCAGCCCGGGACCAACAGCTAAACATGCCTTCCGGAGCACAGAATTGTCCGCGCGCGTTATATTACTTTTGAGGGAACTCACATTCCCGAGAAATGTGTTTCGGAGGTATGGTGGGCTGGTTTTCCCTGCGCGGGTTGCAAGCTCAGAGTTGCTTCTGTAAGAAACCGGACCTGTGAAATATTGAGATTAAAAAGATGTGGGGGGGAGGTAATGTTTTATTTTAATATTGTTTGGTTGTTCAACACATTGTCTTTACGTTTAGTGTATAGGCCACTGGCTGATCTACCTAGGGTATAAAATCTGCTTCGACTAACCACCGACGACCTCACAGCAAATACCAATACTTACCGAAAGTTCTCTTTTGACTATAACATAGTTTGAGCCTTCTTTTTAACCTGTTCTTCTTCTTGTTTCTATTCTCTTTTTCTTCTTTTTTTAAGGTAAAGACTAAAGGTGGTATTAATAAACTAATCCCAGCTGATACTGCCCTTAAGAACATGCTCAAGTCCCTGTTTTTATAAAAGAACTGTCATATTGACATGATCTTGAGGGCAGTCTCGAGGCTGAGATTAGTATATTAATACCGCCCTAAGTAAAATCCTTTGACTAGGTACCTAATATTTGTCTTGTTCTTCAAATTCCAGGTGATAGACAAAATCGGCCGCCGCAACACGGTGATAGCGATATCAGCGACTTGTGGCGTCAGCGGAATCGTCATCAACTTTGTGCCCAATGCGATCGGAGGCGGCGTCTTCTTCCTCATCTTCCTCCTGGGGATGGTGCTGCTTGGGCTCCAGACTGCCATGTCTGTCGCGCTATTCCCTACACATTTAAGGTAAGACCCTGCATGTCGCGGTCGACTCGATATAGGAACTGTGATGATGAAGCGGTCAGGTACGCAGGATATAAATATTAAGGTGCGCAAACGTTCGCGCAAAACGTAGGCGCACACACTCGTATTACCTACCCCTCCTTGCTTCAGTGGAACGGAAAACCGATACGACTGAAGGAGAGGTCAGATGATGTATCTGGCCGACGATAACTATTAGTGTTTACATAAGTACATAAACACATCTTATTGTAATACACGTAAGTAGGTATAATTCAATATATAAATAAATAATGTAATACATATATTATAAAATACTTGAATCGATGTCGTTTCGGGCAATGCACGGTGGCCACAATTAAAAAGTAAACTGTGCGCCGCGGTCACGAGCATTAATATGTATACACTTTGGTACCATGTCACATTAACTTTTTTGACAAATTGAACTGTAAGTCTCACTAAATGTCAAATATGTTAGTGCGACAGAGTCCTAAAGTGGGTACATTATATTGCTCATGACTATACGGGTATGTGCGGGGGTGGAGTGAAGACGTAGTGTGTGGCAACGAGACGATATTTATTTATAATTATAATTATATTGAGGCGAATACACTACAGGAACCAACGCTACCGGCGACGTCGTTTTTTTTTTTTTAGTTGACTCAATTACTTATGCCTGATGGTAAACATAGAGAAGCCCTAATTGCAGTAGCTACTGAAAAGCAACGCAATGAGTCATGCCTTGATCACCCTTTTTTTCCTAGGTACAGTCGGACCGAGTGGACGGGCGAGATAGTGCGCTCGGCCGAGTACTCATTGTGTATGAACATTACGACGAGTACACGGCTGAGCGCTCGGCCGAGTTATTTGGCGAGATAGCTACTCGACCCCTGTTCTATTTGCTAGGCCGAGTATCCACCCCGCGCTTTCCCGCACTGTCTCGGCCGTCCACTCGGTAGGTGTGATCAAGCTATCAGTTTCGAATCAGTTGCGACTACCATACTGGCCTACTAGGTGCTTGGTGCTCGGAGCTTGGTGCTAGGTGCCGTTAAAATGACCTAACGTTTTTTGTTTTTTTTCTGTTCCAGGGCCATGGCAATGTCACTAGCCATGACGGGTGGCCGTCTAACATTGATCGCGGTTGTCCAAATCCTCAACTTCCTTCTAGACAACAACTGTAATATGGCATTTTATATCTTTGCGTCTCTTCTTATTGGTGAGTTTCCGTTGGCGTCAACTAGTGTTGCCTATTTATAGACTATCGATACCACGCCTTGATATCATGGTACAACAAAACCAGGTATGCTCAATCCTACGAAAAGCCGCCATTGCTAGCCGTTTGATGACGTTGGTATTTCCAGCATTCCAAGGACTTATATTTTATTATTGAAAATTAAGCGAATTACTGACTAACGTACTTAATTAATTACTATACATTACATGAACAGCCTATACATATATGTCCCACTGCTGGGCACAGGCCTCCCCTCAATCAACCGGACATAAAAAAATAATTAAAACTGTAAGTAAATCTTTTACTAAAAGTACCTAAATTAAAAACATCAGTCGTGCGTGGGTAATTTATTTTTTACAAAATGGCAATGGAAGGCGAGAATACGTCAGCGCGGCTAACCTTGAAATGTTAGCTGTCACTTTTGAGCATACCTTGTTTTATTATACCATGACCGACTTGTTTAAAAAAATAATATTTCAAGATCAACTATCGATAGTTCGGCAACAGTAACTTCAACAGCCTAACCACCCCTGTAGCAATTTTAACAAACTTTTGAAATTTTTTAGCGTCTGCGATGATAGCAGGTTTCCTCCCAGATGATCGGAAGTTGCGAAATGTACAGCCACAAGTTGAATCTAGAGAGGCGATAGAAGACGATGCGGATGAACATCTGAAAACTGCTATGTAGTCTTTTCATGATTCCTCAAATAATATTAGAATTAAGTACTTACCATACTAAATAAAAAATAAAATAAAAATATTGTTTATTTTTATTTGATTTTTATTGATTCGAATTTTAGGGATGTTTTGCTTTCACATTTGTATAGAGCAAGGATCCATCTGTCTTGAATTCCCGCCAAAAAAACATTACACGATCCTACAGATAATAAAGTAGTTTTATTGTGGTTTAATTACACTAAAACCCGCAATAATAAACATTGCTCTTGAAAATCAGAATACTTCCTATATCCTGTAATGATCGTCGTTGGTTTTCCCTTTGTTTGTTTCTTGCTCATTTGGCCAAAAACACTTGAACCCTAAGCTGAAAAATTTATGAACGAAATAGTTAAACGTCAAAATTGGCGAAGACGGTCAGCCGTTTGGAGTATTCCGCTGAATATAACGAAGATTTTATCGTTATTTCTAAGTTAAACACACCAATCGAAGGTCGACGTTGCAACCTCAGCGGAGCAAGGGCCAAGGACATCGCTATTCTTAGGTAACAAGGCATGGGTTCTCGTAAAATGTCGATATTCTTTAAGGTGTCGGCGATGTCATTGATTTTTCAATAAACTCAGTAATTGTGCAGGGCGACCTTTGGTTAGTTATGTCCTATATACTGCTTGGTGGCGGGGCTGTGTGTAAACATTTCGTGGATAGGTAGTTAGGTTTCTTTGGCGGCAGTGGCTTGACGGACGCGCCCTGTGCTTGTTTCCTCAGAGTAGTTTTAATTTGCTCTCTATTTCTAATCAGTGCAAGTGTTTTTTCCGTAAAACCGGCAAACTAACCTCCGTTTTGATTAATTAGCTTTCTCAACAAGGTTGTAAGTATAGCAAGCACATACAAATTAACTGGATACCAATAAGAATCCAATTTAAAAGTAAACAATACTGAACTTCTATGTTTTTGTGTCCTTGTATTATTAGTCTGAACATAGGTGTTCCATAGATAATTAATCAATGTTCTTTTGACATCTATTTTAATAATTAATTAAAGGTGTGGGAGTGAAGACACCTGCTTGGTAAAATTTTACTTCAAAGAAAGTAATAGTAAGAATTTAATATAATATTTTCTAATGTCCATAAGGGGTTGGACAGGGCTACAAGTAATCAGAAGACTTGCAGCCACTTTAGGTACACAGTTCTATAATATCATGTACTTAATAGCAATAGGATATCAGAACTATTAGTCATTTTAAAATGTTTAAAATAGTTCTATTTTTTACCTTTAATGGGTTTGCTCTTGCCCCAGACTTGCCCGAAGGCATTGATGAGGCCCTAAGATGGAGCGAGCTTGCCCAAAAGGTGCCTGTTCACTCTGGCCTTGAAAGCACCTGGGTTATATGCATTTGGAAATACAGGAGACTGCAATTAATTCCTCTCTCAATTCTTAATAAATATGAACACAGAACTTTAACATCATTTTATTTTAGTAGTATTGTTATCTATTTTGGAGTACATTTTTTTATGTGACCTGTTGTATATTTGCTGCTAATGGCATTACATACGTAACTGGTCAAATAGGGATTGCTGAGTGCTCACACCTAGTACATACTTTTATTTATACAATTATACTAGTCATATACAAACAAACAAACAAACAAGAAACATTTATTGAGAAGCTGTGTAGGTATATACATGCAGGTGTCAAACATTATGAAATTGTCTCAACAGCATGTCCATGTCGGACGTACAATATTACAAATAATGTCAGTATTAAGCATCAAGTAATTAAGTAAGTACCTAATAATTAGTCACATTATAAACATTTGTCAATTTTAAATATCATTGTTGTTGAAAATATTCATTCAAGTCATAAAATTCCATATCAACTAGCCAATTTTTTAGACGTTTTTTAAATGTCTTACCCTCTAACAATTTTATTTCGGTGGGTAAGTGATTGAAAATTTGAACGGCTGATACAAATACACTTTTATATAATACTGAACCGTTTGATGATGGAAGAGAAAAGTTATATAAATATTTGGAAAGTAAGTTAAACTTATAATTGTTTTACTTTTTTTAACAAGGGTTTGTTCAAACAAAGGGTTTGCTCAGTGTTCCCCGAGTGATCATGCTAGCATCATAGATGCTTTTGTGAAAAGCTTATATTTAGGTGGTGATTCAATTCAACTGGGTTGCATACTAGGTTCAAGATTAATTATGAAATTCTAATTACTAAATAAGACACATCTAAAACTAACGAAAAACATTTTTTTTTCTATTTAACTTATTTATGAATTCTAAATAAGAAAAACTTAATAATAAGTCTGACATTTTATCATCTTTTCTATGACATCACAGTGTGTTTTTTCAAACAAATTCCATAGTAATTTCGTGTTTTGATGTTTAGTAAAAAAGTAACTGATTTGACTAGTTGGAAACTAGCCTATTCTTGATTAATGGCTTTTGTATAAGGCGGTAATTTGCACAGAGAATATGAATTGATTTTAGTAAGCCCGTCGGTTTCCGATAAATTACATTATTCCGCAGTGAATATTGTGGGGGAAGCCACCTAACTATGAAATCCCGATCAGTGTAGTATCGTATTTCAGAACACTTGTCTATTTTCAACAATCCTATTATAAAACACTTGATACTTTAACTAGTTCTTCTAAAGAAAAAAGAAGTAGAAGGTCTGTTCTATCGTGACTTGTAAGGTGGCCGACTAACCTCAGCAACCCTTATGTGCAAAATTACAAAATTGAAAACACTTTAAAATGCCAAAAAAGTCATGAATTTTGCAATGTAAAATCCTACTTGATATTAACACAGAATCATAATCTGAATCATCCCTCAAAGTTTTCGTTACGGTATCCCTAACACCCTGTATACCAGTGCGTTGATTATCAAAACTTACAAGTCTACACATTCACAGGCTACAAGTTATTCACAAGTACTTGTATATTATGTTTATCAAAAAAATTAGAGGGATTGTAAAATATACCTTGTGAAATAAATATTGACACTTGTAACATGTAATTCACATGTGTAGTTTTGATAAACACTTTTTTGTAATAATGAAAATTTTTACAAGTAAATATCTTGTAATAGAGGGCTTGTAAGTTTTGATAAACAGGGCACAGATAGTTGGGTATTGTTCTGCATTTTCATAGCTCTTTCATTATCGTAATTTTATTACAGTACCGTTTTATTGTGCATTTTTATTACTTCTAAATCTGAGTGAACATTGTGTTTATAGGTTTCGAAATCGATATGCAATAAAAATATGAATAATCGATTTACATAATACATAAACTGGCACTGCCACGGTGATGGGGAAATACTCCTATTCTATTTATTTTTCTAATCCAATTTTTATCGAGGCTTGACCCACTCTTGGTGGTTAGGCCAGCCTCATAGTTTACAGCGTTTAATGATGATCAAATCATCACTTTACTAAAGGTCACCATTACAGCACTACACCATGCTGTTCAGGGATTGTTATTCATAAGAGACACACTACAATGAGGATGAGGAGCTCGGTGACGCAGCGGTAAACGCGCTCGGTCTGCGATTGTTGAAGTTAAGCAACTTTCGCAAAGGCCGGTCATAGGATGGGTGACCACAAAAAAAAGTTTTCATCTCGAGCTCCTCCGTGCTTCAGAAGGCACGTTAAGCCGTTGGTCCCGGCTGCATTAGCAGTCGTTAATAACCACCAATCCGCACTGGGCTCGCGTGGTGGTGTAAGGCCCGATCTCCCTAGATAGGGAAGGCCCGTGCCCCAGCAGTGGGCACGTTAATGGGCTGGTGTTGATGACACTACAGTATTTGTATACAAGCCTTGCCGCTACGGATACTGGATCTGCCAAGAGGCACCCAATCTCTCCCATCCAAGTAGATTTTGGTGGTAGATATTTCTAATCTCTTTGTTCCGGTCACACTCCACCAAGAAATGCATAAGGCCCTCGACAGTCCCACAGCGTGTACAATTGGGCGAGTCCTTTTTCATAATTTACATAATACATAAACTGGTACTCCTATTCTACCAAAACAACATTTGTGTGATGGAAGATTCCACTTGATATCAACTCAGAGTCATGGTCTGAATCATCCCTCAAAGTTTTTATTCCGACGTCGCTGCTGTGAAAACCCCAGGAGGCTTCTGAGCTTCTGGCAGGATTTAGGTTGGCTTACGTAGTCAACAATAATGGGCCATGGCATATAATGCCATATAATGCTCATTAGCATGGGCACGCATAATGGGCCATCTTAGAGTGTAAATGCGGAAAGCAAAGCCCACTAATTACGACGTCGCTAACACCCTGTGTTCCGGAGGTCTTCAAATCCCGGTGGGGACATATCACAAAAATCATTTTGTGATCCCCAGTTTGTTTAGGACATTACAGGCTGATCACTGATTGTCCAAAAAGTATGATGATCCGTGCTTCGGAAGGCACGTTAAGCTGTTGGTCCCGGTTACTACTTACTGATGTAAGTAAGTAGTCGTTACATGAGCCATGTCAGGGGCCTTTGGCGGCTCAATAATAACCCCGACACCAGGGTTGATGAGGTTGGTAAATCACGTCGCAACCCACACGATAGAAGAAGAACACCCTGTCTCTGCCATTAGATTATCTTCTTATCTAGCCTAGTGTCCCAGTGTTGGGCAAAGACCCCCTCCATTTCTTCCAGAACTCTCTCTCTCTCCAGTGCTTCCATTAATGCATTTGATTATATCTTTGAATAATTATGTACCCAAGCAATGAGAAAATAGAATATAACATTAATAGTATTCAGCGCCATGTATTTTTTTCGGGAAACGTGGCTTGGTAAGTCCCTGATTTAAGTAATGTTACGTCATGCTGGTCCTCGTCAGGTCACGATGGCGAGCAGTTCTTGGGAGGAGTTCTTCGCGGTGCACCTGCCGCCGACAGACTTCGAGGACAACCGCTCGCTACTGAAAGAGTTCTGCGAGCGACACGACCAATACGGGAATAAGATCGTGCTTATCACTGTGAGTTTTTTTTAAATATAAGTTTAAAAACTAATACCCGAAAGACAGGTCTAAAAGTAACGAAAAACATTATTTTTTTTTCTATTTAACTTATTTATGAATTTTAGTAAAAAAAAACGTAATAATTAGTCCGACATTTTATCACGTTTTTCTATTACGTCACTGTGTGCTTTGTACAAATTCCATTAGAATTATACCTACTTGTATGGCTACCTGTATGTACTTGTACGGGGTGTAAGTGACATCGTAACGAATACAGACAGGGATGATTCAGCTCATTATTTATATAATATCAAGTGGATATCGCAAAAGTATAGAATTGAAAATCGTGAATTTTGCGACGGAAAATCCCACTTGACATTAACTCAGAATCATGGTCAGAATCATCCCCCTCAGTATTCGGTACGATGTCACTGGCACCCTGTATATGAGTTTATGTGGCCGCTAAGAGCGCTAATTCACAGGTCAGGTCTGCCTAATCCAGTTACTCCCCTGTAGATTCGGGGCTGCCAGCCAGGGTGGTCCCGTCTTGGTTGATTTTGGCGCCCCCCCTAAAATGGTGCCCGGTGCGATCGCACCGCTCGCACCGCCCTAGGCCCGTCATTGCCCGTCGATTGGTGGGGATATTAAGTAACGGGTATTATCCCTTCCAGTCTGGTGGAACGACAGTCCCCCTCGAGCACAACACAGTTCGCTTCGTGGACAACTTCAGCGCAGGCACGCGGGGCTCCGCCTCGGCCGAGCACTTCCTCGAGCAGGGCTACGCCGTCATCTTCATGCACCGGCAGAAGTCTCTGGAACCCTTCACGAGACACTTCAGCGGGCAGAAGTTGTTGGATATGCTGGATATTCAGGAACGGGGCCCGAATACTAGTATAACAGGTATTTTGTTCAATCACAAAACATTTATTTTGACGTGATTTATTGTGACAAAAAGAAAATGCTATTCAGCCTCCACATAACGGCCTCCGTGGTTAGAGTGTTAAGCTCACGATCTGGAGGTCCAGGTTCGATTTTTGATGGGGACATTATCGAAATCACATTCCCGAGGAATGCATTTTCGGAGGTATATGTCCTAACCTGTATTGGGCTGGTTTTCCCTTCGCGGTTTGGAAGGTTAGACAGGCAGTCGCTTCTGTAAAAAACCGGACTTGACAAATCTTCAGATTAGGTAAGCGGACCCTGTGGAAAACGGGATAATGCTAGGGAGATGCTGCTTACATCCATATGCCTAAGAACTCTAAAGTAAATGTCTGATTCCACAGTGAAGCCGGATAGTGTAGACGTGCTTGCGCCCATATTACTACGATACAAAGCTGCGCACGCGGCGGGCGCCATCCTCCACGTCTCCTTCACCACAGTCTCAGAGTATTTCTGGCTTCTCCGGGCCGCATGTGAATGTTTGGCCAACCTTGGCCCAAGAGCTGTACTATACTTAGCAGCTGCCGTCTCCGATTTCTATATTCCTAAGGATAGAGTGGTAAGTCGAATTAGATTTACTTTATTAGCAACATAACACATAACATACGCTCACGATTATAGACCAATTGGTCTGGTTAAAGGTACATCCATCGCAAGATGAACTAAGTACCCCACACCTCACCGAGCTTTCTGTTAGACCATGATTGATGGCGAGCCGTATCGCCGTCTATAATGGTCGAGCCAACTGTGTTAGTAACAGCACTTTTATTTGCTTTATTCTTTTAAAAAAACATAGTTCTAGTACCGTGGCTTTGCCCATTCTAACTGAGGGGGACGCCAGATGTGTGCCGAGGTTTTTCTTGCAGACATTTTTCCTCGTCTACACAGGTTGTGAGAAGCTGCAATAGTGTTAGGCGGACGAAATGTTCAAAAAAAATATTTACGTTTAAAATAGGTATAAATGACGATGTAAGTTAGTTGATTATGAGTGAAGTATGTGAAATGAGCCGCGTGAGGAGCTCGGTGGCGCAGCGGTAAACGCGCTCGGTCTGCGATTGTTGAAATTAAGCAACTTTCGCAAAGGCCGGTCATAGGATGGGTGACCACAAAAAAAAGTTTTCATCTCGAGCTCCTCCGTGCTTCGGAAGGTACGTTAAGCCGTTGGTCCCGGCTGCATTAGCAGTCGTTAATAACCATCAATCCGCACTGGGCCCGCGTGATGGTGTAAGGCCCGATCTCCCTATCCATACATAGGGAAGGCCCATGCCCCAGCAGTGGGGACGTTAATGGGCTGATGATGATGATGTGAAATGACGAGTGAGTTTGTTGCGAGTTGCGAGCGAGTTAATTGTATGTTACCAATCTTGATATTTTTGAATTTGAGTTTAGTGGGGGCTGCAAACGTGTGAGATAGATAGATTCCTACGAAAATTTATTTTCCAAGGTAATTGGGTAGTATCCTGGGTCGAAGATAAATTATGAATTTCTGATTACTAAATAAAGACAGGTCTAAAGCTGTCAAAAAAAGGAAGGTCGGGGGGGGGGGGGGGAGGATAACCACAAACAATGTATAAACATGGTATCTGACTGTCAACCCCTTGGTTGATGCAGCCGACCCACAAGATGCAGTCGGAGAGCGGCGCCCCGGTGATCCAGCTGCACCTGGTGCCCAAGATGCTGGCGCCGCTCTGCTCGCTGTGGGTGCCCGAGGCTTACGTCGTCTCCTTCAAGCTGGAGACGGATGAGAACCTGCTCATACCCAAAGCCAGAGCCGCTTTGGATAAGTACAAACATAAGGTAAGGTATTCTTCAGTGGCGCGCACAAAAGGGTGTTTTAATTAAAACACATAATAACGGGTTCTTACAGCGTTTAAAATAGCGATATGAGACTCCCGATATTTCGACAGTATTGCAAGTGCCATGATCACGGGATGACTGATGAGATTGGAGTGGAGTAGGTAGATCCATAATTTTCTATGGGCAGATATATCTGTCTACCCTCTTTCTTTGCCGCTTGTAAGTAAGGTAAGAACCCGTTATTATATGTTTTAATTATGATAATAAACGCGTAAACTTAAAACAATGTATAATAGGGTGTTTTACTGAGATAAATTATGAAAGGCAAGTAAATATAGTAGTACTTGGCCTATACAATGGTCCTGATTCCTGCAGCCACCTAATTGGGTACTTGACAGTCTTCGGATAAGTATTTAAAAAATTACAATTGCATATTTTATACCTCTTAAAATATTTCTTATCTTAAAAGATATCACATTTTTTTTTTCAATTATTTTAAATTTCGCGCGAAAACGGTTGGTCACATGACATTTTGCCCAGTGACGTCACAGTTCAACAAACAAAGAAACTGTCAAACAGTGTAACTTGAAGGCTTTTCGGCGGGAGACGGGAACGGGACAGTTGCTTTCTTCATTGAGTAATCTAAATAATTAATACGAAGTGGTGTTTTGTGGTTAATGATCGCATTAAGTTAGTTGGAAGACATTCGCAAGTGTTATTATATTGGAGTATTCAATAAACAAAGTGTGCGAACCTTTTTTTTTTTTTTTATTAAATGCTCATTAAACATTCTTTTAAATGAAATGAAATGAAAAATGAAAATCTGCCTATTTTCGCTTCGTGCCGGGAAGCCGCTTCATAACTCAAAAGTTTATGCGGACTTTTGAGTTAATTCGTTTGGGGTTCGGAGTAGGAGTCTACTCCGAGGGTGGGGGCTTAGGTTTCATCATCATCACCTTTCATCATTTCATTAATCATCAAGAAAAAAAATACGTCAGACATGGCTGTATGGGCATAGTTCCCTTTGCCTTACCCTTCGGGGAAAACCAAAACAAAAAAAAAAAAAGTGTAACTTGAAACCTGACAAATAGCTTTTGTTTATTTTGTGAAATGCGACGTCACACGAAGCTCAATCATGACCACCGTATTTCGGGTTTTGTAATACACAGACAAAAACCGCATTCGGGTCGTTCTTCTTTTTTATCGACAATAAAAAGAAATTTTCTCAATTTATCGGATTTAACATCTTTAAAATTATAACGGCATTAAATATTTTAACACATCATATAAAGATGTGTCTGTAGAGGACCATTTAGAGGTTCTCTTTATCTTGGTAACATACTTTTCTTTGTAGACACATTCCAAAAAATATTGTGACAGAGTGGTCCTTTTCATCGGAGACAGCATTTTAATTTACCACTTTGTCACAGAATTTTGTGAAAAACAATCAAGCTTCTTTAAGGACTAATTGAGGAACCGATTAGTATTTTGCTTGTATTTTGAGTATAATAAGATAACTATATTTTTGGACAATGGAAACATGAAACAAAATTCTAAAACATAACTTATCAGAAGCAGAACGAAGGACAGATCATTGTCGATAAAAAAGAAGAACGACCCATTCTTATTTTGTAAAAATAAAATATTTAAAAATTATATTAATAAAAAAGAACTAATGGTTTATTATCGTGAAATAATAAACTGCCATATCCGACATATTTCATCAAGTAGCCAATTTTATTTTAAGTTATAATTTCTTACCTGCTGAAAAGGAAAGGGACGGGTAATCGACAGGCATAAAATTTATCGAACCCGTCAATGAAATACCCCATTTATTAAAATCTTTCATTCGAAATTCAAATAAGTAAATAAACCTAATGTCATAGTTCTCCTTTCTTAAATTTTCCATTCGAAATTCAAATAAGTAAATAAACCTAATGTCATAGTTCTCCTTTCTTAAATCTTCCATTCGAAATTCAAATAATTAAATAAACCTAATGTCAAAGTTCCATGAAGGCAGGTGTTCACAGAAAATGAAGTTTAAATAAATAATATTGAACTTCAGATGGTGGTAGCGAACATGCTGCAAACACGGCATCACAGGGTGATACTGGTTACGCCAGAGGTCACACAAGAAATATTGCTTACTCGGGAAGAAGTACATGCAGGTACGTTAAATTTTTTTTGTTCTTATCTTATTTGTCTAGATTTCCCTTCGCGGGTTGGAAGGTCAGACAGGCAGTCGCTTCTATAACAAACCGGACCTGTCAAATCTTCAAGTTAGGTAAGCGGACCCAGATGATGAGTCCGATAATTGTGGAAAAACCGAAAGTGGGGTATCGTAGTAAGTGGAATTCCGTGGTCTCTGCCTACCCCAATGGGAAATAGGCGTGATCTTATGTTTGTTAGGTATGTAAATAAAAATCTTATTGTTTCAGGTGTAGACATAGAATCGGCGATAGTGTGCGAGATAGTGACTCTCCACGCGCTGCACATGTCCCTGTCAGGCAGCGCGCTGCCGCCGGCCCCGCCCGCGCGGCCGCGCTGATTGTCACGCGCGGGCCGCCGCCTCTACCTCACCAAGGAGTAGCCGAGGAATACCAACTACTATAGAGTTGCCACCTTTATTATTTTTAGAAAGAAACGTTTATTATAAAGGGTCACCACAGTAACATATAACTTACAATCAAAACACATAATAAAAACAACTTACACGAGAAATACAAATAATTGAGTGTATGGACTGGTCAACGATGGTGGTGGTGTTCTTTATAAAAGGGCCTCACTCAGAATAAGCCGCGGCGCGAGCCATGACGCTGGTATTCTGTGGACCCTGCTAAGTGAGGCACGGAAGCCGTGTCTCCCACAAATACAACTTCAATGAACCACCTGTTCCCCGCGACTATCTGCAAGTACATCAGTATCCTGGACTTTATCTAGGAGTTCTTTAAGTAGTGCCAAAGCTCTCGACGTAGGAGAATTACAGGCAAGCTGTGAAGACAACATTTAAAAAAAATATACATTCTTGTTTTAATTTTTTAAATATAGAATCAGGATCATTTGTAAATGCGTTCGGGTGCTATCCGGTCAAAAAATTTTAAACAGCGATAAAGTAAAATTATATAGCTAATACGGGGTAAGACCGGCATAGAGGTTCCTCTGTTTCGTACGTTTCGTTCAACCACTATTTTGACGTTCTTAATTTGCCAGGAGTTGTTTTGAAAGCACGAAAGATCAAAAACATACGAGCGTCAAAATTGTCGGTGTAGGGACGTGCCTGCATAGATAATATTATTACTTTAAAGTGCTATATTATTTTTGTGTACTACACTGGCGGACATAAAAATCGACTCGATTTCTGTTGTCGGGTTGTTAATAACTGTCTACAATAAATAATGATTATATGCCGTGAGTTAACCAGAGTCATTTAATAAAAGAATACTAGTCGTCATTTACGTAGAGCAGAGTATTTTTCCAAATGCCCGGTAACAGAACTTGAACCGATTTTTTTGCCTATCAGTGTACATTACTTCGTATTATCATGGGCTAACTATAAACCATGGTATAAGAAGACTAGGTATGCTCAAAAGTGACAGCTAACATTTCAAGGTTAGCCCAGCTGACGTCATCCGACCCTGTGTTGCCATTTCGTAAAAAATAAATTACCCACGACCATCGTTTTTATATTTACTTTGCAAGGAAATTTTGAGAATTTAATAAAAGAGTTACTTACAGTTTTAATGATTTTTACATATGTGACAAGTATTAGTTATTAAATACATTAGTCAGTAATTCATTTAATTTTCAATAATAAAATTTACGTTCTTGGAATGTTGGAGATACCAATTTAATGGTAACACAGTGGTAACACATACGTCATCAATGGGCTAGCAATGGCGGCATGTCATACGATTGAGCATACCTAGGGAGTTAAAATGGCCACACCGAAGCAATTCATCTAAGAAAGCAATATTGCAATTTGACATTTGCGCATATAAAAGTAAGTGCGCAATGCAAACAACTGTCAAATAGCAATATTGCTTCGGTGTGGCCATATTAACCCCCCCTCCCCCCCCTCGTCTTATACCATGCTATAAACTACGATATTATTGCATTAGGGGTGGCAACTCTAATAATTACTCCTTCGGTGTTAGAGGAAAGTGGGATAGGTTCGCGTAGAGCAAGCTGTACAAGAAAGTATATATTGACTTTTTTATATAATAACAGTGTTGGGTTTTATAAAAGCTTAAGTGATTAGTGGCACTCCTACAATGGAAGGTGTCGCCTTCAGAACTGTGCCCCAGGTAGCAAGTGTATTGACCTTTTTATAATCTAGTGTTTGATTTAGAGTGATTTAGTGAATTAAGATAGATTCAGTATAGTGTTGTTCGGGGCTATCTCAAGGAGTAATGCAATCACTCCGTTATAGTTAAAAGAGATTGTGGGATTGGTTCAATGGGTGAAAGATTGTCTAGGTACCAAGTATCTTCAAGTTAAATTAAAACTAAATTTATTTTAGCACCCGCGGCACATTTTCGACTAATAGCCGTACAATGTCAAAGCCCTCGATATACATCTCGATAACATACCCGTGCCGCGGACGCCATTTTTCACTTAAAATTCGAATCCAAAGTTTTTACCACATGCTGATAACCTACTACTACTATTGGGCAAATAGTGTCTGGTTATGAGCCTATCTGTCGATATAAGTGTTTGATAACAGTACTTCTAACTGCCAGATAAGTATTTGATACGTTGTCAGACAAGTTAGACGAGTGTATCAGCTGGCGAGTGAGGAAATAGGTAATTTTAAGTTTTACTAGTTCTCTTCATATTATAAAAGACCTTTAAGAGCCTCAGTTTAAACTAATTTCATCAATCTTTGAAGAGTGAATGAATGAAATGAACGAGTGAAGTTTTAACTGAATGAGGTGATCCCGAACATGTTTTGAAGTTAGATTTTGTATATCTATATTTATATTCGCGTCAGGTGAACTGTTTTGACAAGCGAGTATGGTGATAAAATGGCAATGGATAGGAAATAATGTTTCATCTGTGATATGACAGTTGGAAGCGAGAGTGATGATAAGGGTTCCCTATTTCTCTTTAAGTTACGGTACCCTAAACATAAGACGCAACCGTATGGAACATAAGTCTCATTAAATTTCAAATATGATAGTGCGACAGGGTTATAAAGTGGGTACATGATATTGCTCATGACTGTACCCACACCTCACCGAGCTTTCCGTCATTCATTACTGAATAAATATTTCAAAAATAATGTAAACATGAGAAGTATATAAAACTATATCACTGTTATTTGTCGCGTCGCGTCTGCCATGGTAAAGGCGATATTTCCATTTTTGAAGACTTGAAAAGTACATCAAAAACAGTTCATCTGTTACGAACTCCAAAGTGTTTTTATCTAAAGAACATAGTATATACATTTAAACTGTAAATAATACCGTAATAAAGTTCAAAATATATTTGTATATTCGAAAAACTTCCAATATTTGTAGAGGAAAGTGGATATCGTTCTGGTATTTATTGAATGTTTATATGGTAAGTGCGTTGCGAGACTGTACTTAAAGTTTCTAGTGATCTGAATATTTCTTATCATGATATTCGGGATACGCAATCCGTATCAGGATATTCAGAATATGCAATCCGCATCAGGATATTTGGGATACGCATTCCGTATCAGGATATTCAGAATATGCAATCCGCATCAGGATATTCGGGATACGCAATCAGTATCACGATATTCAGAATATGCAATCCGTATCAGGATATTCGGGATACGCAATCCGTATAAAGATATTCAGAATATGCAATCTGTATCAGGATATTCGGGATACTTAATCCGTATCAGGATATTCGGGATACGTTATCTGTATTAGGACAGAAAATAAGTGTTCTAACAGAAAAGTTATATCCAGATCACTGAATGTCGAGCAACGCGTTATATGTGACTGTGTTTTGTATACCTTTTTGGCGTAGTATCGAAATGTACTCTTCAATGTTTATTGAGAAGGTGTAAGTAGACTGTTTGTGATAAAAGCTTTCATATTGGGCCCCATGTTAATATCACTTATGTTAAAATATTATTTTATGACACCGCACCTTTGTTACTGTAAAATCCCAATAGTACGATGAATCCTAAGACTTACCAGGAAATGACGGTCAAAGAATTGCCTGACAGTTGTAACAATAAAATATGAAATATGTCGGATATGGTATTTTATCCGCGAAAACGGAACGTTAATTATCCAACAGTTTTTTTTTTAATAAGATATTTTTTAATATTTTATTTTTTCAAAATAAGAATGCGATTTTGTTGATCTGTGTTTGACCCGAAACGCAGGCGGCCATGATTGTGCTTCGTGTGACGTCATATATCACAAAATAAACTAAATTAAATGAAATTAGTTTCAAGTTATACTGTTTGACAGTTTATTGAAATGTGACGGCCCCGGGCAAAATGTCACATGACCAAGCATTTTGAGGTAATAAAATATTTTAATTTCAAGTACTAAGTCACTTGAAGCAATACCTCTGCTCGTACGAAAATAGTTGAATTGTGTTTTTAGTAAATTCTAATGTGTGGCTCAATATTGAAAGCGTTTAAATATTATTCTTATATGGACCAGGGTAGCCCTGGGTGGGCTAGGCTTGTTTCGCTAAGCGAGATTACAGTCTTAAACATTACACAAACATACAGATTAAAAATATCCAATATTAATCAAATCAAATCAATCAAAAGACTATACACACACATACAAAACAAGTATTGAAATAAAAAAAATACATCATACAATATTTTGTTGAAATTTCTGATTTTTGAGCGGGAAATCCCGGTTCAATAGGATACTTGACAACTTAGTCGCATGAGATACTTTTTATGAAACGACAAAACAAAAAATTACTGTTGTATTTGAATGGGTACGGTGTGCAAATACCGTGAACAAATCATCAATAAAGGAAGTCAAACCACCACTGATTTTACATCAATCAGAAAAAGCTCGGTAAAACGCTAGTACCTATTTCATACTATGGCTATACCTCTGCTTACCCCAATCAGGAATATAGTCGTTATCTTGACTGAGTCCAGCTTGGCTAACATGCGCATCGTGATAAAATTATCGATCGATTCAATAAATTTTGTCGAAATCGATAAATATGTTCTTTTCCCTAATATGCGTAGCACGTGATTTTGTTCGAACTTTGACATAACGACATGACTCATTTGGGTTCACATGTTAGCATCAATCGAGAAAACGACATAACTATAACATTAGAATCGATAAAATGACGGTGACAAAATCGATATTCTCTAACGGCTCTTGGCTAGATTTCCGCCAAAAATGTCGCTTAGCGAAACAAATAATATATTGAATCTAAAATATTTATTGGAATTTCATCGTTATCTATATTGTAATATTAAGAAATCTAAATTGGTTAAGTGTATTATTTAAAAAATATATATTGTGTTTGTTACTCTATTTACCTAAAATTTTTAATGTTACATATCAATGGTTTATTGGACGAAAAACATAGTCTTTTTTTTTTCAAAATATTTACCTGACCGTTCCTAGACTGAACCTATCAGGCCAAAATTAGAAATTGTCTAATGGATTTACTGTGAAAAATGATCGGAAATTGGTAGTTGTTAGCAACTTTATTTTTTGTTTAGAATGTCTGTTTGTTAACTTATATTAAGAATGTAGTAGAGACTGGCTGATAGTTCATAGATTTTAACAAAATGTAACTAACTACCCTACAATTTTATAAGATGTGTGTAACTGCCTGGTATAAGATTTATTATAACGCGGCCTAAGAGTGCGTTTCAGCCATGGAGCGGAACGGAGGCAGGCGAAAATGTATAGTAGTCCATCAAACTCAGCGTGCGAGAGAGAGATAGAAGATGCTAGATTGCTATCTCCCACGTGTGATTGGTCCTTTGCTTCCGCTCCGCTTCACTGTACGATCACTAGTACTAACATGTATACACTTTGATACCTTGTCACATTAACTCTTTTGACTAAATGAACTTAAGTCTCATTAAATGTCAAATTAGTTAGTGCGACAGGGTTCTAAAGTGGATACATGATAATGCTCATGACTGTATCTCCCCTAACACGCGGTTGAGCTAGCCTGTGAGTTCACACATCATACAATGTTATTATCAGTTATGTGCCGTTCCCGGGAATTTTTCCAAAGTGGGAATATTCCTGTTATATAAGTTCTTCAATAGTAATGACACTGGCTGCCTCACTTTTTCAAATTGTTCTTTCAAGGCCAAAGTGAACAGGCACCTTCTGGGCGAGCTCGCTCCATCTTAGGCCTCGTCAATGCCTTCGGGCAAGTCTGGGGCCAAGAGTAAATCCATCAAAGGTAAAAAAAGATCTGTCTTTATTTAGTAATCAGAATTTTATAATTTATCTTGAACCTAGTACTCGACCCAATTACCAACGCGAAAAAAGCTCAGTTTTTAAATTATGTTACGGATAAATTTAGCTAGACGGGTTTGGAAGGGTAATGCAATCCGCATCAGGATATTTGGGATACGCATTCCGTATCAGGATATTCAGAATATGCAATCCGCATCAGGATATTCGGGATACGCAATCAGTATCACGATATTCAGAATATGAAATCAGGATATTCGTGTATGACTAACACGTGAAATATATTACATGTTATTATCACAAAATTACAATTTATCATCAACTACCCTGAATGAGGACACGACGCGCCATCTATGAACCACAGAATAAGAAAAGAGGAGTTCGCTTAGTGTCCTCGAATCTACCGAATTTTCGGTATTCCTACCGAAATGGCACCTTTTCTAGTGAAATTCTCATAATTTCTCACGAATTTTCAGAATACAGGAAGGTCTCCCAATTTTTGAACAGACAATCCATTTCATTTTATCTTTATCATCAGGCGATCCGTCTTCTTGTTCGCCCCTATATGATTAAAATAGAGAAAAAAATATGTTTCGACACAGAAGCGGGGGTGCGGAGGAGGCATCGAGTAGACGGAGCTATAAGAAATTACATCTCTCTAGCGGGTTATGACAACCCTGATATCACACTTTCGCTCCGCATTACATTATCTGACGCGAGTGAGATAGCGCCCAGTGTAGTCTATTTCAAAGCTGTACTGTCCTTCGCCTCTGAATAGTACTGACAGACAAATTACATAAGCCCTTTAATGACGTCACAGGCCGAATTCTTCGTAAGGAGACCAGGTTCCTACACCAACTCTTGCCATACGAGTGGGCAGATCAGAATCTAACCAAGTTGCAAATATTCCTATTTCGACCCTTGCTAATGTAACGCGCAGAAGAATCCGGACGCCTCCCAGGTATTTCACGCAAGGTGATCTAATTCAAACGGGTTATTTATATTATCAAATCTGATCCCATCCATAAATTTTAGATTTAGTACGGTCACGAGCATTAATACGTATACACTTTGGTACTATGTCACATTAACTTTTTTGACAAATTGAACTGTAAGTCTCACTAAATGTCAAATATGTTAGTGCGACAGAGTCCTAAAGTGGGTACATTATACATATTGCTCATGACTGTACCAATGCTCACCGGTACTTTTCTTGTACTAAGCGCATTGACTCTATTTCGCAACTAGATGGCGCCAATGGTACAAGTTTACACAATATAAATAAGCGCCATCTAGTGACAGTGTGTCGTATCAACATGAACACTGTCAGTTAGTACAAATGCTCGCCACCGGCGCTTTACTTGCACGCGTTTTAGCGACAAGTTTTCTAGTATGGCGAGGGATCCTCTGTTTTACATAGTATATTCGATACTCCATACTACGTATTACGTTATCTGAGCGACTGCACACGTGGCATCATTTGCAACTTGGCTAGGCGATCTGGTTAAATGTGGAAGGCGCGTCATATAATATACCTGTCATTAATTCTTTAAGACTGGCAATGGTGCTGATAAACCGTCTAATTTTATTTTAGGTTATACCTATCATTTTCTTATCCGTCGAAAAGGAAAGGGACGGGTAATCGACAGGCATAAAATTTAAGGAACACACATCAATTTTCTTCTAAAATAACCCTCTACATTGGCCAATAACCCAACAGAATTAAGTTGATAGCATGCGTCAAACAGGTTGCATACTAGCAAAATACCTATTTGATTCGCTCATTCATTCACTATTCATTAATTTAAAAATTTGCAGCTGTCAATCATCCGTCAATAGCGAAAATAACAGGTATAACTTAAAATTAGATGGTGTCTACAGAATTCAGCACCTTTATATGTTTAAAATAATGAAAAGATAATAATTTTATTGAAGCACGGTATATTTCACTCGTTATTTAAGTACAAAATGAATGTACGGATCTTGTAAAGTTTATATGATTTTAATCATAATTACGATATAGTTTGTTAAATCGTGTTATTGTATGTAAACTCATGTATTTATATACTGTTTATTGATGTTTATTCATTAATACATACATAAATATAATTGGTATCACTTTCAAATATAAAATAATATACTTCTCATCAAAAATCACTTCCTAATGTTTTTTCAACAAAACACGAGTTGAATTATTTTTTTTCAATTTGAATTTCGAACGTTAACATTGAGAATTAAAAACCTAATATAATTAGTTTGTTTTTGAATTCGTAATATTCGTATCGATATTTTTCGTTAATCGTTACAAAACAAACTTCTGATGTATGTTTCGATTTTTTATGAAAAGTGTATTTGGTAATAATACTGAAAATATTTGAATGTTTTTAACGAGTACAATTATTATGTAAATGTTATTTCTAATCTGTATTTGTATTTCATGAAATTATTCTTTGAACCTCCTGTTTATGTTTAAAATATATCTAAAAATCATATCAATGTGTTAGTGTTGCTAAACTAACGATTATTTGATTATCGATAATGAATAATGAGTATTTTATCAGCTCTAGTATGGTCAGTTAATACTTTAATGTATGTAGCACTTCAAATTTAAATATAACAATAGAAGGCCGTATCTTTTTAGAGTAAAATTACTGTTTTTCATGAAATACAAGTGCAAGTAATAGTGTTGTGAAACAATCGACTGACTATCGACATCGATAAGAGCGTCAACACATATTATCGATTGATAGCGGATGATCTTTATAAACATCTTCATGAGATAACTAAAAAAAAGAGAAAGCAAGAGAAGTGTATAAAGACCGGATCGAATAGAATTCCGTAGTTTCTGCTTATCCCGGTGGGAAATAGGCGTGAAGCAAGTCTGGCGGTTTATTCTGTGGAAATAAAACCTGTCAATCATTTTAGGCAGACCCTCCATACAAAGATCTTGCTCTTACGCCGACAGTACACATGCAGTGTGTTCCGCTTAACACCATGCGTGCGAGGGAGACAGATAGTCCGCGCGCGCTCCCTTACTCCGTCTTACGTCTGAATCTTAAATAGACACAAAAGTGACACGCTACGAGGCGGGTCTTCTATCGTGTGGGTCGTGAGGTTTTGTCCGGCCAAGTAGTTAATGCCATCTGCGGCAAATCTACAATAAGTCACGTCAAAAAAAAAAAAAAAAAGGGTCGTGAGGTGAATTACCAACCTCATCAACCCTGGTCTCTGGGTTATCATTGAGCCGCCAAAAGCCCCTGACCCGGCTCATGTACCGATTACGTACTTTCAGTAAATAGTAACCGGGACCAACGGCTTAACGTGCCTTCCGAAGCACGGATCGTCTTACTTTCGGACATTCAGGGGATCAGCCTGCAATGTCCAAACCAAACCAGGGCCTCACAAAGTGACTTTTGTGATATGTCCCCACCAGGATTCAAACCCGGGACCTCCAGGTCGTGAACCCAACGCTCAACCACTGGACCACAGAGGCCGATACTGGGCGGGTGTGTTTGGGACAATCCAAGCTTGTATCGGTGCGGGGCAGAGAGTGTCCTTTCAATACGTAGTATTAAACTATTAATGATTTAATAGTGTCACTCTTTAATAGTAACACGTTGAACGCCATGACGGACACCGTATGCTCGGCGATGGACTTACCCCTGGGGCCACGCCAAAAATATGAGAATTGTCCAGTAGTAGAGACTTTTTTGTGAATATTGTCTAGAAATAACTAAAAAATAATAGGCCGCCGATCTACTCATTATTTTCCGAGATGTCAAACACCAATGTCTACCATTTGACATCTGTCCCACAACTCTTTTTACCTGTTGTAGATTCTGATAAATAGGATCCTCCTGCTGCTGTCGGTAGTATCTGTAGCTTGTTTGTCTGCTAAATGAGTCGTCCATGTCATTCAGTGTTGATTGTGAAGCCTAAAAATTATAAATGTGAAAGAAACTCAATCTGCTACTTTTCCATACTTTAACAACTACACCGATTTGGATAAAATTTGGCTTATAGATAGATCCAAATTCAGTTACAGACATAAGGTATAAAAAAAATAATTAAATCATTCAAAGAAGACCCTTTTATTTACCAGATTAGATTCCAGTAAGTACTGTTGAGAGTTGTAGTTGACTGTAGCACTTGATGGACCTGGCATAGGCAATTCATTAGTGGACAAATTAGCAAACCTGCAATAAAAATATCATCTGAACAAAACACAACAAAATAAAAATCAAAAACTCACTCGGCTAGACCATGAATTTTAGTCTGGCGTTCAACGTGGAAGACACTGGCTGCTTTTATTTTTCAAAATGATTTTTCTTGTTCTCTGATCTTATTTGCCTAAAGTTTAGGTAATAAAGCTCTTTTTACACAACTTTTGCGCCTTTTTCTGCGAGGTATGTTCCCAAAGTAAGAATATTCCCAGGACGGCACGTCAATGATAATCGCTTTAGTGAGTCGATATTTCTACAATACTTGTTCAACAACACCCTGTATACATGTATCCTAGTATTATATTAGTGTGATCTGTCATTGTAACATGTGGGTATCTCTTGTTGTGATATTACGACCGACTAGGTAGGTGAGAGTTTATTACCTGTGGATTAAATAGTTTGGCATATTTTAATGTATAGCGAGTTTTTTTTTTCTTATTTCCCTATATTCATAAATTCTTACAAATACAAATACACTTTATTGCACCAAAATAAAAAAAGAAATAATTACAAAAAGTATCTTAACTAAGTACATGGCCAATGGCGGCCTTATCGCTTAAAGCGATTTCTTCCAGACAACCATAAGGTGAGGAAAAATGTAAAAAAAAATAATTGAAAGATTCTGTGTGCGTCAAGCTAGCGGCCTCAAAAAAAAATGGGCACGAAAAAATAATTTGACCATACCAAAAAATAGTACTCTTATTGAAAAAAATAGTACCTGTTGTAAAAAAAATAGTACCTGTTGTAAAAAAAATAGTACCTGTTGTAAAAAAAATAGTACCTGTTGTAAAAAAATTAGTACCATCACGGTTCTGGATTTATAGCCATGTTTTATTGCACTTGCTAGTTTGACGGTGAGCGAAATTTGGCGAGAGTTAACGACAAGGTCTTTCGCTTTGATTTAAACGCCAAAAAATAGTACCGAAATAGTACTCACCCCCTACAAAATACCGAAATGAGTACTTCAACGGTTCCAAAGTTATAAAGGCAGTTCTTTGATCCCGCTGGCTTGACGTTTTGAAAATACCTATTATCTGGGGAACGCTTGCATACTTCAGTATGTAACTAATGTCAATAAACTCGTATGAAATAGTACTTCCTACCATCATAATTTTGATCCGATTCTCTTTGTAGAAATATGTTAAAAAATCATCATAACCTATGCCATACATTTGTTGTTGATACAGTCTGAGGATACAGTCACGTAGACAATTACATAACCTCACAATTTATGTAGTATTAGTATTGCCAGAGCAACACTCTGAAGTGCAAAGAAATGGTAGGGTAGTCCTCCAAAATGGCAATACTGGCGATGGCATAGCACAAAAATCACTTTTTAATCCCTATTTTTGTTACGACATTACAGGCTGATCACCCGATTGTCTGAAACTTCTGAAAATAAGATGATCCGTGCTTCGGAAGCCCGTTTGTCCCTGTTACTGCTTACTGATGTAAGTACGGTAATGGCCATGAGCCATGTCAGGAGCCTTTGACGGCTCAATAATTGTCCTGACACCAAAGTTGATTCAAAATCCAAATTCAACAATTGTTTATTCGGAGAACATACCTGAGGGTTATTAAACATATAGGCATAGAATAAGGAATAATACTACGTATAGAACGGCAACTCTCCGCTCCCCACCAGCGGCTGGGCTAGGTTTACCTCACCCCCCTTGTACATAGTTTAGACTTAAATCGTACGGTGTCAGAAGTCACACACACAGATGCGCGTGTACGATAACGTAAATGTGTAGTGTCTGTGTAAAACGAGGTATGAAGTGTCCAGAGTGTGATATAGGATTAGTAACAACAACTTACTAAGTTAGTTTTAAAATAAGGTGGTTGATGAGGTAGGTCAACCACATTTCTTCTGCCACGTTCCGCAAAAAAATCCCTCTGGTTATTATCAGACCCTGAATGCCAACCACCAAAACCCAACTGCAAATAAGTTTGTAATTGAAAAACAATTATATTTTGCTGTTGTAAAACTGTTTGTTTCATACATCGACTACGTCGCTATCTGTTAAACAACTGCAAACGTAAGTTTGTAAACGCAACCGGCAAAAAATGGTCATATGTTTAGTTTGCATTGGTTTAGCTTGGTTTTTATACAGTTTCATAAGACCGTAGACATAAGTATTACATAATTAAAACACATAATAACGGGTTTTTACTGCGTTTGAAAAGGTCTTGACAGACGGACGCTCAACAAAGTAATCCTATAAGGGTTCCGTTCGACCTTTTGAGGTTCGGAACAACACTGTCTGGCACATCTAGCCGTTGCATCCACATCACTAGCTGTTTCTGACCTATCATAACCTAATAATAAAAACACGCCTCTTTCTCGTGAAATAATAATATCAACTTTATAGTATTTGTGATTGTGACCTTAGCGGCTTGCTAGGCGACTTGGCGACCTAGAATATGATAATATTATAAAACATTAAATATTCAGCGAGATGTCATCATTATTGTGACCGAGAAATTAATAACGCCTGTTATTACTATGATAACGTAAGGTGTTCTCATTCGAACATGACCGCTTTATCAGGAGTGACGAAATGACCTGTATTGATGGTTCCTATACCTACACCTTCACCAACCCGCAGTGGAGCAGCATGGCTGAGTAGGTATGCTCCAAAGGTTGAATGAGGCAAGGCCTGTGCCCAGCAGTGGGATGTATTCCAATTGATATTAACTCAGAATCATACTCTGAATCATCCCCCTCAGTATTCGTTACGATGTCACTAACACCCTGTATAGGCTGTTTATGTTATGTATGTACACCCCGTGAATATAAAGGGTGTTAGTGACATCGTAACGAAAACTTTGAGGGATGATTCAGACCATGATTCTAAGTTGATATCAAGTGGAATTTTCTGTGTGTGGAACGGAAAAGAATTAAAAAAAAAAAACAAAAATTTAAATGAATTTCCACAGACAGGAATACCCACTTGATAGGTATCGACTCAGAATCATGGTCTGAATCATCCCCCTCAGTGTTCGTTACGGTGTCAGTAACACCCAGTAAGTATAGGATGTTTATGATATGTATGTATGTATACCCCTAGAATTAAATACCTACGAGAGATGGGCTCACCTGGCTACTTGCAGACAGTCGAAAAGCGTCTTCACGTCCATATCGAAGCCTTTCACAAGAAAACTGCTCAGATTGAACCGAAAACTAATCTAATCTAGCCTACAAGATCACACTGCTGGGCAAAGGCCTCCCCTTCCTCTTTCCATTTTTCGCGGTCCTGTGCGTAGCCGACAAGCATCCAAGTCTTCACGCCATCTCTTTCGAGGTCTACCACGTCGCCTGTGCCCGTCATGAGGCACCCAATACGTGACGATCCGTGTCCACCGCTCAGGGTGCATGCGACAAACATGTCTGGCCCAATCCCATTTGAGTCTGGCGGCTTTTCGTCCCACATCAGCGATTCCCGTTTTTGAACGCAGTGAACCGAAAACACCTTCGAATAATGGTGGGCACCATTACTGGTCACAGACCACTTAACAGATAATACCATAGGCCACCATAGGCCTTACAAACAGCCCAGTTTGTAAAGGCTGCCTTGAGACAGAAGAAACCCCCCACGTCATCCTGGAATGCGTAGGAGTTGCAGCATAACGGGCACATTTCACAAATCCTACAGTAAACAAGATCGCTCCGCGAAGCTTGCGAACGGCCCAGGAAGCTTCTGGAAGGAGCTAGGTAAGTTAGCTTGTATCATCCCCCTAGCATTATCCCGTTTCTCACAGGGTAGTTGGCTAGTATAGTGTTTAAATGCGAAAAATAGAGCCCACTACCATATTATTATTATACCTCGTGAATAATAATAGCCCGAGAAAATAAAGTGAAAAGCCGGCGAACGATAAATTACTACTAAGGGCCTGTTTACACTAGCGATTTGTCCGGCGATTTTTCAGCGATTTCACGGCGAGGTGAGATCGTGGCGAGCAAACCGCGATCTTGCCATTGTAAACGTCACGGGCTTTCTTCATTCACTAAATGGACTCCGACCAGGAGATACTTCTAGCTGTCTTACTTAGAAGACGATTAAATCAAAATTAAATTAAATAAACAAATAAAAGGCTGCAGAACGGTAGCGAAATGTAGTAGTGTAAAGTGGTAGTTGCTACTAAAAAATAATCGCGGCGAAATTGCGGCGTGCTCGCCGCGAGCACGCCGCGATGTCGCCGCGTGTACGCCGTGATTTCGCCTCGCCTTGAAAACGCTAGACAAATCGCTAGTGTGAAGAGGCCCTAAAGTATTAAATGTCTGTACTATACGACCTTTTTTCGAGCCTCTTGATATACCGTCTCTTTCAAAAGTCATACTCAAAGAGACATGTTAAAAGCAAATCGTAAATGACAGCTTCCTAGTTCAAATTGTCATGGCCTGTCAGAATTGCACTGAAATGTTTGTAAATACATAAAAAACAGTAAGAGTACGTCAGGGGCTGTGTTGCGGTCGGATGTTGAGTTTTATATTATTTTTGTTCTAAATCACACGATATGGTAAGTATTTTGATAGTTAAGAAGTTTTCATAAGTATTCGAAAATGTCATTACTTCATGCTGTTGCTAAACTGTGTAAAGGTTTTAAGGTGGAGAACGCTTTGAAGGAACAGAGAAGTCTTGTCTAATAAAGCATAGAAACAGTGGGGCAAAGCCACTAGAACCTGATATTTCTTATGTTGATTCAAACAACTAACTGACTGTGTTTACCTTCAGTACTCTTTCCAGGAAGACGAAGTAGAAGACCTCATAGGTGAAGTAAAATACACAGACTCACAAAAGAGTGTAGCCACAATATCATCGAACCAATATTCCACTGACTTCACCGACACAAGCAGCAAAGGTTCAGACAAAAACCACTCCTCCGGCAAAGAGACTTACGTCTTAGAATGGGATAGCGATAGTGAGAAGACATTCCCTCTGCACGACTGTTTGAGCACTGTTACTGAAAAAAAAGAAGAATGTCCTTCAATAACTGTTCAATGTGGACCCAGTCTGACGAACACTAAGGTAGCATCAACCAGCTTCCAATCCTGCGCCATAGTAGCCCAAGAGATATACACGCAAACAAGCAAAACCATCATCGAGCTAGCTGAATCTGAAGGCACAATGAAAAAACCCGAGAACAGCAACACACTAGAAACGCAAACATCATTCATTTCAATAACTGAAAATAAAACAGTAGAATATAGAATAGAAGTATCCAGTGCTCGTGAATACTACACCAAAAGCGATATAATTGTAGACGCCAACGATTTCTTGCGAGAGAGGCCGCTCCAATATTACAATGTCACTTGCAAACAGATTATGTCCAGTTCTATGGACGAAGAATCTTCAAAGTTCCCTAAATCTGAAACTGAAAACGAAGCGACGGAAGAAGACAACAGAAGCGTAAGCAGTACAAGTGACCAAGTGATACGCATTATTAATGACGAGTCTAAAGAAACCATATTTAGTGAAAATCAAGATGATGAGCAAAATGTAATAAACTTGGAAAACACAAGCCAATTTGATGATGAATCTATACCTGGGTCTGATATGGATGAGGATTCTTTAATGGGCGAAGACCAACCTAAGGCACCGAATAAGGACGTTAGAGATTTGCACAACAAGTTGTCTGAAAATATAGATGTGTGTATGCCTGAGCGATATGATGAACCTGATATTAGACGATTCGGGACGCTAACGCCTTTGACTGAAGAATCGAATATAAAGAAAGATAGTTTGATGGATATAACGCCTACACTTAGCAACATAGTCGACGACAGTAGGATCTCAGAAGAAGTACTGTTTACGAGTAACGCAGGGATGAAGGTGAAGCTTTTAAAGGATGACAGTCCAAAGGAATCATTCAAATTACCACCAATTCAGAACCATTCCTGCCCAAACAGTCCACACTTGAACTCTCTGTTTAACAAACCGAAGTTGAACAAGGCAGGAACGCTGCCCAGCCTGTATGAACGACCAAGTTTGCAAGATAGGTGGGAAATGGCGAACAAAGACCTCGCTTCTGGGGAAAGTCCACTTATTAGCGGAAGAGGTGGTAAGTTAGCTTTTAAGTTTTGCCTTTGGACTATAGATTGTTCAGAAATCTATGTTTCTAGGTTGTTATTTATCCTCTTCATCTTGATTGAATTAGTGATTAGATGGCCGAATGAATCTATAAAACTAAAACGCGTTATACTCGCATTATCATAACAGCGTTTTCCATAGTTAGCAATTATCTCTTCTGAGGTCCATACTCAATGAATTTACTTGTTTACAATTCAAAATTTGAATTTACATAAATTTCTTACAGTTATAAAGGCAGTTCGCTGAAATGCCCTAACGGATGTCTCTGCCTTTCAGCGGGATTTTTTTTTGACGGAACTTATTGTACTGTAAATGCAAATGGCATAACTACTTGGGCAGACAAATTTGACGTGACTTATTCAGCGGGACAAAACTGCCTTAATAGTACTTATTACAGAGATTTACATGGAATCAAACCTTTAAACTTTACTTTAACTTTATTGCACAAACACATTATAAAGATAATTTTGTTAAAAAATTACACAATATCATGCGCAATTTTACAATGCACTTAGAAACAGCGGCAGTTGAACAGGTGTCTCCAAACTAGGCTATGCCTGTATCTTAGGGAACCAGTTCAGTATACCTACATTACAATTAACATTTTACATTTAAAACATAGAAAAGTATACAAACCGAACCTGATCACTTAGTTATTTAAGAATACGGGCCCTTTATCCTAGAATACTATTCAAAATATCTTCTAGTATCTCCAAGAAAGCCAATGCAGTTACCCCCACTCCACGCAGAGGGCCACACTCAAGTGAGTACAATGGAGGAGCGAGGGTGTTCCCCCACGCGACCCGGGGACGCCCCCAGCGAGGGACACGAGCCCATCTGCATCAAGGAGAAGATTAAAGAACTCAAGATGAGCACCAAGAAAGTGTGGTCTAACAAACGAGCTACGTGAGTAATGTTTCGTGAAGATGAAACTAAATCAAACCGTATTGTATTAGGTACTTAAATAACATTCAATTAGCCACCTTGGTTCCTGGAGACAACGAAGAAGAGGTTAAGAAAGGGTTAAATAATGTATCAGTACCTGTAACAAATTTTACTACCTACTTATTTATCTGCGCCAAATGTCTGGCTTCTCATTCTTCTGAATGTATGTCGAAAGCTGCACGTCCACTTGAGCGACAGCAAGCGTACGAAATGTTTGGTTTAGATCGGAGATGATTCAGCAAAACCATAGTCCATTACCTCGATTCCGTTCCTGTGGATGCGCTTAAGCGTAACCTAAAATTGTAGAATTTAACTGACTAGATCCCCACCGCCCAGAAAAACAGAGAGCCGAAGCTGTTCCCCGGTGAGCGCGTGCACACCAGATGAGGCGCGCCTGTGCGACATCGCCGACCGCGGCTGCGAGGCGCTTTGTGGCGAGCTGTTGAGGAGACTGCGCTCCAGTTCTTGGTGAGCATACCATGTACCTAACATATCTCTCCAACTGCCCAGATAAATAATGAGGGTAGAGCTCTAGGTGAGCAGCAAAGGAGAGTCTCTTCAACTGAATAAACTATCGCCTCGTTAAAGACACCTGTTTTCGCGATTCCTTCTGGGTTGAAGGCATTACGGAAATGCTGAAAGATAACACTACTTTAAATAGCATTTAATACTTAAAAAATGTTTCAGGTTCGAAGTGATAGAGACACTAGAAGACGTTCCGAAAGTCTTGGAAAAGTTCTGGAATGCTATCACTGAGCAGCGAATCGCGGATCTCGTGAGAGTGGTAAGATCGGCTGACATTTGACGAACGTGAAAAATTCATGTTCAATTCGACCGGCACGCACTGTTGAGCCGCATGCCGAGGTTTTTCTTGCAACTTCTTTTCCCCGGCTATACAGGTTTTGAGAAGCTGCAGTAGTTTTAGGCGGATGATACGTTGGTTATGTAAAAAACGTCGATTCATAGTGAACTGTGTTAGCTACTGAATAAAGATATTTTGGAATTTGAATTTGAATACTTATATATGTATACCTATGCAATGCCTTCCACAATTAACCCTCCCCGACATCAGGGGGGAAGTATTCTCCTCTTCTCCTAAGCGCTAATGGCACAATTCGTTTCAATGCTCTACGAATTTATCCTGAGCTGAGCTGGTGGGGGATTCTTAGGTAAAAACTTGGAAAGAAAACTTCTCTGCACTGCCAATTTTGTCCGGCACTAAAAACTCTTACAGTTTCTTCGTCTATTTCCATAATTTTCTGGGTATTTATAAGAGTTTATAGGTATGTGATAATTGCCAGGCGACGTCGTTGGTGGAGTCTCCACGGCCGCAGGTGGCGCGTGCCGCGTGCTCCACTGTCGCGGCCATCTTGCGAAACACTAACTACACCAAGAAACCGGTTCGTATGATTGTGCTTCACACAAGCGGTACCGTAGGCATTCTCGGGGGTAAAGAAAATACCCGCCCTCGGATCATTTGCAATAATATGGACCAACTACTATAGGTACTATTCGTCCATACCAGGTAGTGGTAGAAGGCTCTATATTCAAGTATCAGTCATTCACTCAAATTTCCGAATCATCCATTCAATTCTTACTGCAACAACCGTGCGTGAGAGTGCCGGCCGGCCATGCAAAATTCAATCATCATCATAAAAGTGCACGCAGCCATCTGGATCCTCATCTCCGAGGGCCCTCGTCGAGCAACGGTGTCCCCGGGGACATAAATCTCCGTTTTGCAGCGCATCCGTAAGTTTTCCCACCTTCCCTCTCTGTTACTTGTCTGTAGGATATTTTAACCGCCATTTTCGCTCAAACAACCAACGCGACCTACACCACTGAAGCTATCGAAGCTATCTTTACCACAACATGAACACTCTATTTTCCGCATTTAAACACATGGTTAGCCCATTTTGCGTGTAAAAAAGTAGTCCATGGCAATACTATCTGTAAGCGATAATTTCTTCCAAGGCAAATGTAAATGTCAAACCACCAAAGAGCATATAATCACTACATTTCAAGCTACTTTGAACCTGTGGCAGGTGGAGGTGGTATTCTTAGATAGAGGCAGACATAAACTGATTGGTAAACGCAAAGCTTCAGATAGTGATTCTTCTATCCGATTCTAAGATCATTGAAGACTTTGAAGGCAATCTTAATCTTCCTGTAGGACTTCTACGAAGCGATGACAAGCTTGCTAACAAAGACAGGCAGCTACAGTCGGCCGGTGCGGCGCGCTGCCAACGTAGCACTGGACGACATAGTGTGCGGCGTCGAGCTTACCCACGCCGTCTCCGCGCTTTGCGTTCATGGGGTTGGGTGAGTACGTCCTGCAGGGCTAACATGTGCAACGTGATCAAACAATCGATCGATTCAATAAAAATCGAAATAGATAAGTTCGTTTTTTTTCCCTAACTTGCGTGCCACGTGATTTTGTTCGAATTTTAACGGAACGACATGACTTATTTGACTCCACATATTTGCACCAATCGACAAAACGACGTAGTTGTAATCGGTAAAATGACCGAGACAACGCCTCTGTGGTCCAATGGTTGAGCGCTGGGCTCACGATCCGGAGGTCTCGGGTTCGAATCCCGGTGGGGACATATCCAAAAACCACTTTGTGGTACCTAGTTTAGTTAGGACATTACTGGCTGATCACCTGATTGCCCGAAAGTAAGATGATCTGTGCTTCGGAAGGCACGTTAAGCCGTTGGTCCCGGTTACTATTCATTGATGTAAGTGAGTAATCGTTACATGAGCCATGTCAGGGGCCTTTGGCGGCTCAACAATAACCCTGACACCAGGGTTGCTGGGTTTGGTAATCCACCTCACAAACCACACGATAGACGAAGACCGTTTTATCACGTAACGCATGGTAGGCCTACTGGAGGACAGTCTCAGCTGAGGTTAGTTTATTAATACAGTCATAAGAACGCGCTGGTCCGCTGTGCGTCTGCGCGTCTTCTGGTGGTGTGCTGCGCACTGGCGGGCGGCGGGCGCGACCTGTTGCGTGCGCGGCCCCCCACGGCCGCCACGGCGCGACGGCACACGCTGCGCGCGCTGTCCGCTTTGCTGGACGACAAGAGCACTGACACCAGGTACCTGCGTACTTTCGGCGTTTCCCACACAAACATTTTTCTCGTCCGTTATTCTAATCTAACAAATAGGAAATCGTGTTTCCTTCGTGAAATGTGAACATTTTGCATTAATGAACAGTTTTTACACTTCGTCCATTAAATAACTAAAATTCGAATCTAAAAATGTCATCACCCACAGCCCAACCAGGTTTCGCAACTTTTGTATTATTATCTCATTCTTTGCTGTGTTAACTCAAATGTTTATTATATTTTAATGAACTCGAGTGAATATAAATTATCGCAGAGTGCTTGCTTCGACTATTAAGTGTATGCAAAATGCTTTACAGTGCCGTGTCTCTATAGCATTAGTGCTATATTTCCATATCTCCTTCAGGAAATACGCCGAGCGCCTCTACTCAATGCTACGTCCGCTGTCAAACTTCGAGGCATACTACTTGACAGACGTGGAGGTGGAGCAAGCCTCTAAACAGATGAAGAAATACGACCAGCAGCTCAACTGCGGAGCGGCGAAGGAAGTCAGGTGATGCGATCATGCCAAATTGTGAGTCCTCATTATGTACTGCCTCATAGTTTTGATAGAAATGGACAATAGGGTATTCCACTGGGTCAAAGATAAATTATAAAATGCTCTGGAAATAGAAAAGCCATTCTAAAGTACTTAATCAAAAACAAATCTCATTTTTCTTTATGACTTGTTATCGAATGTTAATTTTGACTTACGTAAGTAACAAAGTGGTCTTGGACTGTAGTAGTCAGAGTCACCAATTGTGGTAGTTACAGGTACATCAAGATGAACTAAGTACCCACGCCTCACCGAGCTTTCTGTTCGATGAGCCGTATCGCCATCTATAATGGTCGAGCGAACTGTGTCAAAATAAAACCATTCAGCTAAGCACGTTCAATGTTACCTAACGTAAATTAAATAAACAATAAGTGAATTGTCCATTTCTAACAAAAATAATGTGTTGGTCTAGTTCTGTTACGTCGATACTAAGTTATTTCGAATCTTTTAGTGCTTTTCTGACTTAAAAAGATGAAAAAACGTAAAGGTTCAAAACGACAAAATATTAAGTCTACTTGTAATTACTTATGTTGTAGTTTTTTGTAATCTAAAGGTGTTTGGCCGATTAACGAAATTAATATCTCCAGACAAAATGTTTGAAATCCATCTACTTATATTTACATTTTTATATATACTAAGTTAAATATATTGATACTTTTCCGGATTTGTTTGCGCGTCCCGCAAAAAGCCATAACAGATTCAGATGAAACTTTGCAAGATTGATCAACATTAGCAATTGAAAAAATCAGGGGGATGTTTCAGAGCATGATCCAGAGTTAATATCTATTGGAATTTCCTCTCGGAAAATTCATGAAAATTTTAGTACATTTTAAAATTATTTTCAGTTTCATACTTTTGCGACGGAAAATTCTACTTGATATCAACTCAGATTTATGGTCTGAATTACCCCTCAAAGTTTTTGTTACGATGTCAGGAACAGGAACATCCTGTATACTGGAGAAGCGCTATAAATAAATATTTATCTACATATTGGCCAAGCACCTTGCGTACCTTAATTTATATTTACTTAAATTAAATCTTCGAATGTACCTACACACCGTATTTATTTTCGGTTATCTATTAATGTTAAATTGTTTTGGTTTGTATAGATTTGTGAGTGGTACGGTGTTTATCGCTTTTTTTATAAACATTTTAATCACTTGGTAAGTTGTATGGGTGGTCTCTGGTCTGAATAATTGTAAAGTAAGGGTTATTGGACATCGATAGTAAAAATGTGAATTTTGAATCATTCAATTGTTGTTTTATTAATGAAAACGTCATTCGCTTCCACGCAGCCAGTGGTGATTCTGGCAGGCGCAGACTGACTATCGTGAGATACCTACCACTGACTTCGTATTCTTAATCTTCATGAAAAAAATGTTTTATCATAGGGCTACTGCGCGATACCTGGAAACCTTAGTGCAGGGCCCGCTATTAACTTCTGTTAATTTTACTTTATTTGGTAAACAATATTTTTTACTTTTAATAAAAGAATAATTTTCCTCATAGTTCGATCGTGGAACTAGTGAGAAATGAATAATTCGACTGCAAGTAAATTAATAGTAAACAATACAAACAGATTAGATTACTTATATACAATTGTAATTTTGAAGCATTATAAGCTTTTTTTAGTTTCTGATTAAGCTTGTTAAGATAAGCAAGGCAAGAGAAATATTTTTCATCTAAGTACGTATTTGATCAAAGACAAGTTATAGTTGTACCAAGATATTATATTTACAAATAATCTAATTATGCATGATTGTAATTTTGACGTGCCTTAATTTTCACCAATACATCATTTATTATACCTAATATAGCACATGAAAGCTTTTATATTATATACCTATTGTACAATGATCGAACTAGTGAGAATAAAGACGAAACGCGCGCCATACAAGTATGAGCAAATGTTCATACTTCAACTTTGCACTCCACTCGTCTGCAACAATGTATTATAAGGTCGTTTTGTGTATTATAAACCTGCAGGGCAAAAAGTCAAATATCGACTACCATGCAAGGAGATCCCGCCGTATCACAGGAAAGCTAAAAACCTTAGTATGATCGGCTATTTAACAAAAAAATACTTTTGTATGTAGTATCTTACGAAAAGTAATGATAAAATTGCAGTCTATCGCATAAAATATACATTGCCGATAAAGTGGCTAAGGAATTTGAGAAGCAGTACAGCTATTGTAGATTTCTTTATCTGTTTGCAAGAGTAGTAGTAAAAGAGAGTGGAGTTGAACTGGCGACAGAGGTTCTCATACAAAAAGCGCGTTACGCCGTTCTCAAGCTCTTCCTTTTAATCCGTAGGAGATACGACGTGTGACAATGCAAAGTAAGTAAATTAGTGGCTGCGAATTGTCTCGTGGTTACTTGTAAATCTGCCTGCCCCATTAAGGATTAGGGCGTGTTTATATTACGTGTCTTCTATCGTGTGGGTTGTTAGGTGGAATACCAGCCTCATCAACCCTGGTGTCAAGGTTATGACTGAGCTGCCTAAGGCCCCAAACATGGCTCATGTAACGATTACTCACTTATCAGTAAATAGCAACCGGGACCAACGGCTTAACATGGCTTGAAGCACGGCTCATCTTACTTTCGGACAATCAGGTGATCAGCCAAGGTCCTAACCAAACTAGGGATCACAAAGTGATTTTTGTGATATGTCCCCACTGGGATTTGAACCTGGGGCTTCATGATCGTGAGTCCAACGCTCAACCACTGCACACAGAGGCCGTTTATATTATGTGTATCACGTGCCCTATGCTTTCAACAATGCACTGATAATCCGCGACGGTTCACTTGACTACAGCGGCGTCAACACTCGTACATCGCACTTAGTGAACACGCACAGTTAGCACATATCGGAAGATAAGCGTAATAGCTTGACCGCGGTTAAGGTTAATTGTAACGCTAAAGGTTGATTTATTTTATCCCGATTTGGGCCCTGACCCCACATATTTTTTTAAGTTATACCTGTCATCATCCGTCCTTTTCCTTTTCGACGGATAAGAAACAGATAGATGTTACTTAACTTTAAGAAACCTCCACACTAGCGCCTCTCAAGCGTCGTCGTCGAGCCAGCGTCCGCGCAACGTCCACGCGACGTCGACGCCGCGGCGACACGACGCCAGCGCTAACCAGCTGCCGAACGCCGAAACACTGCTGTTGATATTACTGATCTAAAAAATTGCTTAAACGAAAAATGAAACTTCGTCGTCAATGAAACATCGGTGTTAGAGTTCAGGAAAGCGATTATTTCGTATTGTATTGTCAACATATTAAAAAAATAATAAAAAACACTTGGTTTGTATGATTATTTATGGACGCCAAAACGAATATTTGACAAACTATTACAATTGATTGTTTTGTGCATTGTACTTGTTCGCAAAAAACGTTGAACTGGCGCTGCGGCTACACGACGTCAGCGCCGCGTACGCACGGCGTTCGGCAGCCGGCCAGCGCTGGCGTCGCGTCGCCGCGGCGTCGTCGTCGGGTGGACGTGGCGGGGACTCTGGCACGACGACGACACTCGAAAGACGATAGTGTGGGGGGTCCCTTAGTAAAAGTTGGTGGTGTATAGGTACTGGAAAGGTGCTGACCTTTATTCTTAAGGGGATTCTCAGCTAGATGAAGTGTCTATTCGAATATATGTCCTTTTGAAAATCGTGTTCCGTTGAAATAATATTATAATACGTAAAGAATCCAAATGCCAAAGATCTCGTTGATGTCTTTTGTATGAAGCAATCCATTACAGTGTTAGTAGACAAAATTTCCTTCGAGTTGGAAGGTGAGAAAGGCAGAAAAACCGGACCTGTCAAAACTGCAGGTTAGGTAAGTAGCCCCTGTGAAAACGGGATAATGCTAAAGAGATGATAATGATCCCAATTAGGGTACTTTATGTAAGGACAAAATATTATGTGTAAATTCCCTCTGTATGTTAAAGCAATAAAGAGATACCGGGTGTTAGTGACATCGTAACGAATACTGAAAGGGATGATTCAGACCATGATTCTGAGTTAATATCTAGTGGAATTTTCCGTCGCAAAATTCATGAAATTTTGAGTTTTGTTTTTAATTATTTTCAATTCCATATTGTGCTTTTAGCTGCATAGAACCCAAATTTCAATAAAAAAAACAATAATGACAAATTATCGAAAATTTTCGATGTAATGGAGACAACAGCTGCTCGAACGGGTCAACGGCCACACGCACCGCGCCGCGCGCCCCGCTCCGCACGCCCCGCTCCGCGCGCCCCGCGCCGCACGCCGGCGGCGGCGGCGGCGGCGCGGCCTACAAAGTAGGCACTACGAACCGATCCTATTTCTTTCTCTGTCTATCGTAAATTATAAATTTATTTTATTCTTATTCTTAAATGGACGGATAATCAACAGGCATAAAATTTATGGAATACACGTCAATTTTAAGCAGAAATCTAAAACAACCGACAGAATTAAGTTACCAGCGAGATACCTTTTTGATTCGACCGGGTTATTCATTCATTTACTCATAGGAATCAGGGCCATTATCTACCTAAAACAGTTGAAACAGTAAATAATTGTATTCTTTGTTGTCATTAGAATAACTAACAACCAACTAACACAACCACCACAGATTAGGTAATTAGTTACCTACTATGTCAACCATCCACCAACTTAGTATGTAAGTACCTACGCAAAACCTCGCTACACAAAAATCGAAAATAAATAAATAAATAAATCTTTTAGATCAATACCCATTATTGTTACAAAGCAAGACCTATCGGTACTATCGCTAGTATCGATCTAAATGTACTATCACTACTTTCGATAGTTTAGACAATTTTCAAGTTCAACAATTGATAATCTACCTATCTATCGATAGTTCGGCAACTCCGCCGCGTAGGCAATGTCGGCATGTTCAAAGAAAAAAATTGTCCGAGTGGAGTGATCTTATTTTTCTTGTTACATGTTGGTACCGTACCGAGGTACTAAGTTATTCGTAGTTTTAAATCTCATTGTTAAATCATCAGTAAAGAACTAATTAAACCTATCCTGTTCTGTGTACAATATTCATGTAACGGCTACGTGCTTACATAAGTACCTAGTAGACGGGAGCAACGACTTAACGTACCTTCCGAAGCACGGATCATTTTACTTTCGGACAATCAGGTGATCAGCCTGTAACGTCCCAACCAAAGGCCTTATAAACAGATTTTTGTGATATGTCCCCACCGGAATACGAACCCGGACCCTCCGCATCCCATCGCTCAACCACTGGACCACATAGGCCAAGAAGGTTCTAAGACATAATTAAAGGATCCTGGGACGCAAGACCTCCGAGTTAGGGCTTGTTTGATCTGTCTTGATGGATACTCGGACGTGAATAGCCTCACGGATCAAGGGCAACGCGCGCCAATAAAGTAGGCATTACGAACAGATACTAGGTATTTCTTTGAGTTGATAGGTATCAAGTGAAGTTTCCTGTCGCCAAATTCATAAAAAAAATAGATTTTTTTCAGTCCCATATTGTGTTTTAAGCTGCATAGAACGCACATTTAAAACAAACAAATAAAAATTACTAATTATTAAATTTTATCAATGTCATCAATAATAATAATAACGTATCTACAACTTCAGCTATGCGCAGGTGAATAGCCGGCGCACGGGTCAAGGGCAACGCTCGCCAATAAAGTAGGCATACGAACAGATACTATTTCTTTCTCTGTCACTTGCACCATAAACATACTCTCTCTCTCTCTCTCTAGTCGTCGGCTCGACTCGGCCGCGGCCAGTGCGTCGTCGGCGCCCTTAGTCGGCGCCTTTGATGCTTTGCGCTAACGCCGCCGCCGCGCGCTTCCGCTCAGTCGAATACTAAGCTTGACCCGAATCGCGTGATGTTTTTCGAGGATATTTTTTTCGTGTTTGTGAGTGTTTGTTTCATTCTGTAAATGAGTAGTGTCGACTATGATGAGATCATAGACCATTTACTGCGCAAAAGTATGGAAGATTGTTGATGTTTATTAAAGAGCAAGGTGTTGTGTTTGTGAGTGCGTGTGATACCTACCTACCGCGGAGGAAACGCGATGTTGCATACCTACGTGACGTGACATGTTCTAGGGTACCTACCTAGGTACTTCATCCGAAGGAATAACAATTAAGGTAAGGCAAGAGTAGAGTTTTTATTGTTAATAAGTTAGGAACGTTTTAATAACTGGTAGGTAGGTACCGTGCGTGAAAAATCGTGGCAGTAGGTGTTCTACTTCAACAAACAACATTTTTAAACGTTGAACCACTACTAAGCATCTAAATACAAGAGAATGAAAACTCCTACCTAGATATCAACATCGTATCTCACACGCGTAACGTAGCCGCGCGTAAGTTTATCGTCTGTGTGGCGCGTTGTTCGACTTACATTGCGGCACAGTAAAAATTGAAAATCTTAATTAAACATTTGCGACAAGAAAAACACCCACCATCGTTTTTAGTACAATAAAATAGGCGTTCCATTTTTTTTTCGTTACGATGTCACTAACACCCTGTATACAAACAAACAAACACATCCCTTGTTTGTTGGGATTCTCTTAAAATGCATAAATGTTTTGTCATAATTTTAATTATCATAATCCTTTTTGCTTAACGTTTTTTGGCATAATAGTACTTTCCCATAATAACATCTAGGAATACTGGTTTGTTGGGTAAGTACTTATAACTTATTTTTGGACTAATATTTATTGGTATTTTGATTCGCATATAAATAAGTATCCATAATTCTTTTTTAGAATAATAGTCTTTTGTCATAATTTTTACAAGGCATAACAGTAGGTTAGGGTATTTATCTTACACACGAAAAGTATACCGAATGATGACCAACAGGATGAAATAGTGTCAAAAAATATAAAAAGTCAGAAAGTTGTGCCAAAACTTTTCTTATTCGGAGTATAGTGTTTATGCTTATAATAATTATGGTTATATATCATTATTGTCATTAATTATTATGCTTATAGTAGTTATGAGTTTCAAAATTATGCTAAAAATAAAAAGTTATGACAAATTAATACTATGCGTAACTAATAATAGGACAAGTAACAGTATGCCATGGTAAATTATTACATAAAAATGAGTAAAAATAGAGAATACTAATAAACTATGCTTATTGTTTTTTGTTTGTTTGCTATTATGCTTATTGTTGTGTATTGTTTGTTTGTATATCTATTTATTGGCTCTAAATGACACCTTTCGGAGCCCAAGCCAACCTCGTCTGCGCGCGGTACATCCTGCTGATCAACGAAAGAGGCTCTGGCGACCCACCAACACGCACTGGACCAGCGCGGTGGGCTTATGGCCCAAACCCCCTCCCCCCGGGGGGAGGCCTAAGCCCAGCAGTGGACGTCGTACGGCTGATAATGATGATGATGATGACCAACAAACAAACAATGATCCAATGTTGCTGGATGAAGCATCCAAACCTAGCTGCTATTATTTAAATAAAAAAAACTCACGACTATATCGCTAATGTCACAGTTACATTCATCGCAAGATGAACCAAGTGCGCATGCCTCACCGAAATTTCGGTCAAACCGGCGGGATAGGTTAGGAGCTGTATCGCCGTTTATAGTGGTCTACAACTCTGTTAGAAAGTTTTTTTTTAAAGATTTAATTCAACGTTCTGCACGCAAGCCGCAACGTGATAAAATTATCGATCGATTCAATAAATTTTGTTTTTCCCTAACATGCGTGCCACGTGATTTTGTTCGTATTTTGACAGAACGAAATGACTTATTTGGGTTCAAATATTAGTACTAATCGATAAAACGACAATTATATCGTCAGGATCGATAACCAAGACAAAATTATATCACGTAGTAGTAGCCCTACAGATCACGGCCAAGCTATACTGCACGCATATACAGTTCGACTGCACTTGTCGGTACGAATTGGTACGAATGCACTCTCCGGTACCTATAAATAACATGCGCTCATTTCTAGTGAATGGTCAGTACATGACCTTCAAGCCTTGGTGACAATCGTCATTGACAATGTTCGTCATTACCAGATGTTCGTCATTCATGTTGTAAACGAAGCGAATAATAATAACTTTCTCAGCAAACAACAATAAAAGTTTTCCTATGCGACTCGTATGAACGTAATGATTTACCATTATACTTACATAAACATAAAGTACATACATACACGTACATGAAATCACGCTTATTTCCCATTAGGGTAGACACCACGGAATTCCACTTACTACGATCTTGACTACTTACTCTACTTACATATATACATAATATAGACGTAGCGGTCAAATACATAACCCTCAAAACACACAACCCAGAAACGCCCTGAGCCGAGGTTCGCTCCGAACTGCGCACCCTCAGAGTCTCAGGCCTCAGGCCTTCATCAAGACTTACAAACCCATATTTTTATTAATGTAAGAATGTATTTATCAAAACTACACATGTAAATTAATTACAAGTGTCAATATTTATTTCACGAGTTTATTTAACAATCCCTTTTTTATAAACGTAATTTACACGTACTTACTTGTGAGTTACTTGTAGCTTGTGAACGTGTAGACTTGTAAATTTTGATAAAGACGGCATATGTCTTAAATATTTTGAGCCAAGAACAATAGGCCAACGGCAACAGGCTCCATATTACACGGGACTTCAATTTAGCTCGTGAGGAGTGGGCGTCTCATCTGTTTCGTCAACTCCTCCGGGGGTACAGGTTGTTGGGTAGCACCCTCAGCGCTTCCCATACGGCCTCCGTGGTCCAGTGGTTGAGCGTTGTGCTCACGATCCGGAGATCCCGGGTTCGAACCTCGGTGGGGACAAATCACAAAAATCACTTTGTGATCCCTAGTTGGGTTAGGACATTACAGGCTGATCACCTGATTGTCCAAAAGTAAGATGATCCGTGCTTCGGAAGGCACGTTAAGCCGTTGGTCCCGTTTACTACTTACTGATGTAAGTTAGTAGTCGTTACATGAGCCATGTCAGGGGCCTATGGCGGCTCAGTAATAACCCTGACACCAAGGTTGATGAGGTTGGTACCTCACAACCACCTCACAACCCACACGATAGAAGAAGAAGCGCTTCCCATTTGTCAGGCGAAATAACAATTTAAATCACATTGTTGTTATCACGTGCTGTCCCCGGGAAATCCACAATACTTACGAATAAAGTGATGGTATTTTAAACGATGTTATAGATCACGTGACTCTGTGAAATAAAGGATAACGCTGGGAAGATGATGTCTAGATCACGTTTGGAAAATCTAACGACTTATTATACCGCGAATAGAATGTTGCGCGTGAGTTTAATAAATTGTGCACTTCCAGCGTACATTACAGAGTACAGTACTAACTTGTTATAAATAAACTCATGCCTATTTGGGTAAGAAAAACTATTATATGTCAAATAAAGTAGCTGCAGCTGCTTATTTGTAAATTTTATTATTATATTTTAAGTGTGTTGTATTTTGTATTTTAAGCTTTATTATTATTATTGTATGTCTTTTTCATATCTCGGGCCTATGGAGGCCCGGACTTTTGGAAGGCGTGCGTGGGGCCAAAGCCAACACGTAGAGGCCCCTTAAGACAGTTTAATCTAAATGTGGTGTGACACCAACCGGCGATTATCCCTGTATGCACTATGGGAGTGCACCCAAAGACAATCCCCAGTTCGTGTAGGACTATTGCAAAATATGGGAACAAAGGGAACTGGGCTATTGGGTTGGGGGTTAGTGGACCGATTATTATTTATATTTTATTATCTATTCTCCCTTTTTAAGGGGTAGTTTATTATTATTATTATTCCTCTGCGAGCCAGATGTCCAGACACAATATTGTCGCCGGTGTAGGACCAACCATGGAAAGTCAAATCATCACCTACATAAATGGAGCTTAAAGGAGTCGCCATACTGTGAATGTGATCACCCGGATCAAACCATATCTCACATAGTGAACGAGTACCCTCTGCACCGGTTCTCAGGTGGTATAGCCGAGCTGCATTGTGTGACGGATGCGGCAGGGACTTGGTTTGGGGAGCTTCAGCTGGATATATGATCCACGCAGGATATTTTTATTTTTGTCTGCCATACGCAATAATAATATTGTCGCCTTGTGATATAACCTCGTCATCATCACTAATTTAAGAGCCACGCTCTGGTCGGTGTAGCATTCTCCATGCTACTTTTTTAGGGAAAAATAGGGCAGTGGTTTCCCTCTTGCCTTCTGCCCAGTACTCTGTCTGACGCGTGAAAACCTCACATTAGTGCCTTTTTCAAAAATCACATTCAGATGTCGTTTCCTTATTACTTACTTACTTACTCGTAACCTTATCGTACTTATTAGGTTAAAGATAAATATGAAATTCTGATTATTAAATTAAGACAGATTTAGAACTAACGCAAAACAATCTCTTTTTATCTATTAAAATTTACGAATTTTAATCGAGAAAAACGTAATAATGTTGGCAATTTCAAAAAAGAACGTCACGTCTCTTTTTAAGAAAAATACGTTTTGGCGGGTATTCCGTCTGGGATTTCGAATAAAAAACAAGTGAAGACAGATTTTGTCGTAGTGAGAAGCGTAAACTGAAAAACTAGTTTCTGTATTGGATTTTATTAATATTACTTATTATAATTCGTAGTAACAATAATTAGTACTTAGTGAAAACCACGTATAAGCGCTTTTTTGAGAAATCAAATACGGATGGCGGATACGGACCTGTCAAATCTTCAGGTAAGCGGACCCTGTGAAAAACAGTTGTTAACAAAACCTATCAATAGACAAACTGCTTTCATTTCAGGTAAAAAATTGTGGTTGAAATGTTTCCCCCACACCATTCGGTGAACGAAGTATTTTTTTTGTCATAGATAAGGTATAAATGATCTCTACAACTTTTTACCTACTACCTACTTGAAGGTCTAGAGAATCTACAAACAATAAAAAATATTATAAACCCTATTTTCTTCAGGTTTACTCTGGGTTTGAAGCTATTGACAACTTCCTATTTAAACGTTCTTTTTACTGCTTATTATTAGAAACTTAAATATAAAAAAAGTTTTATCTTAGAGAGCTAATTACTTAGTTTTTTGCCCGTATTAAGGTTACTTTTTTTGGATGTTTCTAAAAGCCTATTAAATGGAGCAGTTTTTAGAAATACTTTCAGGGTCCATCACAATCTCATGTGTTTATTATTCTTCGGCGAACTTTTAACAAGTTTAACATTTTTGGTCGAATTCTCACTTTGACTTCCAATAACTTTATTTTTATCTTTGATTTGACTGTTTTTCTTTTTTCACCTAGCGGTACTTACATATCTTTAGCCATAGTTATGAAGTAAAATAAAATAATTATTAAGAAAGGAATAGCGACAAAATGATTATTTCTGAAGTAAGGTAGAAAATCTAGAAAAAGGTACAAAATGGGTCACATCTCCTAAACCGTAAATAATCGCTGAACATATATGGGAGTGATTCTAATAGCTAATGAGCCCCTCTGTCCAATTTTTCATTTTGTACGTGAACTTTTGGGCCAACCTGTATAAAACAGGGACTTGAGCATGATCTTGAGGGCAGTCTCAGTTGGAATTAGTTTATTAATACCACCCCTAAAGTAACATTACATTGCTCATAACTGTACCTGATTGTCCGAAAAACTAGTATTTCGTATTATGTATTACGTATTAATATTAAAAATTAGGAATAAATAAGTATCTTACGACATTTACCGTTTGGCTGACACTGTCGACAGGTGTTTAAATACATAATTATGTAAATTACTTACCAAAACAATCAATATGCTAAACATTTTATCGTATTTTTTATTTTTATAAATTCACGCATTCCAATCTGTCACGTCGCTGATTAATTCATTGCTAATGATAACCGGTTTGTTGTAAGACGATATTTTAGTCTTTTTTAAGATTATACAGGGTGTTAGTGACATCGTCACGAATACTGAGGGGGATGATTCAGACCATGATTCTGAGTTAATATCAAGTGGAATTTTCCGTTGAGTTTTCGTTACGATGTCACTAACAACCCTGTATTTGGTGTACTGTAAGTATATTGGTGTACTTACTTAAATTAAAATATTGCAACAAGTGTTACAAGTGTAACACTTCGTTGCCTTGTAGAGAAAAGCACGAAAGCGCCTTTTTCAAAAATCACATTCAGATGTCGGCGCCTTGCAGGGAAAAGCACGTAAACGCCTTTTAGAAAACCACATTCGGTTCACATTCGGATGTGACTTTTGCTAACAAAACCTCGTATAGACACGCTAATATCCATTCAGGTAAAACTTGTCTGTAGTCTCGATTTTTATCCATTGAGAATAAAATTAAATCACGAATCAAATTTTGTGAAGTTTTTTTTTTTTTTTCAAAAAGGCGTTTCCCAAGGTTTTACTATAGACGGCGTTGCGTAGGTGAAATTACTACAAGCATGCGTAAGTAACAGCCTTATTTGTGCTGTAATATTGTATATACATAATTAAGTTTTTTTAAGAACGTCTAGGGCCCTGTGCCAAGGTTTTTCTTGCGGCTTCTTTTTCCCGGCTATTCAGCTTATGAGAAGCTGCAGTAGTTTTAGGCGGATGAGGGGTTCGTTATGTAAAGATTACTATTCAAAATGTAAATATTATTATTGTATTTTTAGTTTTGTATTGGTGCCGATTCTAATATCACCATCTAAGTTTATTTTAAGTCATACTTGTCATTTTCTTATCCGCCGAAAAGGAATGAGGATCTAGTTCACCCGAGACGGGCTAATGTCATTTGCACTTGAAAAGAAAGAATAATATTTTATTTCTATTAAGCACGACACACATCCATCATCAGCCCATTAACGTCCCCACTGCAGGGGCACGGGCTTTCCCTATGGATGGATACGCGTAGGGAGAACGGGCCTTAAACCATCACGCGAGCCCAGTGCGAATTGATGGTTATTAACGACTGCTAATGCAGCCGGGACTAACGGCTTAACGTGCCATCCGAAGCACGGAGGAGCTCGAGAAGAAAACTTTTTTTTGTGGTCACCCACCCTATGACCGGCCTTTGCGAAAGTTGCTTAACTTCAACGATCGCAGACCGAGCGCGTTTACCGCTGCGCCACCGAGCACGACACACACACTTGACATTTACTTGTTACTCTACGAATAAATAATTTATTCGTAGTTGTTACTATTTAAAATAGAAAGAAAGAAGAAAGAAAGAAAGAAAATCATTTATTTTAGAAATAAGTAGGTGGTACACAGAATAGAATAGTGAACAAAATAATGAATTAAATCTTATCTCTAAAAACTCCGACATTGAGGGAGTGCCACAACGCTGATTTTCAGCTGAACCCGAAAAAATACTAAAATATAAAAAATAATAAGCTTAAATCTAAACAATCAAATCAAATTAACTGTGTTAATAATATGTATACATTTAACGGATTACGTATAATTAATTTAAGTTCGAGGGTGAGTGTGTGTGTGTGTTCGTTAAGTGAGAGTGCGTGTAAGTAAATAGTTCATACTACGATATTTTATCTTATCCACGTATGTGTATTGTTAATCAGAGCTTTTGTCCATATTTATTTTTAATTTTTGGCCTGGTTACATAGACCTATACGCCACGTCTTCATTTTGGCGCTGGTTCCGGCAGACACAGATAAATATATAATTAATATATATTTTTTTAAATGTCTTAATGTAAAGATCTCTCTCTCGGATAGTCTTTAGTAAGTAATTTATTTATTATTATGGACAATATTCAAGCTACACTCTGCACATGCAAAGTTACAGATAATAAAAAAAGATTAAGAGCTAGCTCAATTACAAGTAGTCACAGCATGCACAATCAACTGAACAAGAAAAACAAGGTATAAACTATACGTATAGTTAAAAAAAAATAGAAATATATTAACAAAAAGCAGCCAGTGCAATGTTTTTATATGCATTTAAGGCATAGTAATGTCAAGATCGTGATATCTGGCCTAATTGATGAAAAATGATGTCTGGGAAAATTTTGTTATATACCAGTTTTTCTTTACTCACTTTTTAAGATGTCCATGTAAAAATGATATAATTATTAAGGGTAAGTACCTTTTTTTTTGACGTGACTTCTTGTAGATTTGCCGCAGGTGGCATTAACTACTTGGCCGACAAATGGGGAGCGCTGAAGGCTCTCACCCGGTACAACGTTTTAAGACAACAGGCCTGAGTGTGCCCAGTTGGGCGCGAACCTCGGCTCAGGGCGTCGTCTGAGAGGAAAAATATTTGAAAGAATTAATCGACCCTAGGGGTGGATAGCGATAAGCGCTGATTGAAGGAAGTAGTCGACCACGCCGGCAGGGTCGGTATCGGGGTTCTGAAGTGTTTGGTGTCGCGTGCTGATTGGCTGCCTCTATGGCTAGAGAATTATTAGGGTACCGAATGTCAATAGGAAAAACGAAACCCTTAATAGGATAACTAAGCATTGTTGTCCGTCTGTCTGTATAGGTCTTTTTCTGAGAAACGCGTAAAGTATCAAGTTGAAATTAACATGAAACACATAATGTATGCGGTCTCTTGAAGCTGTATAAAAATCAACCTTCTATACCAATGCAAATATCTTATTTTTCATCTCAATATATCTTATTTTCGTGGGTAGTAGGTATATTTTAAAAGATAGGGACCAATGATAATATAACAAAGTATTTTACAAAACAATTTATTAAGTTTAACATAAATCTTATCGAAAGTAAAACAATAAATATTTATAACTATCAAACTTAAACTAAAACAATACTAGAGTTACATAAGACAGTTACAGGCCATAGTTACATGGTCATGTTACATGTTACAAATTAAAACGTTAGCTCTGTAACAGTTACAAAATACTACATTTTACAATTAAGTACAGATTATACTTCTGTTAGGCGGTTGCCTAGTATAGGCGAAAATACCGAGTAGAACATACTCGAAAAAAAAAGTTAAAATTCACAAAAATACAATTTGTATTTTCTCGTCCATTATTAACTTTGACGTTTTGGACGGTTGAATCTTGCAGTCTTCAAATATCTCCAATTACTTCTTGACAACGTGTAGAGTCAAGGAACTAAATAGTGTTTAGAAGCCTGAAAGAGACTTCATAGGACTCGATTTTTTTTTGCGTTTGATTTCATCAACCAAAAAGACGACGGATTCCCACCGATCCGTCAAGATGCCAGCACGAAATTGGCTATGGTTTCTCGCGGAGATCGGCTTCTGGACATTTAAAGAGTTAATCCTCAACCTTCGCTGATGATTCGCGCCAGTTCAACCTCGGTAACGGACTTGCACCAATTTATGTTAAGAGCAGTTTTCACTAACACAGCTGGCTCGACCATTATAGACGGCGATACGGCTCTCCTATCACGTTGGTCTAACAGTAAGCTCGGTGACGTGTGGGTACTTTGTTCATCTTGCGGTGGATGAACTTCTAGCCCAGTTGTCAATAGTCGTGAGCTTACATTATGGTCGATGATGAACAATAACCCGCCAGCATTTTCAGTCACATTTTACGACCACATGGTTTCTTCGATTCACGACTTCTGTAACGACTGCACAGGATGGACCCTCAGCGGGATGTGACAGAGTTTCAGGAAGCAAATGTACGACCGCTTCTCTACGTGGGTCTGGGTTCGAGGTCGAGCTTCGCACTGGCCAGCTAGTAACACCACCGCCAGAAACGACACTAATAAATACAGTAGACGCATTGTAGACACTATTTACAAAACACTTGAAGATAAACAAAGCACCAAAATGTAGGTATGCACATTCAGATTTAGAATTTGATAGCTGAAGTTTTAGTTGAGGTTGGTGTTCGTTTGGCGCTCGAAGTTGTACTGGTCACTGCATGAAGGATCCTGTCTTATATATGAAGCTGTGGGTTATCTCGCGCGTGCTTGATAACCCGCCGAATTGATATACGAGCGGTTCGATGACTGCCGTTCAATGTCATTCCATTCATTGTAGTAAAATTATCGCGCTAGGTAGGTTAACTGGCGTAGTGTAGCCGTGTAGCCCACGCAGGCGTGTTTCCCCATAAAGCGGTCACCGTTACCTACGTATCCGTTTATTTTTCCCTGTTGGAACAAATCACAAAAATACAATACAATACTTTATTACAGAGAAGGTACATACAAAACAAAGTAAAAAAGCCGGCCTTATTGCTAAGGTAGAAATTTCTCCCAGGAAACGTTTAGGTTATAACTAAATAAATAACAACAACGGAGGCGGACAGGAAATCACTTTGTGATCCCTATTAAGATGACTCCGTGCTTCGGAAGACACGTTAAGCTGTTGGTCTATGCGCAGCAGTGTTTTGTGTAGTTTGGTTAGGATATTAAGGCTGATCAAGGCTGTAAGATGTTCGGTGCTTCGGAAAGCACGTTAAGTTGTAGGTCCCGGTTACTACTTACAGATACATTAGCGTCATGATGTAAGTACTTATCATTACATGAGCCTTGGGCCTTTGGCGGCTCAAGTTGCTGAGGTTGGTCATTCACCTCACAACCCACACTATAGAAGTTTATTCTTTTATCGAGTGAGCCGGTCTCTATTTGTCTGGCCAAGCAGTGAACACCATCCGAGGCAATCTACAGTACCGACGTCACGACAAAAAAGCTATTTATTTATTGTCTTAGGGAAGCTTACAGAATTATTTACAATGTATGTTACTATGTTCACCACCACCTTATTTATAATTATTCTAATGAACATCCTCTATGCTTTTTGTAAGTGCAGTCATGAGCAATATAATGTAACCACTTTAGAACCCTGTCGCACTAACATATTATATTTAGTGAGACTTACAGTTCAATTTGTCAAAAAAGCTAATGTGACATGGTACCAAAGTGTATACATATAAATGCTCGTGACCCGACAGTCATGAGCAATATAATGTACTTACCCACTTTAGGACTCTGTCGCACTAACATATTATATTTAGTGAGACTTACAGTTCAATTTGTCAAAAAAGCTAATGTGACATGGTACTAGTGTATACATATAAATGCTCGTGACCGTACCTTATTGTTTTGTGAAAATTTTTAAGTGATGTTATTGTTTTGTCTTTGTGTGTGGAGTCCTTTTCTTCTTCTTCTTCGTCGTTCCCTCACTGCTGAGGATCGCGACCACAGGTTATGGTTTTCCACTCGGTACGGCTATATGCTGCGTGGACCGCCCTCTGTATGTTGCCGCCCACCGTCTTCTTCACGATGTCAGACCACCTCGTAGGCGCCCTTTCTCGCGCACGTTTGCCATCCATTTGCCCAACGATGATCTGCTTCTCCAGACTGTGCTTCGGAGACCGCATAATATGTCCGAAGAAGCTTAGAGCACGATTCCGGCATATTGAGGAGAGCCGCGTCATGATCTTGAGCTCTTTTAATATGGACTCATTCGTACGCATCGCAGTCCAAGGTCCTCGGAGTCCTTTTACAATAAACAATTTATATTCTATTCAATTCTATGTTGCCTTACCTACACGATGCAATCATTATTATATAAGGAAAATGAAATGTTTTGGGTTTTCGGGCACTATATTTTTTACGTAATTTTAGTTTTAGGTAAATACGTTGACCTAATCAGGAGGATAAACATAGGTTTTTGCAAAATGTATAATTTATTGGTGTTTTAGAGGAAAATAGGGTTTTAATCATACCGACTTCCTGTTAAGGTAAGAAGAGACAACGGAATTCCACTTACTTACCACGATCTTCACCCTGACACACCACTTTCGCTAATCGTTTAATCTAATATCTGTGTGTACAGTCATGAGCAATATAATGTACCCACTTTAGGACTCTGTCGCACTAACATATTTGACATTTAGTGAGACTAACAGTTCAATTTGTCAAAAAAGTTAATGTGACATAGTACCAAAGTGTACACATATTAATGCTCGTGACCGTATGTATGTTTTTCTAACTCGTTATAATCTGGGAGTCAAGGCTAGAGTGAATAGGCATTTGCTAGGTAAGTGGTCCACCCTAGGACACATCCTCACTTAAATTAAGGTTAATTGTTTTTTGTGTACTTGAAATATCTATTGTTATTATTATTATTTTTTAGAGACATTTCCATGAATGATTGCATGTTCCTTTAATTAAGATAAATTATTTAATATTAATATTCGCACGCTGTATGGTTGAGTGATGGACTTTTATTGATATAATGTATATTTAAGATCTTTTGTACCACTCTAGAGCGAATAAATTTCATTTCATTTCATTTCAATTGTAAGTTTTATTAAAGAGGCCCCAGGTGAGATAGTGGTCAAACTCGAGCCTATATTATTTAAAAATATACATATGTCGTGGCCAGATCTTAGAACTAATCATGTCATGATGTGCACGACCATTTCATGTAATGGTCATATTTCATGAAATAGAATATCACTCGTTGCCTGTTGGCTACATCATGATGTTGTTTGGCCAGATCAATGAACACAAAACGTTTAACGACATTAGCGACTAAGGGTGGTATTAATAAACTAATCTCAGCTGAGACTGCCCTCAAGATCATGCTCAAGTCCCTGTTTTTATATGAGAACTGTCACATTGACATAATCTTGAGAGCAGTCTCAAAACTGAAATTAGTTTATTAATACCATCCCTAAATGCATAATTACTTCATGATATGGACAAACGTTGGCAATCATATCGTAAAATTAGTAACATTATCCACCGGTAGTGGTGTGGTGTGGTTCATAGGGAAAGCATAAGCTTTCATTACATGCAAGTCTCATCAGTGGAGGTTCTTGGACCAAGTTCCATATAGAGATATATTTGCCTATTGTCATTTCATGCTTTTAACTTTAAATGACAAAGTTTCATACAAAGCCACCCATTTATACCCGTTTAGGGGTTGAATTTCGCAAAATCCCGTCTTAGTGAGCATCATTTCGGACCCATGATACCCCTGGCGAAACCCCTGGCGGTATCGTGGGTCTTTTAAAATCAAACGATGCCCCCAAGTAATAGTGTTGTGACATTAATTAATAATAGCTTTGTCATCTAGTTAAAAGGAACACCCATGCAAAATTTTAGACACCTAGCGCTTGTAGTTTTTGAAATTTCGGAATGAGTGAGTCAGTCAGTGAGTGAGTGGCTGTGACCGTGGTTGAGCGTGATCAGTTCTCTAATGATCGAGTTTGTGACGTTACATTACAAGCGAATGGTCACAGGTGAAGGAGTACCGCAAACTGACCATCATCTTCGCCCTTGTGTTATCCCGTAACACCTCAAACTGATCATAAAACTATTTATAGTTAGCAAGCATCAGTACATCAGTACATAATTAAACAAAAATGTTTATAATATCTTTATCGACTTCTTGACATTGTATTTAATGGTGCATAAAAACTAGTTACAGATAAACCATCATTTATAAGTAGTTGCTCTATTGGGTAAGTACTTACATAAATAAATAAAAAAAATTACATAATGACATACTAGCCGTCTACTTTGCCTCTTGTTTGATGCGAGTGTGATGGCGCCCAAGGTAATCTATGTATTTAAAAGCCGTACTAGGACTCCTATCCTCCGCCTCTGAATAGTACTAACAGTTACTGCTGCCCTCTACCAGGTTTCAGGTTACAGTCCCCGTGACTCGCCTCTTCCGTCCTGCATTGCCGTACCGATGGCTCCCATTTCTGCCTCTGCAACCATTGAGGTGTTCGCCCGTATCCCTAGGCAAAGTTACTACGTTATACCCCATAGGTCTGGGTGAGTCCCTATCCGAACTCAGCCACCATCTCATTCTGACCTACTGAAGTAAGAGGCGCCCACCCCCGCGGTTATTTCAGTACATAAGTAACATACATAAAATACAGGCATGAGCAATATCATATTATTAAGTATGCTCATTGCTGTACCTCGGTATGAACATCTTTATGAATAAATAAGTTCCCACTTTGGAACCCTGTCGCACTAACGTATATTTGACATTTAGTAAAACTTACAGTTTAATTTGTCAAAATGTTAATGTGACATAGTACCAAAGTGTATCCACATACTTATAAGCTAATATTTGTGACCGTACCTACTTACATCTTCATGTTTCTAGGTAAGCTTATTATCGGAATAGGTAACCCAATTTGCCCAATTCGTTAAATTTCCGTATCAAAGTATGACAGTTAAAGTTTAGATTTCAGCGACCTTATATTTTTCAGTCGTCAACCGGAAAACATGATTGCGATCGGGTCAACTCTTGCAGTCCCAATAATCCGATAATGGCAACACTCAGTATAGAATAAACGTTAATACTGCGTATAGAAGGGACACTCGGGTTGGGTACGTCAGCCAGGCAGTCGCTTGTTTTTTTGTTCCCCGAAAGGCAATGCAAAAGGCATGCCCATACAGCCATGTCTTATGTATTTTTTTTTTGATGACGATTAATGAAATGGTAAAGGTGATGACGATGAATGATGATACCTAAACGAATTAACTCAAAAGTACGCATAAACTTTCGAGTCATGAAGCGGCTTGTTGGCATGAAGCGAAAATAGATAAGTAGCTACACTATGTTTATTGAATATTCCGTTATAATTACACTATCGGGAATGTTTTCCGACTTACTTAATGCGATCATAAACCACAAAATACCACTTTGTATTAAATATTTAGATTATTCAATGAAGAAAGCAACCGTCCCGTTCCCGCCAAAAAGCCGCTTGTAAAAAACCGGACCTGTCAAATCTTCATAGGTTAGGTTAGGTTAGGTTCATAGGTTAGGTAAGCGAGCCCTGTGAAAACAGAATAACGCTAGGGAGATATTATGTAGAAGCAAGCACAGAGCAACACGGACCTCCGTATAGAAAGTGACCCCCTCCCCCCCTACCCTATTTATCGTAGCATAATGGGAGATAGGATGGAGATTTTCTTTTTTAGAATTAAAAAATAAAAATAGTTCCCATGAACTCGTTAGATGGCGCTTAACGTTACTATGCCATTACCAAGATGCCACAAACTAATACGAGACTGATCTTTTTCCTTGTTATTGGTTTATTTTCAGAACATATTGTTCCGGTTAATTGAGAGGACTGTACTCAGCAGTAGTACATGTACTATGACATGGATTATGACATGTACGTATCGTTATAATGATTTCAAAATTACATCGAAGAAAATAACGTAACGCAGAAAATAATAGAACGTTCCGTTCCTTGCAGTAACCTACCACGTTCAGCGCCATCTACCCGGAAAAAAAAGAAAAAGAAAATCCCCCATTAGAATTACCTACATATTTCTCGTCCCTTTCGCACTAGGCAATGTAATAGTGCTATATCTCTATCTTATGCTGTCATTTTAGTCATGCTACGTTAAATATGGTAGGTATGCGAGCGCTACCCGTCTGTTGAGATTTTTGTATGCAGTGTCCGCGCTGTGCTGACAGTTAACCTAGTTAGATAACTGTGTAGTCTTCAAGCTGTTTACTATCATCAAGGTTTTTAATTCTCATTGACCTAATTAGTGCTAGCAGATGTAGTGTCTGAAGGTTTGGGTGCAAAGGCTAGTGGAAACTACTATTTTTTATTTATTTATTCAAAGTAACAATATAACATTTCACAATAAAAATACGACGTCTCATAAACATATCGACAGGTTTTAAACAACTTACTTGACTGGTGATTTTCTTTTTGTTTGGCGTCGCTTATTCAGGGTTTGCTGTTACTTGGCCGGACGTACATAGATACCTAACCTAAGTAATTAAATTTGTCTGAAAAGCTTTCCCCAATTTTAGAAACATCTGGCAATTAAAAGTACATACGAGTAAAACGACAAGTTATAAATGGTAATGGAAAGTGAAAATAAACTTTATTCACCTCTTTGAAAGTTGAAAGTAGAGAAACACTTAAAAAAAATCAGACAGCTAGATTCATTCGTTTGTACTTACTCAAAATATAAGTTTAAAAACTGAAACCCGACGGAACAACCGCGCTCTAAAAAATATGGACATAAGAATATTTCTTGTGACACGTTAGTTTCAATCCATGTGTAAGCACGTCCTTTTGACATTGGCAAATCCAAACACAAAACACTAGAATTTTGTCGTCAGTAAACGAAATATACCAAGGGGGACAGAGTCATCTTCTCTGCCCTCCGCTGGGGCATTCCTGTTTGGCGCGTCCTTGTCGCGGGAATGGGCGCCTCTTACTTCAGTAGGCCGGAGTGAGATGGTGGCTAAGTTCGAATAGGGACCCAGACCTACGAGGTATAACGTAGAACCCTTGCCCAGGGTATACGAGTGAAGACCTCAACGATTGCAGAAGCGGAGATGGGCGCCATCGGTACGGCAATGCAGGACGGAAGGGGCAAGTCACAGGGACTGTAACATGAAACCTGACAGAGGGCGGCAGTATCTGTCAGTACTATTCGGAGGCGGAGAAAGAGTTCTAGTACTGCTTTTTAATAGACTACTCTGGGCGCCATCCCACTCGCGTCAGACAGAGTACTGCGGAGCGGAAGGCAAGAAGGAAACCCCTGCCCTTTTTTCCAAAAAAGTAACATGGAGAATGCTACACCGACAAGAGCGTCGCTCTTCAATTAATTGATGATGATCTACGTATATTTACCTGAAATATAATAGGTAATCAGTCCATCATATTAGACAGGGTAACATTAATTAGCATACCTATCCAGTCACCTTCATTCGCAAAGTTCGAACGTCGACATTTTTATACTCAATTAAATAATATTTCGGGCTGTCAAGCAACCTCGCCTATTGTTGCATCATCTGATAAAATGTCAATATCTGTGTTGGATATTTTTACTTCTTATTGTGTCTGCGGGGGAGTTGTTAGTAGGTAAATGAGTAATATTCGGCGTCGTTTGCAGAGTTACATAATTTAGAAGTCTATTTATTTAGATACACATACAACAATACAGTGAGGAGCTCGGTGGCGCAGCGGTAAACGCGCTCGGTCTGCGATTGTTGAAGTTAAGCAACTTTCGCAAAAGGCCGGTCATAGGATGGGTGACCACAAAAAAAAAGTTTTCATCTCGAGCTCCTCCGTGCTTCGGAAGGCACGTTAAGCCGTTGGTCCCGGCTGCATTAGCAGTCGTTAATAACCATCAATCCGCACTGAGCCCGCGTGATAGTTTAAGGCCCGTTCTCCCTATCCATCCATAGGGAAAGCCCGTGCCACAGCAGTGGGGACGTTAATGGGCTGATGATGATGATGATGATGACAACAATACATATAAAACTTTTACAGACAGCATTATAAAAAGAAAGACTTGGTATATATGCTTTCCAATTACATGCGTACACAGCATTTACCGTAAATGAATACAAACAAACTATATAAATACTAATTTTGATACACACAACATATATATTTTTTTTCTTTCCCTTGTTATCTGCCATCAGTCGCTAGACTATTATCAGATTTGTTCTGTTATTTTCACTGTTTTGAAAATAACAGAACAAATCTGATAATAGTCTAGCGACTGATGGCAGCAACAGATTTGTTCTGTTATTTTCACTGTTTTGAAAATAACAGAACAAATCTGATAATAGTCTAGCGACTGATGGCAGATAACAAGGGAAAGAAAAAAATGAAAAAAAAAAATATGCACAACATATAAACGTAAACGCTACTTATTAGATCTAATGATTGAAGAGTCTTGCACCCGTTTGATAGGAAGTCTGAAGAGGGCTATAACACTAATCCTCTGGGCTGGGCTTATATGGGCTTACGTGTTTTCACTATAAGGCGACATTGTAAAGAAAATATAGAATTGAAATCCGTCTATAATAATAATTGACGAAAATATCGGTAAGTATACATACATAACATACATAAACAGCCTATATACGTCCCACTGCTGGGCACATGCCTCCCCTCAATCAACCGGTGGGGGTATGGAGCATACTCTACCACGCTGCTCCAATGCGGGTTGGTGGAGATGTTTTTACGGCTAATAGCCGGGACCAACGGCTTAACGTGCCCTCCGAAACACGGAATCATCTTACTTTTCCGGACAATCAGGTGATTCAAGCCTGAAAAGTCCTTACCAAACAAAGGACAGTCTCACAAAGTGATTTCGACAATGTCCCCATCGGGAATCGAACCCGGACCTCCACATCGTGAGCCTAACGCTCTAACCACTAGACTACGGAGGCGGTAAATATATTTTTGAATATATATACAGACAAATTGAGAACCTCCTCCTTTTTTGAAGTCGGTTAAAAACGGATATAGATACATTCTTCTACTTCTATCGTGTGGGTTGGGAGGTGGACTACCAACCTCATCAACCCTGGTGTCAGGGTTACTATTGAGCCGCCAAAGGCCCCTGACATGCCTCATGTAACGACTACTTACTTACATCAGTAAGTAGTAACCGGGATCAACGGATAGCGTCCCTTTCGGACAACCAGGTGATCAGCCTGTAATGTCCTAACCAAACTAGGGATCACAAAGTGATTTTCGTGATATGTCCCCACCGGGATTTGAACCCGGGACCTCCGGATCGTGAGCCAAACGCTCAACCACTGGACCAAGGAGGTAGACACATTATGACGCAATATATCGTCTCCATGAAAGCATGTGAAAGAACCGTGATTACCCAATTAGCGAACGCGTGTCACGCAATCTAATCAAATCGCATACTCAAACCCCACTTTATAGCACCTAAAATAAATATGAATAAGAATAAAATCATGTAATTCATTATAGTTACAATGTTAATAAAATATATAACAGTCAAATTAAAAAACCTACACTAAAATACATCAAAATACACAAATATAATAAAAAACTACGCTGCGTATTTAACTTGCGGTCCAGAGAGGCAACGCTGCAAGTATGATGGGTACGTTCGGGCGGGGCTCGCTTTCCGGAGGGCTTTTTGTCGTTGGATATGGGTTTTTTTATTTTTTTTTAAAGAACGTCTAGGGCCCTGTGCCGAGGTTTTTCTTGCAGCTTCTTTTCCCCGGCTATACAGGTTGTGAGAAGCTGCAGTAGTTTTAGGCGGATAGACGTTCGTTATGTAAAAATTGACGATTCAAAGTGTAACTATGTTACCTACTGAATAAAGATATTTTTGAATTTGAATTTTGAATATATATTTGTGTATTTTGATGTATTTTAAGAATAAAATTAATTTTATTGCCAGTAACAAGTTACATTTGCTATAAGAACTAGGTACTTAAATATGAATATTACGAATACAGGCAAAAGGAAATGGCTCAGCTTGTGCTGTGATGGAGCCATGCTATGGCGCCATCCAACGCTGGTTTTTAGTCATTTCCGCGTCCTTAATATAAGCTCACGACTATATTCCCAAGTGGGGTAGTCAGAGGTACATCCATCGCAAGATGAACTAAAGTACCCACACTTCCGCGAGTTTTCTGTTAGACCAGCGTGATGGTGACCATACTTAAGGGTTGAGGAAACTGTTAGTCAAAACACCTAAGATAAATGAATAACTCATTGGCATTGGCAAGTCCAGTACCGGGGATCGAACTGGCGCTCCCCGTTTGAGAAGCGAGGCGGGGAAATTCTGCTACTTTTCGACGGGCACTGTTGTAAATTTTCCGCATATGGCATTAAATACTTGGCCGGACATATGGGGAGAGCTGAGGGCTCTCACCCGGTACAAAATTTAAGACAAGGAGGCGAACCTCGGCTCAGGGCGTCGTCTGAGAGCAAAATATTTGAAAGAATTAATCGACCCTAGTGGATCGATAGCGATAAGCGCTGAGAGAAAACGCTGGCGAGATCGGTGTCGGGGTTTCTGAGGGCTCTCATCCGGTACAAAATTTAAGATACTTAAGTGGTCTGTTAGGCGCTAATCTGGGTTCCGAGCTTCTGAGTGCGCTTTCAGACCAGCTGCGTGGGTCTTTAACACAGAGCAACACGGACCTCCGCGGACCGGAGTCTTTGGTCTGTAACCGCCCTAAGAGGATTTCCTAACAGTAAGTAGGTACTTTGCTCCTTGAATAGGAAATGTACAAATTTGAAGTCACTTTATTACCGAAGTTTTAAGAACAAAAATTAGTAAGTTAAGTACCTAAAATTATTATTTTTTATCCAAGATCTTAGTGTTACCAAATACTATCTAACCACAGTTGACGTAAGTACTTAAACAGTTTGACGTAAATCTAAGATGGAAAAATAGGTAACTCAAACTAAAAATACTCCATAATACCCACCGTGCGTATCATCCGCATCGCATGATATGACGTATTTTCATTCCGTTAAAACCACGCCTTCTTGCATCATGCGATTCGAATTAAATAAATTATCTGGTTCACTTAGAAAACACCTTTCGCCTTCAGCACGGCTAGTTTTGAATGGTCATATTTCATATTTTTTTATATGGCAGCAGAAAAAGTTTTGTTGTCTATGAATAGGTCATTTCATTCTGCATCCATTCATATATAACTTATGCCACTTTGTCCCTTATTGTAATTGTAATCAGCAATAATATCGGCCAAGGTCACAGGAACGCCAAAAACGGAACCCGCAGAAACGCTCGCAAAGTGACTTACACTGGAACATGACCCACGACTAGTAAAGCCTTCTGCAAAAAAGCCCGTGTCCGTGATTTCAGTGGCACGTGCGTAGCCTCTCCGTGCACCGTGCCATGCTAACAAAGTCGTGCGTGGGTATGGAATCACGTCAAACAAATTAATACACGCAGCTAAAAATGCGCTGCGTCAATCTGCTCCATTGCGGGTTGATGGGATGGATTAAATATTATGAACCATACGGCGACAGGACGTCATCCTATTTCCTTTTATGTAGATCTCATCATCAGCCCATTAACGTCCCCACTGCTGGGGCACGGGCCTTCCCTATGGATGGGTAGGGAGAACGGGCCTTAAATCATCACGCGGGCCCAGTGCGGATTAATGGTTATTAACGACTGCTAATGTTGTCGGAACTAACGGCTTAACGTGACTTCCAAAGCACGGAGGAGCTCGAGATGAAAACTTTTTTTTTGTGGTCACCCATGCTATGACCGGCCTTTGCGAAAGTTGCTTAAGTTCAACAATCGCAGACCGAGCGCGTTTACCGCTGCGCCACCGAGCTCCTCTGTAGAGATCTACTCTTAGATAAGAGTACATATTAAGTAAGTACTTAGTTAAATAAATAAGGAAGGTATTGGTATAATTTAGATTTTCGTTAGATATACGAACAGGTGTGAGAAATATACCTAAAAAGTATATTGAATTCTTATATTAGTATTATCTTTAATGCCCAAATATCGAGATTATTCTTGACATTTAGCCGGCGTTTAGCAGGTGTGTTATGTGATAATATGAAATATGATTATGATTCATTTAATTGATCGTCGCGTTGTGTCAACGATAATAACATCATCTTGATACATCTATCCTTCTTTTATTCCTTTTTTGTTATTCTTGATATTTATCTCTATATTGTTTTATGACATCTGGTTTTATACCTCCCTCATTCAGCGCTTATCGCTATCGACCCACTAGGGTCGATTAATTCTTTCAAATATTTTTCCTCTCAGACGACGCCCTGAGCCGAGGTTCGCGCCCAACTGGGCACCCTCAGGCCTGTTGTCTTAAACGTTGTACCGGGTGAGAGCCTTCAGCGCTCCCCATTTGTCCAGCCAAGTAGTTAATGCCATCTGCGGCAAATCTACAATAAGTCACGTCAAAAAAAAAAAAAAAAGGTTTTATACCTTGTTTGCCTTCATTTATTTACTTCATTTTTTCGATAAAATATAATACATATAGGGAGAAGTCTATCCGACTGCGACAGAGGACAAGAGTTTCACATAAATATCGTACCTAATCCTGATTGAGGAGCTCGGTGGCGCAGCGGTAAACGCGCGCGGTCTGCGATTGTTGAAGTTAAGCAACTTTCGCAAAGGCCGGTGATAGGATAGGTGACCACAAAAAAAAGTTTTCACATCGAGCTCCTTCGTGCTTCGGAAGGCACGTTAAGCCGTTGGTCCCGGCTGCATTAGCAGTCGTTAATAACTATCAATCCGCACTGGGCCCGCGTGATGGTTTAAGGCCCGATCTCCTTATTCATCCATAGGGAAGGCCCGTGCCCCTGCAGTGGGGACGTAATGGGCTGATGATGATGTGATTGTAATCCTAAATAATAAACTACATGTAGTGTTTATATAAGTACATAAACACATCTTATTGTAATACACGTTGGTATAATTAATCAAATCAAATCAAATCAAATATACTTTATTTTAAATAAATATGTAATATATTATAAAATACTCGATATAAATCGATTCACATATATAAGTATTCTGTCGTTTCGGGCATTAAAAAATAAGCAAAATTAAAAATTTTGAAAAAAAACCCACTAAAAATAAAAAAAAAGAATAAAATAACTCAAATCCCTTAACCCAATTATTATGTAACGAAATATTATAATAGACTTAAAAATACTTTCTAAAAAAGAATTGATATCTCGAGAAATCGGTAGTAGATATACTTACCTAAACAATGAATAATTATGGATGTTTACAGTTTTTTCCTAACGTGTCTGTTTCTCGAAGACATACTTAAATGTAGCGATAATAATTTTACCATAATACATAACCGAGGAATATCCGTCGGGGCTGCCATTAACCCATCTATTAAAAAAAAATATATACGGTCGAATTGGGACAAATAATGCCAATCTTCACACTCCTGTACGGTCACGAGCATTAATATGTATACACTTTGGTACCATGTCACATTAACTTTTTTGACAAATTGAACTATAAGTCTCACTAAATGTCAAATATGTTAGTGCGACAGTGTCCTAAAGTGGGTACATTATATTGCTCATGACTGTACTGGCATGGCATGCCTGGCAGCAATAGGTTTCCAACTCGTCAAATCAGTTACTTTTACTAAACGTCAAAACACGAAATTCATAGAAAAACCTGACAAAATGTCGCACTTATTAATAATTCATAAATACGTTAAATAGAAAAAAAGGACACATTTTTGGAAAAACATCGTGAGGAAACACAATTCTCGAGAAATGCATTTTCTGAGGTATGTGACCTAACCGGTATTGGGCTGGTTTTCCCTTCGCGGGTTGGAAGGTAACAAGCAGTCGCTTCTGTAAAAAAACCGGACCTGTCAAATCTTTAGGTTAGGTAAGCAGACCCTGTGAAAAAACGTGATAGTGCTAAGGAGATGACGAGAAAAAAGAAAACTTTTTTGTCACCTTGAGATCTGCCATTATTTAGTAAGTAAGTAATCAGAATTCCATAATTTATCTTTAACCTATGAAACTACCAAATTCTATGATGCACGTATTGTGGATTATCCTTCTTTATTATTATCTGTGAAGTCGCTGTAAACTTGATATCTTTAATAAATCATTATTGATTAATTAATAATACTTATACATTAAATTATTAAGTATTACGGATTTACTTATAACATTCAGTGATATAATGAACAAAAAACATTTAAAAATAGCTAAACATAGTGTACGAGTCACTAGTGTAATAGACCTTTAATTTATTTTAGTCAAGACGTTTACATTGACTCATAAATAACACACTATTCATAGTCATATCATAACTTAGGTATATAATATACCTATAACCTTTTTTTTTGACGTGACTTATTGTAGATTTGCCGCAAATGGAATGCCATCTGAAGTAGTTAATGAACTACTTGGCCGGACAAATGGGGAGCGCTGAAGGCTCTCACCCGGTACATCTTTTAAGACAACAGGCCTGAAGGTGCCCAGTTGGGCCCTATAACCAACAGGCTACTTGAGAACCTAGTCATATGAGATACTTTTTACGAAACGTCAAAACGAAAGTTTTCTGTGGCGTCATTTGATGTGTTCGACAACTTCATGAAATAGTCATATTTCATGAAATAGCCAATTTAAGTTGATCATATTATTGAAGCGACAACGTTTAATGATATTTCAATCAACGTTTGGCCATATCGTTAATGTAGGCGGTGTCCATGCTATGTGCTGTAATAAACATGCGAATAGTCGATTAATTTCTTACGTTAAAATTGTACAACTACATTGATTCATGGATTATTATATCAATCAAGTTTTAAATATAATCGACACCAGCGTAACAACTGATGGATAATGTTACTAATTTTACGATATGAATGCCAACGTTTGGCCATATCATGAAGTACCTAATCATGCATTTAGTTGCTCATATCGTTAAACGTTTTGTGTTCATTGATCTGGCCAAATACATCATAGCGAGTGACATTCTATGACCATTTCATGAAATGATCGAACACGTCATGAAATGATCAATTCTAAGATCTGACCACGACATAAATACCGTCCTGTGACGTCATCAATAAAAGCGGTCAATTGTCGTACTCATTGTTACATATTTCATAAATCAAATTCGAAATTAAGTCGAAAAGTGAAATGAGGTTGTTTTTTGGTAATTTTAGACAGGCTTCTATTTATAAATTAGCATTTTATATTTTATCTTTGACCCAGTCGAATAGGTAGGTACCATATTAAATACTTTATAATTATCTGGAGCCACGGGCTCGGGCGTATAATAGTAACTACATACAATGCCCAATCACCCACGTATCACGTTTGATAACTTCTCAATGGACTTGCCTAATTAATTATAATTCACCGAAACCGGTTCAATGCGGTTCAATTCGGATTTTTCACATGTCGCGTGACGCAAGGAACCTGATAATGATGAAACTCATCCCAAAAACTAGTAACAGACGTTTTGAAAACGTGTTTGTTTTACGCAGAATTTTGGAGAGAATAGATGTAGATATCGTATAAGTTGCCTGGCCAAGTAACGCCATACGCGGCAATAGATATTTGACTGAGTCAAAAATAAATTATAAATGCTAATCTGGAAATACAAGCCAATCTAAGATGATCAAAAATCAACCTCATTTTACATTTCGACTTATTTTCGAATTTTATTTATGAATTAAGTAACAATGAGTACGACGTTTGACCGCTTTTATTGATGTACAACAGGATAGTATTTCCATGCAAAGGATACAAAGTTCAAAGAAAATTTCGTTTCGACCTTTCGTAAAAAATATCTCATTTGACTAGGTTGTCAAGTAGTCTAGTCTACGATTAACATAAACAGCCTATATACGTCCCACTGCTGGGCACAGGCCTCCCCTCAATCAACCGGAGGGGGTATGGAGCATACTCCACCACGCTGCTCCAATGCGGGTTGGTGGAGGTATTTTTTTTACGGCTAATAGCCGAGACCAACGGCTTAACGTGCCCTCCGAAGCACGGAATCATCTTACTTTTTCGGACAATCAGGCGATTCAAGCCTGAAATGTCCTTACGAAACATAGGACAGTCTCACAAAGTGATTTCGACAATGTCCCCATCGGGAATCGAACCCGGACCTCCAGATCGTGAGCCCAACGCTCACTAGACCACGGAGGTTGTTAACGATTAAGTCACGTCAAACAAATGAAAATATACTAAGCGCAATTTTGAGGGTTAAGGCTTAGGGTTAGGACTACCACGCTTTTGTAATTATTATTTTGTATCTACTCTTTATTTTAATAACCAGTTATAATATCAAAATAAAGATATTTTTGAATTTGAATTTAAATTTGATAAGATCGGAGTACCAGAAAGAACAATTTGAAAAAGCAACGCAGCCAGTGTCTTTAATATAGAGTTTTTCTTTTTATAACAGGAACATTCCCACTTTGGGGACATTCCCGGAGACAGCACATCACCGATTACACTTGCTGTCATAGCACTAACACCTGAACTCCTGAAAGATATCAGTCTAATAGAGATCATTATATTAGTCACACAAGAATATATATTGAAATTGAAGTTATCGTACGTCTTATCCAAAAAAATGAATCATTGACATGTAAAATTAAACTTATGATTCATACTTCTTACTTATCCATAAATAAACAATAAGAAGTATAATAAAGAGGTAAAATTTGTGGGTTTGTTTGTGAGAAGTAATCTCTGGATCTACAGAACCGTTCTTGAAAATTGTTTCGCCAGTAGAAAGCTACCGTTATGTCGTTATCGTAGGGACTAGATACTGGTAGAAACTAGATTAGTAAGTCTAGATTAGTAAATAAAAAATAAATAAATTCACACAACAACAACAATTTACATATTTATTATTAAACATTACATTAACAATAAAATATAAATTTGTTGGTGGCTATTTAAAAGCAGAAGGTAACCCTGTCTCTTAAACTAGGAGACCTGTATCTTGAGAGGCGGTGTTCAGTTTTTACAGTTTTTTAAAAATATCATTGAGTGGAACTATATAATTTATATCCGAAATAGTCCAAGTGCTCGAACAACAAAAATATGCAGATACTTACCTAAACTAATTTGCGTGAATGATGTATGTGTATAGGTGTGTATGATGTTATATGTGTGAGAGTGCTTGTACGTGTGTGACAGTGTGAAAGGATGAGTGTGTGTGTTTTAGTAGCTTAACATTTTAATTAGTAGGTACTATATTAGTAGGTACTATATTAGTAGGTACTAGATTAGTAGTTACTAGATTAGTAGATACTAGATTAGTAGGTACTATATTAGTAGGTACTAGATTAGTAGGTACTATATTAGTAAGTACTAGATTAGTAGATACAAGATTAGTAGGTACTATATTAATAGGTACTAGATTAGTAGGTACTATATTAGTAAGTACTATATTAGTAATTACTAGATTAGTAGGTACTAGATTAGTAAGTACTATATTAGTAAGTACTAGATTAGTAGATACTAGATTAGTAAGTACTAGATTAGTAAGTACTATATTAGTAAGTACTAGATTAGTAATTACTAGATTAATAGGTACCAGATTAGCAGGTACTAATCTAGTACCCACCAGTAACTAGTACCTACCAGTAGTAGTAGTAGTAGATTCGTACTTACGACCTCACAATGAGGGTCAAACGGTGTTCCAGTTGGGTAGTTAATTAGTGCTTACTTAATTATGTTTATCATTATTTTCTACACACTTTTGACTTAATAATTTTCTTCGTTTATTTTCTGTTACCTATTGATTATTTATTCTAAAATTTAATTGTATGCTTCCAGAACACACCGAGATATCACGTCACTTACAATGTTCAATGTTAAGGGCATGTCCAAATAACATAACATAAATCTCTATATACGTCCCACTGCTAGGTATAGGCCTCCCCACAATCAACCGGAGGGGGTTTGAAAATAAAAAAAAACCACTATAGTATAGAGACCATTATGCTTAAGACTCATAGTGCCAAAAAACGATTATGCAAAAACGAATATGAAAGTATAAATTATGAAACCTCCCAATGAATCAAAAAACAATATATTCTTATCTTATTAATTTCCTATACCTAAAGGTTGCCTGGAACACATTACTACCTTAGCAATGAGGGCGCCTGTTACTGTGTGTGTGTGTGTGTGTGTGTGTGTGTGTGTGTGTGTGTGTGTGTGTGTGTGTGTGTGTGTGTGTGTGTGTGTGTGTGTGTGTGGGTGTGCGTGTGCGTGTGCGTGTGCGTGTGCGTATGTGTGTGTGTGTAACTGATTGTAATTGTTTATTTTAAGTGCAATAAAGAGTTTTTGTATTGTATTGTGTTGTGTTGTGTTATATGTACTTATATTCCAAAGACTTCCAACTCCAACCATCTCCTTAAGACGGCACATCTTTCGCTCGTGATCACACCACACCACAATCTGAAGACGTTTCGCAATAAGAACGTAAATAATCGTTTTTTCCATTGTTAGTGTTAATTGGCACAATTTTATTTCGCTCGAACCAGTAGCGGGCGGACTGATAACGCAATCGCGTTCATGACCAATTCGTAGTTCATGATACACCCCCTACGGATCAACCGGTTCTGATATCTATAGACACAACACGGAGTTTTGTTAATTTTAGAATGTTTGTGAACATTGCCTGTGGGGTTAGAAAGGCCACATCGAAGCGATTCTGTTGCTGTTTCAGCAATTCAATTGCTGTTGCAGTTTCTTGTCATTTCTTCTCCTCAGCCATTCATCATCATCTCAGGCCTTTATATCTTTATCAGATGATTCAAACAGCGTTTCTGTGGCAGGTTTTAAAATGGCTGTCAAGTCCGGTGCGAAAGCGACAGTACACCTTGCGAAAAGACGTAGATTCAAAAATGTTAAATTGACCTTCAACAAGTTTATTTGTGATAATTGAGTACGTTGAATAAATGATTCTGATTCATCAAAAAAAGCAATATTGCAATTTGACATTTGCGTATATAAAAGTAAGTGCGCACGAACTGTACGAAAATGAAGAAATGTACGAACAAATGTCAAAAAGCAATATTGTTTTTTTAGATAAATTGCTGCGATGTGGCATTTTTAACCCCCCTGCAGCCGTAAACTATAATATACCAACAAATTATACATGTAAGAATAAAATAGAACAGAAATTATATATTACAAAAGGACGTCACACACAAAAACAAGACAATAACACTTTTATTTTTTTATAAAACAATTTAAGTACAATAAAGCAAAACGATGATGATGAGGCAACAGATGATCTAGGAAATATTCACCCACTCGGAACTCTAAAGCGTCCTGCGATTGCATGTGTACGTAAAACACCAATTTCTAAGAAATTTACGGTGTACATGTTATTTTCTACATAACATTTTATAAAATCTTCCAAAACAACCACAAACAAAATCGGAACATTCCTGTGTTTCCATTGGTGCAACCACAGATCATATAATAAAATTCAAAATTCAAAAATATCTTTATTCAGTAGGTAACATAGTTACACTTTGAATCGTCAATTTTACATAACGAACGTCTCATCCGCCTAAAACTACTGCAGCTTCTCACAACCTGTATAGCCGGGGAAAAGAAGCTGCAAGAAACACCTCGGCACAGGGCCCTAGACGTTCTTTAAAAAAATAAACATAAAATATTGGTATACAATTGAGTAATTTAGCTGCCTAATATCAGTTCTCAGACAGTTAATCCCATGCATTCATATCTTCTAAATAATCACTAACTTTATAATAACCTTTTTTTTGTAAAGTTTTTGTTTAACTACTGTCTTAAAACAGTTGAAAGGCAAATTCTAAATGTCAATGGGAATCTTATTGTAAAAACGTATACATTGCCCCTTAAAAGATTTAGTAATCTTATGTAATCGACTGACTTGTAAAGCAAGTTTATTTTTATTCCTGGTATTAACAATGTGCCGATCGCTATTTTTTGCAAATAATCCTATATGTTTTTTTTACATATATTAAGTTTTCAAAGATATATTGTGATGCCAAAGTTAACTAACGGTGTAACAAACAAAATCTATGAATGGAGATTTACTTTGACGGGAAACCCCTAGTTTAGCGGGTCGCGCTTCATATCACACCACAAACTAACGTAGCGTGGAACTAATAAAAAAAATATAAGTAGGTACCTACGTAGAGGTATTAATTAAAAACTTTATTAAATAGATATTTCAAGTTCCGTGATAAGTCAAATGTTGTATTCTGAACGGCACGTGTTCAGATAGGGTTTGAGCGGTTTTTTTATTGTTTAGGTATTCTATGCTAATAATGTTGTCGTTTGACCACCATCTCACCTGGCGGTAATTGATGTAGCGATTATGTACCTTGAGCCATGTCAGGAGCCTTTGGCAGCTCAATATAGTAACGCTGACACCAGGGTTGATGAGGTTGGTACTCCGCCTCACAACCCACACGATAGAAGAAGATGTAAGTACCTTACATATTCACTCTAATATTGAAAACTCCAATTGGCAACAATAGGTACCTACGTCACCTGGGCTGGACCGCTACGTGGAATTACCGGCCGTTCATTGCGTAGTACCACAAGCGCTAGTTGCGGTTGCGCGAAACCAAAGAAGCAATGAATGATATGCACTGACATCCTATAATAAACAATAGTCACATTCGCTAAGGAGTTTTTCTTAAAAAGCAACCGAACCGTATTGTAAATACGAAGAGATTAAGTTATGTAGATAGTATAAGTTCGTTCCCTCAAATTAAGATGTTATGGCTGTTCACATAAAGTGAAATATCGGTTGTACAATGTCGTTACACGCCGTCGCTTGTGACAAGATCCGCCGCGGACACTTTTTTACAGAGATTGGTTGTCTATTTGTTATTATACGAAGTCTATGATGACATGGACAGTTATATAATACCATCGTTGCATCATAAATTAAGTATGCTCGTTTTGTGCATATTGCGGTTCCACCGGCTATGATCCCGCGGCATCTCTCTATAATAACAAAACATTCTGTGGCTGAACAATTCAATATTTCCCCAATGATGTGCCCCATCGTTCTTATTACCCCAAAACTTTCCCAACAACGTTACTTTTTCCCAAAAATTGCGGAACAAACAACCTGGGGCCTGTTTAATAAAACTTACAATTGTAAATTACAATGACAATTTGATGTACATTGCGGAGTGTGTGATCACGAGTATTTTGCAGTTTCATATTAGCTACGTAATGAACTCCAAATTGTCGTTGTAATTTACAATTGTAAGTTTTATTAAACAGGCCCCTGGCAACCCTAATCCAATGCTACGCTGTTCGCTGCAAAAAGAAAAGGCAAAGCGTTTCGTTCGAAATGGTGGTGGACTTATGTTTACTCTAAAGTACCTACCTACCATAAACATAACAGAATAAAACCCTACGTTACCTCCCTAACCCCTAGGCGTTTTACACTCACTTGGCTCCTCCAACCTTTTTCTTCTATTCCGTGATAAACAATGTCAAAGCGAAATCATACGACGTTAGGTAGGTATTGCTAAATCTTATCAGTGCGTCAGATCTGATCATTAGAATGACTTGTTTGTTGAGTCAGTCAGAGGAAAGCGACCTCAGATAGCCTGTGACCTTGCTTGTCATACGATCGACACCCGCGCCTGCGCCTCTCAACCCGCTATATAGGCTGCTTTTATAAATAAACTTTATCTTAGTAAAACCATAAAATAACTCGATGCCATTGCTTCTCTATCTGCGCGCGCACTGTTAACTAGAGATAATTAGAAAAAAAATCAAAATCAGCCAAGACGGGACTGGCAGCCCCGGATTTACAGCGGAGTAACTGGATTGGCCACACCTGCCCTGTGAATTAGATCTCTTAACGACCACATAAAACCCATAGAATTAATGGGTGGCCGTAAACGACATTTTTAAAAGATTTACTTAATAATAACTTTATTGCGCAAAATAAGAGAAATATAAAACGTAGTAAACGAAACACAAAATGTGACTATAGCCAAATAAGAGTTCTTTGTTCAATAAAAAATCAGTAAAGTATATTCACAACCAAGTATATTATTTATTTATATTATGTTTTTGTTTAATATTTTAATAAGGTTTTGTTTTCTTATTTCAAGAATTAAAAAAGCAGATTATATAAACAAAAATATATGTTAATTTAATACTAATGGTGTGCTTATAATCTAATTAGGATTCAGGAGTTGTACAGGGGTCCCCAAACTAGGCAAGTATATTTCGGTGGCCGTAAACTAATCGAAAAAAACTGTATTCTGAGAGGCGCTACTGTCAGGTTTTGCACCAGCTAAATGCTTCTATCATAATGTACTCACTATAAAATATTACATCACGCTGTATAAGCGTGGATATAACTTAACATAAGTGGTATAATTACCAATGGGAGATGACCCCGCCACCCAAGGAGGGCATTACCCCGCATTGCCCGCGTGCATACTGCAATGTGCTTTTGACATCGATACCCTTTGCTGATGTTCTTTCTGACAAGTTGGACTTATAGTATTCAAAATCAAATATATCTTTATTCAGTAGGTAACATAATTACACTTTGAATCGTCAATTTTTACATTTATAACGAACGTCTCATCCACCTAAAACTACTACAGCTTCTCACAACCTGTAGGTATAGCCGGGGAAAAGAAGCTGCAAGAAAAACCTCGGTACAAGGCCCTAGACGTTCTTTTGTTTAAAAAATAAACATAAAATATTGTTACAAGTACAATTGATTAATTTAGCTGCCTAATATCAGTTCTCAGAGAGTTAATCCCACGCATTCATATCTTTTAAATAATCACTAACCTTAACTAACCTTAACCGTATCTATCCGGCCTACAATGTCTTCGAGTACACAACATAAACATAATAAAAACAGCCTTTATACGTCCCACTGCTAGGCACAGGCCTCCCCTCAATCAACCGGAGGGGGTATGGAGCATACTCCACCACACTGCTCCACTGCGGTGACGGCATTTGAGCTAGTAGCCCGGGACCAACGGCAACGGCTTAACGTGACTTCTGAAGCACACACTAATATACGATCCCGACGACCCGATTACTCTACCCATAGCGGCGGCCAATCAGCTCGCGACAACAAACACTCCAGACCCCGATACCGACCTCGCCGGCGTGGTTAACGATTTTTCTCATTCAACGCTTATCGCTATCTACTAGGGTCGATTTTTTTTTTTCAAATATTTTCCTCTCCGCCGACGCCCTGCGTCGAGGTTCGCGCCTAACTGGGCACCCTCAAGCCTATGTATATGGGACTGGTTTTCCCTTCGAGTTGGATGGTGAGACAGGCAGTCGCTTTTTTATAAATCTGTCAAATTTTCAGGTTAAGTAAGCGGACCGTGTGAAAAATAGGTAATTCTGGTATAATGCATGTATGCATGCAACTATGCATGCATGTATGTAGGTATCTATCTCAGGGGGGTTTAAAAGGCAACATCGAAGCAATTCGTCTAAAAAAGCAATATTGCTATTTGACAATTTGTTTGTATTGCGCTCTTACTTTTATATGCGCCAATGTCAATTTGCAATATTGCTTTTTTACCCACGACGGAACGGAGCAGGTATATGCGTTTAGGGTGAGAGATGTTTGTGTGTGCGTTTGTGCAAAGAAATGTTATTAATTATCTTCTAAACTAATAATCCGATTTTGATGCGGTTTTCAATAACGGGTTTGTGTTTGATGAGTTCATGTTATTAGACAAGTGTCATGTCTGTAACTCACTAGGGGGCGCCACAATATTAGTGTTTAGAATAAATATTACCCGAAACGCCTCTTCAATTTATAATAGCAATTTATTTGCAATAGTTTTTATTAGTTAATTGTTTTTGACAGGCGTTTTTTTTTTTCGGTTCCATTGATTACACGTAATTACGTCGAACACGGTGCTGTTTCATTGCTACCTAAATCCCATAAAAATCAGTAAAAAGGCATTGATATGCCTTTTTGCCTGATGGCATATTCATGGTCCTTCGAGCCAGATTTCAGAGAAGATCCCAGATCACAATCAATAAATTGTAGATAAATTAATACGAAGTGATTGGCGAAGATTAAAGAAAAATCAAGATCGACTATAAGTGGCACGTGGATTGTGTGGTCAAGTGAATCAAATTCATCCAATTAATCCTCATTTAATTCATAAAGTTGAACCCATCACTCAATAATCAGGTAGTATTAAGTAAACAGCCTCCGTGGTCTAGTGGTTAGAGCGTTAGGCTCACGATCTGGTGTTCCGGGTTCGATTCCCGATAGGGACATTGTCGAAATCACTTTGTGAGACTGTCCTTTGTTTGGTAAGGACTTTTCAGGCTTGAATCACCTGATTGTCCGAAAAAGTAAGATGATTCTGTGCTTCGGAGGGCACGTTAAGCCGTTGGTCCCGGCTATTAGCCGTAAAAACACCTCCACCAACCCGCAGTGGAGCAGCGTGATGGAGTATGCTCCATACCCCCTCCGGTTGATTGAGGGGAGGCCTGTGCCCAGCAGTGGGACGTATATAGGCAGTTTATGTATGTTATGTATTAAGTAAAGCAAAGTGTTGTTAATTACGGTTAGTATAATTTTAATTACATTTATTACCCACGACGGAACGGAGCATTTATATGCGTTTAGGTTGAGAGATGTTTGTGTGTGCGTTTGTGCAAAGTAATGTTACCACCTATCTTTTAAACTAATGATCCGATTTTGAGGCGGTTTTCAATAGCGGGTTTGTGTTTGATGAATTCATGTTCTTAGACAGGTGTCATGGCTGTAACTCACTAGGGGCGCCACAATATTAGTGCAAAACAATGTTGCAATATAATCAAAACGAAATGACCGATTACAATTCTGTTTTCGGCAATGTGTACGTGGTAGCTTATTGCATGTTCCCAAATAATAAAAATTACCTCTTTAACTCACTAGAGGGTGCTACAATATTAGTGTTGTAGAATTGTCCGATTTCAATGCGGTTTTCAGCAATGGGTTCGTAGTTGAATGGTGCATGGTCTAAGATAAGTCTTATGATATTAACTCACTAGGAGGCGCTGCTATATTAGTGTGAAACGTTTATATTGCAATATTATTAAAATTAAAACGTATTGTCTGATTTCAATGCGGATTTCAGGAATGAGTTCGTGGGTGATTGGTGCATGTTCTCAGATGAGTGTTATAGAGGTAACTTTAAACAGAAAGCAACTGTATAATATATAATAAGGGACTTAATATTATGTGGTAGGATGAATCACACTTATTGTTTTGCGAGATCTTACCTACACATTATATAGATTATGATTCGTATATGCTCTCTAAAAAGTCTGAAATAAAATTAAGCAAAATTAAAAATTTTGAAAAAACCCACGACGGTAAAAATCTCATCGAAAAAGAATAAAATAACTCAAAACCCCCGACTTAACCCAATTATTATGTAACGAAATATTATATTAGACTTAAAAATACTTTCTAAAAAGAGTTGATATCTCGAGACATCGGTAATAGATATACTTAAGTACCTAAACAATGAATATGGATGTTTACAGTTTTTTCCTAACGTGTCTGTTTCTCGAAAATATACTTAAATGTAGCGATAATAATTTTACCATAATACATAACCGAGGAATATCCGTCGGGGGCTGCCTTTTCTATATGAAATTTCAACAAAAATTTAATCATACTCATAAGTGTATTTTATGTCGTCGTTAAACATCTACAATTCTTCAATAATTGTATTCACGTCACTAGAAAAACTTTAGCTGGGTTGGGTTTGGGTGGGTTGGGGGCTGGGCAGCCCCCGACGGATATTCCTCGGTTATGTATTATGGTAAAATTATTATCGCTACATTTAAGTATATTTTCGAGAAACAGACACGTTAGGAAAAAACTGTAAACATCCATATTCATTGTTTAGGTACTTAAGTATATCTATTACCGATGTCTCGAGATATCAACTCTTTTTAGAAAGTATTTTTAAGTCTAATATAATATTTCGTTACATAATAATTGGGTTAAGTCGGGGGTTTTGAGTTATTTTATTCTTTTTCGATGAGATTTTTACCGTCGTGGGTTTTTTCAAAATTTTTAATTTTGCTTAATTTTTTAGATGAATTGCTACTATGTGGCCTTTTTAACCCCCCAGTACTTCAGAAGTTTACACGTTTCATCTGAATAACCTTCGTTGACTTTCTAATAATGCTAATAAGTACCTATCAGGCTACATTTTCACCATACAACAACAATGAATATTTGTTTTGTATGTTGTGTGCAATAAAATATATTTGATTTGATTGATGAATATAATATTATAATCGGTAAGTATTTTATTTATTGTTATTATTGCACATGCTTAGGGTTGGCTTGTGTCGAATAACCAACCAACTCACGGATTAGCTGTTTGACATTTAAGCCCTCGAACTTAAATTCATTATAATCCGTTAAATGTACTTATACATATTATTAACACAGTTAATTTGATTTGATTGTTTAGATTTAAGCTTATTATTTTTTATATTTTATTATTTTTGGGGTTCAGCTGAAAATCAGCGTTGTGGCACTCCCTCAATGTCGGAGCGTCATAACATTTTGCTGAGCTGACGTCGCTTTTTAGAGATAAGATTTAAATTAATTATTTCGTTCACTATTCTATTTTTTGTACCACATACTTATTTCTAAAATAAATGATGTTCTTTCTACTTTCTTTCTTTCTTTATTAGGCCCGGGATTTTGTATGGAACCAAAAACAAACACAAAAGCATTATATAAATAACCTATACATATAAGTACGTCCCGCTTTTGGGCACAGTCCTCCCCTCTATCAACCGGATGGGGTATGGACTGTAGGGAATGCAATCCCGACTCGAGATTGCAGATTCGAGATCCCGCGGGATGTGAAATATCAATCCCGCGAGATCCCGAAATTTTCCGAATCTCGTCTACTTAGTTCATAAAAAAAAATTGTAAAGTTAAGATGGCTGAAAACGATGAAAACTGCTTATTTGTGATTGTGAGGTCAATTAAAACAAAATATATTTTGAAAGTAAACAAAAACCTTTATTACTAACTAAATAATTAAGTTTTCTTCTCACAACAAAAAGTATTACTCCAAGAGATTCAGGGTTATTACTGAGCCGCCAAAGGCCCCTGACATGGCTCATGTAACGACTACATACTTACATCAGTAAGTAGTAACCGGGACCAACGGCTTAACGTGTCTTCCGAAGCACGAGGACACTGATATGTCCCCACCGGGATTCGAACCCGGGGACTCCGGATTGTGAGTCCAACGCTCAACCACTGAACCACGGAGGTCATTACGATGAGGCACTAACTAAGCACTTAGGAAGCAATGATTGAATTTCAACTTTAAATAAGTACGATCACGAGTACTAATATGTACACACTTTGAAACCATGTCACATTAACTTTTTTGACAAATTACACTGTAAGTCTCATTAAATCTCAAATATGATAGTGCGACAGGGTTCTAAAGTGGGTACATGATATTGCTCATGACTGTACGCTGAGTGGCCGGCCATTCCGACGCTCAACCGCTGCTCGAGGCCTTCACAAGGAGCAGCCCTGGCAGTTGGCAGTTGCAGTTGCACGTGTTAGGGTGTGTCTGTGACCCATGATGCTGTAACGACTTCCAACCATATGTTCATAAACAATGCTCTTGACGCAAGCAAGCTTGCATATCTCCGCTGTAACGCCGCAGATAAGGCTAGCGTCATTCTGTTTTCTATTATATCTTATAAGTAAGTAAGTTATATTGCGTAGACCGTTCTGACGATCTTTCGATACCGTTCATGTTTTTTTTTATGTATTAAGTTGTTTTTTTTATAATTTATAAAATTTTAAAATGAATAAATACTATGGAATTTGTATGAAAATGTCGCACTTATTATTACTTACATTTTTCTTTATTAAAGTACGTAAATATGTTGTAAGTATAGAAAAAAGTAAAGATTTTTTGTCACCTTTAGACCTGTATTTATTTAGTAAGTAATCAAAGTTTCGTAACTTATCTTTGACCTAGGAAACTACCCAATTCTTATAAAATTAAGTAAATAATACGTACCTACTGAATAGCCACTGAATTCGACTTTGATTTTGAATTCATGGATGGATCATAGATAAATATGATATCACGTTGGTCAATTCCCATTTTCATTCCATTCTGCCAGTTCCAGTGCTCTGTTAAATGGCTATAAGCCTGCCTGGGCCTTAAACAGAGCTGGTGAGGAGTAGGTGTGTATAGCCTACCCTTTGGGCGATAAAGGCGTGATGTTCTGACGTGTAAGTATTATAGTTTTAAGATCCATCAACGGACACCTAATTAAGTATTTTTCCTGGCCCGTTTTGCGTCGTCTCAATGTTCCCATTTTTTTATTAAATAAATTATCGGAATCGTAATTCGCTAGATAAGTATTACCAAAAAACGCAAAGGGCAGGAAAGGTTATCTTTCTCAAGGGGCTACTTTAAAAACGTTTGTTCTTATTAAGAGGTCACTTACCCGATACAACGATATGATTTGGGTTTACTATATCACTAAAATAACTCACTTTAATAATAATATTGACGAGATGATTATAAAAAACCATGAAGTTACGTTTATTATGTAAAAATATACCTACGATTGTGGAGAATAATAATATTTATATTACGTAAAACTGCGATAGACGATTGAGCGATGCACAGTTCAGGGGGCTTAAAGAGGCCACATCGAAGCAAATGACGCATATAAAAATGTGCGGAATGTCAGCAAATGTCAAATAGCAAAATTGTTTTTGAAAATTAATTGCATGTTTATTAAATCAAAACCAATTTGCACAATAAAACACGACACTGTGCTATTTCTGCAATTGTTTTTTTATATGAACTTCTGCGATGTTCTAGACACTTGGAAGACCCAGAAGGACGTAAGTACATGTACCAAATTGGAGATGTGTTAGAAAAGATTTAGTACCATCTGCTCTGAACCGGCGCCGTGGCGTGCGTGTATAAAACGATTGATCTGATGAATGTGGAGGAAGCAAGAGAAGTGTGTCAGGTTGGAAGCAAATGGATTTCCATAGTCTCTGCTTACCCTGGTGGGAAAATAGGGGAATAGTTTATGTAAGCATGGTATGTGCTAACAGATTAATTGGTCTATATATTTTTCGTCTCCATCATCCATCATCAGCCCATTAACGTCCCCACTGCTGGGGCACGGGCCTTCCATATGGATGGATAGGAAGATCGGGCCTTAAACCATCACGCGGGCTCAGTGCGGATTGATAGTTATTAACGACTGCTAATGCAGCCGGGACCAACGGCTTAACGTGCCTTCCGAAGCACGGAGGTGCTCGAGATGAAAACTTTTTTTTTGTGGTCACCCATCCTATGACCGGCCTTTGCGAAAGTTGCTTAACTTCAACAATCGCAGACCGAGCGCGTTTACCGCTGCGCCACCGAGCTCCTCAATTTTTCGTCTACTTATCGCTATTCACCAGTCAGTGTAATCGCAGCCTATGACGTAACGGCCGCCATTGTTGCAAAGTGAGGCGCTAAAAATAATCTCGTTTATAACTATTAACGGAAAATAACGGCTCAAAAACACAGCTCGCAGCATCTCAGTACTGAAACGACCTTTAGATAAATCAATGATAACAATTATAATATTATGTTATGGATGCAAAATCGATTGATGAGTTTGTTTGTTAACAGAATAACATTCATAACATTTTACATAGGTACTATGTAAAAACCTATACAAAAGTATGGTGCCCATTGGGATAGGTAAAGCTGGGGTAGGTACCTGTCACTTTATCTGAAGATATGTCGCTTAGAATAAAGATTCAACAATTATTTTTATAGTCGGTGATAGAAAATCAAAATGGCGGAAAAACAATATGGCCGCCCTACAATGGCAGTTTTGAACAAACACAGGATACGCGAGCTGCTTTAGCAGCGAGCGAACCACGCAACATCTAGTTTTTATATATGCTTCTGTCATTACTTACATTGTATTTTGGAATAATTATTTACCAGAGTAATGAGAAAATAGGTAATTATCACGTTAAAGCTGTTCAAAGCCATCTATATTGTTTTTGGTGAACGCAGCCTAGATAGTCCCTCGTTGACCTAACGTGTAGGTAGGTAAGTACCTATTTATAAGTCTGTTTATTATTTTATCATACGATTGAATACCTATTGGTATTCGTTTATCTATCACGTAGGTATGTGTGGTATTTCTCACGACATCTCGTACCATTTTATCACCCAATACCTACCTATTTATTTATTATACCTGTAGGTAAGAAGACGTGCTTGGAATTCATACGATGTTATTTCGCCACTATTGTTTTTATATTGATAATATTTTTTATTCATATAAGTAAATATTAGAATAAGTAATTTAGTGAATGGGGCAATGTATGCAGTTGTTAGTAATGTATAATGTATCTCGCAACATGCGACGATGGCTGTTCACAACGCTGAAGTACGGTAGTGAATGTTGGGTATGGCAGAAGAAGCATGAAAGTAGGATTAATGCCGTAAAAATGAGGTCGATGCTTAGCATCTGCGGTGTTAAATTGAGTGATAGAATGAAAAACAATGTGATAAGAGAGAGATGTGGTGTAAAAGACGATACAGCCTAGTGGCTAAGATTGAAAAGGGAACGTTCAGTTCAGTTAGCGAGCATGCATGAAGTCTTTGATGACAGTGGAAGATGCAACAGTGGTGTATCAGAATCGTAAAGTGGAATTCCGTGGTCTCTGCCTACCCTAATGTGGGAAATAGGCGTGATCTTATGTATGTAAATACATATTTAGATAATAAATATATTGCTAAAACTATTTCAATACTTACAAACGATAGCACGAGGAGAGAGTTAAGATTTATTATAAGTAACCTAACTACGGACTTTGACCGGGGGCGTGCCGGATGCTTACACATGCTTAAATAATTGTAATAGGTAAATACAGGGTGTTAGTGACACCTAAACGAAACGTAACGAAAACTTTGAAGGGTGACTCAGACCACGGAACAGAAAAAAGAGGTTGGAAGGGCCAAGGGAGCGCGAAACGCGCGCCATACAAGTATTCAAATGAAGTATGAACTCTACGGAGCTGCGCGCAGATATATTAAAAGCTAAAAGGTCTTCTTGTGTACCTTATAACCTACAGGGCAATAAGTCAAATATCGTCTATCATGCAAGGAGATCCCTCCTTATCACAAGGAGAGCTAAAAACCTTAGTATGATCGGTTATTTATCAATAAATACTTTTGTGTGCAGTATCTTACGAAAAGTAATGATAAAATTGCAGCCTACACATAAAATGTGCATTACCGGTAAAGTGGCTATGGAATTTGAGAAGCAGTAGAGCTGTCGTAGTTACAAATCTATTTGTAGGAGTACTTAGTAGTAAAACCGGCGATAACGGTTCTCATACAAAATACGCGCTAGGGCCTTTCCAATCTCTATTCCACGATCCAGGCCATGATTTTGACTTGATATAAAGTGGAATTTTCCATCGCAAAAGTATAGAATTGAAAATAATTAAAAAAAACAAATCACGAATTTGGCGACAAAAAACTATCACTTGATATATTAACTTAGAATCCGGAGCTGTCATCTCCCCCAGTATTCGGTACGGGTCACTAGCACCCTGTATATATTGCACAAACATAAATTACCACGTTGCGAAACATGTGGATCGCGACCCCAGACGAAATGAGACACACCCACTATACGTAATTACATGATAAATGCTAATGACTGATACAGGTTAAGAACCTGTTAGACTGTCCGACCTGAGCATCCGATTCGTCGGAGCTGAGTAACTCCTTTAAGACTGTTAAGACGTATTAAGACGAATACGTCTTAATACGTCCGTGCCGGCCAATAGGCCGGAGCTTTTATCATCACCATCATAGGCCACAAACGTCTATTTTAGACGATTTATGTCTATCATTCGTCTTATGTCTAAGTGTACAGCTATTAAAATAAGTTCAGGACTAAAATGTCTCATTGGGATAGTCTGACATACAGCTATCGCAATATCATTTAAGTAAGGTTTACTAGACCGACGGGGTAAATGCGGAGCCGTATCGCCATTTGTAACAGTCAATTTCACAGATATACGCCTATTGGCATCAATAAATCCAGTAGGGTAAAAAAAGAAGCTGATGCAAACAATTATCTAGCAGGGCAAGTACCTATACTGGCACTTGTGCTTTTAAAGTTAGTTTCCGTCGGATATAACAATATAGGTATAATAAGAAAAGCAGTAGACCTAATATTCTCCCCTGGGGAACACCACATACATACATTTTGAAATCCGCTCTGTAAGTTTGAACAATATGCTTGGAATTCACATTCGATATCTCGGTGGATGGTTGATGATTCGGGAAAAGCTTTCCAGTTTCGAGCTACTTTAAATTAGCAATATTATGTCATGCGATACAAAGTCAAAAGCCTTTGTCTGAACTGGAAGAAATCAGACTGTCTTCTGATTACCTACATGTGACTCTATCCATCCGATTAGGGAATATAGTCGTGAATTTATGTATGTATGTTAAATAAGTGAGCCAATTTGAAGACCCGATTTAGGCGGATCGCAGTGTTTGCCTGAAAAACTGATAAAAGAAGCAGTCCAAATTCCATTTCATTCGTATGCACGACAGATAACTAAGTCCAAGGTTGAAGAATATTGCATCATGTTCAGTCTAAAAAAATATCTGAATCGTACGATGTACGTGCGATGTGATAAAATGTATAAGATCCAATGGCACACCTTCTGTCATGTTTTTATTATGACGCCTGATTAAGTATGCATTGTGCTTAGAAAAGATGCTACGTCCTTCTCTGTCATTTACTATCCTCTCGACATAGATAAAAGAATAACTACGTATTAGTAGAACGGTACCCAACTCTTCGCCCCGCACCTATTGTCATCGGTCGCCTACCTTACCCTCTGTTGGTCTTACTTTACTTTTAATATCTACTACTTCAGTAGTAGTAGTTGAAGAATTATTTTTTTTGTATGGAGTGTCCAGGGTATGGTATGGTATGGCAGGGTATAGTACGTCTGGAGCGAATGATCTACCCCCTCCGGTTCCTGTCCAACGCAACTTTAACAATTGTAGAATGTATAATAGAGAATTATGAGAACCTTTTAACATCTGGCTTACCTGCTTTAGCGTTTAGAGCATCGCGAGTCAGCTTATCTTTCCAAACGAAAGCGCTACGCCAGTGCAACGGATTCGAGACTTTATCAATGTTCAATTAAAATATAATTGATTTTAAGGACATTAATGGCAATTATGGACAAGCGGCAAGGTTTAGGGAATACCTATATAGTTTTCTTTTTGACGTGACATTATTGTAAATGTTCCGCAGATGGCATTAACTAATTGGCCGAAAAAAATTGGGGATCGCTGAAGGCTCTCACCCGGTACAACGTTTACGACAACAGGCCTGAGGGTGCCCAGTTGGGCGCGAACCTCGGCTAAGGCGTCGTCTGAGAGGAAAAATATTTGAAAAAATTAATCGACCGTAGTGGGTCGATAGCGATAAGCGCTGATTGAGGGAATATATAGTACAGAATGGTAATCAAACACTTGAAATCCCAGGGGATGCATTAACTTACGAAGCGGATAGCAGCAACTGTAGCGCATCAGGCATGTTTGCCGAGGCACACACAGATGGCTTTGCGAAAATCGACGCAATTTTGTCCATGGGGTTCCGTGACCACCACCTAGGGGCGACAGGTTGGGTCATGGGTGGCCACTGAACCCCTGTATGTCATTCATTACGAAGCTATTGGTGAAGCTGCAGGTGGTAATTAGCAACGAATTATGAAAGATATCGTACCGAAAATCTGAAAATCCGACGCTCGTCCCGGCTAGATGACAGCTACAAATTCCGAGTTCCGCAGCGCCTCCGAGACAGAATTTTTCAATCTTCTCTCTTTGTGAGCAAACCAAAGGATCAAAACTAGTCCACAACATTGTTCTGGATGATTAATTCAGTGTACTTGTGCACCGATAGGCTGCTTGGTTTTTACGAGAAATAATAACAATGCTACAACTGTCAATAGATAATTTATTATGAGAGATAATTCAATGACTTTCGAGATCAGAGGCCCATGTTTGTATTATCCCACGCGAGCGAACACATGTTATTGTTTTGATAATCAGTTTGCTAGAATAATCGATTTTACAGTAAGTAATCGATATTACGACAATCCAGTTTTATCTGGATAAAACTGCCTTTTTGCCATCTTTTATCATGTACCTACTTATTATGTTTTTTTTTTTTCCCAACATGAACTTCCAGCCACGTCTTTGTAGCAAATAATAATATTATTATGTGCGACGGAACGTTGTTTAAACTTTTACCAACGCCTTTCGGTAGACGAATCGAACTTCTGGATCCGAGAAACTAATAGGTACCCTGACGTGTGTAGCCGCTCTTATATACCGTAACTTTTTTGGACGTATTGCATGCATTGCATGCGTTTTTTGTGTGCATTGAATTATTACGACTTATCTGCTACTGGCGCCTAGTTTAGCTCCGGTTTTAGCTACGCGCCAAAACATCCTCATCGGTCTATTACTGAGTGAACTCTGTGGCAGGAACTTGACAATAAAAACCCAAAAGTAACTTCTTAAAGTAATTTATTGCAGACACAAACGGTTCAGTCCAGTGACCCCGCTGAACTGTAAGACCCACGAGTTACAAAATAAAACTATTCGATTTCATATTTACAAGTACTGCCTTCCTGTATTACACAAGCTTAAGTTACCTGAATATGTCTATCTTAAGGTAGATGGCAACATTTGAAAAAACTATAAAAATAACCTGACCCAAAAAGCCAGAATCCAAAACCGAAAATGACATGTGAAAAAGTCACGCCGTATTTCAGCAATTTGCTCATGTAATACAAGAAAACATTTATCTTTAAACTACGAAAACTTAAGGTAGAATAAATAACCAATTCTTCTAATAACCATAGGGTTACGTTATAGCTACTTAAATGTATATTAATAATAATAAACTGAAAATGTTTTCTTGTGTTAAAAAAATAACGAGATCATTGTTTTATGTGTAAAAAATACAAAGAAAAAAATAGTGCGCGAGTCAGGTGGTATTTTAATCAATCAACTTTAAATATTTTCCATTTGACGTAAATTGTATGATTTTTTTAAATACTAATTTGTTACTGGCCGACGCAGGTTTAACCGCTAAATGCGCAGTGACAGATCGGAAAATACAGACAACAAAAATATCGTCAAAAATCGCGTAAAACCAACTGACTCGTGCACTAAAATAAGAATTTTATGAACACAGCTGGTGTGATTCATTTCATATTTCCAACAAAAAATCATATAATAAGCGACCAAGAATATTTGTAAATAACATATCCATAAACACCCATATACTAATTTGTTACAAAAATATGCATAATTTGTAAGTTTTGATAGTACGACGAAGACAATAATTAGATCAATTTGACAGACAAATGTTGCAAGTCATACCTAACTAAATATTATTGCTTTTATTTTAATTTCAGGTACAGTACGTACTGAGGCGGTAAAGGAAGGTGACATGGTAGAGTCAGTTCTGGCTGAGGGAAATTAAGTTTGGGTTCATTTGACAGTTGAAAATTTCAATATTCTTAATTTCTTGTATGTCTTCTGTTTGGTCACTCTGCGAAAAATGTTGCGAGTATTGTCAGTAACGTAATTATGTCATCTTATTTTTTTTAAGCGAGGACAAAGGATGGCTGTTTTATATCTGCTAAAATAAAATAAAAAAATGTTCTTCTATCGTGTAGGTTGTGAGGTGGAGTATCAACCCCATCAACCCTGGTGTCAGGGTTATTATTGAGCCGCCCTAACATGGCTCAAAAAAATGTTTATCTCACCAAAACTGACATCAACCAAGCAACCATCAACTAATGAAAGCTAAGCAGGCGTTTGATCAACCCTGCTCAAAAGAGATAGCAAAAAGCTTCGTGTAACCTTTTCGCTTGTTCTTGTTGACACTTCGCGCTGGTATCATTAAATGGATCGCAATGACAGTTAATGGTAGGCGTCCAATGTATGGCTAACCTTCAATGTTTGCCTCTTCCGTCAATGTAAAGGCAAATGGAAGCGTTCTGGGGGGTTAAAAATGCCACGTCAAAGCAATTTATCTAAAAAAGCAATATTATGTGAAATAGTTTTTGATTTATGAGGGGGTCAAAAGTGGCCCCAAATGGTTACACACGGTGCGGCTCGCCAGTTCTGTTTCTTGAACTTGGCTTGACACGCGACCGCGTATCTAGATTGCTATTTGACAGTTGTTAGCATTGCGCACTTACTTTTATATGCGCAAATGAAAATTGCCATATTGCTTTTTAGATGAATTGCTTCGATGTGGCCTTTATAAGCCCCCTGCTCTGTCTACGAATATGCATGGCCAGGGACCTTTAATTATACTTTCGTATGTCGGTAATTTATACGAAATCTCTCGGTGAAAAAGGCGCTAAACATATTCTAGTTTTTAAAGACATTTCGTGCTGTTTACCACCCCAAGCTTACCATTTAACACTTTCTCGATATGACATCGGATTGAGACATCACCTAAACATTGCGTCCGTGAAAGGGTTAAAACATGAAATCCTGCCCGATTGTTTTTTGTAAGAATGACTTTTTATACTTTGCCTCAGATGGTATTCGCTACTTCACCGGACAAATTAATAAACAGGCTTGAGGCTGCCCAAGTGGGCGCGAATATCGGCATAGAGCGCTATCTGAGTCAAATCTGAGTCATCCCAGTCAAACGTGACAGGAAAATTATTTGCCATTTAAATTACAAAATTAATATAGCATTTTTACAGCGTTTTACAATTTCTTTTGACTTTTGTCTGAGATTCATCCTCTTTCAAATCGCTAACATCGATTCTATTATTATTACTGGCAACAATTATAACGAAATCTTTTTTCTGACTTCATGCTAATTACCGCTGTCAACTGCCCTTCTGACATGCGCAACGTGATAAAATTACAACGATTAAAGATAAAAAGTGACAGTATGGACATATGACGTAGATGTGTCAAAACTCCACAATCTGATAAAAATATGGTGGAATGTTAGCGTTCATCGACAATATATCACGTTGCGGTATTTTGACAGAACGACATGATTTTTTGGTTTGCCATGTTAGCACCAGTCGACAATACGACATTACATTGTCAAAATATAAAATGACCGTGACAAAATATTGTTATTACTTTGCGCATGTTAGCCCGGCTGCATTACATATGCCCAACAGTGGGTTAATATAGGCTAAATTCAAAATGACATATCTCATTATACATGACATGACTAATGACATAATCATATACATGACAATAATATTTGTACAAGTTATTGCTTAAATTTTACGACGCGTAAGCTTATATATCACAAGGCGTTTAAATGGAAGGTTTCTATTCAACTAAGTAGTATGTTATACACTATTATGATGCCTTATAAAAACGTCTGTCTGTCAAATTTAACCTACGTATATTATAAAAAAAATATAATGTATAGAAACTCGTTATACAGTTTCATAATGGCGCAGTTTCTAGTAGACCCCGTCTACTTCTATTTTAAATTATTTTACCTGTCATTTTCTTATCCGCCGAAAGGGAAAGGGACAGGTAATCCATAGGCATAAAATTTCTGAAACACGTCAATTTTAGGCAGAAAACAACTCTCTCATTTCACATTGCACAATAACCCTAGAGAATTAAGTTGATAGCCCACGTCAAATGGGTTCCATATCACCGAAATGTCAATATAATTCGCTCCAGTTATTCATTTATACATTCATTAATCGGCGGATAAGAAAATTATAGGTATAAGTTAAAGCAAAATTAGGAGGCGTCGGCGGGAATCAGGGCTATTGATAGCATATAGTTTCATATCATTCAAGCTCAACAGATACAAGACGGTGCCGGTAGCGTTTCGGTTTCGACTCGGGAATATTTTTTTGTATAAAATCTATTAGATTAGAATCTATAGAACGTAAATAGATAGATGGGACACCCACATTACTGAGAAGTGTGTTTTGGAGTTAAATGACCTAACCTGTATTGGGCTGGTTTTCCGTCGCAGGTTGGAAGGTCAGACAGGCAGTCGCTTCTGTAAAAAACCGGGCCTGTAATCTTTTTAGGTTAGGTAAGCGGACCCTGTGGAAACGAGATAACGCTAGGTAGATGATGATGATGAAATAGAAGGGACACTCTGCCCCGTATCAATACGAGTTCGGAGCAAACTTGATTAACCTCATCTCCTCACTTTATTCTATTTAAGACGTAACCCGTTAAGGAGCAAGGAAGCACCTGTCTCGCTCGCATGCACCGGCACACGGTAAGAATAAGGTTTTTGTATCTTCAGGCATTACATAAAATTTAATCGCCGGAACGCCTCCAGAACCGCCTCAGACACTCGTATTCTAAGTTACTCGAAACTACTTCCACTCGACTCAGCCTCAGCTAAGCATTTTAGTAATTTCATCATCATCAATTTAAGAGCCACGCTCTTGTCGGTGCAGCATTTTCCATTCTACTTTTTTAGGGAAAAATAAGGCAGTGGTGTGTGTGGTGGTTTAGTAATTTAAGTTGTCATTTAATCAAATAACATGTAACCTAACCTGGGGGGTTAAAAAGGCCACTTCAAAGCAATTCATCTAACAAACCAATATTGCAATTTGACATTTGTGCATATAAAATTAAGTGCGCGATGCAAACAAATGTCAAATAGCAATATTGCTATCTTAGATGAATTACTTTGATGTGGCCATTTTAACCCCCCTGTATTTGGCTGGTTTTCCTTTCGCAGGTTGGAAGGTCTGCCATGCAGTGTCGCTTCTGTAAAAACCGGACCTGTCTAATCTTCAGGTGAGGTAAGCGGGCCCTGTGAAAAACTGGATGAGATACTAGGAAGATGATGACTTCAATCTAAATAATACGAAATTAATGACGTCATGCCTGGAATAAACTGGAAGTAAGATTGAGGCGCCATTTCAGAATACCGATTTTGAACTGAGTTCGATGTCTTCCTTAAGGTTGCGTCAACTGAGGACGGGTCGAGGAAAGTTCGAGTTAGGATCTTAGAATACGGGTGTTAGTGTGCATTTAATGTTACTCAGCGTATTTCAATAGGTATAATATTACATTAATGTTTTACATTGACACTGAACAAATATAGCTATTAGGTTATTCTTGGTCTTACATTGACTTTGTTGATTTGTTTCAAATGGGCAAAGGCACCTAGAATTTTAACCAGGTTAATTTCATAATTGTGTAAAAAGCGTACGTCCTATGGGAGTTATCCGGTGCGAGTTCGGTAATAACGGATATGGAGAAAAAATTAGAGAAGTCAGATGATGGGTTCCGGATTTTGTATATCGGATGGCGGATATCAGATGACGAATATCGAATCGAATGTATTTAAGCTACCATATGAATAGTTCTCTGACCACTTCGAATCCGTCATTTCACGGAGTCAGATCTGATAACAATCAGAATAGTGCGAAACCGCCCTGAGATTATATTTACGCTTGAAAACTCAAAATATCCCTGTATATAAGAAGGACACAATCTATGGCCTTTAAACACCCGACAGCAAATAAAGGGTTATGTTATTGACAAGACTTCTTGTAGGCCTCCGACAGTCACTACTTGGTGGGCAAATGGAGATAGCAAAAGGCTCTCATTATGTATTAGCGGTCAATAGTCTTATTTCTACACTCTATTTCACGTAGCATGATTAGAGAGAAAGCAGGACAGAAATATAGTACATCGTCTGGTGCGAAAGAGATATGTCGCTTTCCAACTCGCTAAAGGCAGCTCAAAACGAAAGAGACTTTTGCGATGTGCTTTTGATCCCGGTTACTTCTTACTGATTTAAGTATGTAGTCGTTACATGAGCCATGTCAGGGGCCTTTGGTGGCTCAGTAATAAACCTGACACAAGGATTGATGAGGTTGGTAATCCACCTCACAACCCACACGATAGAAGACGTTTGACGTGATTTATTGTAGATTTGCCGCAAATAACATTTACTACTTAGCCGGATAGAAAGAGTCGAGAGATCGTCACTCTAATCATGTTATGTTAAATAGGGTATAATGTATACTATAATTCGATAAAAAGAAAGCGACAAAACGATAATTTTCTATGGAGTTTGTATGGAAATACTATCCTTTGACGTCATCAATAAACGTCGTACTCATTATTTAAGTCCTAAATAATATTCGAAAATAAGTCGAAAAATAAAATGAGACTGATCTTTGACCATCTTAGACTGGCTTCTATTTCTAGATTAGTATTTTATAATTTATCTTTGACCCGGTCAAATACCTAATTATGAAACATGTGCCTGTGCCCAAAGTCAACAATAAAAAGTGGAATTTCCTTTTAAAACGAACATTCATTGGCTAAAATATCGATCATGTAAAGTCATAATGGTATTTAAAGACAACCGTCCTCGGAAATAAAAAAAATGATAACTTTAATGACTTATGTTGTTCCGGCGCCGACTTGAAGGAAAACATCGTGAGGGAACCACATTCCCGAGAAATGTATTTTCGGAGGTATGTGACCTAACCTGTATTGGGCTGGTTTTCCCTTCGCGGATTGGAAGGTTAGACAGGCAGTCGTTTCTGTAAAAAACCGGTCCTGTCAAATTTTCAGGTTAGGTAAGCGGACCCTGTGAAAAACGGGATAACTCTAGGGAGTTGATGATCGATCGGGGGCCGAACTTAGCCCGGCTGGGTCTCATATAGCCCTAAGGAGTGATGGGTAGCGCGCGGCGCACTGTAAGAATGAGATTTTTGTATGGATTATGCACGTTCTGGGGGAGTTAAAATGGCCACATCTAAACAATTCATCCAGAAAAAGCAATAATGCTGTTTGACATTTGTTTTCATTGCGCACATTTTATATGCGCAAATGTCAAATTGCAATATTGCTTTTTTTTGATGAATTGCTTCGATGTGGCCTTTCTAACCGCCCTGATCTTAGTCAGGATACTATAAAGTTGCCAATTTTTGTTTGGCATTAAAAAAAAGCCAGTGATTGTTCTTTTTAAAACTGACGAGCTACAATATACCATATTGCTTCATTGCACATTGCTTAGTTATAGATAATTATATAACAAACAAAAACTTACACAGTACACAATTTGACTTGGGTAATATTTACTTAATGAACACGCAACCTACTCGTATAATGCCACGTATTTGATGAATAATAAGAAAATTGTGCTTTTTATTACTAATTAGTTTTGGAATTTAGTAGGGGAATGAATCTTGAGCGGTCATCATCACGAATAAAGAATAATACTACGTATAGAATGGTAACTTTCCGCCCCGCCCCAATTCGTACCGGGCGCAGACCTCACCCCTTCTGGGTCTCACTTTAGCCGAAATAGCCGTAAGCTTGGAGTAAGGGAGAGCATGCGCGGACTGTGTCTCGTTCGCACTTACGTATGAGATGTGACCCAAGGATTCTTTTTCGGTTGGATTAAGAGAAAGAGACGAAAAATATGACTCTTAAGCGTGTACGGCTTAGTACGAAAGAGACAAAAGATGTCATTCATTATGTTATGTTTTACACGGTAGTGACATTACCTTCCCAGACTATTGCCATCACTGTCACTCAGGACCCAAAACCCATCCCCATACATACATAAAGACATGTTGAAATCGTCTAACTAGAAAATTAAGTTTTTTTTAATTGAACACATTGTGGGACGAGTAGGCATGTGTATAGAATGAAGAAACATCTATTGTATTTAGTTAGTTCTGGAAATATTAGAGCCCTACAGACGGCAATAAGTATCAAATGTACATTCTTATTTATTGGTGTTGTGAGGTCAACGACCGACCTCACCAACCCTGACACGAACGTACACCAACGTCCAGTTTACGAATTAAGCATAAATACCGATTACTTTTTAGAACCATTCTAATATTACGTTAATTATTTATGTAATTTTAATGCATGGCATAAGAAAACCAGGTATGCTCAATCCTATGACAAGTCGCCTTTGCTAGCCCTTTGATGACGTAAGTGTTACCACTGTGTTACCATTAAATTGGTATCTCCAACATTCCAAGGACGTAAATTTTGTTATAGAAAATTAAGTGAATTACTGACTAATGTATTTAATTACTAGTCACATATATAAAAATAATTAAAACTGTAAATAAATCTTTTACTAAAAGTTCAAAATTTCCTTGCAAAGTAAATATTTTTTTTACGAAATGGCAACACAGGGTGGGATGACATCAGCTGGGCTAACCTTGAAATTTTAGCTGTCACTTTTGAGCACACCTGGTTTTCTTATACCATGGTTTTAATAATGATAATGAGCCCAATATTTCCATTTAAAAACTGCAGTTTAATTGTCAAGTCATAACAATAAGAATTAAAAATAAATAAAATTAAATCTAAATATAAGACTATTTACATAACTGTTCATACACGAGTAAGAACTTTTTAATGAGCTAAAGTTTAATGCACCTTTTTGTCATAGTCACTTAAAAGAAGCATTTTGTGTGTTTTACAAGAAATTTCTAGGAAACATTTAAACATTGTATAGAATCTCGCTGATAAAACATTGACATGTAAGATCCCTTCGCTAGAAGTGACAGTTATATTAAATATTTTTCCAATCCTTCTAAGCAACAATGACAGAAACAGTGTCACAAATAAAATAAGTAGCAAAAAAAGTATTGCATAGCGGGGTACCCACACCGAAATTCCCATTTCTTAAATGTTGAAACAATTTTAAAGGATTCCACTCGTGCTTCTGCTTAGCATGACAGGCGCGAGTCGTGCGCGACAAGAAAAGTGAACACTTTCCTAACGCCCGCTATCTACGTAACCCACCGATGCTGCGTCATTGGGTGCAGCTACACATACGGAGGTGAGGTTATTTAATTGTATTTTATTTTATAATTTATATAATTTTAATTTAATTTAATTTTTATTTTTTTTTGTTGGTGTACCTTTTTTATAAATAAATAAATAAATTTTAATTTTGTTTTTTTTTTTTTTGAAATCTCATACGGGGTGGCCGTAAACATTTAAAAAAAATAAATGGGTAATTTTCGTTGGCCGTAAAGTAATCGAAAAATTTTGTATGTATTTTGTTGTTTTTTTTTTTTTGTATTTTTTATGTTTGGGGCTGAGGGGTGCCACTTTGAGGACACCGCCTAAATATTTTGCTAGGGCCGCCACTGGCAATGAACTGTACAATTTACCCACATAGAAGACTTTTATTATCACTATGCGTTTGACCACAGTCTCACCTGACTGTAAGTGAAGAAGCAGCTTACAGTGTTACACGCTTACTTATGCGCCTATTCACTCTAGTTTGAAGAATAGTGAATACACAGGGAACATACTATGAACTCGACCAGGGCACTGCAAAAAGCATAGTACGGTCACGAGCATTAATATGTATACACTTTGGTACCATGTCACATTTAACTCTTTTGACAAATTGAACTGTAAGTCTCACTAAATGTCAAATAAATATTAGTGCGACAGAGTCCTAAAGTGGGTACATTATATTACTCATGACTGTACAACTGCCCTAACATACTGCCTATATTAATCGAGTACAGTTATAGGTATATGTCGTGTCGCGCGGGGCGTGCCGCCAGTTCTGATGGGTATACTTATCGCGCGCGACTAGCGCCTATCATGCAGCTGCTATCAAGGACCAAAAACAGTCAAAATCCTTTAAATTTATTTCATGTCATGTGTACTAGACACTCAAACGTAAGTCTATTAATTTGACTAATGTTATTTATATGTTACACTTGCTATCACCCGACACCGCTTGTCAGAAATTTTATTGGAATGATATTTAAATTGTAACTGTTCAAAGTGTAACCATGTTACCTGCTACATAAAGATATTTATGACTTTGTGGTTTTTGTAATTAAACCAATGATCATCATGTGCTCAACTGTGAAAACATCGTAAGGAAAATTGATTTCGGAAGTACGTGACCTAATCTGCAATTGGGTTGTTTTCCCTTCGGGTCAGAACGCCAGCCAGGCAGTCGCTTATATAAAAAACCGGACCTATCAAATGTACAGGTTAGGTTAGATTAGGTTAGCGGACCCTCCGCCCTGTAGTTCCGGGCGTAAGAATAGGGCTACGATACTCCCTGCCTGTCGTAAGAGGCGACTGAAAGGGGACACTGGGGATCGTGAGTGGTAAGGGCGGGGGCCCGAACCACTCAACACACGATCTCCGGGAGGGACGGCAATGCGACATGGCCTCGCATCGCCGTAAAACTGGGATGGCGTAGGGGTGGGGATCTACCCCGGGACGCGCTTTAATGAAAGCCAGTGCGAGGGGAGCACCGGTGTGTTCGACAGAGAACCCGGAGCTTTCCGACATGCACAGCAGAGGGCCGTCGGAGGGGTTTTAGTCGGTAGGAGTCCGACATAACCTCGTCGCTCCCCCGGGTGGCGAGGTATCCATGAGGATTTCCCCTTCGTTACAAAAAAGGTTAGCGGACCCTGAACAAACGGGGCGAGGACAGTTCTATAGATGGTTATGGCTGTTTTTTATGATTTATTTTTTTTATAAGAAAATGAAACAGTATACGTTCAGCCATACACGGGCGATAGGGTAACCTAACCAGGTTACCACATAAAACGACCCGTCTTAATACAAAGTAGGTGCAAATCTAGGTACAGTCATAGAATAAAGAACAATGAGCTAGGTTTAGCGCCTGAATGTCCGATCATTGGTTATGTTTTATTACTATGATGTCATATTTGTCTGTCTATGTGTTTGTCTCAATAACAAAAGGTGTCGAATGATAGCACAGAATTTGTTATTAACTGTAAAATGCTTTACCTATCCAATGTACACACTTGGTCCGTATTTACACGTCGATTCACAATTTAACTAATTATTTACACGATAGAGGGCGCTGCTCCCAACATTATAAGTGTAGTGTCGTGAGTAATTGTTGCAAGTCTAAGTACATCTTCGCATAAACCACCACAGGAAGTACGGTCACGAGAATTCATGTTTAAACTTTGGTACCATGTCACATTAACTTCTTTGACAAATGGAACTGTAAGTCTTACTAAGTGACAAATATGTTAGTGCGACATGGTTCTAAAGTGGGTACATGACATTGCTCATAACTGTACGAGTAAGTTAATGATGAAAAAGAACTATCAAAAAACAATAGCTCGCGGCAAGAATGAAAAGTCATGAACATAAATTCCAAATTCAAAATTGTAAAAATACTTGTTATTGGCAAATTTGCACAGAATCCAATAGTAAAACGAAACAAAAAACAACTTCTAATAAAAATACTGGCTGAATTTAGTTCCAAATCCAAACTCGATTAATTACTAGGTCGAATTCGGAACATCATTGTTTAAAAAGTAAAAAAATGATTAAAAAAGGAATAAACGGAATCTTTTTTTGAAATCGATCCCTACCGTCAAATCAAGTGTAATGTGAGCAAGTACTCACGACACAGAACCGCTTAGCAGTGGTGGCCGCTTACGCCTCCGTGGCGATAGGCTCGCGGGCGTGGTGGATCTTCAAATGTTTATTATGATTCGGCTTATTACTCGAAGTCTTCCCACAAATGGAACACGAAAACGGCCGCGCCCCGCTGTGCACCTTCATGTGCTCGGACAGATAGTAACTCCTATGGAACGACTTACCGCACTCTGGCACCTTGCAAACGTACTTCTTCTCCATCTCGTGTTCTCTGACGTGCCTTTGGCAGTTGTATTTCCTTATAAACTGGCAGCCGCAGTAGTTGCAAGTGTAGGGGCGGACAGACTTGTGCGAGTTCATGTGGGAGATGTACTCGGTGTGGCGGATGAACGCGCCCTTGCAGAGGGAGCACTTGAACGGCTTGGCGGAGCGGCTCATGTGGGTCCAGCGGTGCAGCTTGAGGTTCCACTTGGTGGTGAAGGACTTGTTGCAGATGATGCACACGTAGGGACGCTTGCCGCTGTGGGTCAGCAGGTGCGCGCGCAGGTTCGTACGGAGGTACACCTGGAACCACGTAGTATTTATTATTTATTTATTTACATTTCACGACTTTACAGTGCAGAGGCGCCAATGCGCCGTAGTATGACGGTCAACAAAAAAAAAGGCGTAGATATCGTCGCTAATGTCGCGTACTGACGTATCTGCAATTTTTGCCGAAACTTATTTGCACCTTTTACAATTGTCAATAAGACACAAATCACTGGTAAAGTCACGATATTTTAAAGAAAGGACAGTTCGTACATACCAAGGTGTCTGTTAGACCAACGTGGTAAGTGGTGAGCCGTGTCGTCTACAATGGTTGCTTTTTTTTTTTTCATTTCTTTTTGGTCGAGCCAAGTGTGTTCGCGAAAACTGCGCTTAAGATAAATGAATAACACATAGGTGCAAGTCTGGTATGCCCCCCAAACCCCGCCCCACCCCGTTTGGGAACCCCCCCCTGCCGCCGCGCCCCATGTGCCCCCCCAAACCCCGCCCTACACCGTTTGGGAACCCCGCCCCACCCCGTTTGGGAACCCCCCCCCCCTGCCGCCGCGCCCCGTGTGCCCCCCAAACCCCGCCCTACACCGTTTGGGGAACCACCCCCCCTGGATTACAGTGACTAAATCATACTAACCTGTTTACAAACGGGACACGTAACATTTTCCACTTTGCCCTTATTCTTGTCTGGGACGTAGTATTCGTTGTGCGTCCGCCTGACGTGTCTGGTGAGGGAGGACGAATGCACGAACTTCTCGCTGCAGTACTGGCAGGACTTGGGCTTCTCGTCGTGTGTCTCCTTGTGCCAGAGCAGCTTGGCCTTCGAGTGGAACACGGCGCCGCAGTGGCACACGAAATCGCGGACTTTCAGCTTCTTGAGGTAGTGATGTCTGTCCCTGGAAAGATATTCACAATACTCTTTAACCGGGTCAAAGTACTCTCCCGTATTTAATTATATTTCCTTGTTCTACTAACCTAGTATATAAGTTTTGTTATTAACAAATTATGAGTCCTAGTAACTTGAATAAAGAATTTAATTTATTTATTTATTTAAAAACAAATAAAACAGGTTGTTAGTGGCACCGTAACGAAGAGGGGGATGATTCAAACCATGATTCAGAGTTCATAACAAATGGAATTTCCTGTCGGAAAATTCAAGATTTTTTTTTGTTTTTTTTTTAATTATTTTCAGTTCCATAATTCATAATCATTTATTCGCTATAAAAATGGTATTACAGTTTGCAGATTGTCAGCATTTAACATTTGGTCTACATGCAAATAGTAAAATAAAATAAAATTGATGATTTAAATGTCAATCATTAGGTACATTAATTATGAAATAATAATAAAATGATTCCATACCATACCTTTGCGATGGAAAATTCCACTTGATATCAACTCACAATCATGGTATGAGTCATCGCTCAAAGTTTTCGTTACGATTCCAACGTTGTGATCCCTGGTTAGGTTAGGTTAGGCTGATCACCTGATTGTCCGAAAGTAAGATGATCCGTGCTTCGGAAGGCACGTGAAGCCGCTGGTCCCGGTTACTACTTACTGATGTAAGTAAGTAGTCGTTACGTGTGGGTTGTGAGGTGAATTACCGACCTCATCAACCCTGGTGTCAGGGTTATTATTGAGCCGCCAAAGGCCCCTGACATGGCTCATATGTCATATGACATATGAGTCATATGACATATGAGTCTTTGATGTGGCCTTTTTAGTCCCCCTTTGTATCCCCCTACTGTTGTGATGCTCCAACAGTACCTGTGCTGCACCATGTTGGAGTACCGGCGGAAGGTCTGCTCGCAGTGCGTGCACTTGACGGGCGCGCGGCCCGAGTGCGTGTTCTGGTGCTCGCGGAGCTTCTGTCGCGTCACGAACCGCTTCTCGCAAATCTCGCACCTGGAATTCACATACTTTTATTAATAACAGCCTTCAAACAACAGGCTTGTGGCGGACCCAACTAGTTGGCCAGCTAGTTCCGCCCACATGCAACAGATGGCGCCACTTTCAATAATGCAATCTTCAAGCAGTCGTGAAACGCGATATCGAAGTTCACAGCAAGACGCATATATACAACTTCCAACATAACACCGTTGGATCGACGATCCCTAGTCACACTACCAACTTGTGGCTAGTGGGGTTCTATGCTCAGTTCGGTACCCTGAAAACACCAAAGTAATCCAATCCCTTACTTTTTACTAAACATAACACGAAAATACTATGGAATTTGTATGACTAAGTACACTGTGACGTCATAGAAAAACGTGATTATTGGTTAAAACTCTTATAGTTTTGTACATGTCTTTATTTAGTAAATCAGAACTTCATAATTTATCTTTCACATAGGAAACATTTAACAGGAAAAAATACATTTTGAAAACCAAAAACATATCATTAAAAATAAGGAAACGGTTTATTAAATCATATATTTGGAGCATTGCACTCTATGGAAGTGAAACGTGGACTATGACACAGAGAGACAGAGAGAGATTGGAAGCGTTTGAGATGTGGTGTTGGCGAAGAATGGAGGGTATAAGCTGGACTGAAATGGTGTCAAATGAAAAAGTGCTGGAAAGAGTTGAAGAAAAGAGAACCATATTGAAGACTATAGAGAATCGGAGAGGAAATATGATTGGCCACCTGTTACGTCACGATTCATTTATAACAAACATTATAGAAGGAAAAATTGAAGGGAAGAGAGGAAGGGGTAGACCTAGGATAACATTTATGAAACAAATAAAAGAGAAGGTGCAGGTCGTGTCGTATCGGGAGGTGAAGGTTTTGGCGGGAAGAAGAGAGGAATGGCGATTACTCCACCGACAAGAGCGCAGCTCTTAAATAGAGAGATATGGGATACTACCCAATTGTGTAGTACACACTAAAATTTATTTTATAATATGGCAACACCGCATTCTAATCTTTCTTCTACCCTTTGAAAATCATGGCGATGGGTGTTGCATTTTCCACCTTTTGTAAAATTTAATTAGTACAGTCCATTCATATCAAGCATGTGTTTTTACTTATATTTCACACCAGGGACGCACACCCAATACCGGCCACGTAGGCAACTCCAAATGCGACAAATCTACACTAAGTTACATCCAAAAGAAAAATCCCTTAATATCCAACATTATGATCGACATTTGTTATAGGCGACAGGCCGGTCCGTCGTCACCCTAAGTTTCATCATACATTCTGACGGGTTATTTTGGAATGTTTTTTTTAAACTTCTGCCTAAAATTGACTTCGTCATCTGCCTATTAACGTCCCCACTGCTGGGGCACGGGCCTTCCCTATGTATGGATAGGGAAATCGAGCATTAAACCACCACGCGGACCCAGTGCGGATTGATGGTTATTAACGACTGCTAATGCAGCCGGGACCAACGGCTTAACGTGCCTTCCGAAGCACGGAGGAGCTCGAGATGAAAACTTTTTTTTTCTTTTGTGGTCACCCATCCTATGACAGGCCCTTGCGTAAGTTACTTAACTTCAACAATCGCAGACCGAGCGCGTTTACCGCTGCGCCACCGAGCTCCGCAATTAAAATTTGACTTATATTCCATAAAATTTATGCCTGTCGATTGCCCGTCCCTTTCCTTTTCGGCGGATAAGAAAATGACAGGTATGACTTAAAATAAAATTAGTTGGTGCGAACTGGAGTCAGCACCAATATATTTGATTTGTGATTATGTGATATGGGGTTCCATTAAATAAAAAGATTGTTGTAGATGCTATGGTGTAAGAAAACTAGGTATGCTCAAATGTGACAGCTAACATTACAAGGTTAGCCCAGCTGACGTCATCCTACCCTACGTTCCCATTTCGTAAAAAATAAATTACTCACAATCAATGTACAATATATTTACTTTGCAAGGAAATTTTGAACTTTTAGTAAAATATTTACTTACAGTTTTAATGATTTTTATTTATGTGACAAGTAATAGTAATTAAATACATTCAATCAGTAATTCACTTAATTTTCAATAATAAAATTTACGTCCTTGGAGATACCAATTTAATGACATAGGATTGAGTATACCTGCGGGCTTAGCAGCTATCTTACCTAAGCGCGCGAGTCTTTCTCGCCTCGGCGTACGTCACCCGTCCCTCTCTCACAGTACTGCACAGAAAGAGACAGATGATCTCTGTCGCGGCGAGAAAGAGTCGCGTGCTTACGGTTTTAGGCCCGGAGGTCTTCTTATACCATGGTAGATGCTTCCTTTAAAGTTTGGTAACAGCTGTACTAACCTGTAGTTCTTGATGCCGAAGTGCGTCTTGACGTGGAGCGCGAGGTTGGCGCGGCGATAGAAGCACTTGCCGCAGGTGAGGCACTCCAGCGGGTGCAGCTTCAGGTGCATGTGGAACGCCGCCTCCGTCACCTGGTCCACCTGGGGGCGGAGCACCGGGTTACAGTCATAAAAAATAAAAGTGTATTTATTTTCTGAGAAAATATTTGTTCCACAAGGCAAACTATTGCGGCATTTGTAACTGTTACTTATTTTTTTTATTCATAAGTATTACTGGTTTGCCAAGATGCAGGCTAGGCCTAGTTGGGAACATCTGCTCACAAAAATATATTTATTTTCTCAGAAAATACAATAACTAGGGGGCGGAGCACCGGGTTACAGTCATAAAAAATAAAAATATATATTTTTTTTTCTCAGAAAATTTTGTGAGGAGATGTTCCCAACTAGGTCTAGCGCAGGCTAGATCTTGGGAAACCAGTAATTCTTATGAATAAAAGAAGTAACATTTACAAATGGTGCAACAGTTTGAGAAGAATAATAAAAAAAAGCAATAATAATAGTAGAGAAATACAGATATAATTCAATAAAAACAATTAAGTGATACAATCTGCAATGTCCTAACATGGTGGTCTCAAAGACAGATTCTCGGCAGGGTATCGGGAATCGAACCCGGATCTCCAGATCGTGATCCCAAGAGCACACGGCAAGAATGAGATTTATGCCGATGGTCTGGAGAAATGAATAAGATTAAACCGAAAGATGAGACAAAAGCCATGTTAAGATATGAAGAGAATCCTACCGTAGATAATTTAATCATTATGAATACTGGATTTATCGTCTTGATCTAAGATACAATAAAACATTCTTCAAAAATACGATTTAAGTTAAAAACTGAATAACATCAAAAACACGATGAGCCTCACTGTCAAAAATTTGAAGTGTCTAGATTATTAGGTGACAAATGTATTTTTTAATACCAAAGACCAATATATTTTTTTGCAGATCAAAAACATAATTGCATATACAGCCTAGTGGAATGTTCATATTTTTAATTAGAACGTTTTTCACATTAATATTTTTTGGTAACGTTGGCAGCACTGTCATTAATACTCCATGTCTGCTCAAGCTCATGTTCGAGTTAGAAACTAATTACGCCTAACGGGAGTTTTAGATCGATTTTGGAATTATCCTTCTCCTAAACGAGATACAGGCTGATGTAAGAAGGCCCATACCATAAGCTCACGACTGTATCCCAATTGGGGTAGTCAGAGGTACATCCATCGCAAGATGAACTGTGGGTACTTAACCCACGCCTCACCGAGCTTTCTGTTAGACCAACGTGATCGGTGAAAAGCTGTATCGCCGTATATAATGGTCGAGCCAACTGTGTTAGTGAAAACTATTTTTTATAATAAATTAATAACACATTGGTGCAAATAAACAAATAATTAAAAAAAATAATAATAATAATTAAAAAAAACGCACAATAATAATAAAATATAATAAATAAATAAATTTAAAATAAATAAAAATAAATAAATAAAAAATAAATAAATAAGATAATAATTAATTAATTAATTATGTAATTATAATTATTTAATTATTTTTATATTACAAATAATTTTGAATTATTTTTTTAAGTCCGGTATGTACCGGGTTTCGAACCTGCGCTCCACGTTTGAGAAGCAAGCCTGTGGGACCACAGTGACAGAAGGCCCATCTCCCTTATTTCCTTTACCTTGCAAGTAGGACAAACGTAGTCCTTCCTCCTCCGCTTGGTCTCCTGCTTGATGAGGGTCTCAATCCTGGGCTTGGCCTCAGCCATGGCCTCGTACACCGTCAGCATCGTCGACGCCAGCGCCTCCTTGTTGTCCATCATCAGGTTGCCTGCAACTTTAGAGATTGGCGAGTCAGCCGCTACAAAAAAACAAAATAATGATTTGGCTACTTGACAGTTTTCAGATAAGTATTTTATAAATTACTAACGATTATTTAATATCTCTTAAAATAATTTAGAGGCGAGTCGGACGCGGCGCGGCATCCGACACGACCCGAGTCGAACAACCCTGACACCAGGGTGATGGTTATCTACCTCACAACCCACGCGATAGAAGATTTTTGGCTGGGGTTTACAAACCTGCAATAACTAAAACTAAAAGTTTCCTCACAAAATGAATATCTGATTTTAACCGTGAAAGGATTTCCCATCGAACTGTATATTTCGTTTTCCGAAACTCCGGAGGCTGGATATAAGATTTCTTAATGACAGCAAGTCGGACTCCCAAAGTATACGATAATCCAGCGACACAAAGGAAGAACATAATTCACTCACCTCCCAGGATGTTATCATCAGTTTTCTCTTCTTTCTTGATAGTCCGGGCAGTCACCATGCGACTGTAGCTGGTCTTGGTACCGGAACTCGTAGGCAGAGCGTGCATCAATGCCTTATGACCCCGAAGCTCCTTCAAAGTAGGGTACTTAGCCCCACATTGCGTGCATGTATGTAAACGGGCCTTCGGGAACTGGATGTCATCATCCCGTTTCGGGTAAGGCATCGCTTCTGAACTCTTCGGGTATTGTAAGTCTTCGTCTCTGCCTTTTGAGAATTGCATTTCCTCGTCCCTGAAAGAGTTAACGCATAGATTTGCTACTACCGTAGATTGAACATCAGCGCCCGAAAACAGGGACGCAAAGTTACTGCTAATATAGCGACGTTGACAGTACTTTCGCTCAGTGCGCGATTAGGCTTCGAACTGGCAACAAGTGCGTGATAAAAACTTGCAAAAATAGAATCTCAAAGCGAAAAAAGAAGGATGGGACATCATATTTCTAATAAATAATGACATTGTGCATGTTATCATAGTATAAACATTTTAATTTTCGCAGTAAAACCCTCCAAAATTATTATTTTAGTTTAAAATACACTAAAACAAGTACTCCCGGTCAATCCGAGTCGCAGTATAACCCGACCGCGTACAAAGTACCAAGTACTAATATACGTAATAAGACGATGCGTTCTTTGTTAATTTGACAAGACTTTATTGAATGTATATACCGCTGTGTACGAATGTATAGCTAAACAAGCGCCAAGTTTTCGCCGCATTTTTGTATCAAGCGCTGTATCTACGATAGTGGTAAATCAGTGGGGTTAAGGGCATTGGTAAGATTTCGTGGTTGACTTTGCAAACTGACGTATCTGTATCGTTTTGTACTCATTCTATTTCTCTTTTGTTTTGTATTTTGTTTTTTTCCTGTTTGTGCAATAAAGTATTTGTTATGTTATGTTATCTGCAATTTACTGCTAAGATAATTTGTCTTATTGACAGTGAAAAAGGTGCAAATCACATTCGCTAAAAATTGCAGATACGTCAGTTAGTAACCTCACGACGATTTGTGATATTATGGAATAAATACAGACGCAAATGGGTATTGTAAGTCAAATAAATAAAAAGAAAATGATAAATAAATTAGTATTAGTAGATAAATTATGAAATTCTGATTGCTAAATAAAGACAGATTTTAAACTGACGAAAATATTAAATTTTTTCTATTTAACTTATTTATAAAATTTTAAACAAGAAAAACGTAATAATAAGTCCGACAGTCAAAGGCACATCCATCGCAAGATGAACTATGGACCCACACCTCACAGAGCTTTCTGTTAGACCAACGTGATAGGTTGGTGAACCGTATCGCCGTCTATAATGAGCCAACTGAGTTAGTGAAAACTGCACTTAAGATAAATTAATAACTCATTGGTGCAAGTCTGGTACCGAACCATACTTTGTGTTGCATACTAACTTAACGTCGTGAAACCTAATTTTTTTTTACACGAGAAATTATTAACGTCTTCCGTGGTCGAGCGTTCGATTCCCGGTGGGGACATATCACAAAATACTTTGTAGTCCCTAGTTTGGTTAGGACATTACTGGCTGATCACCAGATTGTCCGATAGTAGTTTGATCCGTGCTTGGGAAGCCACGTTAAGCCGTTGGTCCCGGTTACTACTGACTGATTTAAGTAAGTAGTCGTTACACGAGCCATGTTAGGGGCCTTTGGCGGCTCAATAATAACCCTGACACCAGGGTTGACGAGGTTGGTAGTCCACCTCACAACCCACAAGATAGAAGACACGAGAAATAATCATGTTATGTAAAAATGGCTCAGTCAAATAACTTTCACTTGTGTGCGAATATTTTTCGAATGACACAGATGTCGAAATAATTACCTATACAACTCTTGCTTTGTGAACAAGTTGCTCGGATTCTGTGTCCTTGCCCTTTGAATACGTTGCATTGTGGTAAACGGCTACAAAAAGTTACGTATATTTTATGTGATTCGAATTGGGTATTTAGGAATAACCCATCAAAGACACAAGTCACGTCCAAAATCGTTATTGTGGTTGGTTAAATTGACACGCAATTGGCGAAATATAGTAAGATACAAATCATTACTAATTTAAGAGTGTAGGCTCCGATCAGCGCTTATCGCTATCGACCCACTAGGGTCGATTAATTCTTTCAAATATTTTTCCTCTCAGACGACGCGTTGAGGCGAGGTTCGCGCCCAACTGGGCACCCTCAGGCCTGTTGTCTTAAACGTTGTACCGGGTGAGAGCCTTCAGCGCTCCCCATTTGTCCGGCCAAGTAGTTAATGCCATCTGCGGCAAATCTACAATAGACACGTCAAAAAAAAGAGTGTAGGGACCTTAGTGTAGATCCTATCCGATACCTAGATGGCATACAGGTCGTTAGTGACATCGTAACGAATACTGAGGGGGATGGTGGAAGGCCTGTGCTGATTCCAACCTCATCATCACCAGCCCATTAACATCCCCACTGCTGGGGTATGCCTGCTGTCGTATCAGGTGGCCAATCATATTTCCTCTCCGGTTCTCTATAGTCTTCAATATGGTTCTCTTTTCCAGAGATGTACAGTGTTATACAATTATAATTGAGGAGCTCGGTGGCGCAGCGGTAAACGCGCTCGGTCTGCGATTGTTGTAGTTAAGCAACTTTCGCAATGGCCGGTCATAGGATGGGTGACCACAAAAAAAAGTTTTCATCTCAAGCTCCTTCGTGCTTCGGAAGGCACGTTAAGCCGTTGGTCCCGGCTGCATTAGCAGTCATTAATAACCATCAATCCGCACTGGGCCCGCGTGATGGTTTAAGGCCCGTTCTCCCTATCCATCCATTGGAAAGGCCCGTGCCCCAGCAGTGGGGACGTTAATGGGCTGATGATGATACAATTATACACCCACCCCTCGCCAGTATCTACACGGGTATATTTCCATATCTAAAAAAAAACAAAGTAATTGGGCTAGTCAGAGGTACATCTATAGAAAGATGAACTGAGTACCCACGTTTCACCGAGCTTTCTGTTAGGTCAACGTGATAGGTGGTGCGCCGTATCGCCTAAAACCTTTATAAATTTGTTTTTTTTCGGCAAGTTATCGCGTTCAATTGTTTCTTGAGTACATCAAAAATTCAACAACGGCTTTGGGTCATTGAAAACGCCGTTTTCAAACGCAATCAAATATACTTTATTGCACACAAATAGAACATACTCACATTTATAAAGGGTGTTATCACAAAAGTATGTAACTGAAAATAATTTAAAAAACACTAAACACTTTCATGAGTTTTCCGATGGAAAATTGGAAAAAATCCACTGATATATGAATGATATCAACTCAGAATCATGAGCTGAACCATCTCCTGGCTATTAAATACTCTACCAAACACATAATACCGGGATCTTAACGCGTTAATCAGGGATATGACACTCCCGATATTATGGATTTTTTATGGGTCTACCTATTCCAGTCCAATTTCATCAGTCGTCCCGTGATCATGGCACTTGCAACAGTGTTGAAATATCGGGAGTCTCATATTCCTGATTAACGCGGTAAGAACCCTGTATTATGTGTTTTAATTATGATGTTTCACAGTCGATTTCGACTACAGCGACAGCAGATTTATTTATTTATTTACATTTCGCGACTTTACAGTGCAGAAACGCCAATGCGCCGTGAAACTTTAAATATAAACAGTATAATAAAAAACATATGAAACTTAAGTTTAAACAATATAAAAACATTTAATTTTCACACATCATTCATCATCTCGCATAACCTCAGACACTCGCGACACACATACGTCCACTCACTCACAAACAGATCACACTCTGGTGCTGATGCAAGGAGTGCATTAAGCATGTGCAGATGGTGGACTCATTGACAGTTGTAATCCAGGATATTGGAAAGTCTGCTCAGTGAGGGCTCGTATAGCCAATTTTACGCGAGAACGTACGCCCATTGTGGGCACGTCAGCACACCGCCTACGTAATTGGGTCGTGTACTAGGTTCAAGATAAATTTTGAAATTATGATTACTAAATAAAGACAGATCTAATACGAATACAAAACTTTTTCTTTTTTCTATTTAAATTATTTACGAATTATAATCAAGAAAACGCAATAATAAGTCCGACATTTTATCAATGTTTTTCTATGACGTCATTCTGTGCTTTTCATGTTTTGACGTTTAGTAAAAAGTAATTGATTTGACTAATAGGAAACTAGCTTATTATAGGTGATTGCCGCAGGTGGTCGGGCTTTCAGATCATCAGGTTTTCGCAATCGAAACTTCTAATATCACAATCCTCCTTTGGTCGCCGTCAGGTAAGAAAGGTCATACTTACAGGGTCTCCCTCTTTTCGCTGGCGTCGACGTCGGAGCCATCCGAGACCCAGCTCTCGCGCGCCATCAGGTCGTAGGGCTCCGCTGGCGGCACGTCCGGGTACATCTGAAATACACTCAAACATAAGCTCACGACAATATCCCAAGGGGAGTCAGAGGAACCTCCATCTAAAGGTGAATTACGCACACCTCACTGAGCTTATCTGTTACACTTAAACATCGACGATACATCCATTGATGTTTTTTTCTATGTCAAAATATGGACCCTGTGATGTTTGAATGAATTAAAGAACATATTGGTGCTAATTCCTGCAGACGCCATCTAAGTTTATTTTAAGTTATACCTGTCATTTTCTTATCCGTTGAAAAAGAAAGAGACGGGTAATCGACAGGGATAAAATTTATAGAATACACGTCAATTTTAAGCAAAAATCTAAAACAACCATCTAAAAATTTTACATCGGCCAATAACCCGACAGAATTAAGTAGACAGCACGTCAAACGGATCCCATACCAGCGAGATGCCTATTTTATTCGCACGGGTTATTTACTCATTTTAAAATTAACTTGTTGACAATCATCCGTCCCTTTCCTTTTCGGCGGATAAGAAAATGACAGGTATAGCTTAAAATAAAATTAGGAGGTGTCTGCAGGAATCGGGGCCATTATTATTACCCTAGGCGCAGTACAGCGCTCACATCAGTCAAGCACTGAACGCGAAATCTGGTTTTGGATGCAATGATGATACAATATAACCTTTACACTCCTAACCCCGCCGGCGTGGTCGACGATTTCCCTCATTCAGCGCTTATTCGGCGCCACTAGAGTCGATTAATCTGTTTGGCAAATGTAATCTTGTCAAACGCTGAGCTGAGGTTCCCACATAATTGGGAATCTTTGAGCCTTATGCCTTATTTTTTGTACCGGTTTGTCCGGCCAAGTAGTTAATGCCATCTGCGGCAAATCTAAGTCACGTCAAAAAAATCAACCTGAGTACGTAAACACTGCATAATTTTACGACATTTTTCAGATATATTAATAGGAAGTATAATGGAAACACGACCAGGCTACGTACGGAGCGACGTGCTTGCACCGTAGTAGACGACAGAGTAGTATGAACGATATCTAATAAGAATATTAACCTTATTCAATTGTATTACTCACAAAGCAAAGGTATCAATGTTTAACGGAAGGCCTAGTATTTAGACGGCGTAATATAAACACGTAACAATTTGTTATCCTAAGAAGTAACTACTATTGAAGGAAACCATCGTGAGGGAACCCACATTCCCGAGAAATGCATTTTCTGAGGTATGTGACCTAACCTAACCTGTATTGGGCTGGTTTTCCCTTCTGTAAAGAAACCGGGCCTGTCAAATCTTCAGGTTAGGTAAGCGGACCCTGTGAGAAACGGGATAACGCTAGGGGGATGAAGAAGTAACTACTATTGTTACTTTAGTTTTTCTTGTAATCTGTTTGTTGGCACACTCTGGACACTTCCACACTATGTTCTCATTCTTACCGTCTGCCTTACCAGGTAAGTGCAAGCGAGACAGACAATCCGCGCGCGCTGTCCCTTACTTACAGCCTTAACGGCGTACGATCACTTAGACTAAAGTAGGAGCCAGAGGGGGTGAGGTAAATCTAGCTCAGCGGCCGACACGAATTAGTGCGGGGCGGGGAGTTACCGTTCTATACGTAGTATTATTATTTATTATATGATATTGAACTTAAGGGAATATTGGCAGCTCAAACCAATGCTACCTTCTTGTCCTGGTCGTCTAAAAACGCAGATTAACAAAAGTGCCTCGCAGACTGTTTGAATCGCCTCTAGTAGGCGTGGTAGTAAAGTGATTGATTAGACTTACCCCATTCCAAGGCGATTCCATATCCCCATTGCTCTCCTGCCCGCTGAGCTCCCCGCGCGGCGGCATCCTCTCGTCCGCGCAGATGTTCAACGGAGGCTCGCCCTCGCTCCTTCCCTCACTCAGCACGTCCGCCTTGCTGTCCCTCTCGCACCCATCATTCCCCTCCATCTCCGAATAGTTACTCTCCGCTATCTTATAGCTCTCATGAATAAAATTCGGCAGAACAAACTCGCCCGCATTCCCCTTCTGAGAAGGCTCTCCCCAAATATACATCCCTTCCTTCTCCGTCGTATGGTGCGGCGGCTCCCTGTCATCGAACGACTCCACCCTATCCGGCGTAAAGTAATCCGCATAAATATTATCCCCAAAGTAATTCTCATTCATCATATTTACAAACTGCTTATTCTTCGACGCTGCCTCTAAGTCGAGAAGTTCTCTGTGATTTGACTCATCATCGAAATCTCCTGGAGGCATATTCCCGTACGTAATAACATTGATCGGGCGGAGAGTTTCTAATGGCGTGAGGTGGCGATCAGAAGAACCCGCTTCGTTACTAAACGCGCTCTCATTACTTGTATTAATCTCCTCCTTGACTTGCACGATATCGACGCTGGTCGCGAACTGGCTAGCTGTCAAAGTAGAAGGAGCCACAGGCTCAATGTCCATTGATTGCTCCTCAGTATCAGCGTCAAATTCATTCTGGTCATCACTGTCTTTAATCTTCTCAATTGACACAGTCTGCAAAGTCTTTTCTCTATTCTCCTGATGTAATTTGTTCATGGTAAAGTTCTCAGGTGCCTTAGAAAGTGATGACGAAGGTGCAGGATCACTAGTGACACATTTAGATGCACTGCTAGTAGTAGCTGTCTTTGCATTCTTTATCTGCAAAACCTTCTTATTCTTCTTTACGTAAATGTTGTTCAGCCTCAAAGGGTTGTTGTACACCTTCGCTCTAGGTTTCTGTTCAAATTTAGTTTCATGTTCTTTATTATTGATTGGAATTGGGTGGCTACTACTGTGCGGACCATGCTTTGATTCTGGCTTGGGAGATATTGAAATATTATCCCTTGAATTCTCTCCATGCTCTGACAGTTCACTACATGGTGAAATTGAAGGTTTCTCATTACATATTAGATCAGGTACTGGACAACTATCTGAGAACTCACTGTCAATCTTGCTATCACCAGACTTTGTAGCTTCTTTATATGATGGTGGATTTCCTACATTCTTAATCACAGAGAATGAGTGTGAAACTAGGCTGTCGGCACTAGAGTTAGGAGTGGACAGTTGGATGCTGTCATTTGATATGCTGTGATGGTTATCATCCAGATCAGGCAGTATCTTCTCTGGTGATAGGGGTCTTTCCTGGTAATCAGAGTCATTAGGCCCAGTGAGATCCAAAATTGTATTGAGCATATTTTTGTGATGTTGCACAGGTACTTCCACTTTGATGTTGCTAAGAATTTTGAGACCTTTACTAGATCCTGGAGTATCAATTCTTTCAAGCTTCTCTGCAATCTTTTCATGTTTACTGCCTCTTGGAGTGTCTGATTGTGTTGAAGTGGGTACTTTGCTAACTGAAGCCTCACAGGCACTAACTGGCTCAGGAGGTACAATAGGACCTACTTCAATGATAAGAGTCTTGTTAAAGTCACTTGGCGTATTAGGCTCAGTTTTCTCAACCTGAGCATTGGATACAGGAGGCACATTGTTGGGAATGAGCTGTTGAGGCGATGTATACATACATGACGTGTTGCCAAATTGGTCAACAACCATTACATTCTGATACAAGGAGCTAGTCTGTGCTACATTGGTAACATTCTCATGTCCACCCAGGATAGCAGGCATACTAGATATAAAAGGCTTGCCATCAATGTTGTGTACCATTTCACGGTAAATTATCTGTGAGTTCTGAGTTACTACTGTTGTACCAGGTGTGAAAGCCCCAGAACTGATTTGATTGAACTGACTAGTGGGCAGTGGTGAACCTACAGCTTTATTGTCAAGCATTTGGGATGTTGGTAAGTTGCTAGTCATGATCATGTTATTCTGGACATTCTTTTGAACAAATGTTGGTGTTGTAGGAACCATGACATGCATAGGCTTAACTCCTGGAGCTAAGTATTGCACACCCCCCATATTCGTCTTCACAAGTAAGTTATTTGGTTTTGGGAGTATCTTTACTAAATCATGTCCTTTTCTCGGTACAGCAGGTAACATTGATGCTGGCAGCTTCACGGCAGGAGCTATAGGCGTGTTGTGGGTGAACACAGAACTGTCAATGGCGCCATACTCTGCACTACGAGAATATTTAATCTCCCTATCTTCTTGTTGATCTGGATAATACACATATTGCTGGTCAAAATCTGACAGTGCAGAGTTGGGCATAAATGTTTGTTGAGTTTTGTCTAATTTCATTGGATATTGGGAGCTAGAATATGAATTTGAATTATTCACAGGAGAATTTTCAAAGCTAATGTCTGCTAAGCGCACATCTGATGCAGGTGTAGTCACTCTTGAAGAGTTGGAAGCTTTGGGAGTTCTGCTGGGCGTTCTGCTAGGTGTTCTCCTCCAGTACCGGTCATGTTCACCACTGCGGGATCCATTCCACTTTAAATTACTGTCTTCTGTAGCTGGTGTTCGAGACCTACTTCTGTAGGATCTCTCAGATTGTGAAGGGGTGGGTGTTCTACTACCATAATTGGTATTTTTCGATAAATTACACAATGCTTTAATAACTTGATCTTTGGGATGTGTGTCCAGATGGGATTCCAATGACATCCCATTGTGGAGGAAGAGCGTGCACACGGGGCACTGCACCAGCTGATCCATGTTTGTGTGGTGGGACGTGTTGGGCGAGCTATACTGCAGCGCAGGCAGCGGTCGCCGCTACCACCAGCGACGTCACGCCGACACTCGCGCCTCGCAGCGCTCCGCACAATGTCCGTGACACGCACATCTACTATTCACACGTTAGTCTCTCGCACGGCCAACAACAATGCATAACTTCGTTGTAAGCCGTCTTCTTATCGATCTGTCGGACAAAATAAGGCTATATAAATATAAATTATTAAATTTGTCAGCATCCGATTCCACAAAGTCATTCAACCTACAAACAGAGGACAAAAGAAAACAAAAACCCGAGATAAAGGCCACAGAGACATAAAAAAGTCGAGCATTATGTACGAGGAAGAAAGAAGTGAATACATTTTGCCAATATCACGAGGTAACGAGCCACGGACTTACCTTTTTATTGTTTGTCATGTGTAATCCATGGCATAGATAGCTCTAAAATAGAACTTTTAAATTATTTACAGCCACTAAGCTAATCTAAAAATATTTCTAAATAGTCAGACATATTGCAGACTTGTTCACAGGTTCACACACAAAACTTTTATTTTCCGTATTACGCAAAGATGATTTCGAAATACTAGCAGCGTGGCAACGTTCATTACACGGGAACTGTTTCTCAAACCGTGAATAAACTATGCGTAAAACGAAATTGTTTAGCCAGTTATCATAGAGAAACTCTGTTTCTTTTTTAATTTGGACCCTACTCTGTCTAACCCCCTCCATTCTAATAAGAATCAAACAAGCGTGACAGAGATATTTGATTTGCTACTATTTCTCCATTGTTATCGCGATTGTCTATGGTTTTATTTATTTTTATAATGTTTCTGTAGCAACGTCGCTAATCAATCGCTAATAATGTACCTTAACGACCGTTGGCTAAATATAAATGAAATAAATATAAATTTTCTCATCTTGGTTTGCATGCAGGGTTAAAATAAATAGTAAACAAAGAACAGCTCCAATAACATAAATATTTTTAAATTAAATGTTTACGAGAGGAGCTAGGCAGCGTGGTCTTATGATCTTAGCCTGGCACTTAAATAAAAGGAAATTGAGTTGTTGACAGTGTTGCCGATCTGTGGGGAATTCCCCAAACTGCGGGGAAAGCAAAGCTGATTGGGGAATGTGTGGGGAGAGCTTCAATTCGGGGAAAATGCGGGGATTTTAAGTATGAACACAAATACGCGATATTTAACATCAAATTTCTGCTAGTCTTGATTGATTTCCCTGATAGCCTTTTATTCCGTAAGTTGAACTTCTCAGAATTCGACTTGAACGTGAATGATACTGCCGATATTTACTGGAGCAAAGTATTTAAATTAAAATACGTAATAAGTCTACTGCTTGTATTACCGTTCTCTAACGCATCTGTAGAGCGCAAGTTTAGTGTTTTAAAAATCTAAAGACAGAAAATAGAAACAAACTTAACACTGACACAGTGGTAGCTTTGATGGCTACTCGAGAGGGAATAAAGAAAGAAGGGGGCAGTTTAATACTTAATCCGAGTTCTAAAATGTTGCACAAAAAAGTTTGGCGCGAAAAAAACGTGTAGTTTTTTTTTTTAATTTTTGTCATGTTTTAATAAATAAAAAATAAACTTAAAAGAACGGCCGCCCAGAAAATGCATTTCTGACTGGTTGATTCAATAAACAATGTAACTTTGGATGCATGTATTTGTATTTGCCGATGGTATTTGCTCTTCAACGTAACGAAAAATATAATTAGAAAATATAGATATTAAAAAGAACTTTACAGTGAATGTGACACTAGTGATATCTGACATACGTCAGAAATGCATTCTCACAGAGACCGAACTTTACCTAGGTACATTTTTGGTTGTTTTATTTCTGTGGGGAATATGTGGGGAATTATCATTTTTCTTTCCCCAAACGTGGGGAATTTCGACAATGCGTTTGGGGATTTTAGCAAATTACTGTCGGCAACACTGGTTGTTGATTACTTGACTTTTGCTTGCTGATATTCTGATTTTTTTATTAAATTAAAATTAATCAGTCGATCGAAAGAAAAATTACTATCTAGAAAATTATTTAAGTTCAAATCAGAAACAAACTATCCAAGGGCACTAAACTTATTAATCCTATAAAATGTCTTATAGCGATAGTACGAGCCGCAGTGGTAAGTTGGAATATTCCTTTTTTGTTTAATGTCAATTAAATCTATAGTGTATTGTTATCAATTCCACATAATATTTATGTTACCCAAGTCCATAAAAAAGCATTCTGCTCTGGTTTATTAAAATAGTCCAGTATTTGTATATAGGTTAAGTTACATGTAAAAGTGTTTTAGTCTGTTATAACCTATTTTTTTTAATGTTTACAGAAGCAAGAGAATTACTCCGCAAATGGAGAGAAAGCAACGAGAGAAGAAGTGAGGAAGTTATCGACTTATGGTCCTCGGAATTGGGGGAATATTATTTTGTGAATGTAAATGCTTTTGGCAATGATAGTGAGTACATTTAGATCATTTTCTGTTTAAGTTTTATACATATTTATTTATACTTATATAATAATACCTAGAGATATAAATATATACATTTTATTGTTGTAATTGTGAATGCCTTGTGAACCTGTTATTGGGTCACGTTTATAAAATTAACTTAAGATGTGAATTTTATAACTACAATATGTGTACTGTTGGTATAACTATTAAATAAATAAAAAGTACTGCTTATAAACATAGCTCGCTGGAATATGTGTGTATGTATACTGTACTCATCTGCCTACCCGTTTGGGGTTACATGTGTGATGCTATATAATGTGTGTGTGTGTGTGTGTGTGTGTAAAGAAACTTCATAAAGAGATGAAGATATTAACAATAGAATACTCAAACATATCTGAAAAAATGTATTGTATTGTAAGTTCAAAAATGAAACAGTTTCACATACAAATAAGAGCATTGTGCTCTGAGTATTTATTCATTTATTAGGCACATCAACAGTACAGACACACAACAGTTAATGTAACTTCCTTATAGGCGAATGCTAGTGCTTGCACCAATTACAGACGTGCACAACTTGTGTTATTAACATGCATGTAGAATTTGGAATAGGTAGTTAAAAGACAAAAAGGAATAACAAAAGGAGTTAAAAGTTAGTACAAAAAAAAGTAGATAGTAGATACAAAAAAATGTTTTTTTTTATTAGTATTAAGAACATATCCTGACCTGGCATCACTATTTAAAAGATTACATTTAAATAAACAATAAAACCTGTTCTGTCTTTTCTATTGTTTTCAGAATATGTGCTGTTGGAACAGGTGATATTCGCGGCTCTGGATTGTCACCAATATTCCATTGCGGACTTCTGCATCAATATACTAAACGATGAGTTCCCTGACAGTTTGCGCGTGCGCCGGTACCGCGCCGCGCGCCTCGAGGCTGAAGAGAAGTAGGTTTAGTGCTGGACGACTTATATTTTACTATTCTTATTTTGTATTAAAAACGTTACATATGTACATACAAGGATACTTCATGATGACTTCCCAAATCTACAAATAGTCTCATAAAAAAAAATAGGTAGTCAAATCTTAAGACCTATAAGTAGTTATTTATATAAGTTACTAGTTATTACCTGCGACTTCATTGGTGTGAAACCACATATTGAAACCTCACTATTAAAATTATACAGAGAAATGTTATACATATACAGGTGATACGTTTCAGTCAGCTAGGTAACGCTGCGTCAGCAGATGGCGTTACTTCTGCAGTTTTCGTATTTTTTTCCATTTATTCGTTTAGTGTTGAGTTCTGACCCAGTGAAATGTTAGGTGGCGAAATCTTACATACATTATCTTTAAGTTAAGCTACAATTTTGAAGTATTTACTGCAGATATCATATTGAAACATTGCATCAAAAGTTGGTGTCATTTCAATTTGTGTACAAACACGAAGCTGTCACACACACATGCGAACTAGGTTAGCTATTAAAAGAGATGCATAATTTGAAGTCTACTTCTAACTTCTAAATGGCGCATTTGGTAAAGCAGTCGCCGCCATTCTTAAGTTTCACGGTTCAAACCCAAGTGCATGTTTTAATTGTTTTTACTTTTTGTATTTTTTTTTACAATTGAATTTGGCGAACCCGTCTATTTGTTACGGAATTTCCAAAAAGTATCACTTTTACCAATAATATTATAATTATACAATAATGTACTTTGCACTAAAGTACCTTCCGTAATTTCCGTATTTTTTATTTTGTAAAATTCTAACAGGCATTAATCGCATCAGTGAACATGCGGCTAACTAAAAAACTACTGAACGGATTTTCATACGGTTTTCACCAATGAGTAGAGTGATTCATGGGCGTGCTTTAGGGTATATAATTTATACAAGTATTTTTTTTATAAAAAATGGTTCAAAAAATGATGATGAATGTCAAACATAATTATCGTTACAAATATAGCCGACTTGGAGCTTTCGGCGAAAACACTGCCTGAGCCCATTAAGATATAACAAAACAACGTATGGTTGAATTGTTCCTTTTTTGTAGGTCTACCGAAAAGTCCACAATATGTCATAATAATTATATTGTGTATAAAGAATTGTGTATATGTATTGTATGATTTTACAAATAACGATCACAGTACAGTAATAATAAGGTAGATTTTTCCTAAATTGCGTCGGTTCAAACTTTGTCGCATCGCGTTTGAAAGATGTAATAGCGCTTCAGGACGTCCCGCAAGCACGGCGCTGATGTCGCAGTATCCGCATATAATTATTATGACTTGTCATTTAGTTCCAATAAAATCCGCGGGACTTCATTCGTATGTCAGTGACAGCTGGTGATAGCATGCGGGACACTTAGCAGCTAATCGAATTCTTTGTTGTTTTCGCGCCCAGTCCAGACGACTTGCAGCGCATTTCTGGACTTATATTTACGCGTGGTGTTTATTGTTAGGTTAGTTAGTTCAGGTTAGGACGTCTTTTTATAACGAGGACGTTAAAAAAAGACGAGGCTGGGACGTATTGAAGTAGTATTTCCATATATACGCGGCCTGAAATGGGCTGTTTCAGGGACCTGAACTGGTTGCTGTCGAACTTATTATCACGTTTTCTTGATTAAAATTCATAAATAAGTCAAATAGAAAAAAGATTTTCGTTAGTTTTGGATCTGTTATGACGTCTGTGATGTTTGTTTATTACTCAGAACAATAACTAAAGCATAGAAGGAAGGCTAAAATAAGAATTCAGAAACTATAAACCGGCTCTCTTCTAGCTTACGACACAAACTATGAGTGAGAAAAGGACAAATGATTCGCTCTTTGCTTCATTTTTTCCAAGGTTGTCACAACATGAAATGTCATTTGGACCTATTGGACTCATTTTAACTCGGCCAAATACATAGTAACATACATAAGAAGATTTTACTTATATTTACCGAACTATTTGACACGGTCGCGTTAACTTTGTTTACGAGTGTCTTGTGTTCAGATTGTTTTAAGTGATAATTTAATGATATTTTTCCAAATAAATGGAAAGAAACTTTTATTTATATCAAATAATTGAGTGTCTCGACTCTGTGACATTATGTCTTGTGTGGTATGGGGCTGCAGCTCACATTCAGGAAGAAAAGAAAATAGCCAACAACTTCTGTCGTTTTATCGGTAAGTTTTTTGTAATTTTCTAGTGAAATGTGAACTGCTGAACAATTTTAGGAAAGTAATATGTTTTGCTGAATAGATTTGTAGCATAAAATATTTGAGATATCCATTATATTATACGTTTCATCGATGAATACGGAATTGATTTGAGGTTATGTTGATTGTCCATAGTGATGTACTAAAATTATCGATACTTTTAATTTTTAGATTTCCTGTAGACGATAACAAAGAGAAAGAATGGATAATTCACATTAATAGACGAAATTGGATTCCAAATAAGTACAGCCGTATTTGCTCAAAACATTTTACTGCGGATTCATTTATGTGTGTTCCTAATTCGAAGTGGAGACGTCTTCGAGACGATGCTATTCCTACATTGAACATTATAGATCAGACAGATGAAACGGTAATTACGGCCGAGCACCACACACCCGAAGTCTCGACGGCAAAAGGGACAAAATTGTGGGTCCGCGTTAAATTCCCATATTTCGCCAGTTTTTGGCTAGCGGCCCACTCGGCAGTCGGCCCTGCGGTTCGAGTAGTACGGGGCAGGTGCGTTGCTGCAAACCTGCAAGCGCAGGTCGCGTCCCACAATAAAGCACGCTCCCTCTCCTAGGGTATGAGCGTGAGCCCATCGGGCCTCTTACCGTCTGTGCGGCTTAGACCCGGCGGTTCCAATTTGCACGGCACGTCGATCAACACCAGTGCACGGCGGATGACATCATAAATAAATTCGAATATTACAAAATACTTACCGATGAAACGATAACAGTTGGCTATTTTCTTTCCTTCCTGAATGTGAGCTGCAGCTCCAAACTAATATAAACCAGACAATGGTGCTAATTCCTGTAAATACCATCTTATTTTATTTTAAGTTATATCTGTCATTTTCTTATCCGCCGAAAAGGAAAAGGACGGGTAATCGACAAGCATAAAATTTATGGAACACACGTCAATTTTAAGGACAAATCTAAAACAACCGTCTAAAAATTCTACATCAGTCAATAACCCGACACAGGTAAGTAGACAGCACGTCAAACGGATTGCATACCAGCGACATACCTTTTTGATTCGCCCGGGTTATTCATTCATTCTTCCTAAAATTAAGAGCTGTGAATCATCCGTCCCTTTCCTTTTCGACGGATATGAAAATGACGGATATAACTTAAAATAAAATTAGGCGGTGTCTGCAGGAATCGGGGCCAATATAATCCAAAAATGGTTAGATACTTACCTATCAGAGACAGAGTCTCCTTTCATCAAGAAGAAGATAATTGCGTCCTACAAAAAGAAATCTTGTAAAAAAAATTATCGACATTAATTGTAAGTAAATTTAATTTTATCGACATATTACTAAAGTGAAACCCAACACTAGGCATTGAAAAACTTGTGACAACCTACGAAATTACGAAACAATTTTTGTATATGCGTCTTTGTCTAACATTACGCCGGTTCCGTAAGATAAAGTAGAGCAGAATTATAGAGTTCTGTTGCTATTTTAGCCTTCCTTCTATGCTTTAGTTATTGTTCTGAGGTTTATTATACATAAGAATTTCAAAATTTATCTTATTTTTTTCCCAAAGGGCAAGGCAAAGAGAACTATGCCTATACAGCCATGTCTTGTGTTTTTTTTCTTGATGATGATTAATGAAATGATGAAACCTAAGCCCCCACCCTCGGAGCAGACTCCTACTCCGAACCCCAAACGAAGTAAGCGGCTTGTTGGCGCAAAGCGAAAATAGATAGGTACACTTTGTTTATTGAATATTCCGATTTAATAATACTATCGGGAATGTTTTCCGACTAACTTAATGTGATCATTAACCACAAAACACCACTTCGTATTGATTATTTAGATTATTCAACGAAGAAATCAACCTTCCCGTTCCCGTTTCCACCAAAAAGTCCGCGGCAAAGAGAATATAAATAAATCTGTATGTTGGATGGAAAAACAATTAATTAAAAATGATTACCTACTATTTAGGCCGGCAAATGCAACAACTTTTTTTTTGATTTGGTAAGGCAAAGGGAACTATGCCCATACAGCCATTTCATTTTATGTATTGATTTTTTATGATAATATATGTCCTCTTTTAAAACACGGTACTTACCCATTATTTAAAAATGTTTAAATAATATGCGTTAAAACAGAAATATTTTTCCAATTTCCTTTTCTCAGATTGTAGTATTTTTAGTTTTTTATTTAAGTTTCTTATATTTATTCTCTTCATACAAAATCTCTTTATAAATTGTCACTGACATTCTATTACACTTGTCAAGTAGTCAAAGCCTTTAGAGAAAAAAAAAACTATCACGCACACAAACTAACATTGACACCTCTACACGCTCAGCAAATACACTGTAATCTGCACCACTACAAATGTAGAATTGATCAAAATTGAGGGTCTGAAATATGGTACTTCTCGTATTCGGACCCTAAATTTTTGTTAGTTTGCGAAAATAATACACCAAAATATTACTATTTATCGGTTTTATAAGAATATTCCTCTATCCGTTTTCCTGTAGCACTGCATCAACTTTTGTATGGAAAACGAATCACCTTAATGACATTGTAACGAATACTGAAGGGGATGATTCAGCTCATTATTTAAAGTTAATATCAAGTTAATATCATTGCAAAAGTATGGAATTAAAAATAATTTTAAAAAATCATGAATTTTGGGATGGAACCTTTCCTTTGATATATGAAGATGGTATGAAGTATGTACAGGTAGCCATACAAGTACGTCCTAAAAGGATACGTGGGTACTCACTAAGGCGGGATTTTGCGAAGAGGGTGAAGGGGGGTGACAAAGTTTGTATGAAACTTCTGAGATGTTTGATTTTGTGAGTCAGTTAGAGACCATACAATTTTTTATATATATAGATTAGTATATTGTTGTGAGTAATAAAATGTGTCTGTCTGTATTCTTCATACCTCCCTCAGATATGACGAAGCCCTGGAGATTCTGGACAGCATAATCAAGGCGGACGAGACGAACGCGCCGGCGCGCAAGCGGCGCATTGCTATCGCCAAGGCACTAGGACTCATCCCTGAAGCAATCAAAGAGCTTGTTGATTACTTGAAGAAGTAAGTTGACTGTAGTTTTGTTAGTAGACCGTATTGATGGAAAATATTGACAAATGGCGAGGAAATGTCCTAGGTACTGGAGCATAGAAATGCTCCAGTGAAGTCTAAAACATACCTTTTATCGCTTATTAGGTTCATGTCAGACGTGGAAGCATGGCAGGAGCTGTGCGAGCTGTACATCGGCGTAGGGGAATACGCACGTGCCGCCTTCTGCGCCGAGGAGCTGATCCTGCACCAGCCCCACAACCATCTCATGCATCAGCGGTTGGCTGATATACGGTACACTATGGTATGTATGTAGTTATATATGGTACGCTGTAGCATGTGTGTAGTTATATATGGTATGCTGTGGTATGAGTGTAGTTAGACTTGGCATACAAATAAGTCCCGAACCTAAATGATAAACTGTGAGCGCGCTTGTATAGTTCACAATACTAATAAGCATTAATTGTCAACTTCTGTCAGGGCGGAGTGGAGAATATGGAACTGGCCAAGTCATACTACAGTCAGGCGCTGAAACTGAATCCTGACAACATGAGGGCTCTTCTTGGACTGTTTTTGGTAAGTTGCCCACCACACCTATGTCAATAGACGGCGCCATCTTTAGAGTAAAAATAGAACTTCACCAACGCCCTCTAGTCTTGTTGGGCTGAATAACCAAAAACGCTGCACACACGCACTTGTTAGCATGATAATACCTTAAAAATCTGTAAGAGGGCGCCTCACTAGAATTAAACCCATTTTCATAAGCAAGGTCCTTTGTCTACGCAATTATTCCCAAATTCCAAGTATCAATATCAACATTCAACCTATCTCATAAACAATACTATGGAGTGTGGTCCGCCTGTGGTCTCGTGATCTTTTGGCATTTGGTCTGCTCACAGTAGAGCGTGTATCTCCCAACTTCCGTGTGCGAAGCGCCTCGTCGGTTGCGCCGAGTGCGATGGCACTCCCTTTTTCTCGCTCTAGCAAATGACGGTTCTGAGTGACCGAAAGAGATAGGAGAAAGTGCGATGCAATGGGCCCAAATGTAGTTCAACCTTAAACGATTTATAAGAGCGTTCCCTGAGAAGCAAGAATAATTTATCCCCAACAAGTTATAACATAATATGACATGATTTGTTTGAATTCACTGTGTTTCACGGCGCAGAACCCCCACGCCACGTCTAATACGGTTTAGCTTTACGATAGCGTGTTTTTCATGGAAGTGTGTGCATGTAGGTTTCATGGAAGTCATGAAGGTACTATAATCATTTTACAATCCGTACATACACAAATAAAGTCATAAACCTAGTTACGTCCGTAAACCATTTGGACAAGTAATCAAAGACAACTTGCAACCACTGATACGACATCCTAATATGGATATGACGAGCTTTATAGTGACAAGGGATCATCCACGAGATACTAAGCGTCAAGTGACAGATGTCAAAATGACAGTACATGCAGTAAAGCCCGCCTTGGCTAGGCAGTATGCTCTTACGATCTTAGCCTGCCTTTAAGCGGTTATTACGTTGCCATGTCTATCGGGCTGGATGCGTCAAGGTCACGGGTTCGCCGATCAGATCATGTAGTCTGCAAATCGGGGCGTAACCATGGTAACCACGATCTCGAGCTAGTGTAATAGCCTCGATTTTCCCAATATCGATGTGACCTTGAAGCATTTATCCCTGTGGACAGGGTGATGTAATAACCGCTTTAAAGAAAAGAAAAATTAAAGCCCGCCATCGCACAGGTGACGACGAACCTGCTGAGCCACTACAAGTCGTCGGGCAACAGCGCCAAGCGCAAGGAGGCGTGGAAGCTGTGTCAGCGCGCGCAGGCCGCGTGCGTGGCCGGCGCCAACGCCGCGCCCGCCTCCGCGCTCTCGCTCTCACACGCCATGCTGGCGCTCGCCATCACCGACTAGCGCCGCTACCCACCACTCGTTATATGAAGGATATTACATCTATCCAACATTCGTCAATCATGACTTTTTATTCAAACAAAATGTTTAAACGTCGTCGGCAATAACTTTGTCTATGGGTGATCATAGTTTACCGTAGTAAAACTACGATCAGCACACGACCTCACAAATAACGATCACACTGCAATAATAATAAGGTCGATTTTTCTAAACTTCGTCGGCAATAATTTTGTCTATGGGGGATCGTTGTATTTCCGCGGTAAAACCACGATCAGCATAGAAACCTACAAATAACGATCACAGTGCATTACTAATACGGTCGATTTTAGTTTGAATAAAAAGTCGTGATTGACGAAAAATTAGTGGATAGATGTACTTTACGTCGTCATATAATAGACCTATAAGCCTAGCACGCTAACGGCGCGAGTAGAGCGAGTAAATGTAAAAGCGCGAGTTGTCAAATTTGACAGACAAGTTAAGATTCCTCGATCACGCATCGAACTGCTCGCGACTTGAATATAAAAAATGTGTCACACAAATTATGTCAATCTTCTCATTCCTTATGAAAATAGGTGTCTGTTTTTCTATTTCTTGTCACTTCTATAAGCAATATACAATACTAAGAAATTTTCGCGCTTACATAGCCTGCTAGGCCTCCTGAGGTATACAAGCTATTAAAGTTACGCTACCGTTATCATACCGGTATAAAATGACGGTACCGTTTTTCGGGCCAATAGGAAATTTTTATTTCATTAATTTTATTTATTTTCAGAGATCTAACAGCTTCATTTACAAATGAATACAAAGGTAGTTAACGGAATGCCAATCGGTACGGTAATTTCATACCGGTATGATAATGGTACCGCAACTTTACACGTGCTTTTACGTAAATAACCAATAAGGGCGGTTGCCCTTTGGATCAGAGGGGTTAAAAAGGCTACATCGAAGCAATTCATCTAACAGGCCTTGAAAGCAGTAAAGATATGATAAAACATATTGATAATGTTACGCTACCGTTATCATACCGGTATAAAATTGTACCGATTGGTCTAAATTAAATAAATTAAAATTGTGTTGGTGTCTGCAGAATTGAGCACGATTGTTTATGATATGTGTATTATATTATATAAGTAAATATTAGGTAATCTTTTTCTTACTGTATAATTATGGTAATGAGGAAATTCCAGGCTACGTTTTCCAAAAAATATATAGTAGGCGCTGTACCGATTTGCCTTTGTGTAAGCTGTTCATGGATAACAGGCATAAGCATCTTTTATGTTTGTTTTTACCGACTTCAAAAAAGGAGGAGGTTCTCAATTCGACCGTATATTTTTTTTATGTTTGTTCGGGCATAACTTCGTCGTATATGAACCGATTTTGATATTTTTTTTTTTGGGTATAAATGATGACCCTTGTTATTACACCCAGGCACAACACATCTTCCAATTTTATTCTGATTAAAATAAAGTGAAGCAATATAGGTAGCGAGATAATTGTATACTTATCTGATCCATATATCAAGCAACTATACATTTTATTTTTGAATAATTATGAAGCCGTTGGTCCCGGCTATTAGCCGTAAAAACACCTCCGCCAACGTATGCTCCATACCCCCTCCGGTTGATTGAGGGGAGGCCTGTGCCCAGCAGTGGGACGTATATAGGCTGTTTATGTTATGTATGTGGGATTTTGGGTTTGCTCAATTAAACAGTCAAGTACGGTTCAAACACTTATTTTTATTTTAACCTCCGCGTATTACACCACCATCGTTTTCCGTCCGCCATCCGCTCTCCCCTCTCCTTCCCTTCTCACTCCTATCACTCTGACTCATTCACACTCCTTCACTCAATCTATCGTTTCTCTATGCATCCCTTCTATACTCTATACCTTCTGTACTACTCATGTTACTCGTCTACTTCTCACACAATCATCTCAACTCACCTGTCACTCACTCAGCCACACGCCTACATGTATGTATGTATGTACCACAAGCAATGAGAAAATAGGTAATACGTTAAATCTGAACAGCGCCCTCTATATTATTTTTTTGGGGAACGTAGCCTGGATAGTCCCTCATCGTATTTATAGGGATTATGAACGTTACGTTAGAACATTGTTAGACTTGGTTTATGGACTATTTATTTGAATAAATTATGTTACCAATAATATAGTGCTTTTATTGTTTTTAACATCGTAAACGTAGGGTGGTATTAATAAATCTGAATACCTATGAAACATTCTAATCTCATATTCTAACATCGCGGGTTTTTTACCCTATATTTAGACAGCTATGGGCATGTTGCCCATTTGTGGGTATTTTGCCCCATAAGTATTCATGTAACTATGATACATTCTAATCCCATATTCTAACATCGTGGGTTTTTTACCCTATATTTAGACAGCTATGGGCATGTTGCCCATTTGTGGGTATTTTGCCCCATAAGTATTCATGTAACTATGACACATTTCAGTTTTGGAATGTGATTCAGAATTCAGATAATTCGTGACCGTACATGATTATGTATGGTTCACGACAATCTTAGCTGAGACTGCCCTCAAGACCATGCTCAAGTCCCGGTTTTTATATGAGAACTGTCACATTGACATGATATTGAGGGCAGTCTCGAAGCTGAGATTAGTTTATTAATACCACTCGTAGAGGTTTATACCCACGGTTGGCTAGTATTAATGCCGTTGAGTAGTAAACATAATTATGCAATGGTATTTCTAAGACATCGATAGCCGTCATCAATAGAAGCTGTCAAACGACGTACCTCATCATCATCACCAGCCCATCAACGTCCCCACTGCTGGGGCACGGGCCTTCCCTATGTATGGATAGGGAAATCGGGCCTTAAACCACCACGCGGGCCCACTGCGGATTGGTGGTTATTAACGACTGCTAATGCAGCCGGGACCAACGGCTTAACGTGCCTTCCGAAGCACGGAGGAGCTCGAGATGAAAACTTTTTTTTGTGGTCACCCATCCTACGACCAGCCTTTGCGAAAGTTGCTTAACTTCAACAATCGCAGACCGAGCGCGTTTACCCCTGCGCCACCGAGCTCCTCAACGACGTACCTATTGTTACTTAATTCATAAATAAAATTCGAAAATAAAATCGAAACGTAAAATGATTTTGATTTTTGGTTATCTTAGACTGGCTTCTATTTCTAGAGTAATATTTTATAATTTATTTTTGACCCAGTCAAATACACTATTCGTTGACGTTGGTTAAAGAAAAAACATCGAGGTCCCTTATATATAAATTTATTCTTATCCAATATTACGTGACGTCACCTCGCGCGGCTCTCCAATAGGGGTTGGTAGCCAACTCTAACGCTTGCTTCTCCTTGCGTTCCCGTCGCGATACCTCGCCTACTGAAAAGTATTTCTCTCTGTAAACAATAACAATATATCATCAGTAAATATGTTGTCGTCTTTCGAATCTGTTACTAATACTACGTTAAGCTTTTTGTTAAAAAAAAAAAAATTCAAAAATATTTATTTTTCAAAATTGGCTTACAAAGTTAGCGCTTTTTGAACGTCAAACATAATTAAATTACATAATGGCCCCGATTCCTGCAGACATCTCTTAATTTTACTTTAAGTTATACCTGTCATTTTCTTATCCGCCGAAAAGGAAAGGGACGGATGATTGACAGCTCTTAATTTTAGGAAGAATGAGTAAATAAATGAATAACCCGGGCGAATTTTTAAACGGTTGTTTTAGATTTGTGCTTAAAATTGACGTGTGTTCCATAAATTTTATGCTTGTCGATTACCCGTCCCTTTCCTTTTCGGCGGATAAGAAAATGACAGATATAACCTAAAATAAAATTAGATGGTATTTACAGGAATTAGCACCATTATGTAACTAGCTGTAAAACTACTACCACATCGGAATCTGTAACGCTGAGGGAAAGACGTGGCCAGAAAACCTCCCAGCACAGGGCCCTAGTCCTACTGTTTCATGTTTTCCTTTCTTTTCTTTTAATCCAGTTTGTATTACATAATTTATAGACTTAAATACAATGGTATTCCAATTACAGTCGGTGGAAGGAAAGTGAAACATAAAGAGTTTATGTGACTTTATCACAGAAACAGTGTTCTATGAGCTCCCTGACAGAATGTTACTAACTAAATATGGACTAGTTTACGAAATAAATATATTTGAATTTTTAAATATTCCGCCCTCCGTGGTCCAGTGGATGGGCGTTGAGCGTGGAGATTCGGTAACCTGAAGATTTGACAGGACCCATTTGCAGAAGCGACTGCCTGTCTGACCTTCCAACCCGCGAAGGCAACACCAGCCGACTACAAGTTAGGTCGCACACCTCCGAAAATGCATTTCTCGGGTATGTGGGTTCCTCAAGACGTTATAAAGAAATTCGACATACATTGATTGAGACCTGCGACCTCAAAGTGAGAGGCAAGCGTTCTACCAACTGGGCTACCACGGTTCTGTTGTTATCTATCTCACATATGAAATAAAGTACGTAGTAAGTATTAGTTAAGTTTAAAAGATGTGTTGCTGTTGCAGTTTCCTGTCATTTCTTCTCCTCAGCTAAAACACCTTGCGAAATGGCGTAAATTCAAAATGTTACATTGACCTTCAACAAGTTTATCCATAATAGGCTAGTTTCCAATTAGTCAAATCAGTTACTTTTTACTAAACGTCAAAACACGAAATGACTATGGAATTTGTATGAAAAAGCACACTGTCACGTCATCGAAAAAGTGATAAAATGTCGGACTTATTATTACGTTTTTCTTGATTAAAATTCACAAATAAGTTAAATAGAATAAAGAAAATGATTTTCGTTAGTTTTAAATCTGACTTTATTTAGTAATCAATCAGAATTTCATAATTTATCTTGATCCTAGTACGGTCACGAGCATTAATATGTATACACTTTGGTACCATGTCACATTAACTTTTTTGACTTATTGAACTGTAAGTCTCACTAAATGTCAAATATGTTAGTGCGACAGAGTCCTAAAGTGGGTACATTATATTGCTCATGACTGTACACGACCCAATTACGTTGAATAAATGATTCTGATCTCTGTTAATGTACCTGAAGTTATGCGCGCCTCCGTTACGGTCGACACTCGCGGGCACGTCGTCGTCAATCTTCTCGTACGTCAGCAGCCGCCGAGCTGTCAACTTGGACAACACCTGCTCGGAGTTGGCCACCAGCCGCAAGCACGGGTGAGACGGTAGATCCTCTTCTTTGTACTCTTCTCTGAAAATAATAAGTTTCCATAAACTCCCATAGTGCATACGGGGATAATCGCCGGTTGGTGTCACACCACGTTTAGATTAAATTGTCTTAAGGGGCCTCTACGTGTTGGCACCAAGCACGCGTTCCAAAAGTCCGGGACTCCATAGGCCCGAGATATAGAATAATGTGACACGGTGCTCTCAGTCGGTAGAGCATGAGACTCTTAATCTCAGGGTCGTGGGTTCGAGCCCCACGTTGGGCGCCATTTGTGACACGGTGCTCTGTGTCGGTAGAGTTCGGGGTTCGGTGCGTGAAGTTCCTCACGGTCTCTCCAGGGTGGCAGAATGAAAAAGTCCAGGTGGTAATACGAAAGGTCCGCGTTTATTATCAAACGAGAGGTACACTTCACAGTAACACTAGTGATTCTAATTTAGGAGCAACAAAACAATATTATTTAACACAGTCTCTCACATAAGATTTAGAAAATACGGATAATTAGAAAATTATATCAGAATAGAGTCAACCATTTCCAAGTACATTCAAACACGGAATCTAGCGGGGAGCCGAATCTCGCGCCGTCCAATCAGCGTGCCGGACGCGGACCGCGCGGCCGGCGCGCGTGCGCGTTGCGGTAGCGTCGGTTTAGACGCGACGCGATTGGAGGGTGCGACCTCAGGGGGTGAAGTGTGCGGCGGAGGGGAATTTAAAGATCGGCGAGCTACAATAAGGATTAATACTACGTAAAGAACCGCAAGAGGGAAATCACTGCCCCATTTTTCCTAAAAAAGTAGCATGGAAAATGCTGCACCGACAAGAGCGTGGCTCTTGATGATGAAGATGAAAGAACGGCAACTCTCCGCTCCCCACCAGCGGCTGAGCTAGGTTTACCTCAGCCCGTTTATCGATTCTGACGATATAATTATGACGTTTTATCTATTGGTGCTAATATATGAACCCAAATAAGTCATGTTCTGTCAAAATATGATCAAAATCACGTGGCACGCATTTTAAGGAAAAAAACAAACTTATCGATTTCGACAAAATTTATTGAATCGATCGAAAATTTTATCACGGTGCGCATATTAGCCGTGCTGAACGATGATTTCCAAGATCAAACATCGATTATCAAACTGTCGATAGTTCGGCAACAGTACCTATTATGTAGTGTCTATGTAACAGAGAGATTTTTGTACAGCGGTTATTATACTAGGAAATCCATCCAGCCTGATGCGTCAAGGTCACGGGCTCGCGCATCGAGATCGGGAAAATCTACGCTATTAGACATTCGAGATCGTGGTTACCATGGTTACGCCCACCAACTGGCTCGAGATCGTGGTTACCATGGTTACGCCCACCAACTTGCTCGAAATCGTGGTTACCATGGTTACGTCCACCAACTTGCTCGAGATCGTGGTTACCATGGTTACGCCCCGCCAATTTCCTATTAGACTACACAATCCCTATAGCGCAGACCGTGACCTTGGCGCGTACAGTGGTGGACCGGTTTTGGGGTGACCCTTACCTAACGAGCGGATACCAGCACACGAGCCTCCGCCCCCGCCGCAGGTGTCTCGCCGCGAAGTGCAGCAGGTCGCCGTATATATGCGGCAGGCCATACTCCACCTTGGCAGGGATGTGGTTCGGCAGCTGGTCCTCTGAGAGCGTGTAGTTCTCGCGTTCGATGCCTATCTTCTCCGCTGGCTCTCTGACACCGTACGGGGCTGAGGGAAAATACAAGTATACTGTTCACCTTCCCAGCACGTTATGGGTGCTTATAACGTGTAAAAACTAGCAGCTAAGTTGCATTTACAGGGCCCGCAGAATATCAGCGTCGTGGCTCACGCCGCGACTTATGCCGAGCGAGGTCCTTTTATCCCGGACGCCACCGCAGATGATCGGGCCGTCAGTGGGTTGCATTTATGAATACTGTTTTGGTTTGTTTTGTTTTTTTCTAATATTTTTTAATCTTAGTGTTATTTTTTTATATTATTTTCCGTGAAGTTTCTTTCCTGTGTTTTTAATCTACAGACAGGCAGTGTCTGTGATGTCCGAAAATAATAAATATTTCTTTCTTTCTCTTTCTTTCCTTCTTTCATTTCCGCAGACGATTACCTTTTCCAAAGACATCTTGAATTTGGTTAATGTACGTCCTTCCGAACCAATTTCAACAAATTCGGTGTTCGGTGTTTTTTTAGATTAGTATTTTGTAAGTATCTTATGAAATTATTATAGTATGTCACAATATGACTAAATATGTTGAGAGCTAAAAACATCACTTCCATCTATATACCTACCACATTTATGACAACAAATTTTCATTTCATAATGAAATGGAGTTGGACAGAAGGCAAGATGGAAACCACTGCTCTATTTTTCCCTAAAAAAGCAGCATGGAGAATGCTACACCGACCAGAGCGTGGCTCTTAAATATTTTTTTTTAGCACATTGCAGACATCATGAACAGCCTTCTTCTTTGCGAGTCGATGGCGATCGATACAAAATTTTTGCTGACCAACAATTGGCCACGCGCTTCGTGAAGGTCTTTAATATTATAAAATAATATTGAAAATATTCCAACTCACGATCAGTGATAATAGCGTCGAAGAGGAGCGAGTCCCGCCAGAGGGGACGTGAGAAGTCGCTCACGACCACGTCGAGGTACCGCGCCTGCGAGCCGTACTGTCGCATGTTCCCGCGAATACTCTCCTCCTTCGTACGCACCTATAAGGGGCAAAGAGGGGCACCTATATGAGGCGGCCTCCGTGGTCCAGTGGTTGAGCGTTGGGCTTACGATCCCGAGGCCCCGGGTTCGAATCCCAGTGGGGACATAACACAAAAATCACTTTGTGAACCCTAGTTTAGTTAAGACATTACAGGCTGATCACCTGATTGTCCGAAAGTAAGATGATCTGTGCTTCGGAAGGCACGTTAAGCCGTTGATCACGGTTACTATTTACTGATGTAAGTATGTAGTCATTATATAAGCCATGTCAGGGGCCTTTGGCGGCTCAATCATAACTCTTACATAAAATTAGGTGTCTGCAGGAATCAGGGCCAATTTATACATAAAAAATGGAAAGTTCCACTTGATATTAACTCAGAATAATGAGCTGAATCATCCCCCTCAGTATTTGTTACGATGTCACTTACACCCCGCACAAGTACGTACAGGCAGCCATACAAGTATGTATGGGTGTTAGTGACACCATAACGAATACTGAGGGGGATGGTTTAGACCACGATTCTGAGTTAATATCAAATCAAGTGGAATTTTCCGCCGAAAATTCACGCTTATTGATTTTTTAAATTATTTTCAGTTCTGTACTTTCGCGACGGAAAATTCGACTTGATATTTTACCAGAATTATGGTCCGAATTATCCTTCAAAGTTTTCGTTACGATGTCACTAACAGCCTGTATTGGTGGGTTGGACAAATTGTGAAATGTAAAGCCTCCTTCTACCCGCAATACATACATTGTTACCTTTTGGCCGACGCGCGTGGGCCGCGTCCTAGCGTGTAGCATCATGAAGTCGATGTCCGAGCCCCAAACATAACCTGTGAAAAATCAGTATAATATATTGATGTAGAAATATAGAAAGATGAGACTTCTTAATTCAAAGTAGTGAGAAGAAATGTTTAATTGCTGTGTAGTGTAGCAAAGTTTGCGACCCACAACGTTGTAAAACAGGGTGACGCTTACGTCATTTGTTATTTCACATTTCACAGCTTTTTTACATAAGTTAACTTATAGTGTATAACATTTGTTTTTTTTTTCTTAATAGTACATTATTTTTGACTTAAAATAAAGATCAATCAATAAGAATATTACTCAATAACTCCGGCTTCAATAGACATTCTCTCTTATCTGGTCAAGTTACGAGTAAAACGTAAAAACTTGAGTTGTTTGAACACCTTGAGAAGTGACTAAAATCTGATTATTATTGAATAATGCATGAATGTAATTTTGATTACACTTTAAAAACCTTATATATAGTTTCCACAGATAATATGGTATTCTGCCCCCGCGGCACAGTAATCGGCGACTTCGACCAATAGACGCAGCAAATGCTGTATTCCCAGATAAACGTTAAAGTGATGTTACAATAGAAAAAAATAATATTTATTTGCTTGAAACATGTTAATCAATTAGAATACATTCAAAAGTCTACCGATAAACTAAAGTGTGCAAATGTTACAATTTATAGTAATATCAAAATACTGTATTGGTTGAAGCTTTCGACATAATTCACGCCGCGCGCGATACGGTTGCTATGCCGCGGGGGCTGTAGTAATACAAAGAAAGGAAAGCTGTTGTACCTCCAAAATGTGCGGCGGCGACAAGCAAGGACCCGGAGCCGACGAAGGGGTCGAGCAGCAAGTCCGCGGCGCGCACCTGGGCCTGGTTGGCCATGATGAAAGCCAGCTGCGCGTCCATGCTGGTGTTGCCAATAAACTGACGCTTCTTTAGCGAGTACTGCTGGATCAAGTCACGTTGACCATCTGCCACCTAACGATATATTTTATTTTTTTTTGTTCAACTAACATGCGATCGGTCCCTTGACCATAAGCAGTTATGTTGTTTTGCCAGTGGGATGTTAGGCATGCCTTTCCAGATAATTAAAAATGATCTAATTTTCTAACGTACATAAGCTCACAATTATACCCCGAATGGGGTAGCCAGAGGTACATCCTTCTCAAGATGAACTAAGTACCTACCAAGCTTTCTGTTAGACTTACAACATTTAAATTTAACAATTCAACTAAAAAAACATGTATTTATTAAATTTACTTAAAGAAGAAGTGAAGAGACCTGGCGACGCTTGGTTGACCGAGAGTTGAAAACTCTCAGCATGTCATGGGAGCAAGCTACAGAGGCCGCAAAAGATCGCGAGGAGTGGAAATCTGTTATTCGAGCCCTATATCCGAACATGATTCCATGTCCAAATGAATTAGAAGAAAAAGAAGAAATATACTAAAATTAATTAAGTTATTTGGCTGAATGTAAAACTGTAAAAATAAAATACATAAATAAATATATTTCTTTTTTTTTACTTTTTTAAATTGTTTTTATAAATTGAGTATTAAAGAAGATATAAACAGCAGAAGCTTGAACTGTTAAAATAATTAAATACAATATAATTTTCCTAAATAAGTGAAAAAAAGAAGAGAGTCTTTTGCCCTGCAGTGGGAGTGGAACACAGATGGCTGTTAATCCTAATAATAATTTATCCTTACCCATTTCCCAAAGAAGACATCATGTGGTTGCTCGGGAACATTATTAGGATCCACACCATAAAATTCTACATACAACAGTGTCACATCTGGGTTCTTCAGCTTCACAGGACCCTCTAGAGGTAAATAACTGAAATTCTAAAAAGGGTACTAATATGTTCTTAATTCACATTAAAACACTAAATTTGGTAATCGCATGTTTATTGAGCTGTGTAGCAAAATACAATGAGTCAATCCAAAACTACCCACTACTTAACTAATCTTATTTGTCAATAAGAGAAACAAGTATCTACCCACAATACCTACCACATACCTAAACTTATGTATATGACAGGTACCAATTTTATTAAAAAATTAAGTAAGCCTAAAAATAAGATAATTTTCAAATATGACTTTTGCTCTACTCAACATATTGTTAGGCTATAATGCCAATTCTGGCAGTCACAAACTTATTCATTTGAATTGAGAGTTATAAACATAATGCTAATCTTCTCTAACAATAAGTGCAGGATAGAGATAGTTAGTTTAACAATTTGCAAACTAAATTAAAATTAATTTGGTGTCTGCCAGAATCTACACCAATGTAACTTACATAAATATGACATTTACAAGTAAAAGTGATTAATTCACTAATGTAACAAGAAAGTTATGTGGTTATTAGCCTCACCTCAATTTTCTCAACTTTTTCCTTCATAGTGAAATGCTTACAAAATGTCTCCACAACAATTTTGAAGGACAATCCAGAGTCACAGCATGTCTGTATTAAATCTTTAGGACATATATGTGTATCACTTGCTACGCTGTCAGAATTTTCAGGAATTATCCATTTACTAGAAGTATTCTCCCAAGCTTTCTTCAAGTTTATGTGTAATTGTCTATCCGTCTTAGCCCTAGACCATAGTTCTATACAGTTTTTGAGCAATACAGAGCGTGAAGTAATTTTCTTAACACATTCATCTGATGGAAATTCCACTATCCAATAGGGCTTCTGAATACATGGTTTTTCAATAAATTTTATAGGAATATTGTACATCGATAGGATGCTTTGCATTTCCTGCAAATAAACAAAATTGTTAATAAGTACAAGTTATAAAAAATCTGATGTTTTTAAAAGTTTTGGCAGAACTTACTGCATGACGAAAATCAACATGTTCTTGAGCAAACCACAGCAAATATCGTCGCCACATATTAATAGTTATATAGCAATGAATCTAAGGTTTCATAATTTAATTATTAGGTATAAGGTTTCTCAATCATTAACAAATTAATACGTTATATTAACGTGTTTACAACAGATATAACCTCAAAGTGACGATGACATTAGCAGTTTGAATTGTATAAAATTTGCGCTACTGACTAAACAAAGAAACATGGGTAAATTAAGAATTTTCGTTCAAGATCTCTACATAATAAACTAATAGCGCTTATTTTGTTCAAATAAAACGCACAAAATCCATAAACAATGTTTTACTTCTAGATAGACTAGACCAAAGCAAAATAACACTCAGCCTGGGAACTAACCGTTATTACGTTACATGCGTTAATAAAAAAGTTCTTAACTGTAGTAGTTCCAGATTGTTTAATTTACCATACTTATGCTAGTTTTCACCATGAACAGTAAATTTCAAAGTAAAACGAATAAGGTTTGACAAATAATTTATTTACACATTCAATCACTCGATCAGACACAAGAATTTCTACCGTCTTAGCTACGACTTTCTTTTCTCGCCCTCTACCCGTGTATCCAACAGATCTTGATATCTTTCATGAAGGAAGTCTAGGTATGCCTCTTTTATAGACCCAGAACACGCGACATAATGGCCACCGGAATGTTCAGCTACCACTGGGTTAATAAATAAGTTTATGAGTGACTCACTCATTTCTGAAAAAAAAAAGAACATGTAAAATTAAAAAGTATAGAAACAGTTTCTATTTGTACAATATAGTGATAGAATCTATCTATGATCACAGATTTGAAAGTACTTCGACGATACATTGTTTTAAGTTTACGCGGTTATTATCATAATTAAAGCACATAATAACGGGTTCTTACCGCGTTTAAATGGGGATATGAGACTCCCGATATTTCGACACTGTTGCAAGTGCCATGATCACGGGATGACTGATGAGATTGGAGTGGAGTAGGTAGATCCATAATTTTCTACGGGCAGACATATCTGTCTACCCTCTTTCTCTGCCGCTTGTTTATGTTTTTGATACCGGAATGAAATTTGAAATTATGGATCTACCTACTCCACTCCAATCTCATCAGTCATCCCGTGATCATGGCACTTGCAACAGTGTCGAAATATCGGGAGTCTCATATCCCCATTTAAACGCGGTAAGAACCCGCTATTATGTGCTTTAATTACTTCGACAATAATAAAAAATCTAAAGCCAATTTGCAACAAGCCTTAGAAGTGTGCTACAAATACTAGCTGGACTGAAAAAAGAAGGTCATAGGCTACACAAGTGTTCATATAGCTTAATACCTAATGTAACTGGGACGAATAATAATATAAAAAAACTGTAGGTAAGAAAATGTGTATGAAATTATGTGTAGTTAGAGCTTATAAAGGAAAAACTAAAATATAAGACAAAAAGTATAGGTATTTGTTAGCACACACATTATAAAATTATAATTTTATAAAGCAAGGTTTACAACCTCTAGGATGTATATTTGTTTATCTTATTTAGCTACCCCATTTTACCCTTAATCAAGTTAATAAATAAAATAATCTTTTTTCAGAATGCATGATAAAATAAATCATAACATACATACATACCTTTTGGTATAATAGAATCACTTTCCCCATACACATGCAGTGATGGTAGTGTAATCTCTTCGTCATAAAATCCTTTGTGGACTAAACTCCCAGACCGGAAGCCTGATGCAAATATTGTAAACTTAAATGTATATGGTAAGTCTGGAACAGAAAACACTATACATTATTTTTAAAAATAAAAAAGTCCCTAACTATAACCTATAGTTTTTTTTTAAATTTTTAATAAGGCTTTTTTAACACCCTGGGATCATGCCAGCCTCATAGACCAGATAATTTAGACTAAAAGCTTTACATGATAGTGGCTCTGCCTACCAGCAATTGACATATTTTCAATAAAAAAACTTTTGCTTCATGAGATTTTGTTTACTAGATGTGCATCAACAATGCATCAAATCTGACAAAAGTCTTGCAACTGATTGCAGATAAAAAGAATAAAAAAAAAACACAAACTAGATGGGCATCACGGTTGATAATTAAAATTTTCTTGACAGAAACAACATAAATATTATTGTAATAGCTTACTCTGGTGTTAAATAGATTTTTTTTTGTTTTGTGTTTTTATCTTGCGATCAGTCTCATCGACTATAAACAGATGAGTTGGGTTTATATGGTTAAATAAATACAATTTTAAAAGTCAATATCATCTTTTCAGTTTTCTTCACACTAACGAAATGCCAGAGTAAATAAATAATAATGATTTATACTGCGATGATAACTTACATCCTTTCTGCTGCATGGCTGCTAGAAGCCCTACTAGGCATGCTCCTTGCGAGAAGCCCATGAAGCCATCAAATGGCCCATGCTCTTCCACGGTCTTTTCAATGAGCTTCAGGGTCTCTTCAAATCCCAGTGCTGGGCCCCCTAGACACTTCCCGCTGAATGTGTTGTCTTCAGCGTTAAACCACCAGGATCTGCCATCTACAAAAACATAACTTTATTTGTTGAGGGCTTCATTGTTGAGGGCTTCATAATACAGAACTTATGTTTTTTTTTATGTGAGTTGAACAGAACATGGTCCAACCTAGTGTTGGTGCAGGCCGAAGAGTTCCTTTTATAGGTAGTGTTATTATTTATTTTATGTGTGTTGATCATTGACATTTTGAATTGTAGTTGTAGTATGTACTACCTAAATTCTGTGGTGTAATCTGATTTTTAAGTGGATAATATTAAAGCATATGTGTGTCAAACACCGGGAGCTAACCGTATAATATCACAATCTTACCTTCATCACCTGCGCCTTCTTCATTCATAACTCGATGTGGAGCTGATATAAATACCAATTGCGCGTATTTTGATACCGTTTTGCGGAAAGACCCAATTTTCCCGCGAAAGACTGCGCCATTCTGCCGGTATCCATGGAACGCTAAGATCTTCAACTTAGGGCGACCTGAATCTTTGTTATCTTTATTATTTTCAGGCGCACTTTGGTTAGAATTTGAGTTGCACTCCGACATAATTATATTTCTCTGGATATTCGACGCAAATACACTTATATAAGTGCGGTACACGTTAAGTACACGATACAGAATGATTTCTGAAAGTTTTTAACTGTTTTCTATAACTTTTCTAAGCGTTTTTATGAAAAATTTAAATATCAACAATAACCTCAAAGCCTCAAACTTCATAATATCAAAGACAAGATAAGTTTGTTTTTAATTATTTTGATAACTGATAACGTTACTTTAACTTCGTTACTAAGTTTATATTATCTGCGCCAAAGCGTGATTTTCGCGCCAAAACTTGCAACTGTCAAATTGAGCGTGTACGGTTGTTTTGTTATCGCGCTGTTTGTTAATTTTCAGTGTTTTTATTAAATTTTAATTCTATATTTCACCTCCAAAATGGAAGAAGGAGACTTCGATCAGCGTCTCAGAGATTTGCAAAGAGAATATCTTGAGTTTTTAGATGATGAAGTAAGTACGGTTAACCTTTCTTTGATACGGTACTGGAACTTAACTTTTAAACTAATATATCTTTCTTTCCGTAGGAAGATCAAGGTATATATGCTGAAAAAGTGAAACAAATGATTGCGGATAAGTCACAGAGGTTGATTGTGAATATCAATGATTTGAGGAGGAAAAGTCCGGAGAGGGCTCGTAACCTCTTAGAGACGGCGTTTGAGGAACAGATAGCATTCCAACGGGCGTTAAAAGATTACGTCTCGTCTATAGACCCGACGTACGCCAAACATCAAGAGGAGTTCTTTGTAGCTTTCTCTGGTAGTTTTGGTACAAAACATGTTACACCAAGGAGCTTAACTTCACGGTATGTATACAATAAAACTTGTCCCTTTTTGTGTCTTGATAAAGAAAGCGAGAAATTACTGGGCCAGTGAATGTATGAAAAGAGAAGCCATGGGAAAAGAAAAAAGTTTTTGTCAATTATCAGTAAGCCCAACAAATTAAGACTCTAAATTCATACATAATTCTAAAATGAGTGTGTTAATTTCTGGTTTCATTATCTGTTAATCCATCTTACTACAATTTTACCGTCAAATTTTCAGATTTTTGGGTAATCTAATATGTTTAGAAGGCATTGTGACCCGTGTGTCACTGGTGAGGCCGAAGGTGGTGCGCAGTGTGCACTACTGCCCGGCCACTAAGAAAGTTATGGAGAGGAAATACACTGACTTGACATCCTTTGAAGCTTTCCCAAGCACTGCTGTTTATCCAACTAAGGTACTATGCTAAGATTTCAATATAATAGATACTAAATATACAAAAAATTGCTGCCTAACTTTAGTTTGTATGCCAAACTATACCAAGATACCTATGAACTAAACAGAACACTAGTTTCTGAAAGGAGTTGGGTTGGCTAGCATAACACATAACATAGCATCATGCTTGCACCCCCAAGGGGTCAGGCCTCTGTCTACTACATGCTCCTTCCCTGCTCATGTTTCAAGTCTGGCAGGGGGGTTTGGGAGCATTAGTGAAAAAATATTTCACGCATTAAAAAAGTAAAAAATAATCCACCTTGCAACCCACACAACAAAAGATTAAAAACAAAATAGTGTGATTTACCAAATCATGGCATACTTGCCAAGGTATAATAACGATAAATCAATTGAAGATTATCTTTGTTAAAGTCAGAACAATAAGCATATTTGCATGTAATGTTTTGTATTAAAGTCAATAAGCATATTCTCAACTAACATTTTGTAACAATTTCATTGTTTCATTGAATAAATATTACATGCATGACATAAACAGTCATTACACAAGCTTCCCCACAACCAAATCTTTTAATGAATGGTCACATTTTGTAAGTTAAATAAAAAAATCCTTCCTTTTATACATTTTGTTTCTCTTTCTACGTAATGTGAATAACCATGTATGGTGACATCAAATATAATAAATCTTCCTCCCTTTTCTACAGGATGATGAAGGCAACCCTCTAGAGACTGAATATGGTCTATCCCGATACAAAGATCACCAGACTCTGACCATCCAGGAGATGCCAGAGAAAGCCCCAGCTGGTCAGCTGCCTCGGAGTGTTGATGTTATATGTGATGATGATCTGGTGGACCGCTGCAAACCTGGAGACCGTGTGCAGGTGGTAGGCAACTATAGGTGTCTGCCTTCCAAGCAGGGGAGCTTCACTGCTGGCACTTTCAGGTGAGACATTGGTATTTATTAGTGATGCACCGGATCCTACTTTTGTCGGGTAGCTGTTGGCCGGGTACCGGCTACCCGATTACCGGATCCAAACCGGGTACCCGTCCTGTCTCTAGCATTTATTTTATTGAGGGCCTTAGTGCAGGAGCAAAGGGGGAGGCAAGTGATTGGACACTTAATAAGACAATGAATTTATTTAAAAAAACATGATGGAAAGCTACAAGGAAAAAAAGGAAGGGGAAGACCAAGAAGACCTTACATGGAACAGATTACAGAGAAGGCGAATGTTGTGTCTTATATGGAACTTATGGAAGTTAAAGAATTGGCCTTTGATAGATAAGAATGAAGAATGCTTTATTAACAAGAGAGTGGCTGCGATGCAAAGTGGGTTAACTCTTCATTTATGCAGACAGTAATGGGTGGAACATATTCAAATTCAAAAATATCTTCATTCAGTAGGTAACATAGTTATGCTTTGAATCGTCATGTTTTACATAACAAATGTCTCATCTGCCTAAAACTTTTTTTTTTCTAACTTCCGATCGGTCTTCCAACCATAAGCGGTTTTTTCTAAGCAATATTAGCGTGTAAGGGATTCATGTAGATTATAGTAGATTGCTAAAAAAAATAGTAGTTAACATAGTTACGCTTTGAATCGTATTTTTTTTACATAACGAACGTCTCATCCGCCTAAAACTACTGCAGCTTCTCACAACCTTTAAAGCCGGGGAAAGAAAATTGCAAGAAAAACCTCGACACAGCGCCCTAGACACCGACATGGGGATTGGAAACCAACCAAAAACACGACAAGGTTTATTGAAAACTTAGGGTAGCTACACATATAGTCGGGTCGGCAGTATAAGCCGAACAACAAAGCCGACCCGATGTAGTTACTGCACTTGTTCGGCTTGTGCCGATTGGGCAGTTCATTCGGGTTGACAATCATACGATTCGGCAGTACTTGTGGAACGAAAATGCCGACCCGAAGCAACTACAGGCCCTCTTTGCCGGCCCGCCTAGCGAAAGCTGAACGGCTTTTTCTCGAACATACATCTACAGTCATGAGCAATATAATGTACCCGCTTTAGGACTCTGTCGCACTAACATATTTGACAATAAGTGAGACTTACAGTTCAATTTTACAAAAAAGTTAATGTGACATGGTACCAAAGTGTATACATATTAATGCTCGTGACCGTACATATTATATTATATTCGATTTTTACCGCCCGGCTGTGTGTAGCTCCCTTACATTTTCTAACCACCGCTTTCTTTTCAGAACAATACTGATAGCGAACAATATCACCCAAATCAACAAGGATATGAACTTGAACATCACTCTGGAGGAAGTGAAGCTATGCAAGCGTCTCGCTAAACGGACCACGGTTGACATGTTCGAGCTGCTAGCAAAGTCACTAGCACCGTCCATTCAGGGTCACGAGTACATCAAGAAGGCTATATTGTGTCTGCTCCTGGGCGGCATGGAGAAGATTCTCCCAAATGGCACGAGACTTAGAGGGTGAGCAGTATGGAAATTGTTATCCTTTTCAATTGTGCGGGATGTGAGGTGGAGTACCGACCTCAGCCACTCTGGTGTCTGGGTTACTATTGAGCCGCCAAAGGCCCCTGACATGGCTCTTATAACGAATACTTAATTACGTAAGTAGTAACCGGGACCCACCATTATTTTAAAATCCATACTTATGCGATGGAAAATGCCACTTGATATCAACTCGGAATCGTGAGCTGAATCATCCCCCTCAGTATTCTGTACGCTGTCACTAACACCCTGCTTAAATCACTTTTAATTTTAATTTTAATGCTCCATCTAGAATGCCACGTCACAAGATTAAAACCTTCCACCCACCGCTCCGTAGAACTGTACTTGGTGCCAACTCTCCGGTACCCAGGTTAAGCAGATTGTTAAATAACCACAGTGATGTAGTCGATGTACATGTCGACAGTATTCATAGACTTAGAAATATTTTTTTTTTTGTAATGTTTAATTTTTAGATTATGCGAAAACAGATCTGTCTTTGTCTTAGGTTAGGTTAGTCACTTTGTACCTACCTACATATTAATCTTGTGTTTGTTATTTTGCATGCTGTGTTGTTTACTTGTAATTAGTGTCTACACTTAGCTTTATATACAGTTGATGTTACCCTAAGAATACACTGTGTAAGATGACTGTAAGTAAACCAATAAATAAATAAATAAATCACATTTGCAGTGATATAAACATCCTGTTGATCGGCGACCCGTCGGTGGCGAAGTCCCAGCTGCTCCGCTACGTGCTGCTGACGGCGCCGCGCGCGGTCACCACGACGGGCCGCGGCTCCTCCGGCGTGGGGCTCACCGCCGCCGTCACCACCGACCCCGAGACTGGCGACAGGAGGTCACTATAACTTTACATAAACTGCCTATAAAAACATCATAGAAGGAAAGAGAGGAAGGGGAAGACCAAGAAGAGCTTACATGGAACAGATTAAAGAAAAGGTTAACGTCGTGTCTTATAGGAAAGTCAAGGAATTGGCCTTTGATAGACTGGAATGGAAAATGCTACACCGACAAGAGCGTGGCTCTTAAATTGATGATGATGAAATACCTATATACATCCCACTGTGGGGCACAGGCTCGAAAGGGTGGGGTGGGGGGGTTATGTGCATACTCCACCGCGCAGCTCCACTGCGGGTTGGTGGAAGTGTTGTATACGACAAACTTCCAATATCAACGGTGTAACGTCTCCTCAGAAGCACGGAATCATCTTACTTTTTTAGGTGATTCGACTCTGCAATGTCCTTGTCGAAAAAAGTTTTGCTAACAAAGAGATTTTATTTCATTTTGTTTGGGGAGCTAACAGCTTAATTCACACAACGTTACACTTAGTAATAAGTAAAGGTACACAAACCAAACTACCACAAATAAATTTGGAGGAAAAAAAAGGAGATTTTGACAATGTCCCCATCGGGAATCGAACCTACTAGACCACGGAGTCTTGTCACTTATTTATTCCGGAAAACTACAGTTCCATTGGGACAAAAACAACACATCTAAAAAGCAGATGGGTGGTATATACTGTACGGTCACGAGCATTAATATGCCACACTTTGGTACCATGTCACATTAACTTTTTTGACAAATTGAACTGTGAGTCTAACTAAATGTCAAATATGTTAGTGCGACAGAGTCCTAAAGTGGGTACATTATATTGCTCATGACTGTACAGCTCTGCCTACGGGCGGGCGTGATGCTATGTGAGTGCTGGTATGTCGAGTGCAGGCTGGAAGCGGGCGCGATGGTGCTGGCGGACCGCGGCGTGGTGTGCATCGACGAGTTCGACAAGATGTCGGACATCGACCGCACCGCCATCCACGAGGTCATGGAGCAGGGCCGCGTCACCATCGCCAAGGCCGGCGTGCACGCCACGCTCAACGCGCGCTGCTGCGTGCTGGCCGCCGCCAACCCCGTCTACGGCCGGGTGAGTCGCTGCGGCGCTTCTCGTGTCATTGATTAAGGAATTGCGTACAGAACGGCAACTCTCCGCTCCCCACCAGCATCTGAGATTTACCTCACCCCTTTCAAACAATGCGCTGCTGCGTGCTGGCCGCCGCCAACCCCGTCTACGGCCGGGTGAGTAGCTGCGGCGCTTCTCGTGTCATAGATCAAGGAATTGCGTACGGAACGGCAACTCTCCGCTCCCATCAGCATCTGAGCTACATTTACCTCACCCCTTCGAACATTGTAACACCCTGTAAGTATTTGATTTGATTTTTTCCTTTACTCAATTCCAGTACGACCAGTACAAGACGCCGATGGAGAACATAGGGCTGCAGGACTCGCTGCTGTCCCGCTTCGACCTGCTGTTCGTGATGCTGGACCTCGCCGACGCGGACCACGACAACGTCATCGCCGACCACGTGCTGCGCATGCACAGATACAGGTTACACTCATGATAATTTATATCATGTGAATGAGACCGCGCCGAATACTGAGGGGGATGATTCAGCTCCTGATTCTGAGTTAATATCAAGTGGAATTTTGTGCCACAAACATTCTGTATTTGACAGTTTTTGTCATGAGCCCCAAGCCCCAACCAGGTCCACCCATGGTTGTACAGCTTTAACGTAATACTTACATATTTTCTCATTAATCGGGTAGATAATTATTCCCAAAATACAATGTAATGCCAGAAGCATAAAAATATAATTGTTGCTGATATTTGGATCACTTTATGTACAGAATTACGTTGCTACTTATAGTGCGTCTTTATTTTGATTAGAATAATAATGGGTGGAAGATGTAATTGTGCCTGGGTGTAAGAAAAAGGGTCATAATTTATACCCAAACACAAATATAAAAGGTGCGTATGTCTGTTATCCATGAAATTAGAAAGTAACACGAAGGAAAGTCCCTCATTGGCATATGCAACAGTCCAATTCCTGTAGCAACTTTTATTTTATTTAATGTTATATTATATAAACTATTATAGTATATTATATTTTCACCTGCTATGTAGCTGTTAGTAGGGCCTTTGGCGGCTCAATAATAACACTGACACCAGGGTTGATGATGGCCTTGATGACGGGCTAACGGTCTCCGTGGTCTAGTGGTTGAGCGTTGGGGTCCCGATCCCGAAGCCCCGGGTTCGAATCCCGGTGGGGACATATCACAAAAATCACTTTATGATCCCTAGTTGGGACATTACAGGCTGGTCACCTGATTGTCCGAAAGTACGATGATCCGTGCTTCGGAAGCCACGTTAAGCCGTTGGTCCCGATTATTAGTTACTGATGTAAGTACGTAGTCGTTACATGAGTCATGTCAAGAGCCTTTGGTGGCTCAATAGTAACCCCACCAGGGTTGTGAGGTGGAATACCAACAATCTATGTGTAATTTATGAAGTGTTATAAACAAAAAAAATCCTCATCAACCACTCTCACACACACACACACACGATTAGAAGAGGGGTTGATGAGGTCGGTAATTCACCGCATAACCCACACGATAGAAGAAGAAGAGTGTACCTTTTTTAAATAAATAAATGTGAAATGTACTCGTAAAATGGCCGACATTGCTTTGTTACAGAAATCCGAAAGAACAAGATGGCGAAGTCCTGCCAATGGGATCCCTAGTAGACATGCTGTCCACAGAGAACCCGGACAATGAAGAAAATGAGGTAAGCAAGTACGGTCACGAGTAATAATATGTATACTATCATGTCGTCCAAACCGTATCCGGCGACGGCGACTTCTAAATATCTATCCCGGGTCGTTGTTGTGGTGGGCTCTGATGTGGCTGACGAAACCGAACTTTGACTTGAAGGTCCGGTCACACGGCACACAATAAAGCTGGCCTAACGAATTTTGTGTTTAGTTATAGGAGGGTTTCGGCCGAGTCTTCCGTATTTGGCGCTTTGCGTCGAGATCTTGTAAACGCTTTTCTTCAAATAAATTCACGCTATTGTGAACGATGCGGCGCCATTCCGGTCTAAGACAAGCACGATCCTCCCAACTAACAGTTGGTAACATTTTTTATTATTATTTTATTTTATTTTTTTGCACTGTCTATCCCGCTACATTTTTCATTAAATTCATAATATCCTATACCTAAAGGTTGCCTGGAAGAGATTGCTACCTTAGCAATAAGGCCGCCTGTTGTACTACCAATTTAATTATAATACTAATGTATTTTTAATGTGATTCAAGTGCAATAAAGAGTTTTTGTATTGTATTGTATTGTTGTATTGTATCTCACATGCCACGAGATTGCGTTTAAGCACGTCTTTGTAACGTAGATATTGCCCACCGTGTTGGCCCAATATGTATACTCTTTGATACCATGTCACATTAACTTTTTTGACAAATTAAACCGTAAGTCTCATTAAATGTCAAATATGATAGTGCGACAGAGTCCTAAAGTGGGTACATGATATTGCTCATGACTGTACATTTAACACGAAATGTAAATAAATAATTAATGTCACGGAATGGCCCCGATTCCTGCAGACACATCCTAATTTTTAAAGTTATACCTGTCATTTTCCTACCCGCCGAAAAGGAAAGGGACGGACGATTAACAACTGTTAATTTTAAAATGAATGAATAATCCGGGCGAATAAAATAGGCGTCGCGCGCATATGCAACCTGTTTGTCGAGCGCTGTCAACTTAATAGGCTAGTTTCCAACTAGTCAAATCAGTTACTTTTTACTAAACGTCAAAACACGAAATTACTATGGAATTTGTATGAAAAAGCACTCTGTGACGTCATAGAAAAACGTGACAAAATGTCGGACTTATTATTACGTTTTTCTTGATTAAAATTCATAAATAAGTTTAATAGAAAAAAGAAAATGTTTTTCGTTAGTTTTAGATGTGTCTTTATTTAGTAATCAGAATTTCATAATTTATCTTGAACCTAGTACACGACCCAATTCTGTCTGGTTATTGACCTATATAAAATTTTGGAAGGGTTTTTAAATTTCTGCCTAAAATTGACGTGTGTTCCATAAATTTTATGCCTGTCGATTGCCCGTCCCTTTTCTTTTTGTAGTACTTTGACCAAATTGGAGATGTATTTAGAAATGGTTTAGTACGATCTACTCTGAACCGGCGTGCGTGTATGAAACGATTGATGAATGTGGAGGAAGCAAAAGAAGTGTGTCATGGATCGAAGCAAATATAATTTCGTAGTCTCTGCTTACCCCGGTGGGAAATAAAATAAAATTAAAAAAAAAATGCAATTATTTCAGGTAGGTACCCATATTGTAAGATATTATTATGTCCCAAATAAAAAAAATACGCATGAGTTTTTATGTATGTGGGATATAGAAATAATACGGGATATTTTAAATATCTTTACTCTTTATATTTTAATTAATTTTAACAAAACAAAAAAAACTTCTTCCCTTATTTTCTAACCCGACAGACATCCCACCATAGACTTGCCTTTCTCACTTTTTAAAACTGCCTTACGTCCCATTCATTAACCATCATCCATTCATACCATAAACAATCAAATTCCCATTCATTATCCTTCCATAGCATAACAGCCTCCGTGGTCTAGTGGTTAGAGCGTTAGGCTCACGATCTGGAGGTCCGGGTTCGATTCCCGATGGGGACATTGTCGAAATCACTTTGTGAGACTGTCCTTTGTTTGGTAAGGACTTTTTAGGCTTGAATCACCTGATTGTACGAAAAAGTAAGATGATTCCGTGCTTCGGAGGGCATGTTAAGCCGTTGGTCCCGGCTATTAGCCGTAAAAATCACCTCTACCAACCGAGCAGCGTGGTGGAGTATGCTCCATAGCCCCTCCGGTTGATTGAGGGGAGACCTTTGCCCAGCAGTGGGACATATATAGGCTGTTTATGTATCCTTCCATAGAATTCTCAGTTTCCTACATGTATGTTATCAATTGTCAGGAAAACGACACAATCTACGAGAAGTACGACCCGCTTCTTCACGGCAACCTGCGCAGCAAGAAGGAGCAGATCCTGAGCACCAGGTTCATGCGCAAGTACATCCACATCGCGCGACTCATGAAGCCCAAGTTGACCCAGGTACACTATCCCGTATGTCACAAGGTCCGCTTACCTAACCTGAAGATTTGACAGGTCCGCTTTTTTACAGAAGTGACTATGCCTTCTTCTTCTTTGCGAGTCGATGGCGATCGAAACTAAATTTTTGCTGACCAATAATTGGCCACGCTTACGGCATTGTCAGTGGCTTCGTACAGGTCTTTAATAGTGCAGGTGTTAGGGCACTTAGGACAGCACAAAAGGTGAGCCATAGTTTGTGGTGATACTCCACACTCGCAATCATCGCAACCATCAACCATTTAAAGACAGACATAGACCATCATAGTCTAGTAATTATGAGACAGAGAAGCACAAGTCATCATCTCCCTAGCGTTATCCTGATTTTCAGTGGTTCCATAGCCAGCCCAATACAGGTTAGGTCACATACCTCCGAAAATACATTTCTCGGGAATGTGGGTTTCTTTACGATGTTTTCCTTCACCGCTGAGCACGTGATAATGATCCAAACATGAATTTGAAAATAAATTCGACAATCATTGGTTTAGGCCTGTGCTGGATTCGAACCTGCGATCTCAAAGTGAAAGGCAAGCGTTCTACCAACTGGGCTACCACGGCTCTCTGAATATATTCTCTTTATACACAGAAAAAATAAAGAATGTTTATTTTTACTTCTTGATTTGCAGGACGCCTCAGACGCCATCGCCGACGAGTATGCCAGGCTGCGGAACCAAGACATGATGGACAGCGACGTAGCTAGGGTAAGACTGCTAACAAATAGAAAAGAATAAACAATAACTATCTCTAAACTTAAATAAAAAACAAAAAGAAAGCAAAAGGGGGCGGCCCAAAGAGACCTGGCGACCCTCGGTAGACCAAAAATAGCCTAGTTTCAGTTACTTTTCCCTAAACTTAAAAACATGAAGTTACTATGGAATTTGTATGAAAAATAAACCTAAGTAGGTAAAAGTATAGGAGGATATTCATTAGAATGATCATAAGGTGGTGGTGGACGTCCTCATAAAAGGGCCTCACTCAGCACAAGTCGCGGCGTGAACCACGCTGGTATTATGTGGACCCTGTTGGGTGACGCACGGACGTGTGTACTTGTATGGGGTGTAGGTGACATCGTAACGAATACTGAGGGGGATGATTCAACCCATTGTGTTAATATCAAGTGGAATTTTCCATCGCAAAAGTATAGAATTGAAAATATTTTAAAAAACTAAAAAAAACCATGAATTTTGCGACGGAAGATTCCACTTGATATTAACTCAGAATCATGGTCTGAATCATCCTTCTCAGTATTCGTTACGATGTCACTAACACCCTGTACTATACAAAATGTAGTGACATGTGGCATCGCAACGAATATTGAGGGGGATGATTCAGACATAGATATAATTTTCCGTGGCAAAATGCATATTTTTTTTATATATATTTTCATTTCCATACCTTTGCGACGGAAAATTCCACTAGATATCAATTCAGAATCATGGCCTCAATCATCCGTCAAAGTTTTCGTTACGATGTCACTCCTTTATCGTGTGGGTTGTGAGGAGGAATACCAGCCTCATCAACCCTGATGTCAGGGTTATGATTGAGCCGCCAAAGGCCCCTGACATGGCTCATGTGACGATTACTCACATCAGTAAATAGTAACCGGGACCAACGACTTAACGTGCCTCCCGAAGCACGAATCATCTTACTTTCGCACAATCAGGTGATCAGTCTGTAATGTCCTAACCAATCTCACCTCCGGATCGTGAGTCCAACGCTCAACCACTGGACCACAGAGGCCATTGTGGCTTAGCTGGAGGATGTCGATAACACCCTTTGGGCACACAGGCGTGATGCTATGTTATATTATGTTGTGTTGTCAGACGCAACCGGTGACTGCGAGAACCCTGGAGACGCTGATCCGTCTAGCCACCGCACACGCCAAATGCCGGCTCAGTTTTCAGGTAATATATAGAATGGTATAAGAAAACCGCAGTGGAGCAGCGTGGTAGAGTATGCTCCATACCCCCTCCGGTTGATTGAGGGGAGGCCTGTGCCCAGCAGTGGGACGTATATAGGCAGTTTATGTATGTATGTATAAGAAAACTAGGTATGCTCAATCCTATGACAAGCCGCCATTGCTAGCCCTTTGATGACGTAAGTGTCACCATTAAATTGGTATCTCCAACATTCCAAGGACGTAAATTGTATTATTGAAAATCAAGTGAATTACTGACTAATGTATTTAATTACTATTACTTGTCACATATATAAAAAAAATCATTAAAAAAATATAAAAACGTTGGTTGTGGGTAATTTTTTTTTACGAAATGGCAACGCAGAGTCGGATGACGTCATCTGGGCTGACCTTGAAATGTTAGCTGTCAGTTTTGAGCGTATCTGATTTTCTTAAACCATGATATATATGAAATAAGGTATTTAATATATTATATATTTAGTTATGAATTAATTATATTAAGTTCATCTTTTTTAGAATAGAACAGAAACTTTATTTGCGTCAAACATGGTGAATAAGGTGACAAGTGGGTATTAGAAGTAGGTACAATACAAAGGAAAAAAAGTAAGTTGGTGTGTGTAGGTATTTTGGGGATATGTGTACGGTTTTACAATAAAATATCAAACAAAAAAATAATTAAAGCATAGCTTTATGTAAAAAAGCTTATTATAAAATGAATGACTACATAAATGATAAAAATCTTCCTCTGCCAGCCGTACCAACAACCTTCGTCTTATGTCATCATCATCAATTTAAGAGCCACGCTCTTGTCGGTGCAGCATTTTCCATGCTACTTTTTTAGGGAAAATAGGGCAGTGGTTTCCCTCTTGCCATCCGCCCCGCAATACGCTGTCTGACGCAAGTGGGATGGCGCCCAGAGTAGTCTATTTCAAAGCCGTACTAGGACTCCTGTCCTCCGCCTCTGAATTCCAAGTTACACTCCCTGTCCCTTTGTGTGTGTGTGTGTGGCTTATATACCGCTTTCGTAATTCTATTATCATTCGTCCGATCAACTGGCTTTTATTTTTTTAGGTAACCGCGGGGGATGCCCAAGCAGCCATCGAGCTTGTGCAGTTTGCTTACTTCAAAAAGGTAAGTTTTTTTTTAATGGCTTAAAAACAAAACAAAAAACATAAATAGCCTATATACGTCCCACTGCTGGGCACAGGCCTCCTCTCAATCAACCGGAGAGGGTATGGAGCATACTCCACCACGCTGCTCCACTGCGGGTTGGTGGATGTGATTCCCGATGGAGACATTGTCGAAATCACTTTGTGAGACTGTCCTTTGTTTGGTAAGGACTTTTAATGGCTTACGTGGGTTATAAACTGGGCATGTTATCAGAAGGGATGAGGCATATGACGAGAATTCAAATGCATTTTTTTTTTTTCAAATTCAAAAATAACTTTATTCAGTTGGTAACATAGTTACACTTTGAATCGTCAATTTTTACATAACGAACGTCTCATCCGCCTAAAACTACTGCAGCTTCTCACAACCTGAGAAAAGTTAGTATGAATGTGGATGGTTATAGGGGTAGGGGACGGCACAAGAAAGTGTGTATGGATTGTGTAAAGAAGGATGTGTGTGTGAAAAGTGAGTACTGAGATGATGATTGAGCTACCAGCTGGTTATAATGCAACTTTGTCTCAGTGAAATACCTTTGTGTTGTGTCAGGTGTTGACTAAGGAGAAGCGTCGCAAGCGCCGCGCGTCGTCGGCGGGCGCTGCGTCGGACAGCGAGCAGCCCGCCGCCGCGCAGCCAAGGGCCAAGCGGGCGCGGAAGACGGTAATATTATATATATATTTTTTTTATCATTTATTGCAAACTTTACAGCATAAAACTACAATATTAACAACTTAAGATTGCATACTTATACAGCCAATTGACGTGGCCGCTTACTATGGGTCTCGTGAGGAGGCTCGGTGTCGCTCAGCGGGCAATGGAGAGAGCTGTGCTCGGTATTTCCCTGCTCGATCGAATCAGAAATGAGGAGATCCGCAGGAGAACAAAAGTCACCGACATAGCTCGGAGAATTGCAAAGTTGAAGTGGCAGTGGGCAGGACACATAGCGAGGAGAACCGATGGCCGCTGGGGCGGAAAGGTTTTAGAATGGCGACCACGTGTCGGACGACGTTCAGTGGGTAGGCCCGCTACAAGGTGGACCGACGATCTGGTGAAGGTCGCGGAAAGCCGCTGGATGCGGGCAGCGCAGGACCGATCGTCGTGGAGATCCTTGGGGGAGGCCTATGCCCAGCAGTGGGCGTCGTACGGCTGATGATGATGATGATACAGCCAATTAAAAAGTTTGACAAATCAAAATACATATTATACAATAATGAGAGCGGATATAATGTACATACTTAATAACAATGACAAAATGAGGCAGACAAATTAGGTGGGTACTGTTGCACAAGGTGATGGGTGTAGATGGGATATCCACACAATAGAGTCGTAACGCCGACAGTCCTTTTAAAATCCAAACTTCATTGTTTTACTATTGTATCTGGAAACCTCGACTTTACGAGGGTAGGGTAGCTTCCAACCAGTCAAATCAGCTATTTTTACTAAACGTCAAAACACAAAATTACTACGGAATTTGTATGAAAAAGCACACTGTGACGTCATAGAAAATTGTGACAAAAGTCGCGCTTATTATTACGTTATTTATTAAAATTAGTAAATAAGTTAATAGAAAAAAAAACGTTTTTTGTCATCTGTAGAATAGAATTTCATAATTTATTTTTGACCTAGGAAACTACCCAATTTTTCTTTCATTTAGTTTGCCCTGTTTGCCGTGTTAGCGACACTGTTACGAAAAAAATGAGAAGTCTACTTGATTGTATTAAAACCGTAGGTAGGTTTTTTCCTTGGCGGAAATATCTAATTATGAGTTTTTGCTGCGCCGCGCGGCGCAATGTAATTCGAGCAAAGCGGAGCAGTCACCTAAATAATCTAAATATTAATTATGCTTATCGATTGTATCAAATGTATCGATATTGTAAATTCTACAATTATATCGATTATAATCTAATTTATTGTTAGATATAATCACAACAACAAATAAGACAATAAATAAGTCGGGTAAATAATCGATTAATTGTTAATCAATTTTTCGGCGCCAACGCAATTATTCGCGTTGTTAGATTTACATTGATGGTTTTTAATAATGTTTTTTTTTCCTAAATGGGTTCTATGCAGCTTAAACCGCAACATGGGACTGAAAATAACAAAAAAAAAAATCTCCATTATTAGTAGAAGTCGTAAATGGTCCCTTTATTAATCTATGAAGACAACTTCACGCCTCGTCTGTGATTGGACTGGGCACTCGCTGGCTGCCGTGTAATCGCGTAATTGTCCGCAGCCACAAGACGGCCAGCCGGAGGACCCGTACGAGTTCTCGTCAGACGAGGAGGCGGAGCCCGTGCTGCGCGCCGCGCACACCGCCGAGCCCGAGCCGCGACACACGCGGGCCGCGGCCGCCACCACCATACAGCCTGACAGGTAACAACGGGGTTTGAAAGCCAATCTTCTTATCGTGTGGGTTGTGAGGTGGAATACCAGCCTCATCAACCCTGGTGTCAGGGTTACTATTGAGCCGCCAAAGGCCCCTAACATGGCTCATGTAACGACTGCTTACTTACATCAGTATGTAGTATCCGGGACCAACGGCTTAACGTGCCTTCCGAAGCCTGTAATATCCTAACCAAGCTAGGGATCTTAAAGTGATTTTTTGTGATTTGTCCCCACCGGGATTCGAACCCGGGGTTTTTGGATCGTGAGTCCAACGCTCAACCACTGGACCACAGAGGCCGTTAAAGCCAGTAATTGGATACTTGACAGTTGGGCTCCTGACATTAAAACCCGCCCGGACTTACGACCGGCATAAGGGGTAGCGACGTGGCCTAAAGGTCTATGTAACCAGGCCAGAAAATTAAAAAAAAGGGTAGCGACGCGCCTGCACGTCTTTACAATGCTACAGCAGGCTTTTCGGCGGGAAACGGGAACGGGACAGTTGCTTTCTTCATTGAGTAATCTAAATAATTAATACGAAGTGGTGTTTTGTGGTTAATCATCGCATTAAGTTAGGTTTAAAGAAACTTTATTCTCATTAAAGATAATGAATCACTTACATGAGAAGGAGAACTTAATTACATTAATATGTTGTCGTTCATATTACACTTACATCGCACTATTGTAGGTCACACATAACACTCGTTAACACAAAAATCGGTATATAGGTACACATTATAGTTTGTTGTATTGGGATTTATATCAATCACCTCCTCACAACTACTATTTAGGTAATTTGCTTAATATATTCCGCTAATTTATGCTTAAATTCATTAATTGATTCACATTTTTTTACATGTGAGGGTAATTTATTATAAAGTTGTGCTCCCTCGTTAGTAAACATTCGCTTACCGTAGTTAGTTCGGATCTTCGGAAGTACCAGTAAACTGGCCCGTCTTGTGGAGCGTTTAGATGCGTGTCTCTTTTGTGTGAACTTAATTGACGTGTGGATAATTCCGCTTGTTATTTTTCGAATAAGAATGCATGTGTAGTATGTATATAACTGTTTTATGTTCATTAGATTACTCTGTTCGTACAATTTGGCTGTTGGCATTGAATACGGATAGTGAAAAAGAATTTTGATAAGTTTGTTTTGGATTACTTGTAATTCGGATAGTTTGGTTTTGCATGCACTACCCCAGATTTCTATAAGATACATAAGGTGCGACTTAACTAGGGCATTGTAGATGGTCATTCGCACTTTACGGGGGGCACAGCGTACTAGATCTCGCAATGAACCTATTAAGGAACATAGTTTTTTTCCGACAGCCTCAATATGATTTCCCCATGTCAATTGGCTATCCAGTCGCAACCCTAAATATTTTTCAGTATGTTTCTCTTGGAGAGGTATGTTATTTATTGTTAGGGGTGCATAAGTAGGGATATGCTTGTTTTTGGCTTTAAAAATTATGTAAGCAGTTTTGGAAACATTGACTGTCAGTAGGTTTGACTGCAACCAATTACATAGGGTATCCAAATCTTTTTGTGCTGTCTCAATTATGCCATGTATGGAACCACCAAAGTAGAACAAGCAGGTGTCATCTGCGTATAAAGTTATGTGGCCGTTTAGTCCTAGATTAGTGATACTGTTTATATAGATCAAAAACAAGAGTGGGCCCAGTATGGATCCTTGAGGAACACCATATGTTATGGGCCGGGGTTTACTTTGATAGTCCTGAATTTTAACCACTTGCTGCCTATTTTTAAGATAAGATTCGAACATATTTAGCGCAGTACCACCGACGCCCACTGATTGAAGTTTTTTAATTAGCAAATTGTGACACACCGTATCAAAAGCTTTTTTTAGGTCTATAAATATTCCTAAAACAATTTTTTTGTTATCTATATTCTGTCTTATCTGGGTGACCAAGTCTACTGACGCTGCAAGGGTATTACTTCTTGGTCTAAAACCAAATTGTCGGTCTGTAAGGAAGCTAATTGAGTCTAAGTAGGATTCTAAACGTTTATATAGCACTTTTTCCAGAATCTTTGAAAGCACAGGAAGGACGGATATTGGCCTATAGTTTCCTGGGTCAGTTTTAGGACCAGATTTGTGGATAGGACTGACTTTGGCAATCTTAAGTGTATCGGGAAAGTGGCCTCTATTTAATAATCCGTTTATACAATCCGTTAATTTAGAAACTATCAAGGGTTGTACGCACTTAATAGTTTTGGTGGTAATTCCGTCCAAGCCAGTACTCGAGTTGGGGTCAAGGTTACTAATTATTTTATTTATTTCCTCGATGGTAGTAGGGGGTAGGTTTGTTAGTTTTGGTGAATCATTATCGTTTGGTAGTGAGATATTAGTTTGAATATCGGGTTGATCCGGGATTTGTTTAGCTAGAAGTGATCCTATCGATGAAAAGTAGTCATTGAATATATTACAGATTTCAACAGGGTCAGTGATAGTTTTTGAATTACTCACGAGATTGGGAGGAGCACAACTCTGCTTTACTTTATTGTTGGAGAGGTCATTGATTAAACTCCACATTTTTTTTGGTTTTCCGATGCATTTGGTGAATTTGTTGTAGTAGTAGGTGTCTTTTGTTCTTTTGATTAGGTTAGCTGTAGCATCCCTTTCAGATTTAAAGTCAGATTCCAAGATGATATTTTGGGAGTCTTTTTGTAATTTTGCCCACAGCTCATTTCTTCGATTAATTCTATTAATAATTTCCTTCTGTATCCAATCTTCTTGTGGTGGATTTAGGATTTTCGTTTTCGTAGTTAGACACTGTTGTAGATGTATTTTAAGAGCGCGTTCAAGTTCTTCAAAGTCATTATTGGTAATATTCTGATCTTTTTCAACTGATTGATATAATTTCTCGTAGTTGACGGCTTTGTAAGTAGTACGCTGTTTATTTGGTGGTTTATATTTTTTTAAAGTTAGATGCATCTGTCTATGGTCAGAGAGCGACGATTCAATTAGCGTAAGGTGGTAATTGTCATTCTTCAAAGTGGTACTGATATGATCTATAATAGATTTCTTAGTTTTCGTGGTAGGGACTCCTCTTGTATAATGTGCTTTATCTATTTTATTTATCAATTTATAACCTGCTGCATTAAGACAATTTATGTACTTCCGTTTCTCTTTACTTTTTTCCAGTAGATTGATATTAAAATCTCCGAAAAGTAGTGCTCTTTTTCTAAATTGAAGTTGTGACTCAAGGGTATTTGTAAAATCGTCAAAATTTGTATCACCTGGATTGTAGACAAGGCCAATATTAAGCGCATATTTCTTTAGACTTAGCCATAGGAAGTTGTTGCCACCTGAATAAACAGATTCGGTAAGATGGTGTTTTAGATCTTTGTGAACAAACGCCGATACTCCTCCGCCTTTTCTGTCTGTCCGAATATTGTAGTGATGTTCATAGTTTAGAATACGAAAGTTCTGAGCCTGTTCATTAGATTTTATCCAGGTTTCGGTCAGCAGGATTATATGTGTAGTAGTGGCAAGAGAATTAAGTATGCATTTCAGTTCATCGAATTTATTACAAATACTTCGTGCATTCAAGTAAAGGATGTTGAGGCAAGATTTCGTGCAATGTATGTCCGTATAGTTGTTTGTAATCTGGTAGGTTATATAATCTGTAGTAGTACTGGGTAGAGTATTCAGTTTTTTGGAGTTGTAGTCACAATCTTTGGCACACCCTTGATGTACTTGATTGTAAGATTTTGTTCCCCATCCTTTGAACGTCGAGTTAGTTCATTTTTCAAGTCTTGCAGTAGTTTTCGCTGAGCTGGAGTTTCGTCCGAATACATCTTAAGACCATCAGGCAGATTTCCTTTATTGCGTAACATGAGTTTAGCAGGCTCGTGTGTCTCAAAACAAATCTTCACTCTACGATTCTTCTTCGGGCTATATTTTCCGATCCGGTATATGTTAATTGGTTGCGGTATATCTTTGTAACAGCCATTAACGATATTAAGTATTTCTGTTTTGTCCTTTAGTAAACGATCCTCCGAATCCGATGTTGCCTGTTCAGGGATGCCTGCCAGTATGATATTTTTCTGTCTGTTGGAGCGCTCTTGAAGTTCATGTAGTACATTCTCTTTAAGGTATAGTTGAGATTCCGGCTGAGATTTTGCAGATGTCACAGTGTCCCGGAGTTCACCGATTTCCGATTCCACGGCTTTCAGTTTGTCTTCACCCTGTGAGACTTTGTTTTCAAGTCGAGAGAGGTTAGATTTTATTTCATTTTGTTCAGCCGACAAACCGGTCATGGATGACTTGATATTGCTTATCTCAACTTTTAAGTCTGTAAAGTTATCACACATTCGCTTTGTTGACCTCTCATTAGCACTAATAAGGCTTTCAAGTAGGGAGCTGATATGTGTTATTTCTTCACGAAGGGTCTTAATTTCGCTAGAGCAGCTACAGCTATGATCATCCGGTTGCTTCCTTTTACGAATCGTGATATGGGGATCCGCAGGGTCGTTCACCAGCTTGGATAAATCAGGTTGAGATTGAGACCCTTCCAAACTAGTAGGTGACCGAAAAATACTCATTGTCTTTCAAGTAACTTGAGTGGTCTAAATGCGCCTTGTGGCTTGGGTACCAGTTGCTGCCGTGCGTGTAGGCAGATAATATTCACTGTTGCGCGGAGTTGTGATGCGACGAAAAATGCAACCCTTTCTTTCTTACGTAGTGACGAGTGGCGCCCTCCGGTCAAGCGGCTATCGCTTGTACTGATATTGAGGTTTTTTAAGAACTGTAATCACTTAAACGACAAAGAACTTTAACTATTCGTTATAAAAGCAATTATTGTATACTTTAAATAAAAATATAAAAACGTATTTTAGGAAAAAACAGTCAACACGTCTGCTTTAGTTGGATACGAACGACGAAGGTCGTAAGTTAGTCAGAAGACATTCGCGAGTGTTATTATATTGGAGTATTCAATAAACAAAGTGTATCTGCCTATTTTCGCTTCGTGCCGGGAAGCCGCTTCATAACTCAAAAGTTTATGCGGACTTTTGAGTTAATTCGTTTGGGGTTCGGAGTAGGAGTCTACTCCGAGGGTGGGGGCTTAGGTTTCATCATCATCATTCATCACCTTTCATCATTTCATTAATCATCAAGAAAAAAAAATACGTAAGACATGGCTGTATGGGCATAGTTCCCTTTGCCTTACCCTTCGGGGAAAACCAAAAAAAAAAAAAAAAAATGCTACAGCAACGGGTGTGCGCGCCGCTACAAGAACACTGCGACGGTTTCGGCGGAACTGCCAACGCCCTTTTTTGTCTTTATTTCCTTAAAACAAATAATTGCCAGTTTTTACAGTCCGCTGATCGTTTTATTACAACACCAGAGTAGATAACCCTTATAAGTGACAGAGATAATACTATTGAATAATTGTCGTTAAATGACGAACTACCATATCCGACATATTTCATATTTTGTTAGAATAGAATAACTTTATTCCCAAAACAGTGAAGGTTACAAAAGCATTTGCATAAATTAAGATTAACAATTTGTGACTAGTAGCTAACACTGTCCAGGGAAATGGGACTGACTCAGCATATGCTAAGAGTACGAGTACCCACTCTCACCAACACTGATATTCTGCCAGTACCCAAATTACGCTTATCAATTGGTAATAAATAAATTGAACGTGCCAACAAAAAACCGTGCCGTGAATACAACTGTCTAGTAGCCAATTTTATAATGTTGCGCATTTTAACCTTTGCTGGTGAAATCGTGGTCAAACGCGAATCTTTTTTTTTTGTTTTGGTTTTCCCCGAAGGGTATGGCAAAGGGAACTATGCCCATACAGCCATGTCTCACGTATTTTTTTTCTTGATGATTAATGAAATGATGAAAGGTGATGATGATGAAACCTAAGCCCCCACCCTCGGAGTAGACTCCTACTCCGAACCCCAAACGAATTAACTCAAAAGTCCGCATAAACTTTCGAGTTATGAAGCGGCTTCCTGGCACGAAGCGAAAATAGGCAGATACACTTTGTTTATTGAATACTCCGATATAATAACACTCGCGAATGTCTTCCGACTAACTTAATGCGATCATTAACCACAAAACACCACTTCGTATTAATTATTTAGATTATTCAATGAAGAAAGCAACTGTCCCGTCCCCGTTTCCCGCCAAAAAGCCCAAACGCGAATCTATATTATTAAAAAAAAACTTCCACTTCACTTTTTTCTTTTCCTTTTTTTTTCTTTAAACGTTTCTTCCAGATTGGGTCAGTTCAAGCAGTCCCTGCAGCAGTTGTTCCGGTCGGAGCGCGCCAACTCGCTGCCCCTGGCGCGTATCACGGCGCACATCAACGAGCAGTACGCGCACGAACCCTTCTCCGCGGGCGAGGTGCAGGCCGCGCTGCAGCGCATGACACACGACAACCAGGTCATGCAGGCTGATGACATCATCTTCCTCATATAGAACCTCTCATCTGTCCAGATACCAGTATAGAATAAGCATCTGTATTTTTAATAATACTAAATAAAATACAAGTGGCCAATTAGTCTTTAATGATGTATGACAATTGTGCTGGCCTGTGATTGCTTAGCGGTGACGGCCATCTTTAGCAGCCGGCCTATCAAAAATGTTCAAACCTTTTACTGAGTGAAGTATTTGTGCTTATTCTCTCCACTTTCTCACTTCTTGTAAAACAAAAGTGAATCATTTCGCGTGCCTTTTCTTTCGTAGAAAATGTACCACGAGTGCTGTGTTTGCAAAAGTTCACGACAGGACGCTGTTTTGCATCATTGTCTATGCACCGAGAAAAGTCTCAATTAGTGGTTGAAGTGTCTCGAAAAGCAAGTTAATTTAAAGATACACCAAGAAGTGAACTTTCGAAGCTCTTTATGTGTACAAAACACATTAAAGGGCATGGATTTATCCCGTCTAAATCTAAAGAAGAGTTTGCCTCCGACGCAGGAACCATTTCTTGCATTTTGTAATAAATCTCTCATTTTTTTTAACAGCCCTTAAAAAAGAGGTTTAACGTTTATCTGGGACTTTGAAATAGGTAGTTACTTGTTTCAAAGTCGAATTAAAATTTACACACCATCTAATTTTAAGTTATATCTGTCATTTTCTTATCCGCCGAAAAGGAAAGGGACGGTTAATCGACAGGCATAAAATTTATGTATAAAATTGACGCGTGGCAATTTTATACAGAATTTTTATAAACCGTCCCAAAATTTTATCTTGCCAATAACCCGACTGAATTAAGTTGACAGCGCTCGTCAACCAGGTTGAAAATCAGAGGGATGCCTATTTTATTCGCCCGGGTTATTCGTTCATTTCTAAAATTAGTAGTCAATCATCCGTTCCTTTCCTTTTCGGCGGATAAGAAAATGGCGGGTATAACTTAAAATTAGGAGGTCTGCAGGAAACGAGGCCAATATATTTATTTAGTGCCACCACAATTCAATTTTTGTGTTCACACTTCTCCGCCTAAATAAGAATTATCCATTCCGTTAAACACGATTGGATATACAGGGTGTAATTGACACCGTAACGAATACTGAAGGGGATGATTCAGCTCATGGTTCCTTGTTAATATCAAGTTGAATTTTCCATCGCAAAAGTTACACATGATGGAAAAGTAACGCTTTTGTCGGTGTAGCATTCTCCATGCTACTTTTGCAAAAGTACGGAACTGAAAATAGTTTAAAAAAACTAACCATATTCATGAGTTTAGCGACGGAAAATTCAACTTGATATTATGATGGCCCCGATTCCTGCAGACACCGCCTAATTTTATTTTATGTTATATCCGTCATTTTCATATCCGTCGAAAAGGAAAGGGACGGATGATTCACAGCTCTTAATTTTAGGAAGAATGAGTAAATGAATGAATAACCCGGGCGAATCAAAAGGTACGTCCCTGGTATGCAATCCGTTTGACGTGCTGTCTACTTAACTGTGTCGGGTTATTGACTGATGTAAAATTTTTAGACGGTTGGTTTAGATTTGTGCTTAAAATTGACGTGTGTTCCATAAATTTTATGCTTGTCGATTACCCGTCCCTTTCCTTTTCGGCGGATAAGAAAGTGACAGATATAACTTAAAATAAAATTAGATGGTATTTACAGGAATTAGCACCATTGCCTCAAAATCACGATCTAAATAATCCCTCTCTTTTCCGCGTGTCAGTCGTACGTAGTACGGCTACCTGTATGTACTTGTATGGGGTTTTAACGACGTCTTAATACCTACCAAAATGCTCTTTTTCTTTCGTCTTAATAACATTTTGGTCATCATGGAATACGGTGTTGGTTCCAATCGCGCCAAACATCCTTGTCGGTTTATAAGCCTGTGAAATTAATCTACATCAAATCTTCAATAATGTTCTATTATGTGCCTTATACGATTGTTAATTAATTCTTTGAATTTGTTGTAATCTAAGCTCGTACAAAATGTAACTGTATTTTTTTAAGTTTTTAGAAATAATCAGAATAAATTGATCTGGAAATCAATACTTTTATTTTTTTATTTACATGTTCCTTATCGACTGTTATTTATAAAAAATAATCAATAAAATATTTATAACAATTATTTATTTATCATTTTCTGCCCTTCCCTTTGCCTTTCGTTCGTTTTTTGTTTCCATCTTGACTTCTAGAGAATTTCTTGTTCTTGTCTTGACCTCTCTGGAACCTCCTGTTCCCGTCTTGACCTCTCTGGAACTTCTTGTTCCCGTCTTGTCCTCTCTGGAACTTTTTGTTCCCGTCTTGACCTCTTTGGAACTTTTTGTTCCCGTCTTGAGCTCTCTGGAACTTTCTATTCCCGTCTTTGTTCTGGAACCTCCTGTTACCTTCTTGGTTATGTTGAACTTTGCCACCATCTTGGTTTTTCTGATATTTTTTCTGTAGTTTTTTATCTAACCTTACTTTTTTGAAGCCACGGGCTGTGCCGTCATCGTCTGCTTTCCTTTTTCTAGGATTTTTGGTGAACAAATCTGAAAACAACGCAACATAATTATGAGTACTAAATCTGTAGAGTATTACTATTATTTTTTTTACCTTTGATGGGTTTGCTCTTTGCCCCAGATTTGCCCGATAGCTTTTTCGAGGCCTTAGGTGGAGCGAGCTCGCCCAGAAGGTGCCTGTTCACTCTGGCCTTGATAGCACCCGCGTTATATGCATTCGGAAATACAGAAGACTGCAAAGAATTCCACTCCCTAGCAGTGTACTATAATGCAAACGTACCGAGTCGGTGGTGAGACCAATGACCGACTACATCAACCCTGGAGCTAGGGATTATATTGAGCCGCCAAATGCCCCTTACAAGTCCCGCCCGTGTAACGACTGCATACTAAAGTAAATAGTAGCCGGGACCGACTATCTAACTTTCGGACAATCTGGTGATCCACGTGGAATGTCCTAACTCTTCACCAACCTTGGGATCCCAAGTTGGTTATGAGAAGATGTAGTGTGGGGCCATAGAATAAAAATTATATAACATTATTCTTTGAAGAGCTTACATGGAACAGATTAAGGCGAACATCGTGTTTTATAAGGATGTGAAAGAATAGGCCTTTGATAGACAATAAAGGAGAATGCTACACCAACAAGAGCGTGGCTCTTAAATTAGTGATGATTTTTCTATGCCCATAGTTTGGAAAATGGTGTTCTTGAATATTCCAATATTGTTTACCTTTCTCCGGCTCAGCGCCGACTTCCTTCCTATAGTACTCCGCATCATCATCATCGTCTTCATCCATATCGGCAGTCTGGGACTCCGCCGCCGCTAGCTCCATTAACCTAGAGGCAACATTCAAATCATTCATTCGGGTTTTCATCAATAAGGGTTAAACCACTGTCAGCACCTCTTCGCACTTTCCTATGCTTCTATCCTTTTGTATATGTTTTAATTAAGAAATCCTTTCCAGTTTGTATTCTACTTACCTCTGGCTTTCAGTCTGTTCCTGCTTCTTCTTGATGCCTTCAAGTGCCTTCTGTTTGAGCTCCTCCTTCTTTTCCAACTTGCGTTTGACATTCTCTTCTTGCTGTGCTTTTCGTTTTTCCTTCTGTCGTCTGAAAATTTGTGTTCATTTTAAGACTAAAATCTTCTATCGAGTGGGTTATGAGGTGGATTACCCCCATCAACCCCAGTATCAGGGTTATTATTGAGCCGCCAAAGGCTCCTGACATGACTCCTGTAACATCTACGTACGGTCACGAGCATTAATATGTATACACTTTGGTACCATGTCACATTAACTTTTTTGGGACTGTAAGTCTCGCTAAATGTCAAATATGTAAGTGCGACAGAGTCCTAAAGTGGGTACATTATATTGCTCATGACTGTACTTACATCAGTAAGTAGTAACTGAAGTAGTCGGAAAGGAATAGGCTATGTTTAAGACCTACGTAATAGGGGGCGAGTTTATTGCCGTTAACCGGGTAAAAACCGGGTATCGGGTGTCAGGGGCCTTTGGCGGCTCAATAGTAACCCTGACACCAGGGTTGATGGGGCTAGTATTCCACCTCACAACCCACACGATAAGAAGAAGACCGGGTAAAAAGTCCTGGAAATAATGGCCTCGATTCCTGCAGACACCTCCTAATAAGTTACCTATACCTGTCATTTTCTTATCCACCAAAAAGGAATGGGACGGATGATTGACAGCTCTTAAATTTAGGAAGAATGAGTAAATGAATGAATAACCCGGGCGAATCAAAAAGGTATCTCGCTGGTATGCAAACCGTTTGACGTGTGCTGTCAACTTAATTCTGTCGGGTTATTAGCTAATGTAAAATTTTTATAAGGTTGTTTTAGATTTGTGCATAAAATTGACGTGTGTTCCATAAATTTTATGCTTGTCGACTACCCGTCCCTTTCCTTTTCGGCGGATAAGAAAATGACAGATATAACTTAACATAAAATTAGATGGTATCTACAGGAATTAGCACCATTGTGATATCAATTATCTAAAATAACACTTAAATGTACAAAACAGAACATTAACATACATACATACATAAACTGACGCCTATTTCCCACCGGGGTAAGCAGACTATGGAATTGAATTTGCTTCGATCCTGACATAATTCTCTTGCTTCCTCCACATTCATCAATCGTTTCATACACGCACGCCGGTTCAAATAGCAGCTTTATTACAAAGGGAAAAGCGACACACATGCGCAGTGTGAATGTCCCTAATTAGTCATTTCCGAAAAAAATAAAAAGCTATCGGGCAAAAATAAAACTAACCTCTTTTCTTCCCTCTTTTTCTTAATGAGCGCTTTCTCGTCTTCTGTCTTCTCGACCAACTCGTGGAACAATACTTCTCCATCCATTAGTCCATCTTCTACCTAAAACGAAGGCAATTATAATCATTATTATTAGCCCTAGTTTGAGAACGTCATATGTTTGTACCTACCTTACTTAACCTGCTTTAACCTACTTTACTTAATTCTTGATCTTTATCATTGTAAAAGGGTAAATAACTTAGCCACTATTAGGTGGAGACTTGTAATTAGCCTTTAGTTATTATCTGCTTATTATTTTAGAAAATGTATATGGCCGTAAGTCTTCCTCAAAATAAATAAATAAATAAATAAAAATAAATCATTCACATATTATAATAGTTCTTAAAAGTACAGTCAGATGTATTAGATCAGTGGTCCTCAAACTGTTTCGGCGACGAAACCCTTTTGATAAACGTATATACAATTAGTGACATCGTAACGAAAACTCTGAGGGATGATACAGACCACGTTTCTGAGGTGATATCAAGTGGAATTATCCGTCGCAAAAATATGTTTAACAAAAGAAACCGACTTCAAACGCAAAACTAAAAAGCAATAAATAAATTTACTTCGCACATAGTAATAAATAGGTACGTATTTTCAAGTGCCAAGTAAATGACGACGAAGTTATGCCCGAACAAACATAAAAAAAAATATATACGGTCGAATTGAGAACCTCCTTCTTTTTTGAAGTCGGTAAAAACACAAAAAATTTCATGAATTTTGCGACGGAAATTTCACTTGATATTAACTCAGAATCATGGTCTGAATCATCCTCCTCAGTATTCGTTACGATGTCACTAACACCCTGTATACTATATAAATAAGTGATGAAACCCTAAACTAAAAACCAGCTTTAGTAGATATCACAATCTCATCTGATGATAAATGAAGATTAAGGTGGAGCATGCTTACCTAGCATTTAAATACCTATTCACTATGTATGGCTTTAAAGATTCTAATCATCTGCCGTTCTTATAACTTGTATTTTGTTGGTGTTCTTGTTGTTGGTGCGTGTTGTGAGTTCAAGGATGTTGTGGGTTCATGGCTGTGGTGGGTTCGTGAGTGCTGTGGGTTGATGGGTGTTTTACCTTTATAAGTTGCATGGAGATCCTGGGTCCGAGTTCGTACAGTCGGATGGCAGACTTGGAGTCTTGTGCGGCGCCGCGGCTGGCCAGCGTCTGCGGGAGCACTATCTGCGCGTTGGGGTCGTCTTCGAACTCGCTCTCCGATAGCATTCCGGCTCTGAACAGAACAGACGTAACTATATAATCATCACCCACCACCTATATATTTATGTAAATAAATAAATCACCCTAGCGTTATATCGTTTTCAGGGGATGCGCCTACCTAACTTGAAGATTCGACCAGTCTTTTACGAAGGGACTGCCAACCTCTTCCAACTCAAAAGGAAAACCATCTCAATATAGGTTAGGTTAGACCTATTTACAAAATGCATTGCTCGGGTATCTGGGATATCTCACTTTGTTTTCCGTCGGTTCGACTACCGCTGAGCCCATGATAATTATTTATAATCCAAACAAGACAAAATCATTGGTTTAGAGTCCGAGCTGGATTCGAATCTGCGATATCACAGTAAGATTCAGCGCGCTGGGGAGCGAATAAAAACATAAAACACGTTCAGCCGCTTATCTTAACGGCAGCGTCGTAAAAACCGACAGAGCGGTTGTATTCTAATATGGGCGATGGGTTGACCTGTCACCATACATGTTTTTTTTTTTACCTTTCATGGGCTTGCTCTTGGCCCCAGACTTGCCCAAAGGCATTGACGAGGCCTAAGATGGAGCTAGCACGCCCAGAAGGTGCCTATTCATGCATTCGGAAATACAGAAGACGGCAGATATTTCCACTCTTTGTTAGCATGTTAGGAATTCGTATCAAAAGTGGCTTCAAGTTATCTTCTGAATAATTGTTTGCCCACTGCATTAGGGATTATTTATCTTCAAGAAAACAGCACAAACGTACTTACTTGTCAAAGAATTCGGACATATCTTTACATTTGTTCAGATTGGGTATTTTTCCTTGCACCATCTGAAAAAGGAATAAGAACAAAATAATCTTTATTGACAGGTTCTTCGATACAGATGCTACAGTATAGAGTTCTGTCGTCACCTTTGGCAAGGCTCTGCCCGCTCTCAGTTCTTGACGCTGTGGTACGGTATTACTTATTAACATGGTAATTCTTGCCATTAATAATGAACAAAGATAAAATTAAAATAAAAACAAATCTGACTCGCACGGGACTTGAACCCGCTGCTCTTGTCAAGCCGGGACGAGCGTGTTAACCATTATACCACCGGTACCCATCCACCAGTACCATCTATTAATACAACCACACTTGAGGCGGTATTCGTATAGACCAGTGGTTCCCGTAACGGCCTCCGTGGTCCAGTGGTTGAGCGTTGGGCTCACGATCCGGAGGTTCCGGGTTCGAATCCCGGTGGGGACATATCACAAAAATCACTTTGTGATCCCTAGTTCGGATAGGACATTACAGGCTGATCACCGATCCGCGTTTTGGAAGACACGTTAAGCCGTTGGTCCTGGTTACTACTTACTGATGTAAGTATGTAGTCGTTACATGAGTTTGGCCTTTGGTTGGCGGGTCAATAGTAACCCTGACACCAGGGTTGATGAGGTTGGTAATGCACCTCACAACCCACACGATAGAAGAAGAATGTAGAAAAGATGAACTGACCTTCTTGGTGCCCTTGTTAAGTCCAACAGGCGTAGCTCTAATCACGTAATGGCGCATGTCAATAAGCTTTGTTGTGGGGTTGTAGTTCATAAGCACACACCGACGAATGTTCTTCAGTTTCACCTACAAAGTGACAAGTTCAAAATTTTTATCGTTTCGATGGCATTCAGATTTTTTCAGCATAGTATTTTGCCACTCGGACAGCATTTTCGGTGGCATTCATCAGCTCCTCTCGCGTACAGGTATCAGGGCACGCGGGGCAAGATGTTGGATGAGCCATAGTCTGTGGCGTAACACCACACACGCAGCTCAGGTCCGATCCGTTAAGAAAGCCCCACCGGGACAGGTTATCTTTACTTCGGCCAACCTGTGTGCGGAGTCTATTTAAAGATTTCCAGGTCGGCCTGGTCAGCTCATAACCCAGTGGAACGTTCTCCGAGAGGGGGACAAATGGAGTAGGTACACTTAGCACATAAGAATGAACAATAATTATGATCATGTCCTCTTCACCGTGTCCGGCGATAGCGACTCCTTTAACACGTTGGCAGTCCAATGATCCATATACGGGTCATGATAGCTCCATACGTCCGTGACCCATACGTGGGTCACTAAGGGCGGGTGCTCCACTTGGATCCCGGGTAACTTAGCAAAGGTTTGTATTTTATGTATGGTGTTAGTATGTTTGATGAATGCTACTGCACTCAATAGGTATTGTGAAGTGTTTAGAACGCATTTATTATTATTTACGTTTTTAACAGGACATATAAAAATTTAAGTAATATGCAGGACTTACAAGGAAGTCGAAACATTTTGTATGGGGACTGTCAATGTGTTAAATCTCCTAGTCCATGTGATAGGCTCTGAAGACACAAAATCGAACTTCGATTTGAAGGTGCGTAACAATAATATTATGTATACAAAGGACACTCTCCTCGCACTGATACAAGCTCCATTATTACCCCACCGCCGATTTGCGTACCCATTTCAGTCCGCAAGATGTAAAGAGCGCGCGCTGGATCTTGTCTATCTCACTCGTACGCACCAGGGTTGCCAGATATTTATTTTTGCCAAGTCGGGATTTTGGAAGTTTTTAGTGAAAAAAGCGGGAAAAGTCGAAATCGCGACATAGTAAAAAAATTATATAATAAAAACTTTTTGAATATTCATCTTTTAGCACTAAAATAAATGGAATTCGTTGTTCCTTCGTACGCAATCGTACGTTCTCGCGAAATTGAAATTTATAAACAAATGAGAAGAAAAGAGCGAAAGAGAAAGCGAAGATGTAGTAAGCAGTCGCACGCACCTTGCGTGACGCACCTCTCTCTTTCGCGCGCGCTTATTATACTCTTATTTTATATTATACGCTTATTTTCAGGCGACCAGTCCACACTTGTCTGTGCCATCCGCCCGCGCTTTCTCAGTATGTTGCACGCACAGTCGAGTTTTTCCCGAAAAGCGGGACTGAGCCTGTCCCGCCAAAATCGGGACGTCTGGCAACGCTGGTACGCACAGAGTTTGGCGGCGAGGGTTGTTTCGGAGTACCAAACAGAGCATAGTACTCCGTTAACAAGTTGCAGTGTGACTAGGGATCCAACAGTGTTACGTTGGAGTTCTATTTGTGCGTCGCGCTGTGTTAATATAGTGATGAATACTTACAGTAGTAATATTGATTGTAGGGAACATATTCTGAAACATGGTCGCCATCAATTTGATGTGCATGCCTTCGCCAGAGAAGGAGTTGAGGACTACGAGGGGAGCATTCTGAAAGGCCTTCATCATCACATACTGCTTACGGAGGGATGACACCACGTCACGAGCTAAACTGTACTGAAAGCAATAGGAAATTAAAAATAAGTAAAAAAAAGAAAAGTGTAAAATTGATTTTGCCTTCAAAATATACAGGGCGCTCTAATCATCCATCCAATGTAATTTTTTACTGTCAAGAGTGCAATAGGCAAAAGAATGTGCCTTTGTAAAAGTATGACGCATATTATTATGACGATGACAAAATCAAATCAATAAAAAAACAAAATTGAAACTTACGTTATGTAGTCGAAATGTAAGAGTCGGTCCTCGGGGCAGTCTAGCGAGCCTCATGTAGGATCCGAGCTCCGTCTCTGTCAACGTGATCATGTGTGACACATGCAGATACCCTGACACTGATAGGTAGTCCTTTATTGTGTTTTTCTTTCTTTCCTGTAAATTAAGATGGACAATTACTGATGTGTGGTATTTGTTAGGTATATTACAATTACTAGGCAGATGACGAATATATGAGTTACATCCATGTTACATCAATATAATATTTACATTAAATTTCTAAAAATGCTATTTATATACATTGAAAAATAAATGAATTTCACTAGATAGAAAAATTATAGAAGGCCCTTGTAATAATAGTCCGGCAAAATATAATAATAAGTGTTTTAAGCCATATTTTTTTATGTGGGACCCAGTATTTGATACCCAAACATACTCTGGTCCCATAGTTCCATTCGTAAGCTCAACAGAGAAGAAGATACAGTATAAATAAATAAAGTATTAGTAAAGTAAGTATAAATTGCATTGAGACTCGCAACTAACCTTAAGTTGTGACGCTGTGAAGGGTTCCATCACCTTCCTAATATCCTTAGTAAGGTCTATAAGGTCCTTGCTGCAGTGGCCGCGGTGTATCACGAACGAGTGAGGCGCCTTCACCAAATGCTCGGGCTCCAAAGCCTCTTTAGTCACCGTATTTTTCTTCACACATTTTCCTTTACGCTTCCCCATTGTTTTATCTACTTTATATTCACTACACAGTCAAGGCTTGTAATTCAATGTATTTTTAATATTAATATAAGGCTAAAATAATAATTATATATTTTTTACACAAATAAATACAACGATAACCCTCGTGTACTCAGTGTGGCTTTGAGGTTATAGTGGTACTATAGTTTTGTTTAATAATCTCAGGCTTTTAATGTACTGTCTCTATCATCTTTAAAAAGTTAGAAAGAGATAGAGATAACAATTTCAGCGCGAGAAGCGAGTGAGTTTTTATGGTACTGTTTGACATTGACAGTTCGCGTTCAGAAATTACCAAATGTCAATGTTTTTCTTTTTTCAGGATGTGATTTTTGTATAATGAGCCTTTAAATAAATATTTATCATATGAGATCTTATATTATCCCTTTGTTTCCCTAGGCACTACCAGTTGAGTCATGGGAGATTTTTCTTTTCCGTGACACTACTATTCTCATTCGCTAATTACACTCATACATTTACTTATTTACCCGTGAAATCATTATAATAGTAAAAAAGCTATAATTAGTTTGTATTTACGAACATGAAGTGTTAGATATGATTTCGTTTCTGGGAAACATAGCATCATGCCTATATCCCGAAAGGGTAGGCAGAAGTGCATAGTCACTCACTTCCCCATATAATAGGGGGCGAACCTATTGCCATTAACCGGCCACAATTCTTAGAAACCACACGTGAATTCAATTATCTACGATCCAAACATGACTGCATAAAGTCGAATACAGTGGAGCCCGTGCCAGGATTCGAACCCGTGACACCACTAGTAGCGGTGTTAGGGTAGGGCGCGGTTGGGCGATCGACCAGGGCGCCGGATAAAAGGGGCGCCGCAGCAGAAGAGATGCTGAAAAGAGAGCTGATAGAAAGGCCAGAGAAGTAAAATTTTTATAATAAATAATTATGTATTTTAATTTTTTTAATTATATGCTTTCTCTTTTTTCATATGGGTTTGAATTGCAGTTGCAGGGCGCCGTAGAAATCTCGCCCAGGGCGCTGGTACAGTTAAAACCGGCACTGGACACCACGAACAGCGGTACCACGGATTCTGGGGAACTGATTATGAAATAGAACAAAAAATAAAACCCGGCAAAACAAATCAAAACAGCTTTATTTCCTGCTGGTTATCTGTAGATTTCCCATACTTGCACATGAAATACTACACTATTCTTTGTCTAAGTCCCATTTGATGCGTACGAAATGGTTTTGTTCATTTTTTCTATACGGTTGGCTTACAAAGCCTTGCGTGAGACCAGTATGAGTTAATGTGTTGTTGTGTACCCCAGTGTACCAGCTTAATTATATTGAGTACAGAAGCTGGACCATGTCTATCCCTTGATGACTAGTCACGGAATATCAGTGCCTCTACCACAAGTTAGTATGACAACTTAACAAGGTATTTCCTCAAGTACCCTCTTAAATAGTATACATTGTATTTTGTAAACTAATTTATTGTAAGTAAGTACACTTACAATAACAGATTTCAATTTAGAAGAGAGCCAGATATTTGTAATTTTGTTATCTAATGTCCCTATTGCCTAATGTATTAACAGCTAAACGAGTATTACAAAAGATTGTTTTCACTTTAGCACGTAGTAGGTATTAGTTACTCCTTGTTTTAGCTATTCTATTACGAAGAACAACGGTATCTATAATTTTACTGGTACCAATGATGAAAGAATCGAATGACGCGTATAAAACGGATTATTTAAAAGCGTCATATATATTAAAGAAAATTCTATATAAATAGACTGCCCGTACTATCTGGGTAGTGGCGTTATATGAGCTTTCAAAATCAAATAGACAACACTAACTTTTCAAAGTGGTAGAGTCACAAAGCACGTATCTGTATGAAGTATCTTCTATCCTATGTCACAGTGCGATATCGTGCAATATTTACCAAACTATTCTATATTATGAAAAGGAAGTATTCATTTGGTAGCGAGTGTTCACCTCGATATTGCTTTTACTAGCTATGCACCGAGATTGGCGGAACTACGTATTTGGCTGAACCAAAAAATTTGATATAAAAATAAGTTCATTTTGTCGGGAAGATACATTAGGAGAAGTAACAATTGTCGCGTATACCTATAGTATGTTTTGTCTTAAGAAATACCCTAAATTCTAACGTTGCATGAACTTTTATGACGGAAAATAAAAGGTATACTGTTCTTTAAACTCAAATAAATGTACAAATATATACTCCAACTGGTGTTAGGTACGGTTATATAAAATCGTAATTAAGTATACAGTTCCGCCAATCCGTACCCATATAGCGTTACAATAATGGGGTTAGCGAAGACAAGTCGAACCCCAATCAAAATATACACAACATCTTACATTACAAAGGTGCAAATACAAAAAATAGATAAAAAAAGAAAACAATAGAAACGCGATGTTTCAGGAACTAGGTGAATTCGATTTCCTTTATACAGCAATCACAATAAACAACTCAAGAGAGATACTGGACGAGACTCACAAATGCATACCTACCATTTCTTTTTCATTTCGAATTCATAGATATTCAACATAACTGATAATATACAAATATTTCGATTACAGATTCGCTACATATTTTTAACATTTCTCGAAATATAGTATAATATACATAAAACAAACTATAGCCGATGACACTTCCAGAAACACACAACTGTCATAGTACCTACTGACTTTACACATGCCGGTTAGATTGAGGTATAGAGCATACTCTATCACGACGCTCTATTGCAAGAGGCGCAAACCTACCGTAAACCCTTCGAAGCACAAGAATTTTACATAAGGTACAAGTACCGAGGTTTGAACCCACGCTCCCCAATTGAGAGGCAATCTGGTGCCACACAGGACCAGTGTGAGATTTTTTCACGTGAAATATAACGGAAAAAAAAGTATTTATAAAAGAAAGAGGTGAATATCTATTAACCAATACATGCTTGTACATTGTTTGAGGTTTACGCGGCTTTTATTATAATAAAAAACACATAATACCGGGTTCTAACCGCATTTATCAGGGATGTGAGACTCCCTAGGAGTCCCGGTACGGTAGTTTTTATACATGCTTGGTTTTTATTTAATATTTTTACCAACGACAAAAATCCCGGTTCCATTCTGCTGACCCCGGTAGGTACCCATAAGGGCTATTTATTTTGTGACGCTCAGATTAACCCTAAGTAGTATTGAGTTGCCCGGAAATTCCATATATAAAAAGCTAGTTCTTACTGTACCGCCTTACCGCGTCGAACTTTGGTATGCTTCTATCCTTTTCTGTCACTCAGAACCGTCATTTGCTAGAGTGTGATAAAGAGCGGGAGTCCGACCGCCTCGTCGATTCCGCCGAGTGCCGTCGCATTATCTATCGCAAATGAGTGATAGGAAAGGATAGAAGCATAGGAAAGTGCCATTCCGTGTTACCAAGGAGGTTAAAATGTTAAATTAAATTCGTCTAAGAAAATAATATTGCTATTTGACATTTGTTTGCATTGCGCACTTACTTTTATATGCGCAAATGTCAAATTGCAGTATTGTTTTCATAGATGAATTGCTTCGATGCATTTTAACCCGCCAGATCTGTTTCAGGACACAGTCAGCACAGTCCCATCCTGCTCGGCCATTTACACTAAAGTGAGACCCAGCGAGGGGGTGAGGTAAATCTAACCCGGCATCGATACGAATAGGTGCGGGGCAGAGAGTGTCCGTTCTATACGTATTATTGTTCTTCATAAAGATAGTATGCACGTGAAAGTCGCGTCCGATAACTACATAGTCTGTTAAAGAATGTTAGAAGAATACAATGGATTGTATGACATATAAAAAGCCCTTACTATATACCTATTAATTAAATTAGCTATAACTATATTCCATTCTATACTATTATCAGTTGAATACAGTATCATTGTTTTATTAAACACGTATTTATGAGTTTACATGTTAATGAGGAAGAGATGTAGTAACATTGGAGTATGTTTTGATAACATGAGTTGTTTTTTTAAATATCCATTTGGTAAGGATTTATGCTGTAACGACGCAGGTGTTTCCTTGAAATTTTTTATTTCATAATCTAAATTTTTATACTAATTAAATACTTGCGGAATCAGTCGATAAAGGTAAGTTTAATGGTTAAATTCTAACTCCAATGTTACTAGTAGCCTAAAATCGTACAGTCCGTCTATTACATCAGTAACTAAAGTAATTATTGCAAGAATCTTGATATAATTTCGTTATTAATTCAAATTGTATTCTAGAACAAAAAGTAGCAGCGAACGCAGATGAGTACTTTTTGTTATTCGACTACTTTTCTGGCAGATCGTACTCAAATACTAGGTACACTACATAACCACCACACTTTAAGAGTAAAAGATATTGATGTCAACAAACAACAGTATTATTCGGCTATGTATTACTAAAAAAAACGCACTGATACTTAACTACAAAGAGAAAATTAAACCGAAAAGATCTGAGTCTGAGTTGTCATGCCGGGTTGAGCGTGTTAACCACACCACCTCATCCTATCCATATGATTTTTTTTACAATCAATATCTCGACCATAGATCGAAAAAAATAGATATAATTTTCTCTTTGTGAGTTTCCCTACGCTTAAAACAGTGTTAATACCTAACCGTTTTAAGGTTTCATATTTGTTGCCATCAAAACACAGAGTAAACTTTACGGTATAAATTAGTTTATATAATAATAACGCTTTAAATAGAATCATTATTTATAAATATAAACCAATTTACATGACGTAATGGCCCCGATTCCTGCAGACACCGCCTAATTTTATTTTAAGTGATATCCGTCATTTTCATATCCGTCGAAAAGGAAAGGGACGGATGATTCACAGCTCTTAATTTTAGGAAGAATGAGTAAATGAATGAATAACCCGGGCGAATCAAAAGGTACGTCTCTGGTATGCAATCCGTTTGACGTGCTGTCTACTTAACCGTGTCGGGTTATTGACGGATGTAAAATTTTTAGACGGTTGGTTTAGATTTGTGCTTAAAATTGACGTGTGTTCCATAAATTTTATGCTTGTCGATTACTCGTCCCTTTCCTTTTCGGCGGATAAGAAAATGACAGATATAACTTAAAATAAAATTAGATGGTATTTACAGGAATTAGCACCAATATGCAGATTACACATGAGGCGTAAACAATGACGATATAAATGTACGGTCACGAGTAATATGTAACACTTTGATACCATGTCACATTAACTTTTTTGAAAAAGTAAACAGTAAGACTCATTAAATGTCAAATATGTTAGTGCGACAGGGTTCTAAAGTGGGTACATGATACTGTTTATGACTGTACGTCCCTATGTAAGAAGTGAAAAATAGTTACCATTTTCGAATGATGAAATTTGTGAAGCGCAAAGCGATAAAACCGCGGCGTCCGAGGGTTCCAACGCACGATACTCGACTATTTTACACAGAATTCGCGAAACAAATCAGTTCTCTAGGTGGCGTACTTAATAGTTCCTAGCATATTCACCATTATTCATTAACAGAAGTCTTAGGATTACAGCTATTTATAAAAGTAACTTTCGCATAGCGCCTGCGCCATGCTTTGCAAGATATAACAGATTTCACAATACATAAGATTGAAAATGTAGATTCAATAGGTGTTCCTAAGACGTCGACTTAGAAGTGAAAGCTAGGAAAGTTGTAATTGTCTAGTTTCATAAATTGAGCTATTTTTACTATCAGCACACCCCGCATACTCCATATAAATATCTCATACTTGCTTGCTGCCTAATGCGCAGGTGCGAACGAGATATAGTCCGCTCTCTTCTTCTTACTACTTAGCGGCTTACGGCTATTTGAGACTAAAGTAAGACCCAGAGGGGGTGAGATACGAATTGGCGCGGGGCGAAGAGTTACAGTTCTAAACATAGAACTATTCTTTATTCTATGCTATCAATCTAGTTTCTGCCTACTCGTAGTTTGAACCCTCGAGCCGACACCAAACTTCTTACTTTCGAGACTACAATATCATTGGAGTGACTGACTGCATCGCTGTTAGCCATACGATTATTATAATTAGTTTTTTAGTGCAAAAATTATAGGCACGAATTGATCTAGACTTTCTAGTTTCATAAAATGTTAATGTGAATGTAATTTTAATGATGAGTTCTTTAGCAGGCGTTTAGTGAGCCTTCCAACGAATGACATACGCTAACGCGATCGAATAAAAAAAAACATTTTTTCTAATTAAACTTGTCAATGAATTTGGTAGAATACTGTTGAATTTAAATTTATTTTTAGAACGCCTCCGGTAGTTTTTTTTAGTAAAACCAATAGTTTGTAATAATATTTTAGTGCCAATAACGAGGCGTTAAATTCAAAATTCTTCCAAATTCTTTGCTACTACTTAATCGCAGTAATACATTGAATCTAAAGTTCTAAACACAATGAAACCACGCCGTTCTAGTTACACTTGAGAAATACAATATTTCTACTCGACTTGCCATATTTCAGTAATTAAAAGTACCTTGCCTCAATTTCTTTGTGTGTGGAACCTTAAATATTACCGAAGTGAAATGTATTTTTCGTAGGGTAACACTACAAAAGCGCTACACTTCTTGTACAAAGCATCACAAAATACTATAAAGAAACGTGTAGACTGATGCTGCGGTCACATGCGTGTTATACTTTCAAAACATTAAGTTGATGTTTCGTTGTATTATTCCAAGTACCATAATTCCTTTCGTACTAACTTTAAGACTTACACGCATTAAAAAGTGTCTTTCTTTAGCCTCAGTTCAGAAACGGCGGGAAACGCGGCGTTCCCGCGCTTTTTTACACCACAGAATTCTTGGATGTCATACTAATTGGCCAGGAATCTATACGTGCGTAAAAATCATAAAGGAGTAAAATTATTCTGTGGTATGAAAATGCGCGGGAACGAAGTTCCCGCCGTTTCTGAGCTGAGGCTTATTATGTTCAGTTCCTCTTTAAATCACGGTTAAAATATACTTAGTATTAGTTGTTACTTCTATGGACAAAGTTCAGTCCTTTAAACAATAGTTATAACCACAAATGTGACCGAAGCACAGCAGATTAATGTTAAAATGGAACACAAATCGTTGATAAATTATTAACAAAATATGTTCATAGGCAAAAAATATAGTTAAGGCGTTAGTCCTGGGCGCTGGCGGGGGTAGAACATGTGACCGCGCCCGTAGTTATTGCATGTTCACATTGTCGCTCTTAGTTATGATCCATCTGAAAATAATTAACAGTACTCCAAAAACATTTGCATACAACATGGGTCTTAAACACAGCTGGCGAGCAGTGGGTGTACTATACACCTCTGCATACGGTACGAGACTCTTTCTCGCCGCGACAGAGATCATCCATCTGTCTCTTTCTGTGCAGTACTGTGAGAGTGACGGGTGACTTATGTCGAGGCGAGAAAGAGTCGCACGCTTACGGTGCTAAGCCCGCTGATATAGGTATGATGCTATGTTATGTAAGTTATATATTTTCTTTAAACTATACCTACTTCTTTTTAAAAACCCGAACATTTCCAAATTTTTGTTCAACAAAATACTTTCAGTGTTATTACGAAACGAAGACGAAAGATAATCTAGATTTAAAATAATATGTGACATGTTATATAATTAAGTACGTGATTTGGTAATTAGTTTAATTTTCAATAATTTAAGTCTTTGGAATGTTGGCGATACCAATTTAATGGTTGTTACCATTTGTAATAATTACGTCATCAAACGGCGAGCAATGGCGGCATACCTTGTTTCGTTGTACCATGTTTTAGTCTTTGTCTTGTAATAATGCTGTTGGAGATTTAAGTAAAAAATGTACCTGTTCCTGTCCATTGGTCTCCTGGGACTTCATGACGTCAGGCAGATCCGGGGGCGAAGAGTACGGGGTCAGGTCCAGGGCTTCGAATTCACCATTCTCCTTCCTGATTCGAAAATGTTGCTTTTGATTAGTTTTGTCATAAAAAAACAAAGCCTCCCATCCAGCCAACACATGATGCTCGACAAGTTCGACAAACTAGAGGTTTTTACGAGGTTTGTAGAAGAAAGTTTATAAAAAATAATAATAAAGTAGTTAAAAAAGTGAATCTTGAATGACCTATGTATATGTATATACCTTATTATTGCATTGTTTAATTTCATGTTTAATCAAAATGTTATCTAGTTTGGTACAACCATTATCTTTAAAATGTATCCTGAAGATTAACAATCCAATGTGAACATTGACTAGGTATATGTTGTAACTATTATGATAAAGGGTATCTTTCTTACTCATGCTAATTAGTAATACTACTTTTCCATTTGTTGTATTTTTCTAATCTATGTGACTTAATGCGATCGAATACGACTGCTTTCTATCAGTGACAATACATTTAAGTATTACAAATAATAGTTCAAAGTTCAATAATACATTTCCGATATAAAACCAGCCTAATACAGGTTAGGTCACATACCTCCGAATATGCATTACTCGGGAATGTGGGTTTCCTCACGATATTTTCCTTCACTGCTAAACATGTGAAATAATTTATGATCCAAACATAAATTCGAAAACAAATTCGACAATCATTGGGTTGGGCCTGTGCTGAATTCAAACCTGCAACCTCAAAGCGAGAGGCAAGCATTCTACCAACTGGGCTACCACGGCTCCTACTTAATCTGGCTCAATACATTTTCATTATTAAGAAATCTATGTTAACCAAACTCACAAATCATTAGTACACTGAAAAGTCATAGTACTGGTCTATACTATGACTTTTCAGGTACTGACAATTACAATATAATAATAATAATATTCGCGTGTTTGGGAGGCGCTTGAGGGACCGCGGTAGTGACCCCCGCGCCAGCTCGTTCCTAGTTCAACAGGTTCCAATAGTGCGCGGTGACGCAGCCAGTATAATGGGCACATTTGAACCAGGTATGAGAGGGGGCGGTATTTTAGACTGACCTGCATTGTTTGTGTAATAATTGGAAATGTTTTAATTGGTTGTAATTTTAATTTAAATACAATTAAATTATTCGTAAATTAAATACAATTAAAGTGACTAATTGTATTTAATTTACGAATAAAAAGGATTACAAAACATATAGTATAACAAAATATAAATTTGTTTATTTCTATGTAAGTACAGGTTTAAGGATGATGAGAAATATATGTGAGGTGGTTGGGACTCCACATTTAGAGCTATTGTCGAATTTGGTTGCCAGGTTTAGACCACTAATCCCAAAAAACCCGGGACCTTCGGATCGAGAGCCCAATGCTCAACCACTGGACCAAGAGCTTTTGTGTAGATTAATTGTCTCTATGGTGGCTCTTCTGGAAGAGCTATTCTGGATTTTGGTATCTTGCCAAATTCAGGTCTAGGTTACCAATGTCAGAGTCTCATTTCTATGTTTGGCAAGAGTTTAAAAATGTTTCTACCATTCTACATCAAAAGACCTTTGTGGTCTATTAATGGTCTAGACCAGAATGTTCATCTTCCTTTGACAATAAGTCACTTACCAACAAGTGAGATTGTGGTCAAATGTTTATCTTATCTTATTTAGCCTATACGCTCCCGCTGCTGAGCAAAGGCCTCCCTTTGATTTTGCCTATCCTAAATACCTATAAAAAAGTACACCTCAAAATCAATTGGCAATGCAGAATCTTCAACCAATCATAGTGTGTTAAGAAAGGAAAATTAAATTTCCCAAAATCATTTCAAATCTAAGTAACATTGTTTAAATGTTGTATGTACAATGCAGTCTATGGAGGTCAGTGTAAGTTACTCATAAAAAACTTACCTTAAAGCCAAACCAATAGGAGCAGGACATTGAGCTTTAGCCGTAGCCGATGTGAGTCCATATTCAGCCAAGGTCTTCTCATCATCCATAAGGTTGCTGTCTTTGTTGAACAACATCTGGCTCGGAGGTGGCACCTTCAGGATACCTGCCCATCCACAAATGAAGTTCTAATTATCTATATAAGCGTCACTACTACCATTATGGCGAAATAACAGCAAATTGTATGATATGTACTTATACTAAACTAAAAAGTAAATTACTGCTAAATATAAAATATACTTGTTTCAATAATTACACAAAATAGAGATATGGTAGAGAATTGGCGACGCTACACCTAGTAAGACAAAAAGAGTACCCCAACGAATAACAACAAAATTCGCACAAACCGCCCGACATTGTTTCACTACTAAAAATAGATTTTTCTCAAATCGTGCAAACGGCACTCACCTTCTATCATTTTCTTCAGTTCTAGTACAGTCGTTGTGTCCTTCGCATCAGTGAAGATGGTTAGTTTTTTTCGCCTAATCATTAGAAAGACATCCTGAAAACAAATTCCATTTTTGAGGTTACATGTCCAAACTAACAAACATACGTCAGAAAATAATTGATTACACAACAAATTCACGATTATTGTACACGAAAACCAATTTGTAACACTTACCATATTGGATTTATATTATTTAAACTATTATCTATTTATTTTCCGTAAAAAAACGCTTCAAGGCGTACGAAACGAAATTAAAAATTCAGTGACAAATTGACAACTGTTTAACAGAACAGATAAAAAATATTATCTTCATGCAGCTGCTGGATTAGACGTTTCGTTCGTTCATAGGTTCGATACAGTTTATTAGTACAATGGATATACGACGAATTCAGATATTTTTTATTTCTCTTGGCTTCGTTATTTCATCAATAATACTAATATCCCAATGTCTAAAATATAGTGACATATAATTTAGTAAACTTCATCAATAACAAACAAGACGTTAACATCTAAACTAAACGCAATAGACGTCACTCACTTCACCTATGCTTCACCTTCACAGCGTCTAAAAAAAACGCAAAAAAAAAAACTATTGTAGAGGCTGTAGCGTAGAGTAAGCGCCACGCGATACGAAAGAGGTCCCACGGATTTTAGTGGAACTAATTAAGACGCCATATTAATTCTATGTAGATACTTTGGTAGATCCTGCGATACTAGCGCCATGGCCGCGGGACTTCTTTTATGGCACGGACCTAAAACCAAACTTAGCCCACAGGAAAGTCATCGTACGCCAACAAATATTTCGAAAAATGCTTCGATTTGTTAACGAAAATATTTCACGTGCCGCGTAGTATAAAATAAAAAGTTCAGTTCTTTTCTGGATATAGAAGCGTTAATAAAATAACAAACTGAAATCAAACTAGGCTGTATGGATAACATAAGTTCGTTGCATTTTTCATATGGGATAAAAAGCAACGTACCAACAGAACCAAACTTGAACGCATCTCTACTTGGTCTGTGCTTGAACCATGCTTGAACGGAACGGAGTCAAGTCAACGGAACCGGGTCGGTCAAACAACTAGGTACCTACCTAATATACTTGGTCTGTGCGAGAAACTGAGAAACGGATCGGATAAATCAAATCGTTTTTTTACATCATCGTGCTAAGCTACTGAAACAAATTAAGGATTAATGGATTTTAGACCTCTATTTAAGGCGTAATACACATAAATTGTGCAGTAATTGTGATATTTTTTAATATTTTAATTAAAACTAGTTAAATGTCTACTCTAGAAAGAATTGAATTGAAGTTAACCTTCAAGTTTATTATGGTATGGCGCTATGAATGCTAAGGTTTGTGTGAATTGTGGAAATAAGAATCCTGTGAACGGAATAGACAATCGTTTGGTGACTGAAAGCTGCGGTCATGTAAAATGTATGCAATGCTTGCTTCTGGAAACTACTGGTTGCGACGCATGTAAGAAAAACAATGGACATAAGGATTTTGATAGTATCGAAGTCTCCGGAAATGGTGTAAAATCTACTGGTGAAGAAACTGATCCATCAGAGACGCTGCTAGACGTTACTAAGGGAAGCCACGGTATAAATAATACTAAATTGGAAATATCACATATTACAGTAGAATCAGGTGAGTATTTTTATTAGTTAATATAGTAGCTAGGTAGGTACATCTTCATACAAGTTTTGAATTTAAATTCTTCTTAACGGTTATTTCCTAGTGTAATCACTGTTGACTTGTGGTTCCCAGTCCCAGTTGGTAGAACGCTTGCCTCTCACTTTGAGGTCGCAGGTTCTAATCCAGCACAGGCCTAAACCAACGTATGTTGAATTTGTTTTCGAATTCATATTTGGACCACATGATTATCATCACATGCTCAGCGGTGAAAGAAAACATTGTGAGGAAACCCACATTACCGAGAAATGCGAAGAAATTTGAACCCTAAACCTAAGATAGGTATTCAAACTTGTTTTCGAAATCATCTTTGGACCATAGGTAAATGATTAAAATAATTATCAAGTACTACTCCAAGGTGAAGGAAAAAGTCGTGAGGAGACCCGAGAAATGCGTTTCAGAGGTAGGTAGTAGCAGAACCAGTGAAAAACAGGATAATGCTAGGGAGATGATGATTTGTGCTTCTCTGTCTCATAATTACTAGATTATGATGGACTATGTCTGTCTATAAAGGCATATTGGTGGATTTCTGAATCCTGGAAAGGTTATTGAAAATCCCCATTGCAAACCTCTTGCCGTGCTTTGTTTCTTCAAAATAGATCATAAGATTGGGTCGCAGGTAAGCTTTAATGAATTTAAAATTAAAATTACTTGATAAAAGTATTTAGAGGAATCATTACACACCCTGAGGTGTTAGTTGAGATGAGGCTGTGTGTGCCGGATAGGTTCATGGAGCGGCGGCGGCGCCCACGTTTAATCGCGATGCGCAAGGGCCGGACCAATTTACATAACAAGTCACCATACACAAGAGCAATTGACACGATTAACAGTGTGGCAGAGAGGATTCATATCTTTGTTTGTAGTCTGAGCGAATTCCGATGGGTTACTTTATGTATTTTATGTACTGAGTGAGTGTATGTTACTTGTGTTTTAGCCCAGTCATATTAGGTAAAAAAAGGGGTCAACCTCGGAATGAGAGATAATAAGCTATAAATTGGTATGGACCTTTGTTTTGTCGTTTTAAATGTTGTCTCAAAAGTCACAAATGATACCGTGTCCGCGTCTTAAGATATTGAAGGTCAAAGGTCATAAAAATTGGTTTTATGTGAATATCTCGCTTCCTATTGCTTAAATGATATTTTTACCTATAATAAAAGTTGTAGAGTATAAAATTATCTACAATTTTCGTTTCATGTTTTTTTTGATACGATCAACCGTTTTTGAGGTAGAGCGCGAAGAGTGCGCAGCGCACAGTTATAAATGGTCCAATGCAAGGTCAAGCGTGAGTTACGCTTATCAGTACGTGATATAAAGTCTATTATTTATTAAATTATTATAATTATTAAACAATGGCCATTATTTATGTGCTAATTATTAATTGTTGATATTTTATTAAAATCAGTAACTTAATTATTTATATTTAACTATAATATATTATTAATTCTGGAATATATATTTTCAGTTAAAAAGGCAATAAGGGGATATATCACAGCCACTAAATGCGTGTAAAAATAGAATGTGTTTTTTAGTACGCGGATATTGGTCAAAACTTTTGGAAGAGTATATTTGTGTCTTAACATTGCCTTTCCCAACTTTTTTAAAGAAAATTTCCTGTTGATGTGATTGAGTACGCCCAATTAAAATTACGAGCAAATCAATATCTTCTCCTATGATGACGGCAGTCTTTTGATGTTCTGATAATGCAATAGCTGTCTCGATGATGAGAAGGTCAATAGAGAAGGTCATAGGGTAGGGACAAGTATATCCAGGTATATAAGCATTGAAAATTTACACGTTTTGAAGAAAACGTATGTAATGACGTTTTAACTGAAAATATATATTCCAGAATTAATAATATATTATAGTTGAATAGTTAAATATAAATAATTAAGTTACTGATTTTAATAAAATATCAACAATTAATAATTAGCACATAAATAATGGCCATTGTTTAATAATTATAATAATTTAATAAATAATAGACTTTATATCACGTACTGATAAGCGTAACTCACGCTTGACCTTGCATTGGACCATTTATAACTGTGCGCTGCGCACTCTTCGCGCTCTACCTCAAAAACGGTTGATCGTATCAAAAAAAACATGAAACGAAAATTGTAGATAATTTTATACTCTACAACTTTTATTATAGGTAAAAATATCATTTAAGCAATAGGAAGCGAGATATTCACAAAAAACCAATTTTTATGACCTTTGACCTTCAATATCTTAAGACGCGGACACGGTATCATTTGTGACTTTTGAGATAACATTTAAAACGACAAAACAAAGGTCCATACCAATTTATAGCTTATTATCTCTCATTCCGAGGTGAAACCCCTAAAATGACTGGGCTATTTGTGTAATTATTCTTTGTAGCTACTATTCTATCGCATTAGGTCCTACCTGTAATGATAGTGTATTGAAGTTGAAATAAATAAATAAAAATTACAGATGCCAGTGCCAAACGCTATACGTGTACAATTTGCAAAAAGAAGTTCAATGCACGAAGTCAAGTGAAGTACCATGCATACTGCAACGGTCAGCCAAAGCCGTTTCCATGTCCTAGTTGCAATGAGGTATGTAAAGTAATCAACTTAGAAGTTGAAGAAAACCGCATGACAGAAACGCTGTTATTGTCATTATACCACCCAATCAAGGTAAGGGGCCGTTTTTGGCATTTTTGACACCCCCCCCTAACCCTTGGTGATACATGGTGAGGTTCTAGACTACCCCCCCACCATCCTATATCACGTGTATTTTTTAGTATGTACCTACCAAAATATTTGAACGAAACGCCGCTTTTCGGTTCAGTATCGCGCGTTTGCCGAAAAACTAAATACTCGTGATATATTATTACAATGATATTTCGTGATTTCTTCATGGACCCCTCCCCCCCTCTCGAGCCTCGCATGATTAATGGACGCCCCCTAACTTGCCACCTCTCTGGAAAGTGATCCCCTTCCGTTTCTTGTGAAGAGCGTTGCTCAGTAGGTAGTTCATTTGTACGTACCTGATAATATTTGTTTAATCTGTCCACAGAGTTTCGTAACACATTCACACTTTGAGTACCACATGCGGCGGCACCTCGAAGACCGACGTTTCGCGTGTGAATTCTGTGACAAGACCTTCATGCAGAAGTCTAACCTACAGCGACATCGACTAAGGCATACAAGTAAGGTTTTTATTCTATTTGTTATAAGATTTTGAAATGTGATTTTGTACATGGGCAACTGTGAGCCGAGATAGACAGTCCGCGCGCTGTTCAGTCTTTACATCTTACGAAAATAAGTGTGTACGCAAATTTGAGGCAGGGGTAATTAAGCTCGTCATCGATAAGAGAAATGGAGGTAGGATATATAAAAGGGCCAAAGAAATAATTTCAATGGCTGGAAACACTAAGATCTGGACCAGATTAGTGCACAACAAAGAATGGAGGAAAATGGGGGAGACCTTTGCCTGAAGGCACACAGATTTCGTTTTCTTAGATTATGGAAAAACTTTGAAATGTAACTTCGATGTTTGATATAAGGCTATAAATAAATAAATAAAATCAAGCTCGTATTAGTGTAGATGGAGTATCCCTTTTATACATAGTATTATGGTTTGTTATTTTTACAGAGGAGAGAAATCATCCGTGCAAGCAATGTGGGAAGACGTTCAACAACAGATCGGCGTTGCGGAAACACACGCTCTTGCACACTGACGAGCGACCCTACCGTTGTAAAACCTGCGGACTCAAATTCCGGGACTCCTCAAACTACAGGAAACATGTCAAAAAACATGAACGTAAGTTTAAATTCATAATATTCATAGTGTTAGTGACACTGTAACGAAAACAAATTTATATATACTTGATTGTACTAAAAACGATGGTAGGTGGTTTTCTTGGCAATGTAAATCAATCAGCACGAACAGTCGCTAGACTACGTAATTGTTGTTTATTTCTGGGTTATATGCAACTTCAAGCACAATAAAGGAATAGAAATATTAAAAAAAAAAAACAAAAATTTTCATTAATTTTCCGACAGGAAATTAATTCTACTTGATATCAACACAAAATCATGATCTGAATCATGTCCTAAAGATTTCGTTACAATGTCATTAGCATCCTGCCTGTATACATACTACGTCTGCCTAATTATTTTTAGTGTGGCCACTGCTGCTTGATGATAATATAATCTAATATTGACAGACCGATAGTCAGATTTTATCGATAATATGGCTTCGATAAATTCGTAAACACTAATATTCATATATTCCTCACCTATTTCCCATTTTGGTAGTCACAGAATTACACTTGCTAGGACTCTTACACACTACAGTTTCAGAGATTACTTTCTACAAACAAACTCACAAACTTTGTCTTTACTAGGAATTAGTGGGAGCAATACCACGGGCTTCGGCCAATATACTTACGACTAGTGATGGGCAGGGAAAGAAAAAATTGGGTGGGAAAGAAAAAATATCGGGAAAATATGGGAAAATAAAATAAACACCCGAAAAATTCCCGAATCATGGGAAAATATTTTTTATTTAATTATTTTTAATCTTATTATTATTTGTATGTCGTTTCCATGTCTCGGGTCGGGTCTGTCATGGAGTCCCGGACTTTTGGAAGGCGTGCGTGGGGCCGAAGCCAACACGTGGAGTCCCCTTAAGACAATTTACTCTAAATGTGTTGTGACATCAACCGGCGATTATCCCTGTATGCACTATGGGAGTGCACCCAAAGACAATTCCTGCTTCGTGTAGGACTATTGCAGATTATGGGAACAAAAGGAACGGGGCTATTGGGTTGGGGGTTAGTGAACCGGGATACTGGGGCTATGGGGGACTATGGCGCCTGCTCGACCAATTTTAATAACAGAGACACATTGGGCAGGCGGTGACTCGTCACTAACTGGTTGGGTCACCTATCTAGCCGACGCGACTGGACGGCAAGGCAACAACATGGTTGTGAGCATCTCAGGATGTCAAGAGGTGTACACCGCTTTCTGCGAGGCGGTTTACCCGCCTTACCAACTCGCGACTTATGCATCTTTCACTTCCACCCTGCGAGCGTATAGCTCTAACGCCCCACTCTGGCTGGCCAATGAAGGCAAGCCAGAGGTGAGAGTCCTGCGGCCCCCGCTAAGGTCCACTCCGGCCAGCCAGTACTGTCACCATCTTTGTTGCTCTTCTTTGGACTCTCTCGAGTAAAGAGAGATCTCTCTCTAGTAGAGTCCTTCCGATAGTAAAGTCTCCATATTTGAAACCCATGTTCTAACAGCGGTCTGACGTAAGTAAGTTTTGTAAAGCCTAAGAAACAATTCCGTATCTATATGATAAAAAGCTTTTCTAATTATGTATAAGAGGGAGTTATCCTTATTAGTGATTCCAATAATGTGTTCGTCCCACTTTAGATTATGTGTTATCGTTTTATCTGAACATTTTTTACTATGACACCAGAGGTGTATGACCATTAATTTGGCTTTAATTGGATTTTAAAAATCTCGATTTTTCATACATTTTGTAAAAAATAATATTATGTCCGTTGGGAAAAAGAGGTATACAAGCGTATTACAAAGGACCGTTAGAACATTTATTAGTATGGCGCCAAACTTCTATGACCATTATTGGACTTTCAGTTTTGGTTAATATGTTAAAATACCGGCCATCGAAAAAAATATGTCGAATCTGTCTAATAGTTGCTTCTCAATATTTTTTAATAACACCAAACATCTATGACCATTATTTTGACTTTTATTGGAATTTACGTTTTAGTTCGAATGTGAAAAATGCTGACCAGCAAAAATATCATGTTGAGAGTATCGAGTAGATGCCTGTTATATTTTTTTTTCTATAGCGCCAAACTTGTATGACCATTAGTTTGGCTTTTAGTGTATTTTAAAAATCTTGATTTCTTATTTATTTTGTATGAAAATAAAGTGCTTTGGGTAAAAAATGCGGTACGGCGGATTACAAAGGACCTTTAGAACATTTAATAATCCGGCGCAAAACATTTTTGACCGTTATGTTGACTTTTTATTCATCCCTCTTTCCGTTTTGGTTCAAATGGGAAAATGTCAGCCAGCGAAACAAATAAGTCAAATCTTTTGGTAAACGACTTGAAACGTATTTTTACGATACTACCAAATGTCGACTTTGGCTTTTATTTGACTTTAAAAAAAACTTGTTTTATACATTTTAACAATGACAACAAGCAGAGCTTTCCCAATGACTAGTTATTAGTCAGATAAATACTTTGTGTTTTTGTTTTGTGTGTTGTTAGGTGAACTTCTATATTAATACTATCTGATTTTAGATATGACGTTGACTGTAGTTTTTGCATTCGACTCAACGTTACGGCCTAAGTTTAGGTTGAATTATGGTATTGATTCACCTTGACCGTAAATGGTTACCACCCTCCAAAGATAAGCTTGCCATCTAGTGACGAAACTCGTATTTTGGCATGACGCCTGAAGTATCTGTTAGGGAAAACAGGAGTCGGGTAGTTGTACTTATAATAAACTTTTTCTATTCTATTCTACTTTGCAAGTATGCCTATCACAATGTCCTGGTGCTACTCGGCCGATAACATAGTACTTACCTCTATCACCCCGCTGTTTATTCCTTGTATACACTTTTCTTTAAAAAAGTAGCTCCTTAAGCGTGTATCACCATCAGGTAAGGTAGTGGTCAAACGTAAACCTATTTTTCAAAAGACGACCACCATATTACGCCTTTAGCAAGATAGTTCCATTATCACTAGATAAAACTTTTTTTTGATTTTTGAAAAATCGAATTAAGTTCAAAATATTGGTCATAGTCGTTTAATGCCATAGTAATAAACATTCTGACGATCCTTTAAATAACGCGCCTGTTGTATTTTATTTTTATACAAAATGAATCAAAAATCAAGTTTTTTTTAAATCCCACAAAAGCCAAACTAATTAATGGTCATACACGTTTTTGTCATAGTTAATAATGTCTCGATAGCTTTGACATGTGTTTTTTGCTGACCGGCACTTTTCACATAGAAACTATAACGTAAAGTCCAACAAAAGTCAAAATAATGGTCATAGACGTTTGGTGCCCTAATAATAAATGGTCAAATGGATAAGTTCTAACGGGATATACAAATATTGTTTCATGGCCGGCACTTCACATTTTCACCAAAAATGTATGAAAATTCAGTTTTTTTTAATTCGAATAAAACCGAAAATATTGACCCTACAGCTTTGGTGCCATAGTAATAAATGCTCAGACAGATAAGTTCTAAGAATAATACCATTATTGTTACTTGGCCGGCACTTTACATTTTCACCAAAAATGTATGAAAAATACAGTTTTTTAAAATCGAATAAAACCGAAGATATTGACCCTACAGCTTTGGTGCCATAGTAATAAATGCTCATACGGATAAGATCTAACGGAATATAGCAAAATTATTTTTTGGCCGGCACTTTGACTTCTGGGCCGAAATCCGATGATCTCCTTTAGATAAGTTTTTTAAGAGTTCATACGACACTACGACAGAAAATAAATTGGGCATAAGTAGGCATACATTATACTTAAATGGTCTTTGTTGGAAATCCTTACTTTTAATACAAATATATGCGATAAAAAATATTTTCCCTTGAAATGGGAATTTTTCGGGTTTTTTCCCTCAGAATTGGGAAAATTCCCAAAACGCGGGAATTTTCCGGGTAAGAACCCAACACTACTTACGACGTTTATCAGTTGCTGTTAAAAAAAAAGTAGATTTGATTTGACCAATATGTGATACAAGTATTTTCCTTTTCTTAATAATAATAACAATATTTTCGTGTTGTGTATTTAAGACATTTCACAGTGTCAATCAACAATTCTTTAAACATAAAATATACCAGAAAAACACAATAGATTTTTTTTGTAAAAACTTCGAAGTAATTCTTAGTAATGGGTTGGAGGGTTGCAAACAATTATGGTGTATATTGCTTGATACGGATCCCTCGGTTTTAGCGAATGACTCAGTGTTGGTCGGTTTTTTTATTATAACGGCGGGAACGGGGAAGGGATATATTTGCGAGCCGCAGGTAGCTGACTGAGGTAGTCCTTCACTGGTCTCATGTAGAGACGGTTATGCGAAATCCTAAGAATAAACAAAATTCTTCTTGTGACTCATGGGGCATTTTCCTTTTTTTAAGCCAAGTAAGTACTGTAAAACAGAAAAGTTATTGTTATATTTAAATACCAAGTATTTTTTTTATTATTATTTATTACATAAACTGCCTATATACGTCCCACTGCTGGGCACAGGCCTCCCCTCAATCAACCGGAGGGGGTATGGAGCATACTCCACCACGCTGCTCCACTGCGGGTTGGTGGAGGTGTTTTTACGGCTAATAGCCGGGACCAACGGCTTAACGTGCCCTCCGAAGCACGGAATCATCTTACTTTTTCGGACAATCAGGTGATTCAAGCCTGAAAAGTCCTTACCAAACAAAGGACAGTCTCACAAAGTGATTTCGACAATGTCCCCATCGGGAATCGAACCCGGACCTCCAGATCGTGAGCCTAACGCTCTAACCACTAGACCACGGAGGCTGTCATTGTATGTGTATGTGTATTATTTATTATATTTACCTATTTAGACAATGTTTTACAATAGCTGCTATGTACGTGTTGTACCGTTCATTAGCTTAATAACAAATTGGAACAGTGATGTGCCATTCCCGGGAATGTTCCCAAAGTGGGAATGTTCCCGTTGTAAAGACTCTTTGTTGGGAATTGAGAACGCACCCATTATATTAGCCTAATATGTTGGCTAATCTGCTAGTTAACTCTAGTTACTGATTATGTTGGCAATACCTTTTCTTATCTGTCTTTATTTTATAACAATAAAATACGTTCGCGCGTTTTTGTCCGTAAAACTAAAACAAGTCTTTTCTTATTTTCCTGTTCTAAAATATCAACACTCTTCTTTTTTATTAAAGAATACAAAGAAAAATTAACAATACAGTTAAAATAACACCGCTAAACCCCACACGGGTTTGTCTCGGCGCTATAAATAGTAAGGATTAATAGTCGGGTATTGTTCTTTCTTGTACTCTGGTCTTTCTACCTACATAAATAGCCTATATATATACGTCCCACTGCTGGGCACATGCCTCCCCTCAATCAACCGGAGAGGGTATGGAGCATACTCCACCACGCTGCTCCACTGCGGGTTGGTGATGGTGTTTTTACGGCTAAAAGCAGGGACCAACGGCTTAACGTGCCCTCCGAAGCAGGTGTTCAGACAAGCAGGTGATTCAAGCCTGTAAAGTCCTTATCAAACAAAGGACAGTCTCACAAAGTGATTTCGACAAAGTTTAGAACTCTGTCGCACTAACATATTTATCATTTAGTGAGACTTACAATTTCAATTTGTCAAAAAAGTTAATGTGACATGGCACTAACGTGTATGTTACATTTATTAATGTTCATTACCATACTTTGAAACAATTTATACCAGTCAAAGTGTAATTTTGTGTAACCGCATTTGTAATCAACTTTTTCACCTCACCAGCACAAAAGGGAAAAGGTTCCCTTTGAGGCGTAAAAATAGTAATAAAATTCTCATTTTCTCTCTAGTGTTGCAAAGTATTTTTCATTACGAAGTTGGATTTTCGTCGGGTATTTGTTTGTCGAGTTCGGAAATCGGAAAGAGATGTAGGTAGTGTCGTGTCAGGAGGTGAAGGATTTGGCGGAAAGAAGAGAAGAATGGCGATTAATCCACCGATAAGAGCCTGCTCTTAAATAATGAGAGAGAGAGAGTCGGATTTTCCCATGAGAGGCAATGGGACATAGCCATACAGATGTATGCCTTGAATTGCATCGCGTTGCGAGGAAATTAGCTTATAGTACGTTGTTATTTTGTCATTCAGGCGAGAAGTATACATGCGCGACCTGCGGACGCGCGACGGTGACGACGCGCGCATGCGCCGACCACGCGCCGGCGCCCGAGGAACGCAAGTACAAGTGCCCGCAGCCGGACTGCACGCAGGCCTTCTACTTGCGCAAGGATCTGCGCAGACATGAACAGGTCCATACAGGTACTTTAAACTATGTCTTAGCACTAGCACATATCAAATTCTAAAATGTCTTTGTTCAGTAGGTAACAGTTACACTTAGAATAGTATTTTTTTACTCAAAGAATGTCCCATCCGCCTAGAAATACTGCAGCTCTTCACAAACTGTATAGCCGAGGAAAATTAATTGCAAGAAATACCTCGGCACAGGGCTCTAGACGTTGTTAAAAAAAACACAAAAAAATCAGCATTATTTTTACTTTGTTATGGCGTGCGGCGTAGTCTCTGTCTTCGACGACGTTTATCTACATAGATAGCATTCGCTGCGTCTATTGGTCAAAATCGGCGAGACTTCGTAACGCGCGATAGCAAACCCGAGCAGCAACCGCAGAAAGAACAGAATACATAATAATCACTCCGCGAAATCATTTGAGATATAGTCGTGAGCTTATGTATGTCGCTAAACGTGTGGACCGACTATGGAAAGTCAAACCATCACCTATGTAAATGGGGCTTAAAGGAGTCACCATGCTGTGAATGTGGTCACCCGGACCAAACCATATCTCACATAGTGAACGAGTGCCCTCTGCACCAGTTCCCAGGTGGTATAGCCGAGCTGCATTGTGTGACGGATGCAGCAAAGACTTGGTTAAGGGAGCTTAAGCTGGATATTTGATCCAAGCAGGATATTTGTCTGCCATACGCAATAATAATAACGTGTGGCTGTAACTTTTAATACCTTTTGTTATTCCGTTTTTTTGTTCTTGACTACCTAATCCAAATTCTACATGCATGTTAATTACATAAGTTGTGCACGTCATTGTTGTTTGTTTGAACTTCATCATCATCACCAGCCCATTAACGTCCCCACTGCAGGGGCACGGGCCTTCCCTACGGATGGATAGGGAGATCGGGCCTTAAACCACCACGCGGGCCCAGTGCGGATTGGTGTTTGTACTTAAGTAATTATTATTATTAGCCTCCACCATCACTGCTGAGCAAAGGCCTCCCCCATGTCTTTCCAAGTATCATGGTTCTGTGCTAGCTCTATCCAGTCTTTTCGATAACCGTCGCGATCATCGCGCCATCTTTTCGGGGGTTGGTTTTCGTGCCTAATAAATAAAAAAAAATGTTACGTCATATTGTTTAGATACGAAGCCGTACGCATGTACGACGTGTCCGGGGCGGTTCCGTCGGAAGGACAACTTGGACAGACACATGCGCACTACGCACGGGGAGCGAGAGCCCGACGCGGCACCAGCACCCGCTGCCACACAGAAGGTCAGTCTTCCTTGTCATATACATTGTTGTTAGTGACATCGTAACGAAAACTTTAGGGATGATTCTCCGTCGCAAAAGTATAGAACGAAAAATAATTTAAAAAAATAATCAAAATTAAAAAAAAAAACACTGATGTTACTAACATTCTATCTACTTATATGGCTGATTGTATGTTCTTGTACAGGGTGTAAGTGACATTGTAACATATACTGCGGGGGATGATACAGCTCATTATTCTGAGTTACCTCAAAGAAATTGACTACCAATCTCTGTAAAAAAGTGTCTGCCGCGCATCTTGTCACTAAGTCACGGCGTTTATTTACGCATATAAAAGTAAGTGCGCAATGCAAACAAATGTCAAATAGTAATATTGCTTTTTTAGATGAATTGCTTCGATGTGGCCATTTTAAACCCCCTGGCCTTTCTTTAAAACATTTTGGCACTGACATACTAATAAAGAAATAGACTCACAATCGCTAAGGATTTTTTCTGAAAGAGCTTTCGAACCGTGTTGTAAATACGTATACATTAAATTATGTAGGTAGTATAAGTTCATTTCCTCAAATTAAGATGTTATGGTTGTTAAAATTAAGAGCAATATCGTTTGTACAGTGTCATTCAGTCAGTCGTTACTACGCCCATTGCGACTAAAGTCTATCTTGACACATCGTCGCTTAGTGACATGATGCGCGGCAGACACTTTTCTACAGAGATTGGTAGTCAATTGATTATATACAAGGCGAAAGCATCCTGGATTTGAAATGCATTCTGTAAATGTGTGTACAATAAAATAACCATTCATTCCTTCATTAATATACTCAACTCCTCAACAGAAAGTATCGGTAAAACCGGACGATCCCCCCAACAACACTCGCGAGGAAGAATGCGAAAAGGCGAAACTGGAAGAGCTTAACCCGTTACCCCCACTACCAGAAGCAGAGCTGCAGAAACATCTATACACACAGAAGAGCCAGGTCAAAGAAAGACAGAAGGAGGAACCTATTATGGACAAAACATCAATAATGGAAGCGAACAACGCTAGAGAGAGTGTCATTGTGGGTAACTTCTTAGACAGGAAAATAGCCAGCCCAATACCAGAGTACGTCCATAAAATCAGAAAGGCCAACTCTTTGAGTTGCCGTAGACAAGTTCCACTGCCTCCAATGGACGAGAGAAAGTTTATAGAGCTAGCGGCTAAGGACAGAAACAACTTGGACATTGGACCATTGCCAAAGAACATACAACCGTACAAGAACATTCTAGAAGAGGAAAAGGTTCCAGAGGTGCACTGGAAGAAAAGACTGAATGGTAAGTAAATTACTGTTGTTCGATCATATCGATAGTTGAAACAAAACCAATAGGCCATCGATTGCAATAGTTAGAAATAATACTATTAATAGTTCCTGCAATAGTCAAAGCAATACTAGCGATAGTTCCTGCAATAGTCTAAAGCAATGCTATCGAAAGTTCCTGCAATAGTCAATGCAATACTAGCGATAGTTCCTGCAATAGTCTAAAGCAATACCATCGATAGTTCCTGCAATAGTCAAAGCAATACTAGCGATAGTTCCTGCAATAGTCTAAAGCAATACTATCGATACTTCCTGCAATAGTCAAAGCAATACTAGCGATAGTTCCTGCAATAGTCTAAAGCAATGCTATCGAAAGTTCCTGCAATAGTCAATGCAATACTAGCGATAGTTCCTGCAATAGTCTAAAGCAATACCATCGATAGTTCCTGCAATAGTCAAAGCAATACTAGCGATAGTTCCTGCAATAGTCTAAAGCAATACTATCGATAGTTCCTGCAATAGTCAAAGCAATACTAGCGATAGTTCCTGCAATAGTCTAAAGCAATACTATCGATAGTTCCTGCAATAGTCTAAAGCAATACTATCGATAGTTCCTGCAATAGTCAAAGCAATACTAGCGATAGTTCCTGCAATAGTCTAAAGCAATACTATCGATAGTTCCTGCAATAGTCAAAGTAATATTAGCGCTAGTTCCTGCAATAGTCAAAGCAATACTATCGATAGTTCCTGCAATAGTCAAAGCAATACTATCGATAGTTCCTGCAATAGTTAGAAGCAATACTATTGATAGTTCCTGCAATAGTATATTCCCAACACAACTGTTTCAAACAAGTCAATACATCTATTTTTTTATATTCCTCTGTCCTATTGTAATTCTGATCATGTTACGTTTGTTAGACCATAACATGGCTGTATAGTGTTCACGTTCGAAGGGGTCTGTCGGGTTTTTCCGACATCCATTTTTATTTAGGAAATTTTGTAGAATTATTCAAGTATTTTTCTTTTAATTTCAGATAACGAATGAAGTCTAAGACTGATGGCTTAGTTGGTAAGGTACTTGGTAAGATATTTATATTTTAAATTATTCTTGTGTATACTTAGTGTAACTGATGTTACATATGCAAAGTTGAATGTAAAACATATGATTAAGATGTAAGGGGCAATCAGTCAATAATATGCTCAAAATAATACAGGGTGTTAGTGTCACCGTACCGAATACTAGGGGATGGTTCAGCTCACGATTCTCGAGTTAAGTATCAAGTGGAACTTTCCGTCACAAATAAAACACTAACAGTGTTACTACAAAACACAAACTAAAAATAAACTAGGTTTTAAATAGTATTTCGCGCCACGAAAGAAGTCTGCGGATTTTAATGAAATTAACTTGACAAGTCATAATAATTCTATGCAGAATCTGCGACAGTAGCGCCGCGGCCTTCGGGACTTCTATCGTATACGGATTATATTTGAACATAGTTTATCAAAATCATGAGTTGAATCATCCCCTCAGTATTCGATAAGGTGTCACTAACGCCCATACAAATATGTTAGGGCGTCTAAGACGCGTATCGATTTGTGTTTTAGCTTAATCACAGAATAAAGAATGATACTTCAAATAGAACGCTGTCTCCACCCCGCACCGATTGTTATTGGGCGCCAACCTCTCCCCCTCTGGGTCTTGACGTGACTTATTGTAGATTTGCCTCACATGGCATAGATAACTTGGCCGGACAAATGGGGACGACTGAAGGCTCTCACCCGGTACAAAATTCAAGACAACGGGGCAGAGGGTGTCCAGTTGGGGTGTAGCCCACTATTTAAATTACGAATTTCCATTGATGGAAATACTGGGACACATTCTCCCACTATTTCAAAAAAAAAAAAAAAACGCTGCGTCACCTCTTACTTATGACTGCGTGCGCATAGACACTATTTATTTCCTCTTTAGATAAAATCTCGTACATAGTAGCAATTGACTGTTATTAAAGAGGAAAAAGATTCTCAAAAAAAAAAACGCAGTTGTGTTAAACTGTGTTTTTCTGCCGCAATGGGAATAATGGGATATAATTTAGAAGAAACGACAGTGCCATTATTTCCCTTTTGTATTTCCGTGGAAATAGTGGGATACACCGTCCAGTTGGGCACTTACCTCGGCCCAGGGCGTAGTCTGATCGATATGCGCGGAATGAGGGAAACTGTCGGCCACCCTGGCGCGGTCGTATCAGGGTCAGAAGAGGGTTAAATGACCGTGAGCCTCTAAGGAGCAAGGGAAAGTGCTCAGACTGTGCTCTCGCTCGCAAATACGCGTTTGGCAGCATATGGTAAGAATTTTTGTATGGAAGTCCGTTGGGAAGGAAATTCCCAGTAGTTCAACTGTTAACTACTCGGTAAGACTACTGCGAATACGGGGAATGTTCGGTGTGTGGCTTAAATTAACCATTATGAAGCAACAAAATATTCACAATGTTAGTTCGAACGGCTTTTATACTTTTCCATTCCCTTCCATACATTTTCGATTTAGTACCAATGTTTGCCAACGGCGCTCTTTTTTGTAGTTTGGGTAGGGGCTTTGGTGTGTTGTTACGACCCCGCCGGCGTGGTCGACGATTTCCCTCATTCAGCGCTTATCGCTATCGATCGACAAGGGTCGATTAATTCTTTCAAATATTTTTCCTCTCAGACGACGCCCTGAGCCGAGGTTCGCGCCCAACTGGGCACCCTCAGGCTGTTGTCTTAAACTTTTACCAGGTGAGAGCCTTCAGCGCTCCCCATTTGTCCGGCCAAGTAGTTAATGCCATCTGCGGCAAATCTACAATAAGTCACGTAAAAAAAAGGTGTGTTGTTACACTATTTCGCCATGGAGTAACTAGATGTCGCTAGCCGTATAAGTTCACACATGGAAGTGAGTGACATCTAGTGGCAGTTTGTCGTATCATAAACACTTTAGTACAAATGCTTCCCACTGGCTCCATTTACCTATGGCGTGGGACCGTCTGTTCACATAGTACCTATATTAGTTACTCCATGCTATTACAAAATGAGGAGTTTTTCAGTAGATATAGTAATTTTAGTTCTTTCAATGATAAAGATATGGCGATTAAGTCACTTTTGGAAGTTTATTCAAAGAAATAAATAAAAACGAAATGGATCAGTCCATTTATTTCCATCATTGACTATAAATGATGATGAATGACAGTTTCATTTATGTTGTTTATTTATAAGAAGTATTTAATATGAAAATCCAAATATATGGCATGCCATACAAAGTTTTACTAAAGCTATGTGAACGCCATCTCTGTATAATGATGGAACTAACTGGAAAACTGCTCATTATCATAGTAATTTAAAATTGACATATCCGCCCTTCATACACACAGGCAGCGGGGGCGTTTCGGGTCGGGAATATTTTGTAGGTAATGTTCGAGTTTGTATGTTCAATTTACCGCGCGGTGCGTTGTCATACAGTCATGAGCAATATTATGTACCCACTTTAGGACTCTATCGCACTAACATATTTGACATTTAGTGAGACTTACGGTTCAATTTGTCAAGAAAGTTAATGTGACATGGTACCAAAGTGTATAGGTACATATTAATGCTCGTGACCGTACACGCACATACAGATTAATATTGAAACTTGTTAAGTAAAACCCCGAGATAATGAATTTGTGCTGAACACACCTCGTGGTCTTACTAAGTCTGATGCAGAAGTTGCGCAAGAATTTTTAAATTACTTTATTCCAATTGCAACTACAATTGAAACACTCGCTCCCCGGCCAGCAACGCGGTACCGCTTGTGTGTAGAGAGTAGTAATGGGCGATTTAATGATTCATTCGAAAGTATTCGAATTATTCGGTTGTCCCAAAGAAAACATTTGAATGAATAAAAACAATCGAATAAACGGTCATTCGAATGATTTTTCATCGTGCACATGAATTGAAATTTAATAATAAAATGAAACTACTCAGTAGAACGCTAAAATATTATATATGTGTTATTTAAATTCAAAACTGTGATGTTGCACTCGTTACGTAAACATAAAATCATTCCAATTAATTATTTCGGTTAAAAATCATTCGAATGACTATTTTTTTATTCGACAAATGATCTTTCGAATACCGTATACGGGAATAATTATGTTATTTTTTAGAACAATCGCCCATCGCTAGTCATAGATAGTGGATAGATTCATTGTCTTTGATCTCATACAGCAGTTATATAACCCATTTCTGTGCCCATTGAACTTGGCCACATGATGTATTATTGTGATATTTTTTATTTTAATAAATTAGATATTAATACATTGTCTTATTCAAGTTGTCATACTGTAAGGAACCATTTTTAAGTAAGTAACCAAATATTGTGAAAACCGAGCATTGCTCTCGCAAGTTGATTCTTCATCAGAATTTAATACATAATATTGTAATTTGGTAGGTAACGACAGCAACTGGAACCACAGACTAGTTTTGTTTCATTCTCGGAAACTATAACATAATTAAAATACATAATAACGGGTTCTTACCGCGTTTAAAGTAGGAATAAGGGACTCCCGATATTTCGACACTGTTGCAGGTGCCATGATCGCGGGATGACTGCTGAGATTGGAGTGGAGTAGGTAGATCCATAATTTTCTACGGGCAGACACATCAACAACAACACAAAACAACGATAACATACATAGGAATATAACATAAGAAATTAATCGGGGCTATTATAACATAACATGAACAGCCTATTATAGCTTCAATGAATCGCAGGGGTTACGAAATATGCCTACTCCACCACGCTGCCAAAGAATAAAGAATAATAGTAATAGAACTGTAACTTTCCGCCCCGTACCAATACCTCACCCCCTCTGGGTCTTACTTTAAAGACCCTGTTAAATAGCTGTAAGCCGCTAAGGAGTCCGGGGCAGACGGCAGTGGACTGAGTCTCGCTTTAGGGATTAGGTGGCTCACGGTAAGAACAAGATTTTTGTATGAAGTGTCAGAGGTGAGACGCTGCTCCTCACCGTGAAACATCGAGATTTCTTATTATTCAGGTCAATTTAAGAACAATGTGGTTGTTTTTTTTTGGTGATGGTTTTTTATTTATTGGTGTTGCTTTATCTCCCTTTTCTATACAAAGAACTACTGGCTGAAAAGTTTGGTACATTGATGTATTAACAAAATTTATAAAATAAATATGTCAGCGGGGATGCACAAAAACTTATTTGGTTTTGACAGCACTTATGGTTGATTTGCTTCGGATGGCTTACATGACCGGATAAATGGAGAGTTGGTTATTCCAAAATTAAATCCAATTAAAGGCAATCTCAAAGAGATGACCACGTTTTACCTATTGCGGTGTTACTGCAAGAAGGACATGCACAAAACGTCGTGTTTTATGAAGAGTTAAATAGCTTTAGAGACAGTCGAGAACTTGGATGAGTTAATTTCCAAGCTCTCGCCAAAAATGTTAGCGTGCGCGGACGAGCCAGATTTCGTGTCTGCGAGCTGGCTGTGGAGGAGCTCGACAAGGACCGTCCCAGCACTGGATTTGACCCAGCCGGCCGACTTGACGACAACCGGATTTTACTCCACCTGAATAGACTGTCGGTTTGAGCTACCACGTACCCTCACGCTTATGGCCACCCACCCTAAGAAGACACGTACCGCCAGGCTGGAGTCGCTCACCGGGCCTCCCTCAACAGGGTCTCACCCGGTGGGCTGACTCGCCGGTGGTACCAACACTGACAAGTAATAGAGTCCACGGAAGCCTGCCATGGCGCAACCCTGAGTCCCGCCCGTTGTAGCAAGCCGCACAAGAGGGGCCAAGCCCCGACAATATGAAGACATATAGATGGAAAATGCTATACTAACAAGAAGCGTGGCTCTTCGATTAGACAGAAATGGACAGATTCCTGCATTGTCGCATTATTTGTAATCTATTTCTTTTCACTGCTAAGCAACCCCTCTTTAAGCTCACATTCTGAGCGATCTTTTTCCATTTGAAATTTGACTTTCTATCGCAGTATAAAAGGATTTGTTAAATCGGTTTGAATTTTGAATAGAACAGCAAATATTGTTGTGTCGGGACGATCGAATCCTTAGGAGGTTGTGTTAGTAACCATTCCAACGTCAAGAGGTATTATGGCTGTGTACGATGAAAATGACTTAGTTACTCTTAACGACTTTGAAGCCAGAAAAAAATCAGTACTTGCAACTGCAACAAAACAGTCTCTTAAATAACCTATATGCTTTATGAAGACGCTTTCCTTCAGATTTTCATCATAGAATTACGTCCAAGAGTTAATGACGTTATGTTCGGTGATATAAAATTTGTTACCAATGTCCATTTGGCTTCCGTCGTCACCGTTCTGCACGGTAGGGTCTAAGTCATTTGTATCGGCATATCCACAGTACTCTGGCCTGGAATAAAATTGTAGATTCGTATTATTTGTTTGGATGTTACACACATTTAAATGTGAAATAAAATCAATAAAAAAATAAAAAACAAAGTCGAATTTAATCATCAAATCCAAATCTTTGTAAAAAGAACTTGTTTGATCCTCGTTCTGGCAACAACATTGGAAAAAATCTTCACATCGCCTGTTAAAATAGCCAGATAATGCGAGGTTTTCCTCCTAGTTGAGGCATATTTAAATTTTTAGTTATCGTCTTTCCTATAGGGATGGAAATGCACGCTATTATCACTGTTCTATCTTCCGCTGTTATCCATTCCAAACTTAAACGATATTGTTAGCAAACCAAATGCACAAAGAAGCGATAGCGTGCTGCACCATGCGGCCACATTCCGCAACAAATACTTGCGTTTACCCATGTTTTGTCCAGTTAAAAAATGCGACAGTTTTAATTTTCGAATTCTTGTATTATTTTTTTTCAATATTTCGTCCGCTGTCCCTGCTTCGTCTCGCAAATTTTATTTTCGATTGAGGTCTTGCTAAAGTTGAGCAGCCTGCTGTCATCATGAAGTTTTATGGCCCATTTAGTAAGAAACTATGAAATTTGCGACTACAGTCGGTTCGTAGTCTGGTAAATGTATCTTGATACCTTAATCGTCCTCTCCAGAGTACCATTGTTTCGTCAATGACTGCATAAATATGCAGTCAGCAAACATTAAGACCTGGTATTTACCAGGAAATTTTTCGGTGATCATTAAAAATATATCTCTGATTTTATGTAGTTTGTCAGTGTTATCGTCATTCGAGATTCGACAGAATTTTAGTAGTTTGGGGATGATAGCGGTGCGAGCCCGCCGAATCCCTCTTTGCTTCGTAGATTATGTTCAGCAGAGTTTGTTCAAGTACACAACACAATTTTAATGTTTTAACGTTTATTACACCTCACTCGGTAGGTACTTTCACTAACAACTTTAACTAAACTACAAATCACCATAAACGGCACACACTTAAGGTTACTTAATTATATTTTATAGTTCAGACTCAACCAGTCATGCAGTCAGTTCTTTTGCTCTATCTCGTATATTGGAGTTAATGTTGTCTGTCTCCCGAGTCTCCCGTTTGTGCGCGGGAGCGCAGGCGAGGAACGAACGCTGATTGGCCGACAGTTGGAGTCAGTTTTCAAGCCGCCACACCAGTAATAAAAATGTCTCTGGTTATTGCCGATTCGTTTCTATATAATTTGTTCTTGCTCCAATACAAGATTATATGAGGAACCCTATTCAAACACATTGCCATTATAACTGCCATGAATGTTTTCATTTTCTGAAAGCTGGTATCTTTCTATCGTTTTATAAAATACGTGATTTACGTTTTATATTTTGTTTATTTGTTTGTATGTAATTTCGTGCGTAATTATTTGTCTCAGATACCATTTTGTTAATCATTTTTTCAGTTAGGTACAAATAACTCGTATTTCTTCAGGAGATTTTGCAAACGTGGGTACATGCAAAGTACTCTGTCCCACAAATTCGTCAAAAGTCACGGGACTTTCACTAATATCCTCCCACTCAACTTCATTGTTTTTATTGGTTTGGCAGTGTAACATTGGGTTCTTTATTAAAATATACACTGCATAAACAACCATAATTTATTGATCAGCTGACTACAACGCGTGCGAATGACATATGCTCATACAGCCATACTTTACATCTCCCTTTCTTTGAAAACAAAATAAGAACATTCGTTTTATACAAATTCAAAACTATCAACCATTAAGGTTCTAATTAAATACCAAATCACTATTAGGATTATAATACTAATGCTCTATATGTTATACTTGAGAATTTTAACAATCTCTGTTAAATAGTCAATAATAATATACCAATTAAACAGTTATAACATAAGATACATTAGGCACATATTAATATACAATTATAATTATCAATTTAAGTATTTATCATATTACTAAAGATTAAGTTTATCTGGTGATTTGATAACTCTACCAGACCTAGATACTCGAGGTGCTTGCACTGATGGAGCTATATTTGACCTTCCCATGTTAGTATGATTGAATGTGCTTGGTGATGTATGTTCTGATGATGGGATGGACTTTAGCATAGCTGGTGATTTTGCTTGTCCTGGTTCCTCATGTACTCTTCGTTCATCTGTGTACTTAGCCTCAGGTTCAGCAACCCTCTTGTTGATCTTATGTCCGCATGGGTCTTAAGTATGGCTGTATTCTGTATGAGTAGTGTCATCCCACCTGTCATTTGCACGCATTGCAGATAGCCGCTCAGTGTTACACCCGTGTCCAAAGTTTCATTTTCTGTAGTTATCTTGATTCTATTTCACAAGATGACTCTTATTCTATTTCTGCACAATATTTTTAAGGATTATTATTACTCTCTGAATCACTTGGCGCATCACAAGAAGGATTGTAATCTTTATCACTATTGCTGTCCCAATTATTATACTTCAATACTAGGGGAGCGGGGCCCATTATGGGATAGTTTTCTATAAACATCTTCTATTTCTATAAAACCTTTAATGCATAAATGTTATATTTATATTTTACATTGCTTTAAAATTGTATCCTATCTTTTTTGTAAAGATCTTAGCACATTGCGCGCACGTAAGAACACCATTGATAAAATTGTAGCTGATGGTGGTCGTCCTTTCAGATTATCTCTTTTCAGATCAAGCTCGGTGCGTCGCTGTTCTTCGAATTCGAAGCTACGTTACAAAATGTTACAATATATTTTAAATGACATAATATATTATGCAAAATATCTGCACTATTTTGCATGTTTCCAATATTACTTTTATGTATTTAGGAAATCTTTGTTTCTTGCTTCTTCTGACAGAATCCCAATGAGAAGACAATTTTATGCTCAGGAATACCATTTATCTCAATGTTGTTCTCTCGCATATGTAATTCCACTGTATTAAGTAGTCGAGTTATCTGCTTCCTGATCATTTTGAGTGTCGTGTGCACTGTGTTCCTCAAAATCTTATACTTCCGACACACTTTCTTCTCCGCTGTCTTCTTCTTGAAGCAGTTCTTCTATAATACTATCCCTCAGTGAAAAACTCAGCGTAAAATAGCACTAAAACGAAGAAAAACCAATCGTTCAATAAGATTCCATTAGATCCTTAAAACACCCACCACGCGCGACGGCCGCGGGTGGAAAAATTTGGCACGCATCTTGCACGCATTGGGGCATTTCCCAAGGCCATAGCTTACTTACAGGACTCTCCGATACCGCTCCACCCAAAACTGCCCTAAACTAAAACTACTGCTGAGAGTCCACTGGACGACAGCTAGCAGACGCCCAGCTGTTTACGCGCCGACAGCTCTTCCTTTTCGCGATAGATACAGTTCGAGATCGGTTTTTTTTTAAATCCAATTCTTATCGCTTACTCAAAAAGGCCCTTCATTAGTTGTGACTACAAAGTTTTTGAGGCCCACTGGACGAGGCTTGTTCTTGACAAGTTGACGAAGATGACACTTGCCCGTGAAAGGGATCTTTTGTTCTTAAAATGTACAATACGACTCGCCCCGTCTTTCTTAAATGACATAGATGTAATCATTTATTGTCATAAATAAATAAGTGTAACAAAAAAACACATGTCATTACTTAAAAACTAGATATTAATTACACTTAAAGTTAGTCAAATAGCCCGCCTCGGAGCCTACCCGGCTTAAATGTACCCATCACGCTGGCCGCGTTGCCGCGTTGGATGGCCAGCGAGATGTGCTGAACCAGGTATGATCCGGAGCGGGGGTCGCGACCAAGATCTCGCAGATGTCGCCCTAGTTCTTTAACGAATATTTTAGCTTCCTCGCACCATGGTCTACCCGTCTCCACCGCAAAAGGGACAAACGAATATTGCTGCTGCACAGTACTTAATTCTCTTTTGCTTTGCAGCATTTTCAGCGGCGGAACCTGCCTTCCTCATATCTGCCTTTCTCCTGTGTGGGGTGTGGGATGCTGCAAAAGTACTCACACAGGTAGCGTCCCACAAGAGGGAACGGCCTTTTTTCCGATGGAACCAAAGTGAGGCCGTCCGGGCGCTTTCCATCCATCCTGCTAAGGCCCGGAGGCTCTAGGTCGCACGGCACATTTGCAGACACCAACGCCCTACGAATAATATCGTTAAGGGCGTGGTGCCTGGGGAATCTTCCCGCGCTTCTAGCGCAGCTGAGTCCGTGGTGACCGCTGGCGTCCACGGACGTTCCGCAGGGACAGCGATGGATCTCGCAAACCCTACACCCTAACCTAAAGGCCTAAACCTAAATCAAATCTTTAACTTCTACTAAAAGACTATCCCTTTCGACTTTTTGAGGTCTACCTTAACGACGACACAACCCGAGTTCGCCGGATCCATCGCGAAAGCTCGTGTGGCGTGTATCGCCGCCTCACACCCTAAAGCAGTACCAAAACCAATCTGGTGCGGTTGCAAATACGCGGCCATCGGTTCTCGCACCGCACGACAACCAAGCTTGGCTACGAGGCGGCGATACCCACCACCCACAGCTATGGGTCTTATTCTGCCATCTTTTTGAATGAGAGCGCACAGCGTCGCCCCATACAAATAAGTAAGAAACGAACTGATATCGCTGCTAACTTCGACAACAGTTACTGTCAGGGGAGACACGTCGCTGTCTGGCGATACCGGTGGAATTAAAAGGGGTCGTGATGGTGCCGGGTGCTTTTCCTGCAGAGAATTGAGGGTGTCTTCATTATTCGGTGCAATCTTGTAGTCTGACATGAGAAATCGCGCCGCCCCACCTAAATCTCCCTCATTTAGCCTCTACTCTCTTATAGAGATTAAACGGCCGGGTACCAGAGCATTCCTGTAGCTGAGGGCATGAACTCTCTATATTCCTTTTAACTCTGGTGGTGAGCGAAGCCGTTCCATTATGTTCAGGAATTCGCAATGCTGCGAACGGAAAAGAGAGCAGCTTGAACCACGCGTCTTTAGAGTTAGTCTCTATCAAGTCGCAGAGTTTTCCAGCCGCGAGGCTTCTGTCTCCCTTAGGGACATGCTTCAGCACCCGAACCGTACTTTTTAATAAGGAGAGGCTACCTAGATCCAGGGAAGTTGACTGATCATTTCCCTCTGAAGATGGACTCGAACCACATTCAATGATTTGGTGCGGGTCCACCTCTTTATGCATTCGCCGGATGTGTGTTTTTAATCTGAAATTGCGACGGGTTGAACCAGAGAGGCAGTAATTTTATTTTTAAAGACGGTTCAAAGTTGAAATCCAATTTCTTACGGTTGGTACAGCAGTCTCTTTTCCTTGCTTGTCAACAAATTTCATATTTTCTAATTTCTGTATCGCCTGCTACCAGAATTCATTAGTACATGCCATGCGCTCATATAAATCTTTTTTGAAATAAGAAGTATAATAGTCCGGAGACTTTATTTCGATTGGCTGTGGGTGACCAGGGTAGACGTGTGGTTTAAACAGTTTTCTTCCAAATTCGTTTACGTGTATGTAATTTTCTTTTTAAAGACGGTTCAAAGTTGAAATCCAATTTCTTACGGTTGGTACAGCAGTCTCTTTTCCTTGCTAGTCAACAAATTTCATATTTTCTAATTTCTGTATCGCCTGCTACCAGAATTCATTAGTACATGCCATGCGCACATAGAAATCTTCTTTGAACTAAGAAGTATAATAGTCCGGAGACTTTATTTCGATTGGTTGTGGGTGACCAGGGTAGACGTTTGGTTTATCAATATAAACAGTTTCCTTCCAAATTTGTTACGTGTATGTAATTTTATTTTTAAAGACGGTTCAAAGTTGAAATCCAATTTCTTACGGTTGGTGCAGCAGTCTCTTTTCCTTGCTAGTCAACAAATTTCATATTTTCTAATTTCTGTATCGCCTGCTACCAGAATTCACTAGTACATGCCATGCGCTCATAGAAATTCTCTTTGAAATAACCCTTTCCTGTCGGCATACCGAAATCGTTTGAATTACGTATTTTTTTTACAAATTCTGAATATTATTTTTAAAATGAAACACATATTTTTTTAGATTTTTATTGTACCTAGAACTAGGTTTTTCAGTACCTAGACTTATCTGTACCGTCAGGCACTTTTTTTCAATTATGGGACATTAATTAGGAACTCGTTAAGAAACTATGTCTACAAATAATACAAAATAAATAAATAGCGATAACAATTTTCAGACTTATACCTCGCTATAGACAATCTACAAAACATTTTCTTTATCATTTAGAACAAAGACAAAATAAAAGTATAAAAATCAACAACACAAAAAAAATATTATGTACGTGTAGCAAAATCAAACATTTACCTCGTGGTACTCTACAAAACATTTTTTTTATCATTCAAACATAAATATGTATTACAATGCGAACATTTTGTAAATGGTTTTGACTGTATCTGCCTAATGCTGCAGACTTCAGATCTTCCTCTTTTATTTGAGAAAGTTGGCCAATGTATCCCTCTGTTACCTAACCGCACGTCTTTCAAAGTAGAGTAATTAGATTTTCGTCTCTTGGATGGCCCTGCATTGGAAAAGTTATCTGATGATGTTCTCCTTTTCTGACCAGCATCTTTCTGACTCATCAGTCCTTGGGCAATAGATCGCCGACAGTCTTTTACAGTAATTTTTGGTAATAGCAGATTGAAGATGACGAAGGCATTGACAAAAGCTATGTCCAGAACACCCCAAAATAGTCTATGCCACCATTTTGGAGACTTGCGGTCGACACAATACAACGCTCTCAGGCGATCAGCGGTGTCCACGCCACCCATAAATGCATTGTAGTCCTTCACTGTTTGAGGACAAGTCACTGCAGACTTTGATCCATTTTTCTCTGTGCGTAAGACTGTGCTCTCTTCGGTTCCGTGAAAATTGGACACAAAATGAACCATTTTATTGTTTTTCCATTTCCAATAACCAATATCCATGTCGGAAAAACGGTAATCTGTATCTCCTCTTGTCATTTTAGAATCAGCCGTCATATTAGGTGGAAGCCCCTTTCTGTTACTTCTTATTGTTCCACAAGCAAAAGTGTTTTCATTTTTCAATTTCTCTAGCAAAGATATGGATGAAAAAAAGTTATCAAAATAGACAACCTTACCTTTTCCCCATTCATGTTCTGTCAATTCTAAAACGACTCTTTCCCCCAATCCGTAATCATTGAACTTCTCAGACATTTCTTCGTTTTTTCCTTGATATATCTGAAATTTCTTTATAAAGCCTCTCTGATCAGCCAAACACCACAATTTATAGTTGGTACAGCAGTCTCTTTTCCTTGCTTGTCAACAAATTTCATATTTTCTAATTTCTGTATCGCCTGCTACCAGAATTCATTAGTACATGCCATGCGCTCATAGAAATCTTCTTTGAAATGAGAAGTATAATAGTCCGTCGGAGACTTTATTTCGATTAGCTGTGGGTGACCAGGGTAGTCGTGTGGTTTATCAATATAAACAGTTTCCTTCCAAATTCGTTTACGTGTATGTAATTTTATTTTTAAAGATGGATTCGTTTTCTTTCATGTTTTGCAACCAGATATTTGATTTAACTTTTTAGAAAATTTTACCTGTGGTTTTTTGCTAGATTTCCTCTTATGCGAAATACCACGGTGACCTTTTAATTGACTTGACTTTGCTTATGGAGGTAGTTCGTCGTCTGACAGTTTGTAATTCTAGGCTGGGAATTTCGGGAATTCCTTTCTTAGTGCACCTCTACGGTACCTAAGCTACGTCACTTACAAATTTCAAGGGCCTACGTTTAGCCGTTTAGGCTGTGCGTTGATACGTCAGTCAGTGAGTCAGTCAGTTTCTCATTAAAATTAATAAAAAATTGTCCCTAGCTACGCTGTATTAGGCATACGATCAAATTAAAAAAAAGGGAAAGTGTCACAACCGGCCACACCCCAAGGGCGGTTGTGACAGTGGTTGGGGTCGGTAGTGACAGGTATACAAAATACATCCAAATAGTTTTAATGACTTTTATTATTACAAATAATTAACAGATTGAGCGCCACGTGTATCACCAGTGATACATCATGGTAGTTTTGCCACAGGCCAATGTATCTTTGGTGATACACGGTGAGTGGGCAACTTCAGAGGCCAATGTATTAAGCGTGATACATTAGAGTGAACAATTTGTATGGGTTTTAGAAAGCCTTGGCCCTCACAAATCGTTCCATGTTACTGGGGTGTAAATATCAGTCATACTTAGAAAATTATGTAACAAAAAAGAAACAACTTTTTTTTGTACTTTTTATTATAATTATAAAGACAGAGATCAACTTCTATTACTTTAATTGTACGTTAACATCGTTTATTTCAAGAAACAATTAAATTTAACTGCTTTATTTATTTATTTTTCTTATAAAAAAAATAATTCAAAAACATGCACAATCATTCCACTAACTAGTAATTATTTTCAGTTCTTATTTATCTATAAAAAAATATCAAAAATTTGCACACTTCACACACAAAACACTTTTTTATTTGTGTGCTTCATTGAAGCAGGTTCTGCAGTAAAAATGTCTGCAAACATTGCAAATTGTGGAAACTTGTCTTGCAAGTTTTCTTTTACCGCCTACAATCAAGCCTTTATTGCCATAAATAGCGTAGCAACCCTTGCAGCGTCCTCTCCTTTTTTTGTTATTTGACACATTGTCGATCATCAAGTGGGTTTTGGGACGTGGGCCTGATCTTGGTGAATCATCCCGAGTATCATTGCCATATTTAGTCAACATTGCATCGATGACTTCTTCCCTGAATGTGGTGATAGACATTTGGGGCTTTCGAGTGTATTTGTTGTATAAAAAGTGGGCATTGACAAGCGAGGTTCCCCAAACTAGCTCTATCAACAGCTTCCTATACCACTTCGTGCACCGGCGGAGTGCAGAGCCGTAGGACGCCATTTGGTCGCTTACGTCAATTGATGATTTTCCGCTGTTATAATCCACTATACTCTCAGGCTTCCATACTTCAGGCCTTCTCTTTGTCTTTACTTTTACGAGTTTCTTTGCTGAATGTGCCGTTGAGAGCGTAGCTACGTTGCGTCTGTCCCTCCATTTGTTGACTGCTATCTTGCCGTCTATGCTTTCCATTCCGATCACCTCTCTTTTCTTCAAATTGGCTGTGACTAATTCCTTCGGTAGATGTTTTCTGCTTAGTCTTAGCGTTCCAACTAGTCCAGTTTTCCTATGTATCAGTCGATAGGCAAGTGGAACACTTGTATTATAATTGTCCGTGTAAAGGATACGTCCATGATCCAAAAGTTTTTGTGCTAAATCCATGCAAACTTTTTCTGAAACATCCTTCTGATCTGTCTTTCATTTACCACAATAAATTATAATATTCCAAGTAAACCCCTTATCCGTACACAGCTTGAACAATTTGATCCCGTATTTGTGTCTTTTATTTGGAATATATTGGCGAAATAGTAGTCTTCCTCGCCAGGGGATAACACTCTCGTCAATGCAGATTTTTTGTCCAGGCGTATACACCAATTGATAATTGCGGATAAACATGTCTAAAACGTTTTGAATCTTCGCTAAACGATCATCTTTTGGCGCCTGCTCATTATCGGAACAGTGTAAAAATTTTAGAATTAGCTCAAACCTATTTCGGGCCATAATTTTGCGAGCTAAGGGTAATCCGTATAGCCTGTGCTTTCGCCAATAATCCCTTATGTTCGGTAATTTTACCAGGCCCATCCATCCAATCAATGCCAGGAATCTATACATTTCAGGTGCATCAACAGGACGCCACGAATGTGTTCTGGAATGTGCTGATATATCGACCTCTTCACTAACAAGGTACTGCGTAGCATAGAGATTTGTCTGATCTACGAGAACGTCAACAATGTCTCTAGTAAGCAGCAACTCGTAAAAATCAAGAGGATTACCCATAGCCCACATTTGTTGATAAATGTCTTTCAAACCTTCAACGTCTGTGAATTCATCAGATTTTGGAGGATTATCTCTTGGCATACCCCATTTTACATTTTCGATGAGATTTTTAACTATTTCGTCTTCAGTATATTGACTTGTAGCCCCTGAAGAACTAGGTATGTTAGGAGAATCTGCTCGTCGTGGTATACTGAACCTCAACCTTGATAAAGGGATGTTACTGGAGCTGTCGCTGTCACTATCGGTGCTTAGGTTGTCATAGGGCCCAATACTAATTTCGGGTTCATAATCTGGGTCATCCATAGAATCATCGCTTGAATAATCCATTGTATCGTATTTATCACTCACACACTAAATCTGGAACAATACATAAAGAAAAAAATGTAGTAAAACTGGGTTTTACTACATTTTTTCCTTTGTCTTCAACTCCAAAAATCTTCCTGCTTCTGAAATCTGAAAAAAAATAGAAAAAGAACCTAAAATTATAACAAAATTAAGAAAAAAGAACGGAATGTAAAGTGTATCATAAAGGATACATTTGGCCCAGGAGTTTGTTTTGCAGGTGTGACGTATTCCAGGGCCAGTGTATCTTATGATACACATACAAAAAAAGGGGGTAGGGTACATGGGGGAAGGGGGGGGGGTCAAGTCCCCATAATAATTAACTACCAAGGGAAGTTAAATACGCAAGAAAAAAAAAAGAGTGGTTCACGATATTTTCTCAAAACACGCCAAGGGTGGCGCTGAACGTGTTAACTGAACACAACATAATCTTCTTCTAAACAAAGTTAACAATCACTTTATGGCAAAAAAGCGAAAACCTGTGATTACTTCTCTTCTTACAACTAATAAGGCACTGTAAAATAAAACAGTCTTCTTTATAATCAGTCAAAATGTTAGGTTAACTACTACAAAGAAAAAATAAACATTTATAAATGTACCAATTAATATACTGAGTCAAATTCAACATGTTATAAATGTGATGGGGATATCACCTGCGCACTCTACGCGAGACCAGAGCCTAAAACTAATAAAGCACTTACCATGTAACAGTCTTCTTTAAAATCAGTCAAATTGTTAACGAGACGGGGCTGAGATTGAAGCAGTCTGTGGAACCCGGACTATTTCAGGCAAAGAAGCAGGTGGCGTGACTAAGGTTGTTGTTTCACTTATCTGAATTTGGTCAGTAAATGGAGTTGAAGATTCTCCCGATACAGAATCCGTAGGTGGCAACATTTGATTGTTGAGTCCAGGACTGTTAACAAAATTAGGAACGCACAGAGCGTTGATTGCACTAGATGGTCCTGCCGAAACGTTATCCTCAGTGTCAGGGTTTGGTCGATCCGTTACAGAAGATGGCGCAAAGTCAATTTCTTGGAATAAATTACGATTAAATGGATAAATACCAGTTTTGATGAAACCTGCCTGAATGTTTGATTGTGTAAATGCCTGAGGCATAGCAGTCTTGACGACACCTGGTATGTCGTATATAGTCATGGTCTTGCCAGGGTGACTTTGCATCCATCCGTCACAAGCAGCATTTATGGCATTTTTGAATGGTCCAAAGACAGATCGGTCTAATGGCTGCAGCTTGTGCGAACTATGTGGAGGAAATGAAAACAGGGTAATGCCATTATCTTTGCAAAAATCCAGGGTATTGATATGGACATGAGAGGAATGATTGTCCAGCACTAATAAGACTTTTTGTGTGAACGTTGGCAAATGTTCAAGTTATAACAAAAAAAAAAATAAAAGGCAATCTATCTTTGTACAAATCGAACAACAAAACTTACTTTTGACTTTCGAAAATCAATGTGGCCTCCTGCTTACGTTACCGTCACACGCCGGCTTGCGTTTAGACTTGCATGCCGCTTGTCTTTCCCCTTGCATCCCTTCCCGCGATCTGTGTAGTTTCGCTGTTATAGCGACTGTCACTACCGTACCCTGGCACAATCGTACCCAGCTTACCCTATAGGATGATGATTAGTTACTTATTATAAAATAATATTTTTTCTAAAGAAAAGCAAAATAAATGGCACAAATATTTTTGAAATATAACAAATAACATATCTTTACATTTTAAATTTAAATAAAATTGTTCCACTGCTGGGTCTTATTACTTATATTAAAAATGATGCAATATTGTTACTTATAAAGTAATTAAATTCACTTACATGGCAAAAAGTTTATAGACTTCACCCACTTCACTGGATCCACATAGAAAGTTCTACCGAGATTCTCACTGTCATGTCCTGTAGAATATACAATATAGATAGACTTTACTCCGATACACGCCTCTGCCGCAAAGCGATTGCTGTCGCTTGCCTCTCAATTTTCCTGGTAAGGCGCTTATGGAGTTTCTTCCATGCGTTATAGGCCAAAATTATTGCGCACATCACAACAACTGCGATTATCAAGTACCTAATGCTCTTCATGAGAATAATCGCTGGCCTACATTCCAGATTGCGCTTGGTTTCTTTGTCCATTTTAAGCAATTATTACTTCCTCTTTGACCTCTTTGGAAATCTGTTTGACCATTTTATATCAAAACCTGAAAACGCTAAAAAAAAGAAAACTGGCAGTGGGTCGCCATAAGAAGCTATGTCTTAGCTTTGTCGGAAAAGTGTATTATTACTGTTTAGTTATAGTGTGTAAGGTTCTTTAGGAATATTGAGAGACACACATGTTAACAGTTTAACGTCAGAAAATATATTAAAAAAAAATAATAATAATAATAAAAAAGTTTATTTAGTTTGTTTATTGAATTAATAAGCGTCTTAAAAACTAAGGGTACATAAATTGGGTTACATGCGCACTCCTTATTTTAAGAGTGCATTAAACTGATGCATTCATCATGTGACTTCGTCACACCTACACCACACGAGCATGCGGCACAGATTTTTGTTACTGATAAAAGTTAAACAATTTTCAGAAAAATATAGTATCTAGGCCTAAAATAAGTCATATCTGTCATTTTATTTAATCAATTATCATGGGGGTCTAATATGGGGTGGGTTACCTAGGATGACCACTGTGAAATAAAAGTACACAATTTTATAAAAAAATATTGAAATTCAAAAATATCTTTATTCAGTAGGTAACATAGTTACACTTTGAATCGTCAATTTTTACATAACGAACGTCTCATCCGCTTAAAACTACTGCAGCTTCTCACAACCTGTATAGCCGGGGAAAAGAAGCTGCAAGAAAAACCTCGGCGTAAGGCCCTAGAAATTCTTTAAAAAAAAAATATAAAATATTATACAAGTGAGTAATTTAGCTGCCTAATATCCATAGAACACTATTACTCCTGGCGGAGAATAATGACAACTCCGTATAAAGTGGTTCGATACGAGAGCCATCTAGTTTTGGCCCACGCTAACACAGAATAGCGCGGGAATTACGAATCGTGGCCTCCACGTTGATCATTAATTTAAAAATTTAGGTTTTTTTCACTTGTAAGGAAACTCGATGTATGTTCTTGGAAATTTGAAAAGAACAAGAGTTTAAAAAAATCCAAGAACATACATTAAGTTTCCTTACAAGATAATAAATAAAAACAACAAGTACTGAGAAAAGTATTTATTTATTCTTCTTCACTATAATTGAAATTGAGCCTTAATGTTTATATATAAAACTTCATTTCAATTCTCGTCGTTCGTACACATACTCATTTTTGTAGGCGTACCGACGATGTGGCATGTGGCAATGTCGCACGTTGTTGCTCCGGTGTAAACTTATGCAATATTATATTCATTTTTCGTTGCAAAGCTGTCGCAGATGTTGTTCTGAAAATTCTCTATTTTTAAGAGTATAGAATCTTTTCATACAAATAAAGAAAACGCTATGTATATTATACAATCAATGTTTTTCTCTTTGTGAGAAGGGCAGGCATTCAAAAAAACAAAATTAATTGATATTTTCACAAAAAAAAAACAAAAATATTTGTTTTTCAAAATTGGCTTACAAAGCTATCGCTTTTTGAACGTCAAAAATTAAATTACATATTATGTACCTAGCTGTAAAACTACTACCACATCGGAATCTGTAACGCTGAGGGAAAGACGTGGCCAGAAAACCTCCCAGCACAGGGCCCTAGTCCTACTGTTTCATGTTTTCCTTTCTTTTTTTTTAAATCCAGTTTGTATTACATAATTTATAAACTTAAATACAATGGTATTCCAATTACAGTCGGTGGAAGGAAAGTGAAAAATAAAGAGTTTATGTGGTTTCCAGAAACATATAGAAGTAAATCGTCTGCGTATTGTAGTATATTAGCATAAGGCTTCAAAACACACTCCAAATCCGAAGTTATAAATATTATACAAAACGGGGCTTAAAACAGAGCCCTGTGGTAGGCCCTTCTAGACGGTTCTACATAAGTGGTTTGAGTCTACCGAATATTTAATATATCTTTCAGATAATAAATTGATTACAAAGTTTACCAAAACAATTGGTACATTTAACATACTAAGTTTTTTCATAAGGATTGAGATAATTACATTATCGTACGCAGATTTTATATCTAAAAAAGCACCGAGTATAGATTCATTTCTAGAAAAGGATAATTTTATGGTAGTGGTAAAGATACTTAAACTGTCAAAAGTGCTTTTACCTTTTCTAAACCCGAACTGACTACTTGATATAAGGTTATGATGTTATAAGAACCCCTCGAGTCTAATTTTAATTAAATGTTCGGCAATTTTGGCCAAGACAAGCCAATGCAATTAGACGATAAGATGATGGATCAGTACGAACCTTCTTAGGTTTCAATAAAAGAATTAAATCCAGAGTTCTCCAAGATCGAGGCACAGTCCCATTCGTATAAATGTTCTTTCTAATCTCATTTATGTGAGCCTTTTCATTTAAAAAAATATTAATTAGTGTAGCACTGCACTCCACACAATTAACAAGATTTTTGATAACTATTTAAGATTTATATTTTTTTCGATGTACTCTCGCCACTCAACAAAAGAGTGATGACTTTCAATATCTTTTGCTAAAAATATTCTTTCGCAGAGGCTGCAGCTCGTCACAGGAAACTGTTTAATTTAAAAACCCACACACGTAAGCACACGCTATAATTTCACCACTTTCTTCGTTTAAAGCATCCTCCATAGGTTCATACAACATATGTGCGACAAATTATTTAATATAGCTGTCTTAAGCCCAGCCACAAACTGCCCGGTGGTAGGGTTTGTGTTGGACCCACAATATCCTCGAATGCAGCCAAATAAAGTTTCGAGTGGCAACCTCCTTGTTGCCAAGCTCAATTTTTTTTGTTGTTGGACAATTTTTTCCACAAAATCTCGACACCATTTAATGTCCATATCCATCCTTCTTGAGAGGGTGACTTTCGAGAGCACCCAACAAAAGTCAAATTAGAAAAAACACTTTCATTTTTTTAAATGCTCAATATAGGGACTTGTTTGTGACAAATTAGTTGCGTGAAGCTTTCCCCTTCTTAAATCAGCTTGCTCGCTATTCAAACTGTCGAATAATTTATCCATATTGCTGACTAAATCCGCCGTCAATGCTCCCTCAGCAGGAAGTTCTCCTGAAAAATAAGTTGATAGGTAAGTATGATAATGATAAGACATAGCTATTGAGTCTTAAGGAAATAATCATTCTTTTAGTGTTTATTTTTAAGCGGTCCTTTAGTTTGTTAGTTGTTTTTAGTCTAGTTAGGAGTTATACATCATTAATTAAAGATAATTATCTTTTTAATATTATAATAATATAGTTTCAGGGGCTTTGCTGCGGGAATAAGACATCCGCTTTCGCCAGGTTGGTGGCAAACGATCGCTTCCACCACCACCAACGATTACAACTAAAATTTAGATCTTAAATAATAGCATGATCAAGAATATGTTTTTCCTTTTATATCGAGGTTTTTATTCTTGCAAACATTCCTGCAGCAACAGAGTGGCTCAAAACTTGTGCTGCTAGGTTTACTTTCATTTTTTGCTTATTATTGGGGTTTAAATGTTCTTTCTTTAAGCACGGTGCAAACACGAAATTCGGGTTAGTATTGTCAATTTGAAAAAAAAAACAAAACTTATATGGCTCCACTTCGCAACACCTGTAAGTAAATCATTTTAAGTTTTATATTTCTTAGCGCAATTCGAAAAACATAAAAATAATAAGTGTGCACGGTTTATTAAAATTATTTTGAGCAGTTTTACATTCAGGATAAACTGCCTCCATCTTTGGCATTTGTTGGTCTGAGCCAGTGGCGTAGCGTGCCTTGTCGGGGCCTCGTATAAAAATTTTTTTGGAAGCCCTTATATGGAGGTAAAGATTTTTCACAAAAGAAAAAAAAATATTGTGAGAAGAAATATTTATTTATCACATAATTTACCCATTTTACAAATAAAAATCGAATTTTAAATATTCACTCTCCTTGCCTCTTTTTCGGCAAACTGATTTATTAAATCATTTATGGCTGATGATGATTTTAGTTTTTCTAAAGTTTCTGCCTCTATGGACAATAGTGAGATGTCTGACAGCCGTTCTTGTCCCATCGAAGTTCTTAAGTAATTTTCTATTAGTTTTTTGCTGATCAGTATGAGTGCTTTCTCAGTTTGGTTAGGACTACTAACTAGAGCACAAAAAAACGTCAGGCCCATCAGTCAGGCGGAATGCGGTTAAAAGAATGAAAACAAACATTTCATACAAAATCTGACAGCTGTAATAGCCCAGCAAAATTATAAATCACCAATTGTTAGCTAACTGCAAGTAAAATATGACCTTTTGAAATTGGTCGCACAGCTCAAGTTTGTTTACCTACTTCTGTCAGGTATAGAAACTAGCACGTGGATTTGCTGGGTTGATTGGCCTTGCAGTTCAGTTCATAAGTGTTTTGAAGTAAATAAAAACAAAATTACCTCTTCCTGTTTTGCCTGTTGAATGTATATTCGAAGTATATTCAATGTCATATTTAAAACTTAAACCCACCCACTGGACCTTCGGCGATGGGATTTCAGTGATGTTGCTGAAAACAAAGGACCTCGAGGTTATCACCAAGTTGGTGCAAAAATATGCACGAAGAATTGCGAGGACTCATCTCGGCAGATAATTCGAATTATATAATTTAGAAGAAAATTAAATTATTAAAATATTCGGGCTCATCGATAACCCTGCAGCGTCATTTGTGATGTCATAAAATTACGTTGTAAACGTCTGAAACCACAAGATGTCGCTACAAGCCTCGTTTGGTCCGAAATGCTTCGTTACAATTTCCTTATCTCCTATTCTTATGCATGGATTTTCTGGTGTTGCGCCCAGGTTGGATAAAGTCCTCCTATTGACTCCATCCATATCGCACACTGTAGCTGAAATATTAACTTCAGCTTCGAAGCATTGCTTTAAAACCTGAAATACGTTAGAAGTTGAAAATTTTTTTTCAATTTATCGACGGAAATATCAGCGCACAGCTAAAACCGCTACGCCTAGAGACTCCAAATTTGACACATAGGTTCCTTTTGAGGTGTAGGGGAGCACTAAGAATGGATTTTGCGTGCAATATTCCCACGGGAATGGGAAAACGGGAACCACGCGGGTAACGACGTGGTAAACAGCTAGCTATAATATAAACCATTTTGACCTGGACGATCATCTTTGAAATTGGAAATCTACATTTAGAAATGTTAAGAAGCCCTTCAACTACTTTTTTTCACCATCTACTCCTAGCGCCGGTTCTGGTCCTGGTTTCTTTAGTCCATCGGGTCTGCGCCCACTGATTTTGTCCAATATTGTGGTCTTGGGAATAGCATATTCTTTGCATATTTGTCTTATCGATTTATTCTTCTCTCGAATTTCATTTAACACTGAAATTAATTATAATATTTGCGTACACCCGAGTATGCAACATCAGGTTTAGATCATGTCTAAACTTATTTTCGGAATTAAACTGACTTTGGCTGAAAGGCAATGCAAACAAAATCACCTGTGCTACATTCGGTAGGCTGTTAAGCAAGGAAATATAATGACTAAGTAGTTCTTTGTTCGCGTTACCTCTCCTACCGGCCAAGATTATGATTGTACTATTTTCTAAGAATTTATATGAAATTATTCTTTTTAAAATGTCTAAATAGGAGGCACCCGGCATACAATTATTAATTACTCAAGCTCAAGAAATGGCTAAGTTGTAAACGCATTGTTTTGCCAATTTCATCACTAAACATAATCATATTTTGCGCTCTGTTTACCGGCGTGGGCGCCGCCTGCCCGGTCGCCGACAAGAAGGACGTATTATTGTCATTAACAATGGGTGTGAGGAGCAAGTCCTACGCCGCCGGTACCAGCTGATGGGCCGGCGCGGGCGCGGACAGCGGGGAGGACTCGAGCAAGCCCCTCAGTCGGCGAGGATGAATGCTTGCTACTACGAGGCATGCCTTTTAAGTTTTGTCGTTTGAAGTAAAAAAAACAACTATAACCTTGTAGTAGTACCTTTTATTGTTTTTCAAAGTATTCACCACGAAGTTTAATACACTTTTCCATTCGCTCGAACCAGTTATAACATTTATTCCACTCCAAAGTGGAGGTGTTCAAAATGGCTGACTTAAAACGCTACGCTCTCTATGGCAGCAATGATTTCTGTGAGCAGAAAAATATAATCGGTGAGCAGAAATAGCTAATTGGTCAGCAACTCATGGTCAGCAAACATTTCAAAATCAATCAGCAATTTATGTCATTCTGGATGGCTGTAATTATTTTTGTACAGCATATTAATTATATAAGCTGCAATCAGCTGCTCATGTTTAATAAAATTTTGGTAAGCACTCAGAGTGTAAGCAAAAAAATGCATTTTGTGCTGCATATAAGAGTAGCAAAAATACTTTACTTGTCATGCGCAAAATGGGCGCATTCCTTACAAAGATTATTTAATTTATTTACTCTCTGAGTGGATGTGTTTTTTTGGGTATTTATTATTTATAGAAGTGTAAATTAATAAAAGATTTTTTTATTATTATAAAATATAATTGTAACTTCTTATACAATGCAACTTCTTATACAATGTGTTAAAATTAAATATAAACAAAATGTTTCATTCTTATAATTATAAATGAGATCAAATCAAAAAGTTATCAAACGATTAGGAAGGTTCTTGAAATCAGCGTATTATTATTATTAGCTTAATAATTTTATTGTATTATCAATGCCCGTTTAGCTTTTGACGGACGGCCACGTTTTCTTTTTTCCCCTATGGGAATATTTTTAGCTTCAAGCGGAGGAACCACATACTTTAAGCGAATCGCCAAACCAATCACGTGCTTGCATATATATAAATTAAAAAAAGCTGGACAGTCACATCTCCCTTTTATCCAATCGTTTCTTTCAATTGGCAAAGTGACAAGCCACTTGCTGAAATTTTGTTTCTTGAAATCGTCAAAACTTTCCCATTGTGCGTCGAAAACTTCACAATTAGTTGCTTGAGCAGCAGGAATTTGGTAATAATTGTATTTGTCGTCTTTACGTAGCAGGGTCACCATTTTTGTTTTTTTTTGCCCACTGGTAAGCTTCAGTCCAGTGCTTCGTAGTTAAAGAGGGTACGTTGGCAATGTAATTGTCTTCTGGGTTAGTAATATATTTATTAGACCACTGGTTTACCATTTCTTTTGCAACCACCAAAAACCTGGACAAAGGGAAGCGTTCTCGGAGTGTATTGCTATCCTTTATTACTCTGTTAAAAGACTCCAAAGCGTTATTGGTTGATGGAGAGTTGGGAGCCGCTCCCAGGAACCAATTGCGGTTTTGTGTTAACCACTGTGCTCTGAAATACGTGACAAATTCAATCTGATCTTTATATTTTTGCAGAAATGCTTCGGAAGCTGCGTCAAATATATTCTCATCTGTAATAGAATGCAATGAATCAACATCATTTAAGATATTATCACGCAGCACCTTGTTCTTAATCCTTTCTATCCTCTCTTGAATTTTTCTTTTTGCGTGTGCCCAGCACATCCGAACTACGACATGTTCTCCAAAAACTTCTAGAAATGCATTTTGTATGCTTTTAGCAGCATCACAAACCAATACTTTTGGATTCCAAGAACTTTCAAAAATTTCTTGTATTTTGTCCTTAAGTCCTTGGAACATCAATTTGAAATCTTCTTTTTTTTCATTACTTGAAACCGTTACACATAGAGGGTGGAATTTGCGGTTTTGGTCCGTGGTTCCACAGACCAATACAGGAAAACCCTGCCAGATGAGCTTGTACGTGGCATCTGCATGAACGACGCTGGCATCTTTGGAAATTTCAATTAAATATTTAGTAGACATAACAAACCGAAAAATGGGATTTTGTTCATCACTGTCATCAATTCGGTAACAAAGCACAAAAACTTCATGCGGATCCAAAGGAAGACTTGAGTGTGAATGAATCCAAGCTTCAAGCTCTCCTAAACTTATGGTAGATTGGCCGTATATAGTACGACGACGATCACTCAGATAATTTCTTAACTGAGACATTTTAGGAACTTTGATATTTTTCATTTTTAATAGACTTTCCATTATAGCTTTTGGTTTCATTTTTAATTCAAATAATCGATTAATTTCGTTCTTCACGGTGTCACTCAAACCGTACGACGAGGTAAACTCCTTCTTTTCATCATGGTCATGATCAGCATTCGTTTTGAACATTAACACTGAATCTGAGGTGCTTTCGAATAACAAATACATTCTTGTAGAGCACTGTGGACCACGACGTTTCAATTTATTGCACCTATAGTATGTCTTTTTTCCTTCCTCTGTTTGATGACAATAATTTTTGGACCAAGTACGTTCAGCTTTCACGAATGTTTTGGCTTGTTCGAAGTTATCAAACTTTTGAACTAACTTCCAGTCCAAAGACAGTTTTGGTTTCTTCTTAGCCACCAGCATCGATTCTTCACTGTCAGTGCAGCATTCCGAATCCGATTCGTAGTCGGGAACTAGTTGTATTCCTTCTTCAATAAAATTATTATCCATTTTACTAGGAAAGTACAAAAACCACACAAATCTCTTTAAAACACGTTGTTACCACTGCAATTTGACTGTTAATAATCGCCGCATAATCATCGAATGACAATACTCGCACGCGATTGGTTGCTCGTGTCACGCGCCTGCTCTTGCTCCGCCCACTTTTAACGTACATTGCCGCTTTTTCCACAAAAACGCAATCCAAGTAGTTATTTTGCTCACCATGTTTTAAATATGCATACCAATCAAATATACTCTTATAGACATGTTTTTCTGCCGCTCAATCATGAAATCTTGCCGCTCAAGTAGTTATTTTGTGGACTGAATGTTTATTATGCAGACTCATGTTATTGTTGGCTGCCTATGTATGATTTAATTTTTGACCATTATCAAAATTAGTTGCGGAACAAGAATTGCTGCCTGGTTTTTTTTATTGCAAACAAAATCTTTGTATGCTGACCAAATTATTTAAATGCTGCTTTTGGGTGGCTCGCCAAATTTGATAATTGCTGACCATGTAATTACTTCTCTATCATCTATAGTAAACGTGGTGCGTTCAATAGTTAATCGAATTAATTACTCTGATGGACGATTATGTTGACCGTAAACACGGATACGGGATACATATTTCGAACAGAACTATGATTTTCAAAATAAATTTGCACAATTTGGAATCGTTGTTCAGGCGTCAGTCTATTCATGTTGAAATGCCAAACCAAACTAAACATAAATCACTTGAGAGCTGACAAAATGGCCGCCAGTTAAAAAAGTGTTGCCAACTTAAAGTTCTATACCTCTAAAAAAACACCCGTTATTATCCATCGGCGGCCGGGGCTGTGGTTCCGTCTCACTCCTACATCGGTTGCTGTTTGCCAACATATTTTTACTGTGTATCCACGTTTCGTCGAGATAACGGGTCTTTTGTTAGCACCAAGTGAGTCATTTTGTTTCATATGGCGTAAATATTTAGCCCTCCACGCTTGTATTTGGGGTTGTACGACTTTTATATTTAGTATTATTAGTTTATAACACCAATTAATATCACCTTTCAGAAGGAGGGAGTTCAGTGAAACGAGAGAGTTCAGTTCACGAAAGTTCGGATATATTGTCAACACATAACTTAACAGAATTGGTTACATTTACGTTAATCGATAATTAGTTGTGCCTGTGGCACATGTGATGCGACGGACGAAGAGGGAACGACTGACGTCCCTCGGCGCTCGCACATATTGCATGGTTTCATTTTCAAGGACATGGATATAGGTAGCCTACAGGGTCTTTTTGGTAACATCGTTTAAATTGGTAGCCTAAATCACTTTAATTATTTTTCTTAATGTAGTTTCACTACCAGTATAATTAAGGCAGCCGCCAAGTTTTGCGCATTGTAGGAATTTCTTTTCTCGCCGTATACATTGAATGAATGATATTTCTTAATGCTGTTAGTAAAAATCTGTTAAAATATTCCTTCCTGTGCCTTTTTGCTTTGGTAGGAGTTCTCATTTTGCTGCCACTTGTTGTTGCTGACTCATGCTCTCGTCGTAATTTTGTCACAGTATTTTTTGCAACGCCTGTGGCACAAGCCACACTTTCCGTGACTTTGGTAGAATTTTGCAAAATATTCAAAATGTCTATATGTATAGTTACTTCGACATTAAAATGTCCTCAGTAGTGTCCGAAGCACTTATTAAGACACGGTTAAGACACAAAGCATCAAAGGCGCCGCCGCCGCGTCTACCGCGGCCGAGTCGAGCCGACGACTAGAGAGACAGAGTAATGCCTACTTTATTGGCGCGCGTTGCCATTGACCCGTGCGGCTATTCACCTGTGCATAGATGAAGTTGTAGGTACGCTATTATTTATTGTACACAATAAAAAAAAAAACTAAAATTTTCATGAATTTTGCGACAGGAAATTCCACTTGATATCAACTCAGAATCATGGTCTGAATCATCCCTCATAGTTTTCGCTACGGTGTTACTTATACCCTGTATACGTCTCGTCAAGAAATACGACTGGTCCGCCTTCGTGGCGATTTTGTCCCAAAATGTTTATGTATCTGTATCTCCAAGTTAAAATACGTATCATGTCGTTTTCCATTAACCTTTCGTGTACGAGGTGAATAAATGTTACGCCGTATACGAGGTGGGGTCCAGTGGACCCATGTAAATGTTATTATATCTTTTAAAAGTATATAAAACTAATTTATTCATATTTTAGGGTATTTTGGTAATTAATTAAAACAAATAAATGTAGTTTAGTAAGCAAAATTGTTTAATTTTAGAAAAAATGACATTAAAAATTATATTTTTTTTTTTAGAATTTCTTGATACGTCGAAAGTCCTCGCCAGTTTGTCAACAACGTCAACACCACTCTTCGTTTTATTATAGTAGGTTATGATTTCGGGTTTATTTTTATCACCAGTTCCTTCATCAATTGCAGCATCGTGATGTAGGGTTGATAGTAAATAAACCATCTTACGAGGCTTGGGCACGTACGATACCAGTGTGACGTCATTTTGAAAACCAAATAATGATGTGATTTCATCTCGCCTTGTTTTGAAATCACAAGGGATACACGTTTTGTTTGCTCTCAATGTCCCGACTAATGTTAATTTTTCATCGCTCAATAAATGTGTAGCACCCTCTAAACTTGTAAAAAAGTTGTCTATGGTGATGTTTCGAGACGAACCTGATACAGGTAAAACCATTCTTTTAACGACGTCTAATGGTTTATTACTGAGTGCGTAAGGACTGTCTTCAGGTTGTTTTCCACAGTATACTTCAAGTTTTTGTGTATAAAACGTGCTGCTGTCAACTAGAGCATAGATCTTTATGCCATATTTGGCTGGTTTGGACGGGATGTATTGACGAAAACTACATCTTCCTCTAAATGCCACCAGTTCCTCATCCAATGTCAGGTTCTCGGTTGGTGAGTATATCTCGTCACAGTTTCGTACGAAATATTCAAGTATTTCCCGAATGGGTGCGAGGCGATCCATCGACGCCCTTTGGCTCCTTGATAGCATGCTGTCAAACCTCAAATTATTGAGCAAGAAAGCAAACCTGTTTCGACTCATTGTCATGGGGAATATTTCTAAACCTGTGCCATCCTTATTCCACAAATCATTGGTATTTTGACGTCCGGAACGGTTCAATCCAAATTTTTTAAAGTAAGATTCTACGTTAGAGGACGTTGGTCTGTCTATGTCTGATTTATAAAGATTTTTCATCACATTTGACCACAAAGGGAATTGGCGCATCAAACGTGTTAAGGTATCAATAAATCCTGGGAAGTAATATAAATTATCATGATTACCTGAGTCATCGGCATCATCAAGAGTGATTATAATTTTTTCAGCATCAATTTTATTAGAGAACCATGTTGGATATTCTTGTCTAGATGTAATGATACTCTTGCAATCAGTAGTTTTACATTTCATAGTACTTTCAAATATTGAATAACTTGAATCCTCAATAATTGTATTCAATTTATCGTTTTCTATGATTTCGATTTCTGTATCTTTAGTACAAAATGTGCCTAGATTTTTTAGTCTATTTTTGGCACTTTCACACCTCGTGGGACTGCCATCATTATTCATGCCGTCTCGTTGATTTAAACAAACAATAATTAGATCTGAAATAATCTCTTTTGCTTTAGCATAATCATCGCAACTTTTTAGTTCAATAAGGCATTTTATATAAAAAAAATTAACTCTGACGTCAATATGTTTGAAACAGGACAAGTTAAATAATATTTTTATAAAATGACTTGTGTCTATACGTATATAACATGCATCACTCGCTTCTTGATTGTCTTCTAATTTTCTGTATGAGTCATCAACATATTTAGTAGTAGAAACATGGTCAGTGAAAACCTTTACGACTGCTCCGATTAATGCGGAAGAATCATCTAAAATGACTTCGTTCGGAGCAGGGTTATGTTTTTTCCAATCTTCGAGCCAGTGGCATATTGTATCCATCGTCTGACTTTCGGATATCATTTGTGATATTGGAACAGAACTTTCATTTTTTATGGTTTTCATCATCAATACGTACAAAAATAAATGTTTAGTCACTAGCATCTTGGTATTTGGACCCAATTCTTTGAAAATGCTCCCAGTAGCATCAATACTGAGAACTAATCTATCCAATTTCTTAAAATTTTTCAAACAGGTTTCTTGGGCGTGTGTCCAATAATATACGTAAAATGGGTACAGTGAGATGTGCTTAATGGATTCTTTGTAAGGTGTGACACGTGTCATTATCCACAAAGACAATACTTGATTTGTGTCATAATGTGAACTAGTTCTTTCCTCGTGTTTAATTTGCCTTAAGCAGCCTAACGTGGGCATGTGGGGCGGTTCAATGTCACTAGGTTCCATGAGCTCGTTTGCTATTTTGTTACGGCATACAATTGCAGATTCATGCTTTAGTTCAGCGGACAAATCAACGCGCTTCACTGGTGATAATTTAATCTTTTTTTCCGGAACATGAGTAAACGATGAATCAAAGTTCGTTACAGTACATACACATAGTGCTATTTTATCCACAGGCCAGGAAATCACAACTATTATCGACGCTTTACATTGCTTGCAAAAACCTCTACAAATGATTCTTTCTTGATTCTTAATAGTATAATGTTGGAAAATCCAAAGACAAGGAGTTTTCATTGACTTCACATATGCTTTGGTAAACGATATTTATTTTTAGTGACAGTTTTTCCTTTTTGCGTTACTTTTACTTGTTTGCGAAACGGCTGAATTTTTTCGCATTGATACAAATCAATCATAAAATCAAACTTAATTGACTTACTTAGTGAGCAGCGTTGTTCTTCATTTACTCCTGTTTTGCTGCAAGAACTATCATAGTTTATAACTTCCGTGACATCGAAGAAATAATTGAAATTCCTTTGTAGGGATAGTAAAAGTCCTTTTTCGGAAACAGGGCAAGATAAAGCATTTTTTATTTCTGTAAACACAGGGTCACTTGCAGAAGGAAGATTATGAATACTAGGAAAAATATGCTTGTATGCCAAAAACACTTTTTTTTGTTCTTCCAAAGACACTTTACATTTCCTGCCCTTTTTCATTTTGAAATAATGATGATTTATATTTAAAACACTTGTATTACGTTATCTTTGTTCAAAAGTAATGAAATTTCGACACAGTGAATGTCTAACAGAATTTATTACAATTAATATTAATCTACCCTCTATCACCAATTCACCATAATAAAAATAAGCGCCTAAATGAAAATGTTAACTCAAATCGTATGCGTTTTTGCTCTTCTAGTACCATCAGGCACTTTATATTAAATGTTGATAACTTTTTTAACTTGATACTTACAGGTTAAATGTTTATGAAATTTGACGGCACTAAATAGGCACCAATTGTTGGTCCACAAATATTTTAGTTTCTACAATCAGTTTGAGCACCACAGAGGGGTGACCGTACATCTAAACGTCAGAATGACCGGTCACCTTCAAATTGTTTATTTTGGCGAGAATATCGCGGCACAAATTCTCTGGTTATAGGCACTAGATGGCACTAATAGGGCACCAATTTTTAAGCATATTTTCAACTTGAAATAAAGGGGGTGACCGGTCATTCTGACGCTCACAAACTTTTGTATGATTTCGTAGGCCGTTTCTTTCTCACTTATATATTCCAATTGCCTGTTCGTTATTGCGCTGTAAATATAGTTGACAGCTTGAATGCCAAGTGGCATCGTCGGTACTTGTTTTAGCTCGTAATATCACATCTTTACACTTTTTGAACTGTAAAAACTTGAGAATACGTAATTTCCAGTTGCTATAGTCTGAACCATCGAAGATCGGAATGTTTATATCACTGTTTTTCGCCGCCATTTTCACGTAGATAAATCTTTGTTATTTTACTTCTTTTCCTTCTAAAATCTTTGTTTTCACTTTTCTCTTATAAACTACGCTCTGCTACCATCTTATTATGAAGAAATAACACTTGTTTTAGACTGGACACTTCGTTTTATTTATAGAAATTACTTTTACATAAACCGATACAATCACATCTTGGCAGCCATAATACCAACCGCAGATAGAAAACAAACGTCACAGATCATAATCCAGTGTTGCCAATATAAATGTACTACTATTACCAACATAAACAACTGCATTATAATTTTAGAGTGGGAATGTCAACCATCAGCAAAATAATCAAAGAAACGTGTTCTGTTATTTGGGGCGTATTAAGTGCAGAATATTTAAAGTTGCCCAATACCGAAGAAGAATGGAAAGCGATCGCTAAAGCTTTTAAAACGAAAGCAAATTTTCCTCATTGCCTCGGTGCGCTGGACGGCAAGCACATAAGGATTACAAAGCCAATAAATAGTGGTTCTATGTTTTTTAACTAGAAGGATTATTTTTCTTTTATTTTATTTGCAATTGTTGATTCAGAATACCGTTTCATTTACGTTAGTATTGGTTCATACGGAAAAGAGTGTGATTCATCTATCCTAAAACAATCCAATCTTTGGAAGAAACTAAATGATGGTACTTTAAATATACCAAGATCCACGCCATTACACGAAAATATGCAAGAAGAAATACAATATATTATGTATTTGTTGGAGACGAAGCCTTTACATTGTCACAAAATTTATTGCGACCTTATGGCGGTACTCATTTAGACAATAAGAAAAAGATATTTAATTACCGTCTAAGCCTGGGAAAAAATGTTTGACCGCTTGTATTGATGAAACTTCGAAGTCCATGGTCATTACAGCCGGCTCCCATTCAGGTATCTGGCTTTTTATGAGTTCAAAAAGCAACTTATACGTAGATGTCTTCTTCAGGTAGAAGTGCGTAAACTACTGGAACAACATTTACGTAGTCTTCATTACTTCCAACATCTGCATGTATAGTACAGAGTTGATAAAATGACTTAATACAAATTTTAAATGTGCCATCCATATAGAAATGTTTGCACAGTTTAAAATATTTTTTTATTTCTACACTTGCAAACACAATTACGCGCTTTTTTGCCCCCTATAGTCAGCAAGCAACAATTTTTGGTACTTCGACGTCGGCAGCATTGTGAAAAGTGATTTTTCTTGCTCCAATAGCATTGTTTCTTTTTTTGTAGAGTCGCTTTTCTATGTTGTGAAAATGTGATAATACATACATACATAAACTCACGCCCGTAATCCCTAATGGGGTGGGCAGAGCCACAAGTAATCAAAGACAACTTGCAGCCACTGTTGATACGAAGTCCAAAGATGGATAATGTGATAATTGTGTAACAAAATGTAATCCTTCGTCTTTGAGAACTTCCATATTATTTTCAAACACTTGCGATTGCTAGCCATTGTTATACGTCCACCATGCGCAGGAGTCTGACAAGTTCTAACACGCACAAAGCAAACCGAGTACAGACGCGAGGGGCGCGCGGGTGCGAGAGGGAAGGGAAAACACGTGTTCGTCTACATACAGTTGCCGTCCACGATTTTTTATCGTTTTACGACTGTCGTGCTTGCCGTTCCCACTGTCACGACAAAGTGTCGTAGACGACAGTAAATTGTGTCGTTCTAAATGTGAACACCTCCATTTAAACATATAAGGCCTCGGTCTCGAATTTTGCGGGCAGCGGAGCGGCAGCGGCGGCGGCGCGGGAGAGGGGCGGGCAACGCATACCTGTTCTCGAAACCAGCGGGCAGATCGCGCGGCACTGTAGCGGTGTAGTGTTGTGTTCGTGGTTGTGTTGTCGACATTCGCAAACGAAATGTCTGAAAATCGGCGACAACGGCGTTTTTTATTTCTTCCCATAAACGATTAATTATTCTTCTATTTTTATGGTTCACATCTTTGCTGTTCCATATGGGTCTCCTCTCAAAGATTGCCGAAATAATTTGCTCTTGCACGTCCGAGGACATTTTGATACCTACGTTACGAAAAAAAAGTACAACACTATACTACAATGCAGACGCGCAACGGTCACCGCTCGACTGGAGTGCACCGCTCGTTGACCGCCCCCGCGCCGCTCCCGCGCCGCTGTTTTCGAGGTACCCGGTCCATTTGACGATACGCATAAGATCCTGCCGCTCCCGCGCCGCCGCCGCCGCCGCCCCGCTGCCCGCAAAATTCGAGGCAGAGGCCTAAGCCACGACACTTAAAACTACACGATTATCTATCGTCACGACACGATGGGAACGCGCCTTTAGATTCATCAGATTCTTAGGTTGGTGATAACTATTTCCAACTTTCAAAATTTTCTACAGTTATTCTTTCTCGTTCTTTTTGTTTATTTTCTACATTTACCACATGATCTGACATTTTTTCCAATCTCCTGCTGTTATACTTTTAAATGACTCTTTAATTAGTTTTTCAACTTGCTCTGCAGTAAGTTTAATATTATGACTCGCCACTTTTCTTTTTGCCAAACTCCAAATCAGCTCGATGGCATTTAAGTCACAGTGGTAGGGTGGCAATCTCAGCACCTCATGATCATGCTGCTTTAATATTTCATCAGCTTTATATTTGGGTTCTGATTTACCACGTTTCATTATTTCTAATAATTCTGCTTTAGTGTAACACTCTTCAAATGAAATGTCATTTAAAATTAGCCAATCTATTATCTCCTATTTGCGGTTTTGTGTCGTGGGAGCTTTATTAATGATCAGTGAATGATAACTGACGTTATCTATAACGATCAAACTTGGCTCCTTAAGATTGGGGATTAACATGTCTTCCAGTCATTTATGAAAGTTAGTGGCGTTCATGTCATCGTGGTACTCTGCCATTTTGGACTTTGTGCTAAACACCAATAATGAATTTGGCACAAAACCTTTTTCTGATCCTGCATGAATGAACAATTATATATCTTTTCCCAGACGATATATTTTCAATTGCTCTACTTGCGCTTGGCACCTTGCCACGATTTTTTTGGTTTGTAAATAAATAAATCTGCAGTATTGTCAATTATTCTCATTTTTTCCAACATAACACGCTGTCCTTTTTACGACAATCTTTATGTTTTGTTTTCCATAAAGGCTCTCGCTCTCTAAATAATTCAATAAATACAATCAAATCATCATTACTTCATGTAGTCATTTCGTTTATCGAGTATAGGTAGGTGAGTACGTAACGCGTTAGCCAAGGCGTTCGGCGGGTGCGACGACCGGCGTCAGAGTGAGACAAAATCGAATCGTTGATCGTAAAGAGCCACATACCGTGTCGATTCATCGTTACGAAATTCATGATTGCATGGGTTTTTGTTGCGATTTCCGATATCGTCTTCGATGAAGTAAATCGTTAACGATCTTGATATACACTATCGATTCGTCGTTTCGATCGGTCTGAAGCGACGGATCGTACAGACAAATCGTACCGTATATGGGGCCCTTATGCCTCATACACACGTAACGATTTATCGTAGCGATTTCAGACTGTGCAGATAAATCGAATGTTCCTATTGTCTCGACACGCCTCCGATATCGACGTCGATCAGGCAGTTCTCCGCAGAAGCTCACGCAAGACACATGTCAGTTACGATGGAAGACTATGACGCACTTGCGATATTAGGCCTGGTTATGTGTTTAAAGAAAAAAAAGAAGCGGAGTCTATGGTGTAAAGACTGGCTCATAAAAAGGAAGCAATTTTCTCATACCAACTTGTTAAATGAGTTGAAATTCATTCCGAAAGATTGGCATAACTATTTAAGGATGAATGAGGAGGCATATTTAAATCTGCTGGCTTTAGTTTCTCCACTAATAAAGAAACAAGACACTGTGATGAGAGAAGCTATAAGTCCTCATGAAAGATTAACTGCTACACTGCGATTTCTAGCTACAGGACGTTCCTACCAATGTATGAAGTTTTCTACAGTGATATCACCGCAAGCTCTTAGCCAAATAATCCCTGAAACCTGTGATGCTCTATATGAGGTTCTACGGAAAGAGTACTTAAAGGTAAGAAATTATAAATACTGTAATCAACAAATTATTTATTAATTAAACTTTTATGACATATTAAGAATATTTTACAAAACTTTTTATATTATATCATTAAAATTACGTAAATAAGAAGTAATTGTATTATCAGATTGTGTATGATCTGGCTCTACTGTTGATGGAAATTCTATTGATGATTGAGTGTGTGGCTCAGTGTAAATTATTTGAGTGTGTGGCTGAGTGGAAAAGTTTTGGATGTGTGGCTGAGTGGAAAGGTTTGGATGTGTGGTTGAGTGGAAAGGTTTTGGATGTGTGGTTGAGTGGAAAGGTTTTGGATGTGTGGCTGAGTGGAAAGGTTTTGGATGTGTGGCTGAGTTGTAAAAACTAGTATTTGCAAAATCATCGTATTTTCTTACAGTGTGTGATATAGTTAATCTACCCATTTCAGCCAAGAACAGAGTCTCATTAATAATTTTTTCTGCTATAATTCTCTGTTCTTTTGGTAACTCTTGTAGTTTCATCCCAACATTTTTTCCAAAAACCTCAAAACGATTATCGGGTTGTTTAGGTCTTTTAAAATGATCATTTACGGACTTAAGTACGTCTTCAGTTAATGTATTTTTCCGTGGTCTTGGCCGATTACGATCCGAGATTGATGTAGCCCGTTCGCTATCAGAACGGTTTGCCGGGGACGATGTAATTGATTCGTTGTCAGAATAGCTCCGTGTTAGTGTTGGTGTATCTCGGTCGCTGTCTGGACGATCGTAGCTCGTTGAGTCGAAGCAGGCGGTTGACTGCGTCTGTAGAATATGTAAAAGTATTATCTTCCTGAAATAATTACTAATCATGTACTTATTTTGTTACAGTTTCCAAAAACAGAAGAAGAGTGGAGAATAATAGCGAGAGAATTTGAGCAGACGTGGAACTTTCCTCACTGTTTAGGTGCTATTGATGGCAAGCACGTTGAAATCGTGCCTCCAAGCAACAGTGGCTCGTTTTATTCAAATTCAAATTCAAAAATTCTCGTTTTATTCAAATTCAAATTCATCTTTATTCAGTAGGTAACATAGTTACACTTTGAATCGTCAATTTTACATAACGAACGTCTCATCCGCCTAAAACTACTGCAGCTTCTCACAACCTGTATAGCCGGGGAAAAGAAGCTACAAGAAAAACCTCGGCACAGGGCCCTAGACGTTCTTTAAAAAAATAAAAATAAACATAAAATATTGGTATACAATTGAGTAATTTAGCTGCCTAATATCAGTTCTCAGACGGTTAATCCCATGCATTCATATCTTCTAAATAATCACTAACTTTATAATAACCTTTTTTGTAAAGTTTTTGTTTAACTACTGTCTTAAAACAGTTGAAAGGCAAATTCTGAATGTCAATGGGAATCTTATTGTAAAAACGTATACATTGCCCCTTAAAAGATTTAGTAATCTTATGTAATCGACTGACTTGTAAAGCAAGTTTATTTTTATTCCTGGTATTAACAATGTGCCGATCGCTATTTTTTGCAAATAATCCTATATGTTTTTTTACATATATTAAGTTTTCAAAGATATATTGTGATGCCAAAGTTAAAATATTAATTTCTTTAAATTTATTTCTAAGTGACATCTTGGGTCCCAATTTGTAAATCGCCCGAATGGCTTGCTTTTGCAGAACAAAAATGCTGTTCATATCTGCAGCATGACCCCACAGCAAGATGCCGTACGACATTAGACTGTGGAAGTAGGCAAAACTATAAACATAGACACAGTATGGTATTAATGGCAATCGTTGATGCAAAATACAGGTTTCTGTTAGTTGATTTTGGTACAAATGGAAGGGTTTCTGATGGTGGAGTATTATTGAATACAAAATTTTATGAAAAACTTGAAAGAAAGGCGTTAAATATTCCTACAGAAGAAAAGTTACATAATAGTTCACGAATACTGCCGTATGTATTTGTAGCTGATGATGCGTTTCCTCTAAGACAGGACATGATGAAGCCATTTCGGCAAAATGACTTAGATAGTAGAATTAAAAAGATATATAATTATCGGACATCGCGAGCACGCCGTATAGTTGAAAACGCTTTTGGTATACTAGCGGCGAGGTTCAGAATTTACAGAACACAGATGAATATGTCGCCTGAAACTATTGGGTCAGTCGTAAGAGCAACCTGTGCTTTGCATAATTATTTGATGTCATCATCGCTTAATTCATACGCTCCTTTAGAATGTTTCGATAGTGAACATTATGAGGAAGGTACGATAACGTCAGGACTCACAACAACAGAGTCAACATTTGAACCATTACAAAGAACTACACAAGGCCGTGCAATTCAAACAGCAAAGCAGATAAGAAGTCAATTTATGACGTATTTTGTAACTGAAGGGAAAGTTCCTTGGCAAGACAATTTTATTCATTAATGTCAAAATATAAACTACTAGCGACCCGCCCCGGCTTCGCTCGGTTGCAGTGTAGATTTATACTATATAGCGACCCGCCCCGGCTTCGCACTGATACTAAGTATAGATAGATTTATATATACATATGTTGTATGAATTAAAAATTTTTACCTTTTTAACGAAATAAATAATTTATTTTAATAGATGCAACTAGTATCTACCAATAAAAAAATAAAAAACGAAAGTTTTGTGACTGTTGAGTAGAAAAAAAAAATATCTATCTCTCAAATTATAGCCCAGGAAAACTAGCATCTCTCACTATTTACTAGTTCAAACAATAAATCAATAACAGGCCCTAACCACTACTTTTTTTTACTTATCCCTTAGATAATATTAGTAAAAATACATTATTGTAATAATCCACCTAACTTTATGCCCCCTTCATTTAAAAAAATAATAATTAAATATTTGAAAATTGATAACATATATTTATATTAGTATAGCACTTAAATTGTACCCATAATTAAGCAATAAATATTTTTTCAAAAATAAAAGCTTACCTCATTTTCGTCCTCATCTATATTCGATGTAGATGGTCTCGGTACTTCTTGATCGTATAAAAAACTCAACAACTCGAAGTACCATAAACGAGGTTTATAAATCTCGTCAGTCCCTGCTCCAGATTTACACGATTATTTTATTTTATTGAGCTCTTTTTTATATGTAGTTCGAAGGTTATTGATCTTCTTAACCACTATGTCCCTGGTGGCATTTGGATCTATGGATTTATATTTTTCGACTAGCCTGTTGTAGGCGGCATTTTTTTTGTTGCGTTCATGGTAATCCTTACATGTAGTCTTCCAAAGGCAAATTTCGTTTCGGTAATTTTCTATGAAATCTTGCAGTTGTTCGCGGTGTCCACCTCTTTCGTCTTCCGACATGTTTCCGCGAAAGCGATGTGCACGCCCGCACACTAGCAAACTCTGTGAACTACTGCCGAACTGAGAGATCGCCATCCACACGCAACGATAAAACTGTGCAAACGCAATCGACAACGATTTATTTAATGAAAATTGTAACTGCCACCGATGAACGATTATCGACCACGATTTTTCATACACACGATTGATAAAACTGCGCAAACTAGTCTGCACAGATTAATCGCTACGACAAATCGTTACGTGTGTATGAGGCATAAGTGAGATGGTGTTTTGCCATGACCGAACCTTTTCTATTTATTATTAAGATCATTTTCCTGTCATGGAATTTCGTGTTGTGATACCATGGGCAGACGGGCGGATCTCTCTGAATCTGTGCGTACCACTTCCATTTCTCAGCGCTAACAAGTTTCCAGTATTGTTTATAATAGATAAGATACCCACATAAACTTAACACATTTGCCTGTATTACGCAGATCCAATATACATTGCTTATCATCATCAGCCGTACGACGCCCACTGCTGGGCATAGGCCTCCCCCAAGGATCTCCACGACGATCGGTCCTGCGCTGCCCGCATCCAGCGGCTTCCCGCGACCTTCACCAGATCGTCGGTCCACCTTGTAGCGGGCCTACCCACTGAGCGTCGTCCGACACGCGGCCGCCACTCCAGAACCCTTCCGCCCCAGCGGCCATCGGTTCTCCTCGCCATGTGTCCTGCCCACTGCCACTTCAGCTTTGCAATTCTCCGAGCTATGTCGGTGACTTTAGGTCTCCTGCGGATCTCCTCATTTCTGATTCGATCAAGCAGGGAAATACCAAGCATAGCTCTCTCCATTGCCCGCTGAGCGACACCGAGCCTCCTCACGAGACCCATAGTAAGCGGCCACGTCTCACTGCCGTAGGTCATCACTGGCAACACGCACTGGTCAAAGACTTTCGTCATGAGACACTGAGGTATTTTGGATGAGAAGATATTCCGCAACTTGCCGAACGCTGCCCATCCGAGTTGGATCCGACGAGAGATCTCTTTCTCGAAGTTGGACTTACCTAACTGGATTATTTGTCCTAGGTAAATGTACTGGTCTACAACTTCGAGTGTAACGTTCCCAACCTGAACTGGAGTGGGTGCGACATGGTCGTTGGACATATTTTTTGTCTTTGCCATGTTCATGCTAAGACCCACTCGTTGGGATGCGTTACTGAGATGCTCGAGCATGGTGTTCAGGTCTTCCAGGGTCTCAGCCATTAGGACTATATCATCGGCAAATCGAAGGTGCGTCAGGTACTCGCCGTTGATGTTGATGCCAAATCCTTTCCAGTCCAGAAGCTTAAAAATATCCTCCAATGCAGCAGTGAACAGTTTCGGAGAGATGACATCTCCCTGTCTCACTCCTCGCTGCAGTTGGATCGGATTAGAGCTCTGGTTCTGTACTCGAACTGACATAGTGGCATTTTGGTAAAGGTCCCTTAGCACCTCGATGTACCTATGGTCCACTTGGCACCTCTGAAGAGACTGCAACACCGCCCAGGTCTCGATCGAATCAAAGGCTTTCTCATAGTCCACAAACGCCAAGCAAAGCAAATACATTGCTTAATATGAAACAAAATGTAGTATGACTTAAAATTAAAATTATGTCCTTCTAAAGCCATTAAAACACTTTTAGAGTCAGATAAAATAAAAAAATGGGTGATAATATTTACATCATATATGTACATTAGGGCCTTATAAATAGCATAACATTCTGCTGTAAATATTCAAATCTGGTTATCTTTAATTGAGGATCATTAAGAGCTGATGTTACTCCATCAGCACTTTTTGATCCATCGGTGTACACTGAATATGGAGAGCCTTCTCTATCCATGCCTTGGAGCACCTCAGCATTGTTACATCCAGAAGTTGGACAAATATTGACTGCAGTCATTAATGCTTTATAACTACGTGTATACATAGGCCATTGAGAATTTCTATATATATTTACAAAATTTACTAGAAAATACATACAAATTCTTAACAGTGTAGGAGAATGTCCATCAATGATACCTTTAGTGTCAACAAGCCTTACAGACTTGTCTAAAGGGCATGTCGGTGGCAGAATTCGATCTAGAACACATTTATTATTATATGATATAAATTGTATAACAAATCTTTCAGCTATTTGAATACGCCTGAATACTAATGGGGGTATACATAAAATTTCTTCTCAAGTAACCAAGGCAGAGGTGCATTGTTAAAAAGAATAGGACTCTGACAAGTATAGTATTTTACAGAATATCATAGCTCCACTTTTACTACAGCTAATATTCAATTTAATGTATTAGTATAATAGTTATGGATATATACAAGAGCAGAATTCAATTTATTTACACAATATGTATATAAGAATGTCATCAGCAAATTGGAGAAATCGAATATCTTTATTTACCAAATATTTACTAATCTGAGATGTATACAGGGTGTCCCGTAAAGAGCACGACAGACTGAAATGTAAGGAAGATTGAGGTGTGCCCTACTCGATAAAAAAAAATGACCTCAGTAAAAGTGTCACCGTTTTCGAGATATTCCCGACTTTTTATTTTTTTCGACAAATTCTGCTTTTGGTCAGTTTTTTTGTTGCTGTGTGTACAAGAAAGCAGATAACTCTGTAATTTATTTTTTGTAAATATTCTAGAATAGTAGATCTACCATATTTAAATACTATTTTGCTAAATATCATTAAGTATCTTTGAAAAAAAAAACATTATTCTTATTATTTTTTTGTACAAAAATTATTTACCTCAACTTTGGCATTCGGTGGTGAAAAAAAAATGTACTGGACTGTCACTGCACATTTTACAGATAACTTACTTATTTAATAAGGATTTCAGAAAGGTATAATACTGGCCATATTTTTGTAGAAAAAGAAAAGAAATTGCCAGTATTGTGCAAAAGGGGCTAATTCATATTAAATTTGAATAATAAATAAAATACACATGTTTGAGTAAAAAAATCATTTTTTAATATTTAGTCAATGAATACATCTAGTATGTGCTCGAATTGCCGGCCTTCTTGTGCGATACACGCGCGGCACCTCTTAATGAAAGCCCTTTTTAACCGTCTTAAGCTTAATTCTGATATTTCTTGGGCTGCTGTATTAATTTGTTGTCGCAGGTGTTCTTCACTCTGAATAGCTTCTTTATACACCTTGTCCCTATAGTATAAAGTTCTTCAGGTCCCCTGGGGTGGAGTGAGGTGTGGTTCCTCCAGACGGTGCCGAGGCTGTATCAACTACGTGTTGAGCTGTCATCCCCTGCATCCTGGCTGCTTGGAGTGACTCCACTCGTAGTTCAAGCATTTGTATCCTTTTGCGATCCTGTTGGGCCTGCTCATGGATCGTGTTCACTTTGGCCAAAATCTCCTTTTGAGTTTTCTGAATATCTGTTAAGAGGGTGTACATCCAACCCCCATCTTCCACTGGTGGTCCTTCATGCAGCCCCAATAAAAGAAATCCAATGGATTTAGATCGGGGGATCGAGCAGGCCAATTGATTGTGCCTCCTCGTCCGATCCATCGACGAGGGAATGTAGAGTTTAAATGGTCCCTTACTTGACGGCCGTAGTGCGCGGGGCACCCGTCGTGTTGCAGCCACATTGCACGCCGCTCCGCCAGTGGAATATCCTCAAGTAAAATCGGCATCTGATTTTGAAGAAACTCCAAGTAGTTATTGGCATTGAGAGTGGGTGGCAGTTCGACCGGTCCTAGTATTTGGCCATTGTAGATACCGGTCCACAAATTTATTTTGTATTGGTATTGAGATCGATCTTCCCGCATCTCATGTGGATTGGATATCTGCCAGCTATGCAGATTGTGTAAATTAAAATAGCCATCGCGCTTGCAAGCTCCACAAGATTTTATTAAAAAAATTGGGATCCGATTGATGTCGTCTCAGCATTTCTCGGCAAAAGTTAACTCGTGCCGGGTAATCCCGTGGCTGCAAACTTTGGACTCGTTGAATGTGGTATGGGTGATACGAATGACGTTGCAAAATTCTGTGAGCCGTAGATTTTGGAACCCCGGTACGTCGTTCGATCATCCGCACTGAAGTTGAAGGGTCTTCTTCAACTTCGTCCAATACAATATCTTCCTCTGCCGTTTGTGGTCGTCCTTCGCTCGTACGCTGCCCAGGTACACGCCCGTCAGAAATGGCTCTATGGGTTCGCGTAAAAACCTCATGACCTGGATGCCGGCGGTTAGGGTATCGCTCAGCATAAAGTCTCGCAGCAGCTCTGGCGTTACAGCGAACTTCGCCATAAATAAGATGCATATCTGCATACTCATGCGACGTGTACGTGGACGCCGCCGCCGCCATTATTTAAAGTTCAAGCGAACTAGCACAGCCAGTCACAGTTCAATTCACAACACAAAGTTCACAGATAACTAAGTCCAAATCGTTAGGCAAATCAGAGTCCGAGTTCCAAGCAAAAAACGTAGTACGATAGCAAAACAACAGCGGTAACAGAGCGACGACGTGTGCGCAGGAGAGCGTTAAGGATCGTACTGGCTGCCCTGGCTGGCGGCTGGCAGGCAGAGGAAGGGGCAGGAAAGTGACAAAGACAGACGCATCCTTTTGCTATCGTAAGAGCGAGATAGCAAACAGGATAGATAAGCACAATAGCAACGGCTGTAGATATGACAATAGAAAACCGGTCGGTATCATAAAAAAAGGCCAGAGCAGGTACTACCCGGTCAAGCTAACTGTAGACCTGAGTGTGAGCGTGGTCGTTTCATGTTATTGTTATCATCAATTTAGCATGGCCAGGGATGGGTAAAAATGTGTAATTTAAACTTAAATTAATAAATCGGATTTAATAACAATCAGCCCCTTTGGCATAAAACTGGCAATCTCTTTTTTTTCTTCAAAAATATGGCCGATATTATACCTTTCTGAAATCCTTATTAAATAAGTAATTTATCTGTAAAATGTGCAGTGACAGTCCAGTACATTTTTTTTTCACCACCGAATGCCAAAGTTGAGGTAAATAATTTTTGTACAAAAAAATAATAAGAATATTTTTTTTTCAAAGATACTTAATGATATTTAGCAAAATAGTATTTAAATATGGTAGATCTACTATTCTAGAATATTTACAAAAATAAATTACAGAGTTATCTGCTTTTTTGTACACACAGCAACAAAAAACTGACCAAAAGCGGAATTTGTCGAAAAAAATAAAAAGTCGGGAATATCTCGAAAACAGTGACACTTTTACTGAGGTCATTTTTTTTTATCGAGTAGGGCACACCTCAATCTTCCTTACATTTCAGTCTGTCGTGCTCTTTACGGGACACCCGTATAATCTTAGCTTAGTCATATACCTAAACAACTAGGTTTTATCCTCAGAGGGATGTGTAAAGTGTCAGGACGGCAGGTCCTTGACAAAAAAGGCATGGAGTAATTGTTGAGGACAAATACTCCATGTATTAGTAGAATATCAATGTGAGAAAACGTTACAATACATGATAAGTTAAATTAGTCATGGAAGAAGGACATCCAGATTGAATCCTGAGATTGTATTGTAACGCCTGCCGCGTTTTACTACTGACTGTAATTGATCTTGTTTTTCTGTTAGGAACTATCAAAAAGTTATCATTGAAAACACTTAAAAACTACTGCTTAAAACTAAAATATTATTACATAAATAAACTTATACTAATTAATTTAACAAAACATAGCTATTTACAAAATAATTCCGTTAATATTGTACGACTTTAATAATTATCACATTGCGTAGGTAGCCGTACCTACATTCCACAGCCGAGCCGCTACTCTTCCGATCGGATGTTCGACACAATCCTTCTGCCTTTGTAGCGAGAACACCTCGATTACTCGTATATTTTTTAAATACGTTTTTTTACTAATTTTGTCTACGATATAATAATTTATAGTGTTGTGTTATCCCCATTAATTAGGTAAGTGTAGCAATTACCATTTTTATTAGTTTAAATATCAACGTAGACTAGTACATGCTTTCTTTGTTCATTGCATGACTGTCATTTTTCATAATCATCGTGTAAATGTATTTTCACGCTTTAGTGCTTATTTTATATCATATGGCGCATCCACACATGCCGCCGGCTTATGCCGCCGGGTTTCAGACCGCCTTGCCGCTGAATGCAGGCCGCCGGCTTTACCGGCGGTTGCCGGCGGCCTGCAGATGCGGTTGCAATTTTCGCAGCAGTGTTGTGACTTTCGTCGAAGTTAGTCGTGTACGTAGGATTGAAAGATGTTGGACTATGATATAGTTGCGTATATCGCAAGTGTTGTGTTGTATGTTATTATTCGTAAAAAGAACCGCAAAATCAAACGAAGATATTGGGTCAGACCAAGTCTACGAAATAGGCCTAATGTGTCCCTGATACTTGAAGATTTTTAGAAAGGATGACATAAACCGAAGAAATATTCGTTCGAAATTTAACACTTTTCTAAGGATCTCTAGTGAAGAATTTGAAATATTACTGAATTTAACTGGACCTATGATATCAAAAACTGACACCCGCTGGAGAAATGCTGTGTCAGCTTCCGATCGACTAGCAATTACTTTGAGATACCTGGCTACAGGAGACTCTTATTTTTCACTCGGTACGCTGTTTAAAGTGTCTCCACAAGTTATTTCTTTAATAATTCCAGATGTTTGTCAAGCGTTGGTATCTACATTATCCAATTATTTAAGGGTAAGTACAAATATCCGTAACATATTAGGTAGTTAGAAACTGAACCTTCCTAAGTAACATATCTATTCCTAGTCGAATTATAATATCTATGATTTTATACTGTACCTGGAACTTCACACACATTTTACATACATATAACTAGAACTACACACACAAATATCACAAACAATTTTATTTTACAGATGCCGAATACACAGGAAGAATGGCTATCAGTGGCTCGGAGTTTCATGCAGAAATGGAATGTACCTAATTGCGTAGGTGCCCTCGATGGGAAACATATACGTATTTCATGTCCAATTAATAGCGGTTCTGAGTTTTTTAATTATAAGTCATATTTCAGTATTGTTTTGCTAGCTTTAATCGATGCCAATTATAACTTTTTATACGTGGACATTGGATGTCAGGGCAGAATATCTGATGGTGGAGTTCTACGCAATTCAACTTTATTTGATATGATACGAGATGGAACTTTAAGTCTGCCACAAGCGATTCCATTACAAGGGAGAAATACACCTGTACCTTTTTATTTCATCGGTGATGATGCTTTCCCCATCTCACAGAATATAATAAAACCATTTTCTGGATATCATGCAAAAGGATCACCTGAGAGGGTTTTTAATTATAGAATTAGTCGCGGGCGCATGGTTGTAGAAGACGCGTTTGGCATTTTATCTAATAAATTCAGAATTTTACATTCACGCATTGACTTACAAAATGAGAAAGCAAAACTTGTCGTGATGGCTTGTGTGCATCTGCATAATTTTATGAAGAGAAATGAAAGAACTACTGATGGAGTTTTGAACGAAGAGCAACAAAATATTCCGCAGATCGCTCTAAATGTAGAACCAAGTGTAATTAGAAATGTTATTTTCTATCGGAACAAGGTCAGCTTCCTTGGCAATATCAATTATAATGTTTTAAAGAAATAAAATATGATTATTCAAATAATTGTTTTATTTAGGAATCAGAAACATTTCTTAACACTTCTGTAACACTATTTTCGGTTAAATTATTTTCCAAGACTTGTAACAGACTGTCACTTGTGTTGACATCTGGGCTATTTTGCATTTCATAGTCTGATTGAACAGAGTAAGAGGGCGAAGTTGAGGGCGATGGTGACATTGTTGACGTTGTAAGTTGGCCTGTGAAGTATCCTGGACGAACATTTTGATAACGAAGAGGCTGAGTAGTATTATTGGTATCAAAATTCATCGGACCCATTCTCATTTCTGCTTCATAGACAATATTCTGGATTTGATGTTGTACTGTACACATCGTGTAATGATCCATCTTCCTCAACTTGCTACTTATATAGTCTGCAAATATAGCAGCATCATCGCGTTGCCTTGCATTAGATGTAATCTCCCTCAGTAATTGCAAAGCTTCATCAACTTCAGGATCTCCCTCTATGTTTCGCTTTCGTGACCTCCTTGTCGAAGGTAGCGTAGTCTGGGGAGTGATATTAACTTGAGAAGACTGAAAATAAAAAGGAAATCTTATAAATAATTGCAAACAAGCTTTAACATTATGTTTTGAAATATCCAATCAGTATGTAAATATTTAATAAAAACCGGCCAAGTGCGTGTTGGACTCGCCCACGAAGGGTTCCGTACGGGGTTCTATGAAAAATGAACGTATCTATTACCTACAACTAGCCAAAATACAAACATTTTTCGGCAAAAAATAACTTTGTTTTTCATACAAATATATAATAATAAAATAACAAAGTTATAATTTGCGATTTCACACGTTTATTGTATGGGGACCATTTTTATTTTTAGTATTTGTTGTTATAGCGGCAACGGAAATAAATCATTTGTGAAAATTTCAGCTTTCTAGCTATCACGGTTTATGAGATACAGCCTGGAGACAGACAGACGGACAGACAGACAGACAGACAGTGGAGGCTTAGTAATAGGGTCCCGTTTTACCCTTTGGGTACGGAACCCTAAAAACCAAGCTTATAAACATTACATGTATACAGTCACCATTGATGACGCCTATACCTACACTCTTGATGAGCGCTTATTCCCGAATACTTCGCTTTCGGTGACCAACGACCAACTTAAATGTAGCGATAATAATTTTACCATAATACATAACCGAGGAATATCCGTCGGGGGCTGCCATTAACCCAGCTAAAGTTTTTCTAGTGACGTGAATACAATTATTGAAGAATTGTAGATGTTTAACGACGACATAAAATACACTTATGAGTATGATTAAATTTCTGTTGAAATTTCATATAGAAAAGGCAGCCCCCGACGGATATTCCTCGGTTATGTATTATGGTAAAATTATTATCGCTACATTTAAGTATATCTTCGAGAAACAGACACGTTAGGAAAAAACTGTAAACATCCATATTCATTGTTTAGGTACTTAAGTATATCTATTACCGATGTCTCGAGATATCAACTCTTTTTTAGAAAGTATTTTTAAGTCTAATATAATATTTCGTTACATAATAATTGGGTTAAGTCGGGGGTTTTGAGTTATTTTATTCTTTTTCGATGATATTTTTACCGTCGTGGGTTTTTCCAAAATTTTTAATTTTGCTTAATGTTAGATAGCTTTTTAAAAACAACTACCTACCATAAATTTATCTTGTTCTTTGTTCTTTTTCTTTCTAAATTTATTTTGCTAAATTCACTTTTATTGTGTGTAATTTGCTGACAGCCACATCTTAGATTGCTAAGCTTGCTTGCTATCCACTTCCCATCTTCAATCAAGCTAAGGAATCGGCATGTGGCAGTCAGACTGGGAATTCGGACAATTCTTGAAATGACTAATTCCGGGTTCCAGGGTTCACCCTTCGAGTTCAGCAACCACCGGACCCACTACCGGTCCTGTACTTACCTCTACCGCTTCACCCTTCGAGTTCTACAACCGCAGGACCCACTACCGGTCCTGTACTTACCTGCACCGTTTCACCTTTCGGGTTCTACAACCCGCTGGATCCACTTTCGGTCCTATACTTACCCCACCGTTTCTGCTGCCCTGCTGCGCGCGCCGGTGTACCCCGTGTCGTCGTGGGAAGAGTTACAGGGAAGTGGTAGTTTTCCTACTGCACCAAGGGTGCTCAGCCAGTATCAAATTACCTGCGACCCAGAGATCCGATCTATGTACTTGCTAGGGATTTAACGTCAATAAACTGGGTTTTATTTCTATATACCGTTTTATTTACCCTAGTAAGTACAACCTATTTGATTCGCGTGATAAGAACGCGACAGTATCGCTAAGCTGGAACTACATAGTTGACCGCAGAAAAAGTATCCCTAACGATAAACACAGACGGTAGTCATGACTTGGGAACTAGACCCTGAATGTAGACCTTGAAGTTAGACTTTGCAGTTGAACATTCAAGTTGGATTTTGAAGAAGTTGGACTTTGAAGTTGAACTTTGAAGTTGGACTTTGAAGTTGTACTTAGAAGTTGGACTTTGAACCCACATCTCGTGGGACAATATTATAACAGCATGTTCCCTAGTCGATGGACTAAGCCATTGGTTCTATACAGAAGATCTCACGACCCTTCCATCATCATATATGTGGCTTATACACCACTTTAAAAAATAATCGCGACGGGACTTTATATTGCCATCGTCATTGCGTAAATGATCTCATTTACGCAATTTACGCGATTGACATCTGTCAATCCGACATAACTTTTTCCCGGCGTGCTGGCACTCACTCGTATGCCATACAGCCAAGTGGGAAGTGTCAGAAAAAACGTGTTACATCGCATTTTACAGTTTTTTCTTCAATAACAGATTTCCATTGAGAATATTTCACAGAAGCTGTAACATCACCTGGCTTAAGTGTTGGATTATTGCATTTCTCACACACACCATTCATACAGTCGTAAGAAATTACGTTGCAACTATAATCGTCTAAATAGTTTTCTCTGTACTCCCGTGATTAACCTGTTGTAATGTTTTTAATTTGTTCAATTTCAACTCGAAGTTTTCATGTTTTACACATAAACACGTTTCTCTGTCTCTTAATTTTGGAGCGACCACCCAAAACGGCTTTGCTCTTAAAATGTCGCATAAGACAAAATTATTCCCGTTTCGTTAGCAAATTTTGATGTCAGTGCTTTAACTGAACATGAAAGGAGGCGTTTTTGTTTCTTAACACTTTGACTAAAACGCGCCTTCCATTTTCGCCGTGTTTCCTCCATGGTTCGCCGGCGATTTTCACCGATATTGCAACATGTATAAAATGAGAACTATCAATGATGGATCTATAATTCTTTTTTTATTTACACTATTGATTTGTTTATTTTTAGGATAAAATTAAAAAACATATGTAAATTGTTTTTTTTTATTTTAAAAATGTAATACAAAAAAGGGGGTTTATGAAAAAAAAAAAAGTCGAACATGATCTTGTTTGCCTGTAATTTGTGATTATGTTGTATAATCCTTGCGTGTATGAAACACTTTTAAAGCAAGGATGATAGCACAAAGGCACGTTGCAGTCTGGGCAGTAAAATATAGTTTCTTTGCGTCCTCGTCTGCCAGTGTTTGTCTTAGAAATGTCTGCACAAACTTTGCACACTCTTGCCACTTTCTGCTTTTTTTCGGTGCTCGGTATCCTTTCGAGAAAGTGCCTTCCCACTAGTCTGGTACTGCTGCCTACATGGTGTGGGCCACGTGAGGGTCCTGGTTCAGCCTCTGGTGAAGTTTGCAGCAGCTGGTCACCACACTCCATCAGGAACTGCGAGAATCGTGGGCGGCGGCGTTGAGACCTTGATTTATTATATAAATTACATAAGCGTTGACCATTGCTCTTGCTACAAGGTTGAAAAACATTTTTTTCCACCACTTCATGCTTTTTCTATTCAAGGAGTAGTAAGACACATACTGGTCATTCAGATCTACACCACATTTGTGGTGGTTGTAATCCAGTATACAATCTGGTATCAGCCTTTTGGTCACACCAACACCTTTGACTTTGGCATCCACCTCTGTCCAGCTAGCTCCGTGTTTCGTAGTAAGCATGAGTACATCACGCTTGTCCTTCCATTTACACGCTGTTAGATTGGCCCGGTGACAAAAGGCCATTTCGCTTTTTTCCAGCGGTTGATGACGCCAATCCCGTGGCAGACCACGACGATTCGCCATTACAGTGCCAACAAGGCGAGTTTCCTTTATCCATAATAAGTCTGCGACTGTCGTACTTGTAAAGAAACGATCCATGTATATGGTGTGCCACTTACCGAAGTATGGTTCACTCAATTCCGTGATAATTGTTTCCACCGATTTCGAGTCACCCATGTAGGGAACCATGCGCAGTATATACCCTGTTTCCGCGTCGCAGAGCATGTACACGTTCATGCCATATTTATCGGGGCTTATCTTTATTGTACACTTTGAAGTGCACTCGTCCTCTAAACCCACAAGTACCCTCATCGATAGTCAAGTTCTCATTGGGATAATAACACTCTTGACACAACCCACACATCTCATCAAAAAAAGGTCGAAGTTTGAAAAAAGCGTCGTACTCGGGATCATCTCGGAGTTTGCGTTATCATTCAGATGGAGACAGCTGTAAATGGCTCGGAATCTGTTTCGATTCATGTGCTTCCCGGCGAATGGAGTGGCTATTATTTCCCGTGTAGACCAGTATGAATCAAAACTTTCCTTGTGGACAAGTGTCATATGAATCACGATAGAAAAAAATGTCTTTAGTTCAGATTTTTTGACAGCTTTCCATTCGTATAACATAGTGCCAGGTTTCAGAATGCCTTTTCTTGCTTGTTTGGCTTTCATTTGCGCTGCGTAACGGTTAGTTTCGATCTTTACAGTGTGCCAAAAGGAATCGGGGAAAAATATTGAAAAACAATCCAACTCTGACGACCTTTCATCGATTGGAGCCAATACTTGTGATATTTCTTGAAATACTGGATTTTCTGGCGGTTCTTGCACTGCTTGGTATGACCATCCATTACCTACCTTCATCCATTTGCGGATATGCGGGTACCGCCGCGCCCGCGAGTAGCAGAACGCGTCGCCGAGCGACCGCGACCGCGGCGGGATCTCGTATTTCTTCTGAGGTACACGACTCCGGCCCTGTCCGTGTTCCGGTTCAGATAAGTCGTCTGACATGTCAGCTTCAACATCTTGTCGATCTTGAACCGCTACAAACTCTTGCAAGTATTGAAAGTCCTAAGGCAATTAACCTGACACGTACTAGGCACGTGATCGGCCGTTAATGCCGTTTTTATTTACGAAATCTCTTGGCTGGACACATCCTACTGACATCATCTCTTAAGAAATCTTTGAATTTTTCGCGAAATTCTTTATTCAAAACAACCTCACGAATTTGGCGTCAGATTTGAGAATAGTACTGGTTTTCTCTTTTGGCAAAAAACTCATAGCCTTATGAAACAATTTGTATTGCCTTACCATAGTCCCGCTAACACATTTTTGATTTTTTTCTCAATGTATTGGCTTTCACTTGTAATTGGGCGGTCAATACTTCGCTAAATAAAAGATTCTTGCGTACTTCTCTCATCTGACCAAGAACATTTACAATGTAAATGTAAAATTCCTATGTAAAGGAGAAACTCTCGAGTGCATAAAACATCAATCAGTTTATATGCGCAAGTTATTCTAAGTCCATCTGATGTAGTGCACAAGAAGTTTTCGTTTTTCAATGGGATCAGATACTAATAATTCAAATTCTTCCGAGTTCTTCAATACTGTTTATAGGTTTCAATTTAAATGTAGTTGTCTCCACTGTGCTAGCTTCAGCCAAAGAAGATATATTTTGATTTAGGTGATGACGGTTTAGAACTCTTGTGATGGTCTGTTCAATTTTAGTTTCCATTTCCAAGTCTGTGCAAATCTTTTTAGAATTTCTATCATATTTTTTTGGTTTTCAAGTACAGTGTTCAACTTGTCCGTAATCATGTCAGATAGATTTTGAGTAATAGGAGTTGTCACAATGTTAACTGAATTATTCATGATGATATAAGTACCCTCGGTTGGTTCTTGGGTTATTACTCCGGATGACGTCAAGGGTTTTTCATTACATGATTGAAGAATCTGTTACGAAAACAGGTGGTAAATGGCATGTACTTATCGAAAATACGAAGTCCATCGTAAGAAAGTTTATAGTATTAATTATACACATATACACTAATTGTGTGTGACTATGTGAAACATTTTTAAAATAATGTATTCTCTTTGGCGATAAAGGTACCCAAGCCTATTTTTATTTACAATCTATACAGGGTATTAGAAAAAGTATTAACTTAATTCAAACCACGTGTTCTACTCATGGAACTGAACAACCCCAAGGAACATAGGTCGAAATACGAAAAAAAAAATGATCTGCCATATACAAAATGAGATATCAGCTGATCCATTTTGTAGGTGAGGTCCAAAATTGTTTTTCGTATTTCGACCTATGTTCCTTGGGGAAAGTTGTTCAGTTTCATTTTATTACCTAGTGCAGGAGAAAATACTTGCCTTGGTGTTGCATACCCCATGGATGAATCCAAATTCTTTTCATACCAAATTATTTAGCGGCGGCATTTTCCTTCATCATTGACAGCCTTTGCAGCATTTTTTAAAATGTAAGAACCTCTTGTATGTCCGCATCCTAACAAAAAATAAAACATTCATTACTTCAGTTGTTTGAGTCGTGGGGTAAATTGAGGAACTATAGCTCAGCTAACTCCAACTCGGGATTTTAAAACAAAGTTAATGCAAATAGTCAAAAATTATTAGACAATAGTCTAGTCCGGTGGTTCTTAACGGTTCTTCATGACTATGGAGTAAAAATATACTGATCAAGGAGGTATAATGTCTTCATGCTACATCCCTGGCGGGGTAGGCAGTGAGTGTAAATTAGAGGTAAAAAGTTCTAGAATAAAAATAATTAAGACTAAGTGTTCTATTTCTCCACAATCTTTGGACCACATTTGTCGTACCTCCATCAGAATTGTCTCTTGACACTGCATCACGAGGAGGCTGGCGTCTGTTGTCCCGTTCTACCTCATCATTCTCAATAGGAAATGATGGATTATTAATTAAGTAATGCAGTACCGCACAAACATTACAAAAAAACTAGCCTTTATAGGGGCGTTAAGCATAACTCAGTGTGCCAAAAGACAGCGAAAACGGGACTTCAAAATTCCACAACATCGTTCCACGACATTCCGGGTGCGCATTTGGCGTCTCGTGTAGTATTCTTCAGGGGAATTTGGAGTAGCATGCAGGATTGGTGTCATCATCCAATGGTGTTGGGCATAACCAGTCTCCCAAAAGCCAGTATGAGTTGTCCAGGGAATAGAGATGTTTCATTTTACTTTTCAGAGGGCTGCTGTTCCAAATATGGCTATCATGGCCAGCACCCCCAAAAGATGCATCACAATGTATGTAATGCGTAATTTAATGTTGTAGTATAAACCCTTAATCAAATGGAATAGTTTTTTATGAGATAAATGAAAACTAAGAATGGTTTTTAGGTAAGTTGGGTGCGTAGATTCAGAAAAAAATAAAAAAGTGGATAGGGGTGGGGAAAGGGTTTTGTACGGTGGGAAATAATTTCCCATTATCCATTACTGCATAGTAGTGTAGTATTCTTCAGGGGAATTTGGAGTAGCATGCAGGATTGGTGTTATTATCCAATGGTGTTGGGCATAACCAGTCTCCCAAAAGCTAGTATGAGTTGTCCAGGGAATAGAGATGCTCCATTTTACTTTTCAGAGGGCTGCTGTTCCAAATATGGCTATCATGGCCAGCACCCCCAAAAGATGCATCACAATATATTATGTAATGCGTAATTTAATGTTGTAGTATAAACCCTTAATCAAATGGAATACTTTTTTATGAGATAAATGAAAACTAAGATTGGTTTTTAGGTAAGTTGGGTGCGTAGATTCAGAAAAAAATAAAAAAATGGATAGGGGTGGGGAAAGGGTTTTGTGCGGTGGGAAATAATTTCCCATTATCCATTACTGCATAGCAAAATAGGTTACGGACTTTTACTTTTACTAGTAGTTCCCCCCTGCTTTGCTTGTTTTTTTTTTTTGTAAGTAACTTAAAGTATGTAACATGCAACCCAAAATAAAAGATGTTTATTATTTATTTACTTATTTAATATTATAATGAGAAAGTAAGAAGTATTCATACAAAAAAGGCGGAATTATTATAATTGCAATCATCATACTTATTATTATAACTATTAAATTTATTCTTCAGAAGACGGAGCAGTATGAAAAGCTTTAAAGCAGGTTTTGGCGCACAGAGCTACATTACTCGTAATAGTATTCACTATATGCACTTACCAAATCTGGTAAGCTCAAAACACTAACGAGAACTGGTTTTTTGGCAAAACAATCGTGACCTCTGACTTTCTCCTTGACATTTGGCCGCCATTAAATAAATGTAGCCATTTTTTCAAATTTTAAATATTACCAAGATTTTAAATTTCCATAGATGGCATTCCTGGGTGATGCCGTTAAAAAAATAAAAAATACTTTGTGAATTAGGAGGAAGTGGGAAATAATTTCCCAATGTTTGATTAAGGGATACGAAATATAAGGTAATATTTCGCAATGTATAACTAAGATAATAACCTATCTTAATCTTGGGTTGCACAGCTGTAGACCGTTGGACCACCTTCAAATATGGTCCTAAATCATGACGCAGTCCGAAAGTCATCTTTTGATAATCTAAAATTATCAATGAAGCTACTCTCTGAAACAAAACAAAATAGCTAAGTATGAAATTATGAAAATACGCTTCTAGTAGGTTCAGTAACTTTTTCCTCTGTGAGCATTGAGCCACTTGTAAGATATAGGGTGGCTTGCGTAAGGGTCTTTAAACATGTTTAGTGGGTCTTTAAACATGTTTACGCAAGCCACCCATAATGTTTAAAAATAGGTCTACCTGTCAGAAGCATAGGCAGGCTATTTTCTCGAAGTATCCAGCGACCAATTCGCTCGAAATTCCGAAGACGTTCTTCCGCAGCAGCCCACAATACGACTCTCTCTATGACACTGTATTTTGGTATTTAAACATCAATTCTATATTGATTAAGATGTTCTTAAAATTACTCGCCCACCCTAAATAGCGTCTAATACGAGGGGTAATCCAAAAATAATGATAATGAAAATAAAACACGGTGATGAAAGCGAAAAAAATATTTTATTTTTTAACATAGTCTCCTAATAAGTTAATACATTTAGTCCATCTTTTTTCTAAACACATGATTCCTAATTAAAACACATAATAACGGGTTCTTACCGCGTTTAAAATAGGGATATGAGATTCCAAGATTCCTTTTAAAAATAAAATTTGTCTTGACGCTAAAAACGCGTCAACAGCAGCCATCACTGCGCTATCGTCTTCAAATTTTTCACGACGTAGGTGTTCTTTGAGCCGAGGAAAGAGGTAGAAGTCACTGGGAGCTAGATCTGGAGAATAGGGTGGGTGTTCCAGCAGTTCGAATCCCGTTCCTTGAACGGCAGCCATCGCAACTGCTACAAATAACAAATAAAATGGATTAATTGAAGAAAAGGTAACAAAACTGACAGTAACATAATTATAAAGGTAAGGTTACATGGATGGTGTTTTAGGTGTTAGAATTAAAAAATTGCATCAATTTTAATGAGTACGGTTTATTAACTAATAATAATGGAATAACACGCACTTGTATCCCCTTATATTGCTATTTTTCAACGAATCAAGGGCATCTTCGGCGTTTATGATGTCACTGTCATAGCACACGTTTCCGTCGAGTTCTTTGAACGCAACCACCTATCCCATCCCATCTGCAACACTCTTTCCGTGGCCCGCCTCGAAGTATTTATAACCATGTTGAATATTTAAAATTAAATTTTGCTGTAACATGTGCATGCAAAAAGAAGTTGGCTTTCTGTCTGTATTGGAAGCTTGGTCCATCCGAAAAGAAATGAAACATCGACTTCGGGAGACTCTTTCTTTATTTCTTCTAAAATTGGAGTCAGATGCGGCCATTTACCTACAGGTTGATGCGAAGTATTGTTGGACAAAGTAGAAAAGGACTTAGCCTTATTTTTCCAACATATCATTCCGGTATGCAAACTGATTTGTGTATTTGAAAAGTGTCTCGATTGCACTTCAACCGGCTATTTACTAGAGTAGTTTTCGGAAAAATCGCAAACTACTAGAGCTTCATTTTCTCTCAAGTTGGCTATAGCATTTTGATACTGTTTTTGTTGACATATCATGTTGTAGTGATGTTTTTTGAACTCATGGATATTTGTATTAAATTCTTGTAATAGTTTATTAAGAGATCCTGTAATCCTCGATTTTACTATGCTTGCAATTTGGTAATTTGCACCTTTGTTGAGCCTTCTGCCAGAATGGCAAGCGACCCACACCATCTAGCCTTACATCCCAAATGTTAACGGCCGACTGTTCACAATCGCTTCTACTTCGCACATTAGCGTTGCGAGTGTTTCTTCTTGGGGCGCTCTCTCTTTCAATATCACCCCTAAGGTGGTTTTCACGCTCCAAATGAGCCTTTCCCATGCACCCCCCATATGTGGGCTGCCGGGAGGTATAAAATTCCAGTTCAGTCCCTTATTGAGGGATTCGGAAACTATTTTATCGTGATCCATCTCTTTATAAGCTCTTTTTAGCTCTGCACTAGCTCCGCGTAGATTGCCCATTCATCCCATTGGCCATTCTCTGCAAAGCCATGATGAGGGAATCCGTAGTTAAACTTGGCACGATATCAAGATGTATAGCCCGCACTGTCATAGAAGTAAAGATAACGCCGTAGCGTTTAGGCCTCTGCCTTCGGTCCAAAAAGATCTACACCACAAATGGTAAATGGCCTCTAGCAAGTCACCCATGCGGGGAGGCTTACTACATATTAGTAAGTAGGTATAGAATAAACTTAATAATAACATTAAAATATACATACAGTTATCTTTTTATCTATTTAACGATATGATAATATAAAATGATATAAGCTTATAGTTTAACAACATCTCTATGGACATAAATAGCTACTAACTATATACAATGCAATGGCACACTTAACACAGCTTTAATGTTCACTACATATTAATGAAATGCGATGTCAAAAGTTGTAACTATTGTACATGAATAAAATTATTATTATTTGTATGTCATTTTCATATCTCGGGCCTATGGAGTCCCGGACTTTTGGAAGGCGTGCGTGGGCCGTTTAGTAATTAACCTCTCATCTGCCGAGGTACCAGACAACAGATTTGATATTGTGTCTCGCGTAGATCCGTGTTCTGGCGTTCTAAAGCTATAATAGCCATCAGTGTTCCACTGGCAGTGGAACACTCCGTCAACTCTTCTCTGTTTTCAGCTACCTCATGACGTTACTACCATATTTGTTGCATGTGAGACAATAACAATTCAACAAGGCGACTATGGACACCTTAAACATTCGCAAGTCGCGGCTTGAGACTTCTTTCAAGGAGTACGAGCAGTTTAATGTGGAAATAATACAACTTAGTGATGACGACAAGGAGGATGTGGAGTCCATGGAGGACAAGTATTACTCGGCCCTTAGTTCCCTGAGCAGCCAACTGTCTTTGCTCTCTGGTACGGCTATGCGTACCGAGAAGTCTAACACGCCGTCAAAGTCGTCTGTCACGGCTGCCAAGCTCAATCTGCCTCAAATACAAATTAAACCTTTCACTGGTAAGTACGGTGACTTTAAGGTCTTCCATTTGCTGGGATGACTGTTCAGCCAGGCTAAGACGACTCACAGTGGTCCCATTTTGAAAATTTGTGGACATAGGACCGAAAGTCGGAATTTCGACCTGATTTGTTTTTTATAAGATAGCTCTTGACTAGACTAACAACTTTTATTCAGTAGAAAATCTCTAGGATTGATAGTTTTCGAGAAAAAAAATATTGTTTATTTTTTTGTATGGAACAAAATACATTTTTTTTTTCTAGAGTTGGGCGCATTTGTTGTGTTAGACCAATATGTTCTGTACCAAAAACTAATTTTACCTTCTGCCGCCACCTGCCGCCCCGCGAATAAAGTGATTGAAAATCTCGAAATTAATTGCCGATATTTCGTAAACTACTTGCCTTAGCTGAATTATTTTTATGGGTTTGCTATGTATTACATTTTAGACAACTACTAAGTTCGTAAAAAGCAGCAAAAATAATAAAATTGAAACTTTTATTTTTTTTAATATGATAGTTGACGAGTTTCAGAAACTAAGGGAAATAGTATTATAAGATGCAAATCGGTAAAGTATATCCTTAAATCTTTCAAAAGGTTAGTCAAAACAACAAAAACACGCATACTTATGCATGCACCCTTTGAAGATAAACAAACAAATGAGTCATCATTATACTTTGCTCCGATTGGCTGTATTAGCTCAGGTAGCTTGGACGTATTGTGACCGCACCTAATGATGTAACTTCCAACGCACTATTGAAAAGTAGGTACATGATGTCGTTTGAAACATAAAGATGTATTGTAGCCCTGAAAAGGACTGTTTGTAACTGGGAGCTGGATTTTATCTAGCCATCGATTTTTTATTCCAGTGGATCAGAAATGTCTTCAGGTTCTGCTTGAGAGCATTCCTCTTCTTCAAAGTCAGGGTCCTCAAAATGAAGCAAATTAACAGCATCATCATATAATGACTGATGAGTTTCCTTTGAAAATTTCGGCCTTATTCGGGAAATGTGCGGGTCTGAACTTATTAAAAGTCCGTAGAGAATGTCCTCGTTTGCAACGATTCTTCCTTTTTTCCTCGTGTGTTTTTCTCTCACATTTCTGAAATCTTTGTTGCGAGCTTCCGAGGCTTCTTCTGATAAGGTTCCTGTAAAAATAATGCATATTTAATTAAGCGCGAAATAGTAAATAGATTATAGTACATTAAAATTACTAAAACTATCTAACATACCAATTGGTAGAAGTCCAAAGTGACTGCATATTTCTGCTCCATGCAGCAGCAGTTTATATACACTTGCTGGCATATAGTACCATGGATACAAATGTACAAATAATTCTGCCGTTTCTTTGCAATAGCTTCTGAACTTCTCAATATTGATCTTCTTTTCTGAAGCTATTACTTGTAAAATAACAGCAAACCGTAGAATTAAATTTTCATCAATCCCGGTTATTCTGGATGATCTTTTGTAGTCTTGGAAGAAGCGCCTTGCAGTATTTCCGTCATTTGTTGTTCCAAAACCCTGCAAGAAAATATAAAATTATTTGAAACATGAAAAATTTAATTTCAAAATGTTTAAGGTCTTTGTCAATAAAGAAACAAAATAAGTACCTGTTTAACAATATCTATAAGGAGTCCCGTCTCTTCACGAAACTCTTGCTGCGTGGCATTTTTCTTCGCCTCTTTCAATGCTTTGTGCTCCCCTCGTGCACTCCAGCGTTGAAAATCCATATTATAAGATATATGAAGTAGACACTCCATAGATCTTATTTTCATATGTAGCGACGAAATTCCGTAGCGGCACAAATCATCGCGAATAGGTTTCATGGCTAAAAGTCCCAAATTGTTCATCTCGCTTGGTTTTGCCAGACAAATGGGACACGTTGCTGCCGAAGGGACGTCAGCGATGACATTTGCCACTTTCCCATCTATCATCGTCATATGCAGTTCATGAACGATGTCCACAGAACCACACTGCGTTGGTACCAATTCTGAAATTTCGCGCTCCATTTCTAAGTGCTCTGTCTTTATAATTGAGGCAGTTTCGGAAATAAACGTGAACTTCACAGGTCTGCAATAAAACGTAGACGAAGGATTTGGGTTTTCCCAGATAGTCATCCCTGCAGAGTCAACCAATCGCAGAGGCACTATGCTTGTCATCACAAGAGCCGAATCATCAAATTCGAGATTCGATGATTTCTGTTTATATTGGCTCTGAGAAGATGATCCATCAAGGCCCCACTTCCATGTCAATTTTAGCTCCGAAGAAGCTCTGATAGGTCCCATGTCTTGCATAATCCTTTTGATTGTGTGGTCCAATAGTCCTTGTAACCTACAAAGTAAAAACATAAAGATTGATAAAATATTGATTGTAATAAAATAAAAAACATTGATTGGACTCAGATACTGAATAGCAATTGCTTCTAAATAAAACATTTGATAATTACCTGATGCGAGCACCTGTTTCTGTCACTTCCACGTGTTCTTCAGATGGGTAACACCGTTTTTTAGCCTCAAGAAGCTTCTGGTAAGATGGCAGCGAAGTAGAGCCTTCATCCAAAAGAAGCTTCCTTAGCACCAGATATTTCCATTTTGATAGATCAAGCGATGTGCTGAGCGCTAAAGATTTATCTTCACAAAAGGGCTTTTGGTTATCCGCTTTTTTAAATATTAACTTTGATACTTCTTCCAATGAATCAGTGTGATTGCTAAGATGCTCTATAATTTTTGCCAAAGCCGATTTCCCATTTTCCTTTAACTTTGATATATAATAATACTGAAGTTCTTCTTCGGTATTTTCAGCCACAAAGGAGCTCGACCGTCTTTTCTTTTGCTTGTTACTTAAATCTGTAAATGGCACCCTTTTCTCTTGTCTAGTCGAAGTCGATGCGTCTGTAGTGCTGACAGATTCGATCGGTAACTCAGCAGTCGTATTCTCCGTGTCTTCATCAGGTGTTTCCCCAGGAATAGCCATAATAGCATTTAGGTCACATGTGTCACACATTGGCCATTTAATTGTTGATCCCAACCACTTGCGATTTCCTTCCCGATTCATAAATGTTTTTTCATACCTGTTTGCTTCAATCCACTTTTTAGTTAAACGCTTCGTGAATTCTCGGGAAAATTCCCGAATTTTTAAACGATCACCTTCAGATATTTCGTTTGGTATCTTTGACACTATTTTATTTAGTAAAAGATCGTAATCTTTTAAATCATCACTTTCCCTTAAAATAAGGAAAAAATCTAAATAACTTCCAAAACCAGCCATTGCAAATAGTAACTTCTATATCCTTTCACAGTTAAGGTTCAAGAACAGAATGGGGTCAAACAATTAGGTGTGTGATATTAATACACATGATTAGAACCTCATTACGTGACGGTACGCCCGGCGCCCGAGCTACCTGAGCTAATACAGCCAATCGGAGCAAAGTATAATGATGACTCATTTGTTTGTTTATCTTCAAAGGGTGCATGCATAAGTATGCGTGTTTTTGTTGTTTTGACTAACCTTTTGAAAGGTTTAAGGATATACTTTACCGATTTGCATCTATTTCCCTTAGTTTCTGAAACTCGTCAGCTATCATATTAAAAAAAATAAAAGTTTCAATTTTATTATTTTTGCTGCTTTTTACGAACTTAGTAGTTGTCTAAAATGTAATACATAGCAAACCCATAAAAATAATTCAGCTAAGGCAAGTAGTTTACGAAATATCGGCAATTAATTTCGAGATTTTCAATCACTCTTTATTCGCGGGGCGGCAGGTGGCGGCAGAAGGTAAAATTAGTTTTTGGTACAGAACATATTGGTCTAACACCCTATGAACGCGAAACCCGCGCCAAATGAGCCCAACTCTAGAAAAAAAAATGTATTTTGTTCCATACAAAAAAATAAACAATATTTTTTTTCTCGAAAACTATCAATCCTAGAGATTTTCTACTGAATAAAAGTTGTTAGTCTAGTCAAGAGCTATCTTATAAAAAACAAATCAGGTCGAAATTCCGACTTTCGGTCCTATGTCCACAAATTTTCTAAATGGGACCACTGTGCGACTGTGGAGTTTGTCCAAGCACGGACTTTATCTTTCTCGATGCGCATTATTTGCGCTACTTCACTCAACATGCGAGCCAGCAACAATGCACCACACAGCTCTAAACGTGGTACACTGATCTGTTTAATAGGCACAACCTTCGTTCTTGCTACCAATAAAGCCACATTAACTTCACCCGCTTGATCTACTGTACGAACATAGAGTACTGCCGCATAAGCCACCTTCGAAGCATCGCTGAAGCCATGCAACTCAACGACTATGTCGTCTTGTTTCATACCAAGCCATCTCGGTATGCGAACTTTCACAAGTTGACATAACTCATTGCGATAAGTTTGCCACTCATGAACTAACGTGTGAGGTACTTCATCGTCCCATCTGATACCCGTAAGCCAGAGTTTTTGAATTAATATTTTGGCTAATACCACACTGGGAGCTAGCCAACCAAGTGGGTCAAAGAGTTTCGCAATATCTGATATTATAGATCTTTTGGTTACAGGTCCGGCTGTCGATGGTAAGTGCACAGAGTACTTGAAGTAGTCATCGTGGTGATTCCAGGTAAGTCCTAATATTTTGGTTGTATCTGTTTTTATTTCCTTTTTCTTAGAACTTATGTCCTCTTTCTGTGTACTATTTTCCTTCTCCCTCGTACCATTATCTGTTTCCCTTGTACTATTGTAATAGAAAATAGTCACCAATTCTATTGGTATGTAGCCTCCTCACCACATCTTTTATTCCGGAGTTATTGAAAATAAATTGGTCATGGACCAAACCTGGATAATTGGCATTGCAACTGAGGATCCGGCAGTCTCCATCACAAATCTAAAATCAATATTACGAGGGTGGATTGAAAAGTACTCGGCCTCACCAGGAAAATAAACACGTACGAGATTAATTATATTTTTATTTTTCCACGTAATCACCATCAAGTTCAATACACTTTTGCCACCTCCATTGCCTTTAGACCGTTGAATAAAAAGAATTCTTCCTTACAGTCGAAATGTGCGTCCACCGCTCGTAGGAGATGCCTATTATGGCAGCCATCTCCCTAATTTTTAATCTACGGTCTCCCATAATTAAATCTAGTACTTTTCTAATATTTTCCTCAGTGGTGGAGGTTGAAGGCCTTCCAGAGCGGGGTTCGTCTTTCACGCTCACTCTACCACGCTTAAATTCAGCTACCCATTTTTTATTAAAGAATATGACAGAACGGAGTCCCCTAACGTACTGACCATGTCTTCATGGATGACCTTTTTTATATATATGATAACCCCTTTTTATGGAGGTACTTAATCACAGCACGCTGCTCAACTTGCTCCATTTGCAGAAATCGTGTCGGATTGCTTGACTAATTATTTTTTTAAATCACTATAACTGCACTATCACAATAATCGCACACCTTTCCAACTGCGCACAGTCAACGAGACTGAATGAAGCTAAATAATGCGGGTAGTTATATTTTTTAGATTTGAGTAGATCTATGTCAGGCCGACTTTTTTTCAATCCACACTCGTATTAATAAATTGGACTTCAGTCACTAATGTCACACTCCTCTCAGCTGAGAGTTGTCAAATACGTTCATATTAATAAACCAAACTCGGCACTCAAGAAGAAGCAATATTTTGAGCTATCAAATCAAGTGTGGCTCGAGCACGACTTGAGTAGCAGTTTCAACGCAAAAAAAAACGGTTACTACTTTAAAGCGCATGCCAATAAGATATGCTCGGAAATATTGCAAAGCCACATTGACCACAGCCAACGTTTCCAACTCGTATGAGTGGTATCGTGGCTCTGCACCCTGTGTGACCTTACTAAAGTAAACGACCGGACGTTGGCCCCACTGGAACACAACACCTTTTCGGGTTATGTTTGCGATACACGCCGATTTAAGGGAGTATCCAGGTATGTACCTGCGGAAATAACCCGCAAGACCCAAAAAACTGTCTCATCTCTTTTACGTTTGTGGGTACACGAGCATTGACCAGGGCCTCCACTTTGCGTTGTCTCGGCCTCACCTGACCATTACTGATCGTCCTGCCTAAATACTCAACCTCACTGCTAAGGAACTTACACTTTTTCAAGTTGATTGAAAATCCTGCAGTGGTCAGCGTCTGAAAGTATTTCGCGAAGAACTTGAAGACCTTCCTCGACTGTCTCGCTAGGGATCAATACATCATCGATGTATGCAAGAGCTTTGCCGGAGTCAATAAAAGATCGTAAGGTGTTAGATATTATTCGCTGGTAAACGACAGGAGCGTTGGTCAAACCGTAACGCCCGGAAATCTACACACATCCTGTCACTTCCATCCCGTTTCTTCACCAGCAACATTGAACTCGAATACTCCGACTCGGGATTCGCCAAATATATATCAAGTAAATCCTTCACGATCTCCCTAACACGCAGTTTTCCGTCGTGGGATATTTTATTAGGCCTGTATACGACCGGCGTCTCATCATTCAATTGAATCTGCATAGAACCTAGCTTCACAGTCGTGTTTGCTGTACCAGGTACAAGATAATCCGCAAAATACTTTCTTTCTTTCTTTCAAATCTTGAATTACCGACATCAAGCGCTCCTTATCACAACCGACGAGGGTATCACGAGACTCCCCGTTACATACCGCTGGCTGCTGATTTCTTTTGTCACCTCTTCACATGGTTTGAGTATGTAACACAGGCCTTCACATATTTTCCACTCGTCTGGCGTGAGTGTCGTCATACTCAGGTTGATGAGTGCGATAAGCGTTCAAGCATGTAAAAAAGTGGAATTCCACTGGGTGGAGACGTGTTGCAAGCACCGCACTTTTTTTGAAATACCGCATAATTTACGAATAATTGCTTGCAATTCTGGTTTTTCAATTACGCGTTTAACAGCCAGATTCAGGCTGTGTGCGTAGCATGGGAAGTATTTCCAGTCTAAATCAGTAATAATGGCGCGTTTTAATTAGCGCCATTGTCACTTACCGCTAATGATACCTTAGTGGTAATGTTATATGCGTCTGCTATTTCTTTGACACGACCGATTCTGCTGCCAAAATAAATCTCTCTCAAAATGCAAGTCTTTTGATCTTTCTCGAGAATTCAAATTCAAATTCAAAAATATCTTTATTCAGTAGGTAACATAGTTACACTTTGAATCGTCAATTTTTACATAACGAACGTCTCATCCGCCTAAAACTACTGCAGCTTCTCACAACCTGTATAGCCGGGGAAAAGAAGCTGCAAGAAAAACCTCGGCACAGGGCCCTAGACATTCTTTAAAAAAAAATAAAAATAAACATAAAATATTGATATACAATTGAGTAATTTAGCTGCCTAATATCAGTTCTCAGACAGTTAATCCCATGCATTCATATCTTCTAAATAATCACTAACTTTATAATAACCTTTTTTGTAAAGTTTTTGTTTAACTACTTTCTTAAAGCAGTTGAAAAATGGCAATGCATGTTCGATGAATGAGTATCATACTCCCTTCGCCTCTGACTAATACAAGAGAGTCATAATTTTTGACACAGCCTTTCTTTAAATCATCCCTCCATTCTATACATTCTAACAATTCCTCACGTTGCCTCAGTTCATAGTTCGTATCTACTACGCATATGGACTTACAGCTGACAGAGTCAACGTAATGATACTTGCTTGAGTAGCATTTCTCAATCAACTTACCTTGAATTCCCTCTTTTCTTTCATTCGAATTTAATTTAGTTTTCTTTTCCATTATGTATAGGCCGTCTATACTAGCCAAGTCGTAAAGTAATGCCTGAAATCCGCTGCTACACCAGTACGAAGAAGAATTTCACACTTGAAATTGAAACTCTAAAACACAACTATGGATAACCAAACTGTCTATTTACATTCACTGCTGCGTGATGAGTTATGTATATGAAGTGAGTATTCGCGCTGAAGCACCAGTTACGGCCAGAAACGAATTGTTTGCTGAGGATGACCACATATCGTACCGTAAGGCACACTGATGGAGCTTCCAGATGGAGTCGTTCCAGTGTTTCGGCCTTGGTTTGCTTATATATTGACAGCAGCAAGTTGTTTGCAAAATATTTTCGGGATGGTATTATATAACCCGGGAATGCATACTCCAGCAACTCCCGAAAACCGCGAACTTCGACAACTATTCGGTGGCGGTCTAAAAGATGGCCCGTGTCGCGACGCACCACCACCATTAAGTTCAGGAGCAGCAGCAATTCCAACATCATCAGTAAAAATACGTCCATGGTCCCGAATAGCAGCTGTGCCATCACCACCTCCACCTCCAGCTTCAGCACTCGTAACTCCAGTAGTACCGTCTACAGCTACACCATCACCACCTACGCCTCCGGCGACTGCTTCTTGCGCAGTCCCATCTGCGTAGAAGATAAGCTACTTAATACATGCAATAGAAAAGGGTGGATTTTTCTCTGTGTCTCCACTTCCTAATCTCCGGTACTTCTAAAGACAGTTTGGCTACCGCGTCGGCTAAACTGCTGGAGTTGCTCGATGGTGTTACAGCTGCTACTTCTAGTGGTCTGCTCGTTTCCATGACCTTGTTGGCTACTTCCGCTAGCTTTTCCGCGTCTGTCAATGACGTAGCTGCTAACACGGTACGCACGGCAACCGGTAGATGATTCTGCCACAATACTAGAAGTGTCTCCTTTGCCATCCGACTACCTGCGAGGGTAGTCATTCGTCGCCAGAGTTGTGAAGGCTTCTGCTCACCCAGCTGCATGTCGCCTATGAGTTTCTGTAGGCGGTTCGTCTCAGATTCTTCGTAAATATGTAGTAATCGCTCCTTGACGACTTCATACTTGCCGGTCTCTGGCGGACTTTCCAGTATTTTTGAGATCTGCTGGATCACTTGCTTGCCGAGCTTGGCAATAAGAAGCTGATACTTAGCTGTGTCGGAAGCTTTTTGCGGAGCCACAGCGGCTTCGAACTGAATGAACCAAAGTGCAGGCTGGTCGGTCCAAAACTCGGGAATCCTCGCTGTCACCGTAATTAACACTATGTCTTGCGTCTCGAGTTCCGATTTCGCGTCTTCCGCCATTGTAATGTTCACGAATTGAAAAACTCGCGAATTAAGATCAGTAGGTAGGTATAGTCACGGACCTACTGTGTTTATATATGCCCGCCGCAACACTGAAATTGAGCCGTCCCCTAATGTTTTTTGAACTGATTAATTTCACTACACGGGTCACCAGTTGTACGTCTTTGTATTTAGTATTATTAGTTTATCACACCAATTAATATCTCCTTTCAGAAGGAGGGAGATCAGTGAAACGAGAGAGTTCAGTTCACGAAAGTTCGGATATGTTGTCAACACATAACTTAACAGAATTGGTTACATGTACGTTAATCGATAATTAGTTGTGCCTGTGGCACATGTGTTGCGACGGGCGAAGAGGGAACGACTGACGTCCGTCGGCGCTCGCACATTTTGCATGGTTTCATTTACAAGGACATGGATATAGGTAGCCTACATATCCATCAATACCCTTTTTGAGATCTGACGAAAACTATCACACAGAGGAGCGTCAGAACAAAAACCGATAAATCACATTTGAGTCTTTTGTGAGAAAATGTAAAAATATGGCCAAGTTCATGGTTTTGTAATTTAGAGTTAAACGAAATTTATCAATTTATAGGTGTTAGCATCACTGTTTGGAAGCCTAAATTCTACATTTTGTGACCATGGTACCTGTACAGTTATTAAAATAAAATAAATGGATATATCGGTTATTGACTAAGCCAACTGGATATATCGGTTTTTGATAAAACATTGTAGGATATATCGTTTTTTGATAAAATACTGTAGGATATACCGGTATTTGATAGAAGGCTGGTAGAATTATAAGAGCTTGATGAAATGCGGCTGGACATGTATTAGTGTTTCTTAAGTGAGATTAGGTCGTTTCCAATCAAACAACGTTATTCAAAATCACATCATACTTTAATTAACTCTCACTTTTATTGGTATTTAAGTTAAATGAAAAACTTACACTATCATGGTTCCAGACAATCGCAAGTAGAATCATGATCATGTTGTTCATTGTTGTCAGCAACATCTGCGTCTGTATCAACAGCTTCAGTGGAATTTTCACACAATATTTTTTTTGTACCAAGAAAAAGTTTCATCTTTCTCCCAGTCGTCACCAAATTGTCTGTCTTTCGTGTTTTTAAGATACTAAAGTGTTTTTTTTTTCCTCATCAGTCTCGTTAACGAAATTGCGGAAGGTTCTCACATCATAAAGAGTTTTAGTTTGTCTCCTTTTCCCTCGTCCCTGAATAACATTATATTTCTTCAAATGAATACGTTTTAAGTCCCTCATTCCCTTGAGTTTTTTATAATACGTGTCCAAAGATTTGACATCCTTCAAGCGCCAATCTTTTCCCAGTAATAAAAATCCCCATGTCTCTTATAAATCGTTTGATATTCTTCCTTTTGTGTAATTACCGTCATGGTTTTAACCTCCTTTTCTACTCTGCCGAAGACACGATCAGCGGGCAAAAAGCTATGACCACGTACGGGAAATGTCAAATATATCTCTTTAGGCCTCCTACGCACTGGCGACCATAGACGCGGCCAGGCCGCCGCGGCCATGGTCGCCGTTGCGTAGGCAAGCGCGACATGTGGACGGCCGAAAAATTTGCAGTCGACTTCCAAGGGTGTGTCAAGATGGACGTGCAGAAGATAATCACGCTAACTGTGCTTGTGTATTTACTACGAAAACGAAAACGGAAGATTTCACGTAAAAGACAGTTTTGGGTGCATCCATTACTTTGCGAGAGAAAGACTAAAGGATTATATTATACTTATTTTTTGGATTTAAAAATGTATGAGAAGAGATTCTTTAATTACATGAGAATGTCAACGAATACTTTTAACCTGTTACTGGATACAATAAAACCAAAAATTACTGGAACTGGTAACAACTATCGGAAATGCATTCCAGCAGAAGAAAAATTAGTAATAACAATAAGGTAAGCTTTTTCTTTTTTAAATACAGAATGTTTCGGAATGGAGTATTGTGTACAGGAAAAATAAAAATAATGTGATAGGGCCTTTTTTTTACTTAAACTGCTAAATGGATTTTTTTGTAAATTTGAATTATACAAGACTCGTTTCTGAATCGCCCTAAACCACCACTGTTGTGTTTTTCACAACAACCTGTAAAATTCATTGACCAAGGTTTTGCCACTTTAAAAAATTTATGAACTATTGTTCAGTAGTATTCTATTTTACGACTTTGAAAAGGAGAGGAAAAGGGCTTGCTTATAACATGTTTTTAAATATTAAAAAACTGAAGTAGATAATCAAATTATTTGTATTTTCATAACTTAAAAAATGGCAATTGTGAACAATTAATCATTCAAATTGGGAAATAGGTCTATCATTTCTGAATTTTGAGAAATATCTGAATAATGAGTATGATTATCGCTGTAATTTGAATCATCTGATATCCTGTTGGTAGTAGAATAACCTGAATAACTCGGTCGATTAGGGTCATATTCTTGGTCGTTAAGAGTATTGAAATTACTTGAATAGTTTATGCGCGCTGTTGTAGGTGTACAGTTCGGTTGGTATTTTTCTATAATTTCCATGATTTCCATTTTCGCTTTGGTCTTCATTGCAGCAGGGATTGTTTGAAATCTTTCGAGGAGGGATAAAAGAAACAGTCTGTCACAATTTGAATCATTCTGTGTAGTCGCTATGGTCTTATGCAGAACTGAAATTAGAGGGTCTGTATCGGATTCTTCGTTTGGTATTTTTTTCTTCCTTTTTGTTCTAAGCGACTTTGATGCAGACTGTTGAGTCTCAAGATCAGAAGTTTTTTTTGTTTTAAATAATATATATATATTTTTTTCTATTTATTGTTTTATAATTATGTTATTGCACTAAGTAATTGTAAGCGGATTATAGCGCCGAGACAAACCCGTGAGGGGTTTAGCGGTGTTATTTTATTGTTTTGTTAATTTTTCGTTGTATTCAATAATAAAAAAAAAAAAAGATCTTGCACTTTTATTTTCTTGACTTGCCTCTTCGAGACTATTTTCTGTTGCGTTTGTGTCCAGCACTGATTTCAAAAACAGTAATTGGTTGAAATAGGTGTATTGTGATTTACGTTTTGCAGCAGAACCACTTTTGACATCTTTAAGACGGCGCAGCTCTCTTGTGAAACAGTCTCTAAGGTTTTTCCATCTTTTTTGGAGAGTAATGCCTGTAAATCAATAAATAAATGTATTACATATTACAAAACTAATATTATGTTTATTAATGTGAATTTTATTTTCAGGTATTTGGCTACTGGGTGTTCTTTATCTCATATAAGTCATGAATACCGTATAGGGCTTCCTACAGTATCGGAAATAGTATTTGATGTTTGTGAAGCAATATGGGAGATATTAAAACCAATTGTGATGCCACAATTGACCAGAGATAAGTGGATTCAAACGGCTGAAGGTTTTCAAAAATACGCCCAATTTCCTAATTGCATCGGAGCCATCGACGGCAAGCACATTAGAGTTACAACATTCGGGATCTCTTTATTACAATTACAAGAATTATTTTTCAATCGTGTTACTTGCAATATGTGATGTAAATTATAAATTTCTTTACGTAGATATTGGAGCATACGGCAAATGCAGTGATTCGTCAATTTACAAAGACTCTGTATTTTATCATAGGCTTTTAAATAATGATCTCGATATTCCGAGCAATAACCCCATCAAAGAAAATGGCCAATCAATGCCGTTCGTTTTAGTGGGTGATGAGGCGTTTTCACTATCGGAACATATGATGCGACCATATGCTGGGAGAAACTTGAATAATGTAAAGACTAATTTTAATTATCGACTATCCCGTGCCCGCCGCTATATTGAATGTACATTTGGAATATTAGCCAATAAATGGCAGATTCTTCACCGACCCCTAAACGTCAAGAAAGAATTTGCAGTTGTGATTATAAAAGCTCTATGTGTGCTTCATAATTTTGTGCGAGAAAGAGACGGATATGATTTCAAGGACGTTAACTGTACCAGAGGCTTTATTAGAAATACCTGCATGTTTACCTAATAGAGCAAATAGAACATCAACCGAATATCGAGATATATTCGCAAACTACTTCAGTACCGATGGTCGCTTGCCCTGGCACAATTTGTAAATATATGGGTGCGTACCTACGACGGCTGCTCAGTTTGTGCGTTGAGGCACTTGCTCGCCGCGAGCCGCCATTGCGCGCCGTAAACAAAATGGCGTCGAATGCACATGCGGTATGAGTAATCTTTTTAAAAAGTTATTCCAATCATTACGAAAACCTGGGAAATTTTAGCAAATAATTGTCAAAACTCATGTGCAAAGCGAAAAATGGTAGAAATAAAATAGTTATACTTTTGACAATTACCTATTTGCTAAAATTTCTTAGATTTTGAATGAACGGAACAACTTTAAAAAAAAACACTCATGTCACATATACGTGTCGAATGCTACTACAGCACCTGCTGCGTTTATTGTAGTTCATCGCATTATTAATTTACTTAGGCATAATAAAATAAAATACTAACCAAGTTCTGCCTTTTCTTTATCTTCCATGGATTCACCGCCAAATATATCGACCAGTTCAAGCCACAACTGCCGCTTAACATCTTTATTGGAGTAATCATTTGATTCTAAATCCCATAAACCTCTTCTATTTTCAACTTCAATTATGAACCTTTCCGTGTCGAAATTGGCCATTGTAAAATAATCACTCTGTAGCTAGCTACACGTCTGGTCGCCGCGGCCGATGCGGTAGCACTGATGAATTTTAATACAGAAGTGATGTTCTCGACAGCCACGATTGGTCGCTGGTCGCGTGGCATCAAATTGGACGCCGCGGCCAACGGTGGCCGCTGGTCGCTGGCCGCTAAGTGCGTAGGGGCTATATAGCGATTGCTATAAAAGTCCAGAATTCACTGGCCGCCGCGGCCAGGTCGCGACGACCATGGTCGCCAGTGCGTAGGAGGCCTTAAATGTTTTCTGGGGATTCATTAACTTAAATTTTAAACTTTGGACATTCTCATTAATTTTCTTTTTTTTATTGCTATCAAAATAACTTAAACTATAATACTTTTGATGGATATTTTTCTAACGATGTTACTTTTTGATGGTTTGTATTTAAAAATACTATCGTTCAATATGAGACAATAAGCTGCAGTCTTATCTAGTATTTCTTGCTCGGCTTCTAATTCCATTCTAACATCAATAGAACCTTTCAATGTTTCTTGTTGACGACTACAATCAATAACAAACAAACGATATATATTTTTGTATTAAGTGTGCTATATTGTTGCGTTTTTCGTCCGGTAACAAAATAGACATATCCTTAGAATCATAAATAAAACCTAGGAAACGACAGGTTTGTCTTGGTTGGAGGGAACTTTTTTCCAAGTTGATTAAAAACCCCAGGCATTGCAGTAAGCGGATGGTTTCTCTAACATTGTTTTAACACTCGGAGTAAGATGTTCCTATACATAAAATATCATCAAGATACATAACTGAAGTGAAACCACGTGACCTTAGGTAAGTTATGACTTCTCTCATAAGTTTTATAAAAGTTCTGGGGGTTACAGAAAGGCCCTGTTCGACGACTGCTGATAGCGGATTATTTTCCAGTCTCAGGGTGAATTTTGACTAAGGAATATGCATCTTTTAATTCCAAAGTAGCCATAACAAGGTTGTTATGGCTACTTTGGAACAAGGTTGTTATGGCTACTTTATGAAAAAAATAAGTAGGTACTTATTTTTTATGATAACGTCCAAAACAATCTTTAACGCGAGAAAGACAAATATACAATGCACTTAATTTGTCAACGACTGGAGGAACTTTCCATCTGACAACTTCTTGGTGATGTTATGTCATCAAAGATTGGTACATGGTCATACCCATCATATCTGTACGGGACTATAAACCGCACGCTGTGTTCTGTGGGGTTTTGCTGGTTCAAATAAAAACAACTATTTACTAAAATTTGTTTCTGTGAAGTAGTGATTGTCCCCAGTGTTGCCAACCTCAAAAAACTAAAAAACCACAACTCGCCTAAAAAAAAAAACAGTAGAAAGCGGTAGGTAAAGAAAAAAAGGCAGATTTCATAATTTTGCTCATATAATTAAATAATAAACAACTTTCTTAGTTACTAGAACTCACATCAATTGATATATTTATAATCACAGCAACATAAAACAAAAATCAAAGTAAAATTATTTTTCAGTTTCATTTTCAATTGCCTCATCTTCAATATTTTCACACTCATTTTTATTTTTAAAATCATACATGTTTTTGTTGAATTTCTTCATGTGCTTTTCTGTGGCTTCGAATGAATAGCAATCAGTTATTTCGGATTTAGTGTGTAATACTCCTTTAATAGTTGTAGTCGATATTCTATTGCGTAATTTGGTTTTCATAATATTTATAGCAGAAAATAACCTTTCCATGGCGGCGCTGCTATGTGGTAGGCACAAAAGCTTCTTTACCAATTCACACAATGTAAGGAATGTTTGAGATTCGTCTCCATTTCTTAATTCTTGTACATGTTTCCAAAAGTCGATAATATCGGGAGTTTTGTTTTGGTCGAAAGAAAAATCGACATTTCTTAACATTTGCCATTCTCTATCCAGTTCCGTTATATTATTTGGACAAATCTTTGGGAAGAAATAATGTAAATCTGCAATGGAAGGGAATTGTCTTTGTCGTCAAAAGGAAACCTTTTTAATATCTGTTTTGCAGCTTCGATATAAAACTCCTTACACTTTAAGTAGAAATTTTTCAGCTGTTCTTCCTCTAGTTCTCCTATTTCTGTCTTTTTTCTGATCAAATTTGTCACCATTCCACCAACGTATATATGTTGCATCGGTAAATGTTTCTGCTCACTCGAGAAGTCAAGGTTTAATATTTTAGTTTCTTTTGCGTGTAAAATATTTTGTGCTTCTTTTTTTTCTTGTTCAGTGAGATTCAAATATTCAGCTTGTACAAAGCATTCCAAGATCGTTGTGTATGCAGTCAATATTTTGTCGTATAGTAAATATAATTTCGGAGTCTCGGATTGCATTTCTTTATTGAGATCGGTAAATATAGGTAATGCAAATTTCAAAAACTCCAGGTACAATTCAGTTGTCGGTTCGAGAGCCTTCGAGAGAATTGATTGCGCAGAAAGTAATCTATCTACATGAACTGCAGCTTGAAAATACAATTTTATAGCTGGTAATTGTTCCAGAAGCCTATTTACTACCTCAATAAGCGACAACCATCTGGTGGTGGAGTAATTTGTGTGGTTTAATATTTGTGAAATGTTTTTTTCTTTATCGGACAATGTTTCTTTCTCATTTAAAATTACACAAATCTCTTGCCATGCTTTTATATTTTTTCTTTTATCTTTATAAGATTCACTTGTCTTATCCCATAATACCTCCCTTTCCTGCACTAAATTAATCAGTAAGTCATAATCGAACTCTTCCATGTTAATAAAATGCCTGATGACACACGTGTGAACATCTGCGCGGGCGACCTGTCACTGAGCATCGTGTAATGTCTACAAAATGGCGGCGCTCTGGCGGTCCGGCGCCGACGCGGCCGCGGCGCGGCGGCAGTCCGGCCCATGAGCAATTTTCATTCGTATACATATAATTGCGGTCCGGCGCCGGTGCGGTTCCGGCGTCGAAAGTCGTCCACAATCTTAAACAATCACCTATTTTTTCGGTAAGACTTCAGACCTTTCATAACAATTTTCCTTTCTTCGCAGACATCTTCACGCAAACGTATCTATACATTTTCTTTCCTTTCGAAGAAGAGAATCGTGCTAGCACATAGTCACCAATTTCAGGACCTTCACATCTTGTAACATCGCTGTCATTATCAGACTCTTCTTGAACGATATAATTTTCATTTCGAAGGGCCAGCGTTTATTTCTATATCACTTGGATCATTTTCTTCCCTCAGCCTAGAAACGACGCATCTTTCTCTTGTGAAAGTTTCTCCATTCTGGTTATTTTCATCTGATTCGTGATTTCCATCTATATTTAAATCTAAAGCAGCTTTCTCATTTTCATTACTATCATTTGTCTCCACTTGTAATCTCCTTTTCTTTCTTGATGGCTGCAAAGTAGTCGCATTCCAAAAACTTCGTTCTTTTAAGTATCAGTCAAAACATCTCTAACAGGAGCATCTGCATTTTCGTCTGTCTCACCACCTCATCTTTGTCCCATGGACTGATGCCAGTAGCTAGCTAGTTTAGTTATATTTTACTAAAAATTTTATTTTTTATTTTTTGTAGATAGAATATTTTAAGGGACAATTAATTGCGTGTATACCTACCATTCTAACTACCACATAGCATACTATACGTGGATGGTTTTTGTGGCCCTTTTTTAAGTAAAGTATTCTATCTATCTGTATGACGTCATCTGTCGAAAGCAATTGAAAAATTCTTAGAGAGCTCAACTGCTGGCGTGCAGCTAGACAAGATATTTCTTCAGGCAAATGAACTGATGATGTATAAATAAATAAAATAAATAAAATCTTTATTTCAAGTAACCATTGACTCATATGTGTTAGTAAATGACTTTGTTGTGTATAGTCGACAGGAGATAAAATTGTGTAAGCTCGTTTCCATTTTAGAGGTCTTATGTCAGGGACTGACGGTGTAACAGCTACTGCAGCGGGCTGTCTATTCTGTACAAGCTAGTGCTGCAAAGGACTTTAGGCTTTTAGCCCTAAATTTCAGCCTACCGAGTCCTTTTTGGGACTAGACCAGTAAAATAGGGCTTTAAAAGCTTCGTCATTTTAAAAAACTTTTAGCCATTTTTAAAGTAGTAGGCTTTAAAAAAGCCTATAGCCTTTTTAATGTAGTAGGCTTTTAAAAAGCCTATAGCTTTTTTTAAAGTAGTAGGCTTTTTGGGACTGGAGTCTTTATTATCATTTTTTAGTAAAAGCCTTTTTACCGATTTCAAAAAAGGGAGTTATCAATTCGATACGTATGTATATAATATTATTGGAGCTACATAAAATTCACACATGATATTGGCCTTAAAAATCGGTTGTTTTCGCCACGTTTTACAAATATTGAGGGACTGTCTGAAATTGTGTATCACTGGTAGTAGTCCCTTAGTAAAAAATATTAAATAAAAAGTAATTAAATATAAACTTCTAAAAACCACTTAAAATTTTGAAATAATATATTATTTTACTTCAATATTAATACTTATGTACTCATAAAAAGAAATCAAAATTGGTTAGGGGCCTAGAATTTTTTTTGAGGTCGGAGCCAGCAAAAAGCATTACCTATGATTAAATTATCTATAATTACTTTTTATTTAAGCCTCTTACTCAGTCATTTAATTTTTTAATGCAGTCACTTATGTCTGTCTGTGTGCGCGATTTTTCGTGCGCTTATTTCTTCTGAACCACTGAACGAATTTTAATGCGGTTTTCACTGTCATTTAGGAAATATGATATGTTTGTATTTAATAAAGAAAATAAAGAAAAATAGAAAAAACTAATACAGTTTTTTTTTAATGAAACAACAAACTTGTTAAAATTACTAGTATTTATTTTAATAGGTTGAGTAAAAAAAAACAACTGAAATGGTCTAAAATAATACGTATATTTTAATTATGCTGGGAGAAGACAAAAGAATCGAATGTTTCGCACAACTTCTTGTTGAAGAGTATAAGTATGTCACTCCATGTATGCGTACTCGGTCTTTCGTCAAAATTTTGAATTTTTTGAACACCTTAAAAACTTGCCATACTGAAGAAATAGAAGTGTCAGAAACCGAGAAAATCTAACCTGTCGATAGTACCTACATTAAACGGCGGTAAATGGAAGAAATTATCATTAATCTAACGAGAATTTATGATTATTGTGATTTATAATACCCGAATTAATCCTAACTAAAAGAATACAATTAAGTACCTTAGTAAGTTTAGAACTTGGTTGATTTTAATCTATCATTATCAATGTAAAATAAAAACTAATTGTTATCAAGTATATTTTCATTTAAGTACCTAATATACCTAATAGTCTATTACTATACTGTTACCACAGAGTACTATATAATACTGGCGTAAGTAATTTGTATGGGGCTGACGGGACGTGCTGTTACGTATTACTATAATTATTAGACTATTTCCATACTAATTGATAGTAAGAAGTTATTTTCAATATTCATAGTTAGTTAGCTAGTTGTGCATCTAACAATAAATCAATTTTTCACAGTGTTTGTGTAGGTATATATGTTTTTAAAGTTTGTTGTACCCACCCACACTTTTACTTTTTTTTACTTGAGAAAGGGACTGTATTGTATAGCCTAAATAACCTTAAGGTCTAAGAGCTTCATAGGCTTTTTGAGCGTCTTATTTTATTAAATTAGTCTTAAACAAGGTTAGGCCTTTTTAAGGCCTTTAGGCTTATAACCAATAGGCTTGAATAGGCTTAACCCTAGCCTAGCCGAAAGTACTAAATGGCTTTATAGGTTTTTAGCCTACTAAGCTTTTTATTTAACAGTCTAGTCTTAAAATAAGGGCTAAAAGCCTAAAGTTCTTTGCAGCACTAGTACAAGCTGAGCTAGGGGAATCTCATCCTCAGAATCAAACTCCTCATCAGATGGCCAGATCACCTAGCGTAATTTCTTGCAAATTATTTGGCCCTTCTTCAATTTCGAGTAGATCTTCTGTGTTTGAGCCATCACCACCAGCACAGCTATCGGTATCTGAAGATGTCTCTTCAAACAGCAACTCGTTTTCAATATCCCGGTCTGACAACTTCTTTTTAGACATTTTCTGTAAAAATAATCAGTTTGTTATATTTGATCAAAACATGGCGCCTTTCTTAAATAGACGCCAAAATATAGGTGGTAAACTATAATGACCACGGTGGCCATTATAGAGACAAGAAAAATATTTACAAATACTTGTCAATTTTTACTTTAAATTTTAATTAGCAATATTAACGTAACGTTATTTGTACTTCTCTCTCTTCTTTTGTTAGGTATTGTATAATCAAATCTAACATATTATATTATTCATGTTTACAAAAGATTCTGCGCGAATGACTCCTTCCGTACTATAGTAGGGGAGCCCAGAGGGCTAAATGCGTTTTTACTCGAGCACTTTGAAGACCTATTGGATCGCAAAGATTATATGCTAAAGAAAAAAAAAGTTTATGTGATGTATACCTGTTTAGTGGTGGGGAAGCGTGTATAAATTTTCAAAAATATTAGTCTGACGAATCGCTGGTGACACTTAGCTGTACTACCACGTAGAAATTAAGGAAAAAATGTTTTTTCTCGGATTCGTCAGAAACTCATAAGAGAGGTTAAATTCACTATAAAAAGTATACTATTATAAAGACTGACGATTTGGACGTGACCAAAAGTTTATGTGGGCATTTCTCTGTAAGCTTGCACAGGTCCCATATAAATGCTGTCCTGGTATATTTTTTGTACATTTGTCATAAAACCGAGTTGTATTTTGAAGAAAATTAACTAATATTTTAGTTAGATAAGGAGGCTCACTGAATTTATACGTATTTTCTGAGATATTGGCGATTTAAAAAAAAATCATGACAGGGGACTTTTTGAGGCATCAGGGGACTGTTTTGAATGTGACAGGGGATTGTTAAGTCAGAAAGAGGACTGTTATACTTAATGAAAAGCCATTTTACACTCTTCAATATTTTTTTTATTTTTATGGCATATTTGCACATCAATAATCAACAAAACTTTCTTAAGAAAATATTAACAGACATCGCACCTTTCTTTAAATATTCATATCAAAAATTAACCTTAAGCGCTAGATATATTTTGTACTCTCTGAGATCAACAACCTTATACAGTTTACACTAATCAATCATTTATCAATATATATTATAACAAAAGTGTCTTTAGAAAATATCAACAGGAAACATAATATTTTTTTAATAATCATATCAAAAATTAACCTTAAGTGCTAGTAACATTTTCGACTCCTTGAGATCAACAGTCTTATTAATATCAATTTGTAAATGCTTAATGCAGTATTAATTGAAATAACATATAATAACATAGAAAACAATCTTATCTATATGAGTAAAAGATCTATTCAAATCCTAAGGATTTATCTTAATTAAATAAGGAACACAAGTTTAATCACATTTAACTTAATATTAAAAAAATTAGCGCTCGAAAACGTCTACTTCAGTCGAAAATTTATAATATATTCTCTTTCCTTTTAAAATCAAGTCGGGGCTATCCAACTTTTGGATAACTTGATCAAATGACACGTCTGAGATGTCCTTGTCATCTATTCTAAAGGTCTGCACTTTTTTGTTACAAACCTTGAGAAAAGTAACTCGTAAATCGTTTTCATCACCGTCAATGTCATTAATTACGGCAGCATAACGGTATTCTACATTTTTAGCTGGAAATTTCACAAGAACGTATTCTCCAGTATTATAGCATGAATTCTGATAGCCACTCGGTCCTGCTATATCTTCATCCAATCTTTTAGGGGACTTGTTTGGTAAAGATGCCAATTCACCTTCAGCAGATTCAAGATCTTCCGGCTCGGACTCTGTAAATACTTCTTCTACTGTCCATCTAGGATTTAGAGCAAAGTTGATACTGCCAATCTGATAGTGGTCACAGGATGCGTTGTTGCAAAAGCAGCTGAGACTTTTCATTGTAAGCATTTTACATTTAGTTGGAAGGCCGAGGTTGGAGCTGGAGTAAACACCTGCGACCTGATGCACATCTAAAGTGCCTTTAAAACTCTTCTGGTCGGACGCTTCCTCTTCAACTTTATCGATCATTGCCTGGATGTCTTTACCGTCAATTGCGATACATGTAATGCTAGGGCATCGCTCTTGGATTACTTTGACAAACTGATCGATATTGTTGATGTCGCCACCAGAATTAACAACAAAATCAGCTGTTCTTTTGCACGTTGCTCCGATACCATCCGGTGCGCCTTTGCCATGGCCACTTTCGGTGTAGTTCCATGTAAATTTCTCAATGTCCGGAATCTCTTCAGAGAGCTTGGTTGCCATTATGAAAAACATAGTTTTATTACGGTACTGCGTTACAGGGCCATCGCTCAAGAAATGTACTCGTTTGACGCCACGTGGAAGAGCCTCAAAAATTGGTCGCAGGTGTGTCCAAATGGCAGCAGGTGAATGGGCTATATTCTCGGAGACTGTGCAAAAAGAACGGATGGAATTCTGTTGGTAAATTACTACGGTATGCAAACTCAGTTGTGCTCGTGATCCACCGAAATGAAAAGCCTGTATTTCTGCTGCGTACTTGGTGCAATAATTTTCGCTAAAATCTACGTGGATCAAGACTTCATCATCTTGCAGGTTTGCCTTCAAATCATTAATGGCTTTATATTGATGGACAATATTTCGCTGGTGATTCAAAAATTTCTGTAAATCTTCCTGCAAACATGTTATGAGTTGTCTTGGATGTAGTGCAAATGTTTTTATCAAATATTTGGTCACTATTCGGGGCTTCTTAGTCGTAAAATCTTGGATTTGTTGTCTTTCGCAAACCCACATTTTATATTTTACGACTGTTCCATCATCGAATTCTTTATATTTCGGGTTTTTATCCCGACAAGTATGACACGATCTCGCCAAACAATCCACATCATAACGGTCGCAACATATTTCTTCCAGCAATTTCTGGTGATTGTTGTAGGTCAGTATGTTAGCAGTATGAAGTGCGCTCAGCTTCATATCCACGTTGGTGTGAACTACGCATAGACATGTATCGCGGTTTTGAGTGTTTGGTTTTACAACCCAAAATGGACGGAGTCGACAAAATGTTTGGTAGCTAAGTTTTATGTTGCCAGTCTTAAACTTTTTGTAGAGATTAAAAACTGTATCAAGAAGATACCTTTTCTGTTTCCTTACAGTATTTCTGCTTATAAATTCTTTTTTACCGGCTGCCATACGGCTATTACTATCATCTTCAAAGAAATTCTGAACAGCCCGTTTATAACTCTCAGGTATTTTACAACGTCTAGCTAAAGGTACGTCCAAGCCACTAAAATTGGCTTTTTTGCCGTTTCTAGACAACAATTTAATGTCTTTAGGTATCCAGTGCCTGTACTTTTGAACAATACTGCCCTCAACAACTTTTTTAAAGATTTGTCTCTCTTTGGTACGTTTCAATGTGGAATAATTCTCTTTCAACTGTTCACTAATGACGTCACCAAATAATGCTTTCTTGACTACTTCTTTTCTTTGATCGGGCTCGTCTAACATTTTAAATATTTTTGTCTTGGGGGTATCTTCAACGTTCTTTTTTATTTTACTTTTAAATCTCGCTAATCTTTTCTTGTACTTCTCAATTTGCTTTTCTAAATTTGCGATCTTTTCATTTCTTTCTCTATTATACTTCTTTCGTCTCTTTGAAGCTTCTTTTTTTCTTTGCTGTCGACTAGCAATGGAAACGGCTAAGCTTGGCGCTGGAGATATTTGAACTGGAACTGGAGTGGTAGATCTTGAAGGCGGAGTATCTACTTCTGGATCTGACAACGGGGTATTTTCTCGTAAAAAAGTGTTCGTGACGCTTTTAAGTCTCAGTCTTTTGGCTCGGTATACGGTACAATGTTCTTTCCACTTCTTTAAGGCAGCTCTATGCTCACGTGGCGTCATATCCTTTACTAACTTCCGTAAACCTTTTTCTTTCTTCTTTTGGTATTTCAATTTCTCCTTTTCTCTCATTTCTTCTCTTTTTTGTGGGTCATTCTTTCTTTTTAAATATCGTAGTTTTTCTGCTTCCCTCTTTTTCTGTAGCAATTCCTCTCGGGATAACTTTTTCTTTTTAGGAACCATTTCATGTGTGTTTGATCAACCTGAGTAAAAAAAATGAGTTTATCAAAAAAATATGCTGCAAATTATTAATCCTGCAATCAAATTGCTTATGTAATTTTGCAGGACATTGCATTTATACCAATGTAATAATAATAAATAATGATACTTTTGATGATTCTTACATAAATAAAACTGGCGGATAAATTAACACAAACAATACATCAAAATAACAACCAATACACAGTCCTCTGTTAATCAGAACAGTCCCCTGCTCCATTTTCAGACAGGGTACTGTTGCCAGGGGACTGTGTATTTTGGCTAAATTTCACTACGATTACAAAACTAAAGTAAATAGTTTTTTAAGAAATTATCGACCAATTAAGACATAAATGATAAACCAATAAATTATATCTCCAAATAATTAAAGCAATTTAAATAAATATAACTACTTACCAGAGGACTGTGTGTGGTAGCGGTCCTACCGCGTCTTTACCTCACAAATGGTGGTCTGACACTAAACAAAATGGCTTCTCGTCGCCGCCTTCAGCATGGTTGCCAACTTCACAACAATTGCGTTTTGTTTCACTCAAAAAAACGTTTGTAAACATTACAGTTTTGTTTTATTATGACTTAATTTTTTTGACAGGGGCCTGTATACAAATTCTGGGGACAAAGTTTACAGGACTTTACAAAATTAATAAAATAGATAATTAGACCTTTTTTTAATACAATAACATAATTTCATTATTTTACTATATGATATTAACTGCCAGATATATTTAGTTTCACTAACTTTTCCGTAAATCTCATTTCGAGAAGGAAATACAGTGATGGGGACAACCAGGGGACTGTATTTTTAGAGTTTCTATTAAGTCTAGACAAAAAATTAAAATAATTATGGTTCTAAAACAAAATGGCCCCTAAAGTTTCGGGGTTGAATTTTCATTAGAAGTGATTTCTTTTTAAATAATTTAATTACTTTCTGAAAAAAATTGTCGGGACAGCCGATTACGACCTTACAGAGAATCGCCCATATAGATATTTACAAAAGCAAAAAAAATCGTGACATCGAAATACTCGGGCGCATCAGAATATTACACAGGTGGTTCAGCTCGACATTCTAGAGGGTGTGAATACTTAATCTGATGATTTTGTGAAGGAATTTTTTTTAATCTGACAATTCAAAATATATATATTTTTTTTCATGTTTTAAAAATACGAATACAAAATAGGGTCATGAAATAACATATATTTTTATATTTAGTCTTCGTCGTCCGTTGAATCATTTTCGTATTGGAAGTTTAAATCAGATTCATCATTTTCATCGTTATCTGATACAACAAACAGTTATGATTTTAAAAATCTTTTATTTATTTTATAATTTTATTGCAGTATTGAAAACATACCAGAATCCGAAGTATTTCCAAAAATATCAGGTGTAACAACAATGATATTAGCACTTACTCGTCTGTTGATGTACCAGCAAATTGAGTGGTTGCAGAAGTGCTTGGAATAGACAGCTCTGCTAAAGTATTAGAAATTTCAGTTGCTGGGGATGCAGGAATAGGAAATTCAGCATTTTTTCCTGAAACCTCCGGAACAATATTGCATTCTGTTGCACTTGCTTTTTTGAAGTCAGTAGGAAATTTTACTGCAGTGAACAGTTTAGGTTTATAGAATCTTTATTTCTTATTAAGTTTATAACACTGTGCATGATAAACTTCACTTAATGATGCTTCGTGGAACAATTCTACTTCGTTATAATCTTCGGGATTTTCTCTTTATTGGTTTCGTTCAACGGTACTCTAAAACCAATAAACATTTTTTAATGTATCTGGTGTAAAAGAAATAGTTTTATCAATTGTTTCTTGTGCACAAAATACACATTTTCTTTTATCACCACTCATTGTCGTAAACATAGATTAAATTCACTACATTTATTCATAAAATACTTGTAAAAATACAATAAATAAACCAGAGCGTTGTGCACAGATAAACACCGAACGAATTATTGTGATCAGCTGTGACAGCAACATGGCGGCAGACAATAGTGTGGGGCAGTGCGAGAGAGTAAGACGTGGAGAAAGAGTGAGAAGGGAAGAGAGGCATCGAGCGGGAAATACATAATTCTTAATAATTGTACATACTACACTCTTTTAATAATTTTACATTCTTAGGCTTATGAAAATCGGCAGATTACGGTATTTCTATCAATTTTAGACTATTTCCTTTAAAATAAAAAAGTGCGCTTGAGTATTTCAAGGTAACGGTTTTTTTGCAGCTTAGTGATTCCGTATTTTTTTTTAAGTCACGCTCAAACTGTATGTAATTAACTTATTTTGTTTAAATCTGACTGCCCTAGCCCTGCGTCACTATATTGAGGGACCATACTTGGTAAAAGTACTTAACATAGCACAAAGATTCTCTTCTAATACTAAACTGCTGAGCTCGAGTCACATACGAAATCCCCGCTTGGGCTCCCCTACTACTAGTACGATTATGTACAGATTCTGAAAATAAATAATAAATAAATACGTCATATCTCCAATACACAAACTACCGTTGAAGTACTAATTTCGGTATTTTGCAGGGGGTGAGTACTATTTCGGTACTATTTTTTGGCGTTTAAATCAAAGCGAAAGACCGTGTCGTTAACTCTCGCCAAATTTCGCTCACCGTCAAGCTAGCAAGTGCAATAAAACATGGCTATAAATCCAGAACCGTGATGGTACTATTTTTTTCAATAAGAGTACTAATTTTTGGTATGGTCAAATTATTTTTTCGTGCCTGTACGGTGGAACGTGAGAAGACAAGTGAAACGACGGAGAGTTGGGTTAAGACTGATGTTTATTATAATAACTTCCTTTAAAATATGTAGTTAATATTACATAGTAGGTGTCTATACACTGCACCTTCCCCGATTGGGTAAAAATAAAATAAAATTAGTATTTATTTTATTTTTGTAAATTAAGGTCTTATTTAATTTTACTAAATGATTAAGGGCATAATTCAATTTGGTTTGGTTACATAAGAAATTTTAAATACATTTAATTTCTTAATTCTATATTTGTTATGAACTTGTGATAGTAATTCGCGAATGCTACTATGCGTTTTACCTCATCCGTATTTTGAGGTCTAGGATACTGGGGGGCTAAAAAGGCCACTTTTGATGAATCATAATATGTTCCTATTAGGAATTGAATTGCAAATCGTAAAATGGCCACTTATAGATTTTCATATTTCAATTCATATTACGATTCATAATATGAATTGCCCATTTTGACAGTTCTCTATGAAAAGTCGTAAAATGGCCAACTTTACGATGAATTGCAAACGTCAAATAGCTGAATTCTTAGAAGTTAGTCAAGAGCATCTTTTTTCAATTCATCTTGTAAAACGCGGGAAATGTTTGTAAAAAATTCAATAAATAATTTAATTACGGCGGATTTAGGCTTGATATGGCATGTTAATGAGTGAATAAGAACCCTATCTGCCAGTGTCTCAGTGTGATATAAGCCCTATTTCATAGGTAAGTGAAAAGATTCGATATTAAAATTGTACCTAAGTGCTTACTTATTTATAGGTACCTATTAAGTACACTTGAGTTTTTATGCCTATGGCTTATACTAGAGGCGTATAGGAGCTAGTGCACATGTTTCTATGCATTAGGCCAGTGTGTTAAACTGCATAAGAGTGGTGACTCTGGCCTTAAACAACAAGCATACACTGCTACTACTACACTGTTAGTACAAAGTGTTTCAATAGAAAATGGTAACATTCTATCAACGCTCCAAAAGTGAGCACATCACTTAATTGTTTTATATCTAAATAGCCATTTCATACAGAAATAAAACAATGTGTTTATATTAATAGTTTATTTAATAAGTTCCTTATTATATAGCTAAGTACTAAAACTATTTAATTTCAGATGTGTGATGCGGAGTACAATCTTATAAATGTTTTGGCTGGCCATGGTCGGGGAGGTCATGATTCCTTTGTGTGGAACAACCACATACTTCTTCCACATAAGTCTTGAAACCCACTTCAAGCTGCTACACGAAACTGAAATGGAAACAGTGTGGTTATTAAGTTATCTGTGATGTACTACGACCTACTGTTATAACTCCAATCATAGAAACTGAGCCCGAGTGCCTCCTGCGGTGTTATACGAAGAGAAACGCAAAGGAGAAACCTTTTAACGACTGAATGACAATTAAATAAATAAACAGCCAGCAAAAATAAAAATTAATAAAAAAGCAAGTCAAGAGACAATAAGTAGTTTATTTTTTTTCTGTGACTGATTATTACCTATTATATTCTATTGGTCCCGGCTATTAGCCGTAAAAATACCTCCACCAACCCGCATTGGAGCAGCGTGGTGGAGTATGCTCCATACCCCTTCCAGTTGATAGAGGGGAGGCCTGTGCCCAGCAGTGGGACGTATATAGGCTATTTATGTTTTATGTTATGTATGATTATTACCTATCTCAGCTATCTATATCGAACAATTTTCAATACTGAACCCAACTTTTTACTGGACGCGAGTTACGTGTACTTTAACAAAAAAAAAATAAGTACAATATGCACTCACAACAAATGATTCTCCTATGAAGTATAATAGATATACTGATAGATATTGTTTTAAATGTTCGTATAGGAAACAGTATGTATAATTAATAGGATACTTACTTTTAAATACAAGTTGAATTCCATCAACTTGTACTATAATATTGTTTATGTAGACAACATTTGAAGTGCCGCCACTCCATGAAATTCTTCCGTGTTAATTTTACAACCATTACATTTATTCTTGATTTTGTATTAAAACATAGCCGCTTAGAACGTAAAAACCAAAAAATTAGATACATGGAAAGTGAAACATTTTGTTGGTGACATTGACTTGCCGGTGCCGCCATATTTGACAACCATTTTTTAAAAATGTAATGAAATTATTAAAACTTTAATTTGTATTGATTTTATAAGAATTTACTATTTCAGTACGAATATCTAGATTTTGAATTTAAATAATTCAATTTTATTGATTAATGTAAAAAAATGATTATTTTAAAACTTTAATTTGGGTTGATTATATAAGAACTTACTGATTCTGTTGTTTATTTTAAAAAAATAAATCTATTGAAATAATGCATATGGCCTTTATTTTGCAATTAATTGAAAAAATAGGAAAAACTATTTATATAATAAAATCGTTTTCTTAACACTTTCGCGGACAGTAAGTCACAGGCGTTGGGCACTAAATTTTTGTATGAAAATTTTAAGACTGCTATAACATCTTCATCCTATTATTAATAATTTAGAGTTGGGCATGTGACGTAACCTTCTTTGAAATTCGACTGTTTTAGCATTTCTGTCCTACAATATGCCACTTCTTCCTTATGTTATGACAGCATATACTATAGCAGTCGGCTGTTATGGAATTTCTGCCCTACAATGTACACAAAAATACTTTACGCTGGACAGGAATTGTATGGCAGTCGAATGCCATAAAATGCCTGTCCTATAATATTCTAATGAACTCTGTATATGGGACGCGTATTCTTAAGCAGTTGTCTGCTATGACATTCCTGTCCTACAGTGTACACAAAGATACTCTACGCTGGACAGGAATTGTATGGCAGTTGAATGTCATAAAATGCCTGTCCTATAATATTCCCATGAACTCTAACATGGGACGTGTATACTATCACAGTTGCCTGCTATGAAAGTGATGTCCTATTGATGGACTTATTACCATTTATATGAAGCAGCGAATGCTATGATATACGGCAGCTATAGTATTTACCGTCACATTATAAGACTTTACGATCAAATATGACGAGAATCCTGTAGAATTCATTATAACTATTTAGTATCTTATAGGTCTTATCTTAAATTATAAAATATGGTAAATAGTAAATATATCTTTAGAAAAACTACATATAAAAATCATATAGCTTTATTGGTCCAAAATCAACAGCATTTGAATATTAATTAAAAACATAACATGCCATTCTATGACAATAGTATAGTTATCTTCACTTATAATTGAGATCAAATAAACTAAAACGAAAACTTCTAAATCGGAAATGACAAATATTTTAGTAACTTTCTTAGACTAATAATCAGACATATAAACTATAACGAAAACTTCTAGATCGGAAATGACAAACATCTTAGTAACTTTCTTATTCAAAATTAAATAATCAGACTTATATATATTTCAAACATTTAGTCTTTTATAAATCACAATAGTAGTTAAGTACCTAATTATTAAGGCACAATAGAAATAATGTTAAAATTAAATAGGAGTTTAGTAAATTATTTGAAAAGTTATCTTAACTTATAATTGAGATCAAATAAACTAAAACGAAAACTTCTAAATCGGAAATGACAAATATTTTAGTAACTTTCTTAGACTAATAATCAGACATATAAACTAAAACGAAAACTTCTAGATCGGAAATGACAAACATCTTAGTAACTTTCTTATTCAATTCTTATTAATCAGACTTATATATATTTCAAACATTTAGTCTTTTATAAATCACAATAAAGTACCTAATTATTATGGCACAATTGAAATAATCTTAAAATTAAATAGGTGTCTAGTAAATTATTTGAAAATAAGTGATCACATCCTAAATATAGGATTCGTATGCCAAGACTCAAAGCATCCTGGACAAAGAGGTGGATTTCCTACGCACCCTTTGCACCGATAACTAGTTTGTTTTAATTTCTTGTTTTTAGTGCAAACACGACATTTAAGAAAAACTTTATTGCGTTTGGAGCTGTCATGCAAAGGTATAAGCTCTGGCCAATGCACGTTTTGAGGTGACATTTCTCCTACGTTTTCAACGACACCTCTTTGCCGCCTGTTTGCGTGTTTCTTGCCAAACATGTTCTTTAGCATTGCCTCCTTCGTATTTTCGTTTACTTGTATGTACGAATTCACTATAGTTTCTCGAAAGCCCAGTAAAGTTGCTGTTGGATCGCAATGTTTTCTGAAGAGATAGAAAGCGTTCCAAATAATCATGTCCAATACTCGGAAAAACACCTTTTTATACCAACGTATAGTTTTTTTTGCGTAGAATAATAAGACATCATTTGGTCTGATTTGTCTATTCCCGACATGTGTCTATTGTAATCATTGATCTCCACAGGTTTAGACTTCAATTTTCCAAATCTGTTTCTAGTAGTTACTAGTCGTGGGTGGTGTTTTGTAGTTATCATAAACACTGGTCTTTTATCCTTCCAGACAGATGCGTAAACTTTGCCATTTCGTTGCCAAAGATGTTGTCCAGATTTGAGTTGTTTCTTAAAAAGCTCCTTAGGATTCTCCTTGCGGTCTTTACGTAACGTGCCTGTTGTATGTGTATTATATTCCAGTAATTTTTTTGACAGAGTGACTCTATTATAAAAATTATCCATATAGAGATCATGTCCTTTATTTAGATAAGGCTCCATCAATTTCATGACCAATTTATCGAGTTTTGGTTCAGTAGCGTTGGTTTCATTCACGGTATTCTTACCTTCGTAAATAACGAAATTCAATATATGTATATCCATCATGAGAAGTTAGAACATAAAATTTTATGCCATACTTGGCTTTTTTGTTTTTTATGTACTGCCGAAATGACAACCGTCCACGAAAAGGCATCAATGACTCATCTAGAGATAGTTCTTTTTCAGGATGGTTTAAAGTCTGAAAGTTTCTTATTACTTTTTTAGTAAAAGCTTTGACTTTGTCGATGCCTTTACTGTTGAGTTCCGACACACACAAGCAGCGCAATAACTGTTCGAACCTCCTACCTGACATAGTATATGGGAAAATGGGGTAACAGTATAGAGGGTCAGACTGAGTAAATAATTTTCTTACGCTCGGCACATCAAGATGTCCTTGAAGTATACACAAACCTAGGAACTTTTTCATTTCTTCTGCATCTGTAGGCTTGAATGATTGTGCTCGGGATCCCCTTGTGTGTGGTCTATTAGAGTTGCACAAATTTGTACCATAAGTATTCGTACATGACACAATGAACTCAATCATTTCATCAGTAAAGAAATACTCCAAAACGTTCAACGGTGTTGTGTTATTGTCTAATGGTACTGTTGGACCTGAATTCATATCGTCAAACTGAAAATCTGTAATAGGTAGAGTATTATCTTCCCAAGAGCTTACGTGATTAGGTGAAATTGGTCGACCTAGATTTTGTTCATTTTCCAAGTTGGCAGGAGGAGTTGGCTGTCTTTGCTGTGATGAATTAGATTGTGCAACTGATTGACATTCTGGCTGATTCACTGGCTGAACTGATCTGGCTTCACTTTGCTGTAAGGAACAAATCTGTGTGTCTGGAGAACAGTCAATTTCCTTATCAGTATCGAGTCGATTTTGCGATGATGGACTTTTCTGTGTGGAACTAATATGTTTGGGAGAAGAACAACCCTTCTGTGTATTTAGATCTGACTGGTTCGGCTGTACTTGCATTTGTTCTTCAGACAATGTACTAGTTTGTATAACAGGAGAACAATCTACTTGTATAGCTGTGACTGGCAGATTCTGGCTAGCTGTTGGCTGTTCTTGTATTGTAGTTTTCTTGGAAGAACTAGCATGGACCTCTATAACCGAAGAGCAAGGTTGGTCAGGGCTTGGCATTGGTTTTATCTGCAAGGAACTTGCCCGTGTACTTGGTAACTGATCAACTACTGTATTTGTAGCTAACTGTAGCTGTTTATTTTGACTGACCATTGGCTGAATCATTAGATCTTTATCTGGGTGTTGTGATGGATCAGAGGTAAGAATTTTAGGCACTTTGCTGCTTGGTGATGAGCTGGCTTGTAACATGGGTTTTTCGCTACATTGATCCTTTGACTGACAAGAAGCTTTGGCCACTTTATGGGAATTACTCTTTGATTGACTTACTTGTGACGACTCACTTTCAGCTCCATGTGACGATCCATCGGTCGATATTTCTTCCTCTCCAGGTACGTAATCGACATCTGACCCGTACTCGCCGTCGCCATCACTGAATGGGTCATGAATTGATACATCCGAGCTATGTTCAGAATCGTCTTCCTCATCGGCTGATCGCTCCGACTCTTCTAATTCTTGATCGCTGTTATTCTCATCTGGTACATCCGATTCATCTGTCGCTTCATCAAATAGCTTCAACAGTTTTTCTTGTTGAGTAACGTTGACTATTTTAGGACCTAGTTTTTTGTTTTTTCGCGGCATCTGCAAAAGATATCCATCGTTTACTCACTAGTTTGAATGAAATACCTACTCAACTACACATGATAAATCTCACTATATTACTTCATTTTTATCATAAAACTAGCTTACTAAACGGTAATTGCAACCTTTACTGTACAAATAACAAGTGATTAGTATAAAAACTACATCGTTTACTGACTAGTTCCAATAAAATACCTACACACCCACACAGGACAAATCTCACGATATTACTTCATTTTCATCATAAAACTAGCTTACTAAATGGTAATTGCAACCTTTACTGTATAAATAACTAGTGATTAGTATAAAAAACAGGATATTATACTTACATCGATCAAAATATCTCGTCAATATTCGGCCGGCTCGCGCAAAATCGATCACATAACATGTGTGTACTCTCCGGCGCAGTAGCCGAGCGACTGAAGGAACGCGTCAAACAAACACAGACGCTATGCAATCTGCGTCAGTGTGCGTGAGAAAGGGGGGTCGGCGGGGAGACATTTTTTCTATGTGTGCAAAAACGTTCTAGTAGGACAGTATTCGCGATAATATTGAGTATAATGTGACACTAAACTTGCGGCTTCTTGAAAATATACGAGGAATACGAATGCAATAGCTCCTCTATCCAAAATAAGGAAGTAAAATTGGAATGCTTAAGAATGCCCGTCACTGCGAGTAGTGCAAACACGAATTCCTATGCATACTCGTCCGCGAAAGTGTTAAGAAAAGTCTATTATTTATTAATCGATTTTTCAAACGTAGAAAAAAGCCGATTAATTACAAATCGATTTTTTATCTACAATGTTTCATCCCTATTATAATATTGACGTCTAGAAACGTGGCGTGATTTGATTTGCCTGTTATTAATGTTGCATCGCCTTCACTGTTACTAGGGCTCAAACTGGATGACAGCGGCAGCGGCGCGGTATTGCGGCGGTATAGAGTTGTGTCTTAAATGAACGCGATGTCGAAACGACGAGAACACATTTTCGATTGTAGTTCTTTTGTATCGTACGATTTATTATGGGCAAAAGAAGATCTGAATAATGAACAAAGGAAACAAAAAGGCGAGTTTCAACGAAATTACCACGACCAAAGACAATATCCAGACAAGTTCTATGATTATGTAACACGAATGACTGTGGAGACTTGATTATATTTTGGAAGCTATAAATTCCGATTTAGAATCTAGTTACAATCAAAAGCTTCTATATTCCTTCTATATTTAATTCGTTTTTTATTTCTTCCCTTAACTGATTAATGATTCTCCTATTTTTTACCCACGACGGAACGGAGCAGGTATATGCGTTTAGGGTGAGAGATGTTTGTGTGTGCGTTTGTGCAAAGAAATGTTATTAATTATCTTCTAAACTAATAATCCGATTTTGATGCGGTTTTCAATAACGGGTTTGTGTTTGATGAGTTCATGTTATTAGACAAGTGTCATGTCTGTAACTCACTAGGGGGCGCCACAATATTAGTGTTTAGAATAAATATTATCCGAAACGCCTCTTCAATTTATAATAGCAATTTATTTGCAATAGTTTTTATTAACATAACATAACATAAACTGCCTATATACGTCCCACTGCTGGGCACAGGCCTCCCCTCAATCAACCGGAGGGGGTAGGGGGGGGGGGGTAGTTTTTGTTAGTTAATTGTTTTTGACAGGCGTTTTTTTTTGGTTCCATTGATTACACGTAATTACGTCGAACACGGTGCTGTTTCATTGCTACCTAAATCCCTTAAAATCAGTAAAAAGGCATTGATATGCCTTTTCACAATCAATAAATTGTAGATAAATTAATACGAAGTGATTGGCAAAGATTAAAGAAAAATCAAGATCGACTATAAGCGGCACGTGGATTGTGTGGTCAAGTGAATCAAATTCATCCAATTAATCCTCATTTAATTCATAAAGTTGAACCCATCACTCAATAATCAGGTAGTATTAAGTAAACAGCCTCCGTGGTCTAGTGGTTAGACCGTTAGGCTCACGATCTGGTGTTCCGGATTCGATTCCCGATGGGGACATTGTCGAAATCACTTTGTGAGACTGTCCTTTGTTTGGTAAGGACTTTTCAGGCTTGAATCACCTGATTGTCCGAAAAAGTAAGATGATTCTGTGCTTCGGAGGGCACGTTAAGCCGTTGGTCCCGGCTATTAGCCGTAAAAACACCTCCACCAACCCGCAGTGGAGCAGCGTGATGGAGTATGCTCCATACCCCCTCCGGTTGATTGAGGGGAGGCCTGTGCCCAGCAGTGGGACGTATGTAGGCAGTTTATGTATGTTATGTATTAAATAAAGCAAAGTGTTGTTAATTACGGTTAGTATAATTTTAATTACATTTATTACCCACGACGGAACGGAGCATTTATATGCGTTTAGGGTGAGAGATGTTTGTGTGTGCGTTTGTGCAAAGTAATGTTACCACCTATCTTTTAAACTAATGATCCGATTTTGAGGCGGTTTTCAATAGCGGGTTTGTGTTTGATGAATTCATCTTCTTAGACAGGTGTCATGGCTGTAACTCACTAGGGGCGCCACAATATTAGTGCAAAACAATGTTGCAATATAATCAAAACGAAATGTCCGATTACAATTCTGTTTTCGGCAATGTGTACGTGGTAGCTTATTGCATGTTCCCAAATAATAAAAATTACGTCTTTAACTCACTAGAGGGTGCTACAATATTAGTGAAAAATAGTATTGCAATAATATTAAAACGAATTGTCCGATTTCAATGCGGTTTTCAGCAATGGGTTCGTAGTTGAATGGTGCATGGTCTAAGATAAGTCTTATGATATTAACTCACTAGGAGGCGCTGCTATATTAGTGTGAAACGTTTATATTGCAATATTATTAAAATTAAAACGTATTGTCTGATTTCAATGCGGATTTCAGGAATGAGTTCGTGGGTGATTGGTGCATGTTCTCAGATGAGTGTTATAGAGGTAACTTTAAACAGAAAGCAACTGTATAATATATAATAAGGGACTTAATATTATGTGGTAGGATGAATCACACTTATTGTTTTGCGAGATCTTACCTACACATTATATAGATTATGATTCGTATATGCTCTCTAAAAAGTCTGAAATAAAATTAAGCAAAATTAAAAATTTTGAAAAAACCCACGACGGTAAAAATCTCATCGAAAAAGAATAAAATAACTCAAAACCCCCGACTTAACCCAATTATTATGTAACGAAATATTATATTAGACTTAAAAATACTTTCTAAAAAGAGTTATTATCTCGAGACATCGGTAATAGATATACTTAAGTACCTAAACAATGAATATGGATGTTTACAGTTTTTTCCTAACGTGTCTGTTTCTCGAAAATATACTTAAATGTAGCGATAATAATTTTACCATAATACATAACCGAGGAATATCCGTCGGGGGCTGCCTTTTCTATATGAAATTTCAACAAAAATTTAATCATACTCATAAGTGTATTTTATGTCGTCGTTAAACATCTACAATTCTTCAATAATTGTATTCACGTCACTAGAAAAACTTTAGCTGGGTTAATGGCAGCCCCCGACGGATATTCCTCGGTTATGTATTATGGTAAAATTATTATCGCTACATTTAAGTATATTTTCGAGAAACAGACACGTTAGGAAAAAACTGTAAACATCCATATTCATTGTTTAGGTACTTAAGTATATCTATTACCGATGTCTCGAGATAATAACTCTTTTTAGAAAGTATTTTTAAGTCTAATATAATATTTCGTTACATAATAATTGGGTTAAGTCGGGGGTTTTGAGTTATTTTATTCTTTTTCGATGAGATTTTTACCGTCGTGGGTTTTTTCAAAATTTTTAATTTTGCTTAATTTTTTATGATTAACGTCTTTGCTATTCCATATTGGTGATCTGTCAAAAATTGCGGAAATTATTTCCTCCACTGATATGTTGTAATTTTATCAAAATAACAACGATAGAACGTCACTACGTCAACTCAAACACAGAGACACCGCTCGACTAGAGCGCACCGCTCGTACCCCGCTCCCCGCGCCGCTACCATCGAAAACACTTCAATTTCAATATAAGTCTTAGCATTTGAACGCGCCGCTCCCCGCACCGCTGACGCCGCCGCGCCGCTGGTGCTGTCATCCAGTTTGAGGCCTAAGGCTAAGGCTATATTCAGTGGTAACTATGAATTGAGTACATATTTCAATTCTGTATCCGCCATGAAAACGTATACTATGCTCGCAATAATAGGAACGAACTTGGCGTATTTGATGGGTTCCCAGGGCGAAGAAAACCAGGTCTCGGTATTCCAAAGTCGGGAAGTAAATCAGGTTATTGCGATCAGCAGTTATGCTTTGGAAAGAAGATGTACGCCTGTTTATATTCATCCCCTCAACCATATCTGCCAGATCATTGTGAAGGTGCAGTCTTTCTCTAATGATATTTACGATTTCATTTGCGTAAATATTATCATGAAAGCGAATACCAAACCTGTTTAGCAGAGCAGCTGCTATCTGAAAGTTTTGCATCATGTGTGGTAGAGATCTATGAAAATATTCCTGCCTGAAAACTTAAAAATCTCTTTTGAAATGTCCATTTACAGCTTCTACCACCCATCTGCAATTGTTACGCTGCGACTTCGATTAGCTTGCTCTGTAGTAAGTTGGTGTTCGCCTTCCAGTAGTGAATCTGGCATATATGGCCTATAGCCACATCTTTCTAACATAGTTATACTGTCCCTGAACCCCCTATCTAAAATAAATACATCACCAGCTGTAAAGTAGGTCCTCAGGGCAGATTCCTCATTTTATTTATTTATTTATTTATTTTATTTATTTTATATTTGGGAGACCAACAGCTCTTAACAACTATAGCAAAAAGAAAATCATACTTAAAAACTAAGCCAATAACAGGTTTCCACCTATATAAAATAGTATAAAAATATAAAACTTAACTTGAAAATTTATATCATTATATCAGAGTCTGATGTAGTTGCTTTATATGGACCAAATAAATCTACAATATATCCATCACAGGCTACAATCATGAATGGCTTCAGCAGGTTTCTGTATTTGTGCAGGAAATAACTTTATTTTTGAAACATGTAATTGAGCTTTTTTGTATATAAATGTATGTACTATCACAAATTACGATGGTATTTGTTTCATATAGCTCATATGGTATTATTAAATTGTGTTGCAAGAGCTATTCCCTGCTCAATTGTTCGATGCCCAAGTTCCTTGGCACAAAGTCTTCTTGGACAAGAATCTCCCTTACGCTGTCCATTAAGTTCTCCAATGAGCGCCGTGGAACATGAACCAAACTGGCTATTATGTCGTCTGAGTCATCACTCCTCATTTTTAATAGCAGGGCTGCAAGACCTAAGCTGCCCCTTCTTATTCTCATGATTCGGGGTATCTCTTGCAATAATATATTGAATTTTTCTTTTGTAAGTCCCATCCAGTATTCAAATACTCTTTCATCCATTTCTGTTATATTTTCAAAATCTAATGTTGGATTAAAAGCATTCACAAAGGAAAAAAACATGCTGTATTTGCTGAGCAGAGAATGTCTTTATGCTGTTTTTAGAGTCATATAATGTTTCCCATGAATTGCCTATGAGATGTTCATTACATACACGAGTAAGGGGAGGCAAGTAATACTTGTAGCAACTCAGAATAATAGCACGTAATTTGTCTAGTATGCTATGCAGTGTGGTGCTGCCACAATTTGGGAAAACACAATGATTACTCGTATTGGCAGCTCTTCTGTAGTCTGGTAAAACTAAATGTTACACTGTAGCTGTAGCATTTGAAGGATTTACTTCTGCCACTGGTGGACCTGCTCTTGATTCTGATTGAGCTTGATCATCATCATGAACTTGGTTACGGCGTGCTTCCCTTTGTGTCCTTAACCAGCAAGCACGACACACGCGATCAGTCAATGTGAGCTGAAAATAAATAACATAAAATGCATCTACGGCACTTGAAATCTCAGTGTGTACCTTAACAGATAATTTTGTGTTAAAAGCTTCAGTAGCGAATGCTCCACAATCCTTAGATTTTTTCCATAAGGCTTTTTGGTAATGGAAATAACATCCTGTTACTGTTGGGTTCGGAAATACTGATAAAAAACCGTTTATACCAGCTAACTCAAAGTCACACTTAAACTTGGTGATATTTAAACCAAACCTTTCTTTTAGAAGGAAAAATAAACGCCGATAAATCTCTTCACTTTTGCTTGGTAAAAGCGCATAAACGAGTGGTACAAAATATGAATTTATAACACTTGACTCCAAATTTGCATGAAGACTATAGAGTTGGTTAAAAGGGGGTGGCGCAACCTTAAATGTACCATCAGCGTAATAATGTTCAGTCTTTGATAGAAGGTCCAAAGCAGTGGGCGATGAAAATATTAAAATTTTATCGTCAAGTCCGTCACTACAAATTAAAAAATCTTTGGATAGCTGTTCTGGGATCAAAACATCGCTTACTTTATCATATGTGCATTTTCGCACATTAAGAAATCTGTTTCTGACATTGTATAAGGTACTTTTTTTATTTTTCTATATCGGTAGCTCCGACAGAGAAGATTCTCCATTAAGTTCTATAAAATCTTGTTCAATTTTCTCGAATATTTTTGGTATAGGTTCGGAATTATTGGTGACTGCCAATTTCATATTATCAAAGCATTTGTCAGCCTCTAACTTCATAAACTCCGGATTACATACATGGTTAGGCTGCCTCATGACGACATTATTATCATTTACAGTAATGGAAGTTGCACACTCACCCCTTTTTGTACATCTCCATGTAACAGTACCATTTTATTTTTTTTGTGTAGACTGTATTTGTATCCAGAATACAAAAGTAACTTTTTCCCTCTTTCACTTGCGTTAAACTGCATTTCTTCGTGCGTACTATTATTAGAAGTCATCTTTTTATTTCATTAAAATTATATTCACTCAATATAAATAATAAAGTGACAATGACATTAACTTCATGATAGACAAGTAACACTCATATAAATAGGTTCTTATCATAAAATTTACCACAAAGGATTTATTGAATTAATATGTGCAGGCAAATGTACATTGTATGACAAATTAGGAAGATGACGAATCTAATATATGACTAGTTTGGAATATGACCAGTTTGGAAAGTGTCGTGTTTGGAAGATGACCAATTTGGAATATGACGAATCAGGAACAAATCTTTGTCCGGATATCCCAAACTATGGGTCGCGATCTTCTAGTGAATAGTTTAGGATATTGATATTGAGCAGATACTGAGTGGGCCCTGCTTTTGTTATTGTGAACATGAAAACTAAATACAAAAATAATTTGCTGTTGCTTGCTTAATTGAGTCCTGGTTACTTTTATAAATAAATATTCTTTTATATTCTATAACACACCTGCCTCGGTGAGACTCTGCTCTCTATAATATTTATCATTGAATGATGCAGTTCAGATGGGTTGTCTCTGTATACTAGGTCACTTTGCCTTCGTAATATGGAACATCCACATAAACAAGATACAGAGGTATGGCCTCTGTGACTTGGGCCGGCTTCTTGACTATCATTACTAGATTGTTCTCGATTTATATTACTGTGATTTATTTGGGATATAGCAAGATCTCGACACGTTTCACAGACATAGTCGTAGTCCGTAAATGAAGCAGATTCGGAATCCTAGGGCACGCAGAAGTCACTCAGAAGATAGATAACGGAGTATGTAGCTAGGCCGGATCGAAAAAGTACAGAAAAAATCACCTGAGAAACGCACAAGACGCAACAACGGACGCAGTGAGGCTGTGTGTGAAGTAAAACTACCGTCATTGTCACTGGCTGTCATTGTCGAAATAATGTTGCCAAAACAATTGTGTGCGTCAAGCTAGCGGCCTCAAAAAAAAAATGGGCACGAAAAAATAATTTGACCATACCAAAAAATAGTACTCTTATTGAAAAAAATAGTACCTGTTGTAAAAAAATTAGTACCATCACGGTTCTGGATTTATAGCCATGTTTTATTGCACTTGCTAGCTTGACGGTGAGCGAAATTTGGCGAGAGTTAACGACAAGGTCTTTCGCTTTGATTTAAACGCCAAAAAATAGTACCGAAATAGTACTCACCCCCTGCAAAATACCGAAAGTAGTACTTCAACGGTTCCAAAGTTATAAAGGCAGTTCTTTGATCCCGCTAGCTTGACGTTTTGAAAATACCTATTATCTGGGGAACGCTTGCATACTTCAGTATGTAACTAATGTCAATAAACTCGTATGAAATAGTACTCCCTACCATCATAATTTTGATCCGATTCTCTTTGTAGAAATGTTAAAAAATCATCATAACCTATGCCATACATTTGTTGTTGATACAGTCATGTAGACAATTACATAACCTCACAATTTATTCGTAAGTATTGCCATTTTGGAGGTCTACCCTACCATTTCTTTGCACTTCAGAGTGCTGCTATTACAAAAAATTCCTATTGCATACACCCATATGCACTAATTTTAATAGAAAATGGCTGCCTGGGTCTAGTTCTTATCGAAAACAATCTGTGATTTTAATACATCATAATACATTTTTAATCTGCTGTTTTATTTTATAATTTATACCTTCATGTTGAATTTGTTACGGATCGAAGTGTTTGTTAATAAACAATTTGCAGTATTTGTAGAATAACTCAAAGAGTTTCAACAATAATATTACTTTCATCTGACAACCCTGGCACTTCACCAATTTTTACCCAAAAATGGGGAAAAATACTGAAATCTGACAACATTCTTGACCATGTGTAATAATTTTGTTCGCGACTGTACTTGTCTTGATAAATGTATGACATAGGTTATAATGACTTTTTGACATATTTCGACAAAGAGAATCAGGTCCAAATTATGATGGTGGGGAGTACTATTTCATACGAGTTTATTGACATTAGTTACAAACTGAAGTATGCAAGCATTCCCCAGATAATAGGTATCTTCAAAACGTCAAGCTAGCGGGATCAAAGAACTGCCTTTATAACTTTGGAACCGTTGAAGTACTACTTTCGGTATTTTGCAGGGTGTGGGTACTATTTCGGTACTATTTTTTGGCGTTTAAATCAAAGCGAAAGACCTTGTCGTTAACTCTCGCCAAATTTCGCTCACCGTCAAGCTAGCAAGTGCAATAAAACATGGCTATAAATCCAGAACCGTGATGGTACTAATTTTTTTACAACAGGTACTATTTTTTTCAATAAGAGTACTATTTTTTGGTATGGTCAAATTATTTTTTCGTGCCCATTTTTTTTTGAGGCCGCTAGCTTGACGCACACAAACAATTGCCGTGTGCACGACATAAGAAAACATCGAAAAATACGTATTTATGAAAGATTTTATAATAATAAAACCCTAAAGGTTGATTTCTATTCATAACAATTGAATATAATTTTTATATTACAATTTTAAAATTCATAATTTTTATCTGTTTTTCAAATGCCTAAAACACTAGAGGTGAAGAGTAGTTTTACTTTTATAAATGGTAACTCAAAAAGGATGTAAGGAAACATTTTGTGAATAATATTTTAATCAATCGTGGTTCTAATGAAATATAAGTTTCATACCTGTGTTTTATTATTTATTACGATATATAGAAAAATTGGCCAAAATTATTTCATGAAGATTAGTAAATGTCGCATATCTAGACGCTAACTTTTTTTAAAATATTTCCTCGCCAATGTTCGCGATGTATAAGGATAGTAGTTATTGAAACAACGGAGTACGGTTAGATACTTTATTAGGATAAGGCAAGTGCTAATATATCGCAGCTATGACTAAATACATGAACCTATGTACTTATTACGTATACTTACTTATGGATACTGTAGCCGCCATTTCTAGAATATTGAGATTTCACCCCACATATAGGGGTGTTTTCTCGATGAAATTACTCGTAGAATGCACCGTTAATAGTCAGGTGTCGGGTCCGAAAAACTACACACTGTATACTATTTAATTTTTGACACTGTTTCGGCTTTATTATTTAAGAAATATACCTTTCTATATCTTGAGATATCGTCTTTGATGACGAGAAAGTATTTAGCACCTCCCAATATCACAGTCTCCATTGGTCCACATAGGTCTAAATGTAAAATTTGACCTGGTCTTTGCGCATGATTATCACTCTCAGCGTAAGGCAATTTGGGCGTTTACCAAGTGTACATGGTACGCAAGTGATTTCTTCATTTTTGTTTATTGATATGTTGCTTCTTTTGAGAATATCCCTTATATGGTCTACATTTTGGTGTGCTATTTTGACATGACATTCAGACAAACAATCTTCACATTTACCAACAGCTGCAATGCTGATACTTTTTGTTTGTCGAAATTTCATAACATACATTTACTTTTTTCTTTCAGCAACGGCATCGGCATGCACACCATATTTTTTTATAAACTCACATTTGTCACTGGTTGTTGCCATTCTACATATATATTGGTTATCTTGAGTACAACTTACAGAAAATAGGTTTAGTTTCAGGTCAGGAACATGCTGCACATTCTCTAATGCGGTAGGTATCCAATTGTTGCCGTCTCAAACTTCTCACAGCCCACTTCTAAAACAGACAATTTAAACTTGTTCTTGGTTAAAATCAAATAAAACATTATTATAGAATAATAAATATGCTAAGTGCCTTGTAATTATGCACAAAACCTTTATTTTGAAATAACTATCATTGTATTAACATAATTTTATTAAGAAAAACTTTGTCAGAAGCATAATATTCGCCTCTTTGATTTTGACCCATATAGCTGTATAAAAGGCGGTGTCGCGCTTTTAAATGTGCCATCACCAAACACATGTTTCGCTGTCTTTAACATTTGTCTTGCATCGAGACTCGCAAACAGAAGTATTCTGTACTGATTGTGAGAATAATCTATTAGGAGAAAACTTTCAAATTTTGGTGGGACTGTAACTTCATCAACTTTCAAAAATCTGGTTCTTGTAACGCCTAATGATCTTTTTTTATATTTGCGTATTTTGGGATTTTGGTCACGAAATTGTAGCCAGCGTCATTTAAGTCTTCAATCACTCCTGTATACAAGGATGGTATTGGAGTTTTTTCATTCTCGGCCCTTTCTAAAGTAAGGTGTATAAGTGTTTTTCCAGCCATATCAGATTGACATTTATGAGTTTCCTCCTTTATAATTACGGAATGGCCTGTTATCATACTAGCATTACATAGTTTCCTTTTAACGCATCTCCATATAATATGCCCGGTGAGCTTAGAAAGTTTTATTGTATATCGGTATCCGTTGCGAATCAATAAATCGTCACCTCGTTGCGATTTTATAATTTCATACATACATACATACATAAACTCACGCCCGTAATCCCTAATGGGGTGGGCAGAGCCACAAGTAATCAAAGACAACTTGCAGCCACTGTTGATACGAAGTCCAAAGATGGATATGGAACCTTATGGTGATAAGGGATCAGCCTATCGCCCATAACATTAGTCCATCATGTTAGAGGACACAATCCCTCTGTCGGTTTTTACGACATGCCCGGGAAGAGAAGCAGCTGAACGTGTTCTATGTTTTTTATATGCTCCCAGAACAGCATAGAAGCAAAAATTTCATACAGTTTATTGTTAGAGGAAAGTGGTTACCCTTCGTACGCTTTTTAGATTTTATTTTTTTAATTTATGATTAATAATCGAATTTATCTAGTTTATAGACCTAAGTATAACAAATATACAGGGTGTTAGTGACATCGTAACGAAAAAAAAAATGGAACGCCTATTTTATTGTACTAAAAACGATGGTGGGTGTTTTTCTTGTCGCAAATGTTTAATTAAGATTTTCAATTTTTACTGTGCCGCAATGTAAATCGAACAACGCGCCACACAGACGCTAAACTTAAGCGCGGCTACGTTACGCGTGCGTGATACGATGTTGATATCTAGGTAGGAGTTTTCATTCTCTTGTATTTAGATGCTTAGTGGTTCAACGTTTAAAAATGTTGTTTGTTGAAGTAGAACACCTACTGCCACGATTTTTCACGCACGGTACCTACCTACCAGTTATTAAAACGTTCCTAACTTATTAACAATAAAAACCCTACTCTTGCCTTACCTTAATTGTTATTCCTTCGGATGAAGTACCTAGGTAGGTACCCTAGAACATGTCACGTCACGTAGGTATGCAACATCGCGTTTCCTCCGCGGTAGGTAGGTATCACACGCACTCACAAACACAACACCTTGCTCTTTAATAAACATCAACAATCTTCCATACTTTTGCGCAGTAAATGGTCTATGATCTATCATCATAGTCGACACTACTCATTTACAGAATGAAACAAACACTCACAAACACGAAAAAAATATCCTCGAAAAACATCACGCGATTCGGGTCAAGCTTAGTATTCGACTGAGCGGAAGCGCGCGGCGGCGTTAGCGCAAAGGCGCCGACTAAGGGCGCCGACGACGCACCGGCCGCGGCCGAGTCGAGCCGACGACTAGACCTAGACAGAGAGAGAGAAGTATGTTTATGGTGCAAGTGACAGAGAAAGAAATAGTATCTGTTCGTATGCCTACTTTATTGGCGAGCGTTGCCCTTGACCCGTGCGCCGGCTATTCACCTGCGCATAGCTGAAGTTGTAGATACGTTATTATTATTATTGATGACATTGATAAAATTTAATAATTAGTAATTTTTATTTGTTTATTTTAAATGTGCGTTCTATGCAGCTTAAAACACAATATGGGACTGAAAAAAATCTAATTTTTTTATGAATTTGGCGACAGGAAACTTCACTTGATACCTATCAACTCAAAGAAATACCTAGTATCTGTTCGTAATGCCTACTTTATTGGCGCGCGTTGCCCTTGATCCGTGAGGCTATTCACGTCCGAGTATCCATCAAGACAGATCAAAGAAGCCCTAACTCGGAGGTCTTGCGTCCCAGGATCCTTTAATTATGTCTTAGAACCTTCTTGGCCTATGTGGTCCAGTGGTTGAGCGATGGGATGCGGAGGGTCCGGGTTCGTATTCCGGTGGGGACATATCACAAAAATCTGTTTATAAGGCCTTTGGTTGGGACGTTACAGGCTGATCACCTGATTGTCCGAAAGTAAAATGATCCGTGCTTCGGAAGGTACGTTAAGTCGTTGCTCCCGTCTACTAGGTACTTATGTAAGCACGTAGCCGTTACATGAATATTGTACACAGAACAGGATAGGTTTAATTAGTTCTTTACTGATGATTTAACAATGAGATTTAAAACCACGAATAACTTAGTACTTAGTACCTCGGTACCAACATGTAACAAGAAAAATAAGATCACTCCTCTCGGACAATTTTTTTCTTTGACATTCCGACATTGCCTACGCGGCGGAGTTGCCGAACTATCGATAGGTAGATTATCAATTGTTGAACTTGAAAATTGTCTAAACTATCGAAAGTAGTGATAGTACATTTAGATCGATACTAGCGATAGTACCGATAGGTCTTGCTTTGTAATAATAATGGGTATTGATCTAAAAGATCTATCGATAGGTACCTACTATTGGTTTTTTTTAACTAGGTATGGATAGAATATCGATAGGCAACACTCTGGCGGAGTGTCCGCCCAATTCTAGACGCGATCTCGCTCGATTTTTGTGTAGCGAGGTTTTGCGTAGGTACTTACATACTAAGTTGGTGGATGGTTGACATAGTAGGTAACTAATTACCTAATCTGTGGTGGTTGTGTTAGTTGGTTGTTAGTTATTCTAATGACAACAAAGAATACAATTATTTACTGTTTCAACTGTTTTAGGTAGATAATGGCCCCGATTCCTATGAGTAAATGAATGAATAACCCGGTCGAATCAAAAAGGTATCTCGCTGGTATGCAAACCGTTTGACGTGTGCTGTCAACTTAATTCTGTCGGTTGTTTTAGATTTCTGCTTAAAATTGACGTGTATTCCATAAATTTTATGCCTGTTGATTATCCGTCCATTTAAGAATAAGAATAAAATAAATTTATAAATTTACGATAGACAGAGAAAGAAATAGGATCGGTTCGTAGTGTCTACTTTGTAGGCCGCGCCGCCGCCGCGCCGCCGCCGGCGTGCGGCGCGGGGCGGGCGCAGCGGGGCGTGCGGAGCGGGGCGCGCGGCTCGGTGCGTGTGGCCGTTGACCCGTTCGAGCAGCTGTTGTCTCCATTACATCGAAAATTTTCGATAATTTGTCATTATTGTTTTTTTTTATTGAAATTTGGGTTCTATGCAGCTAAAAACACAATATGGAATTGAAAATAATTAAAAACAAAACTCAAAATTTCATGAATTTTGCGACGGAAAATTCCACTAGATATTAACTCAGAATCATGGTCTGAATCATCCCTCTCAGTATTCGTTACGATGTCACTAACACCCAGTATTGTACTTTGTTACCAAAAAGTCCGACACTATTATGTCAAAAGGTTATAGAGTTATAGTAATTTTTCTACGATAAGATATTTGTACGAACTTGCCCGTTCGGGGTACGTTCGTACAGTAGGTGGGGTACTTTCATACGCATGGGGTATCTACCCCATAAATCTGTATGAATCTTCATACAGGGTAATTAAAGCTTCCTAAAAAAAAAATCCTTAGTTAAAATCCTTAGTTTACTTATTGATAATTCTAAGTTTACAATCAGTCTAAATGAGATCTTTACAATCACTTTCTATGAGATTGTTGTACAGTCTTTGACAATTAAAACTTAAAATAGGTAATCAACCATTTTAATTATTACTTTTGAAGTTATTGCACATTATAATTATTTAAATTAACTGCAAAAGTAAAAAGTCAAGACATTCTTGCTTTACAGATCATCAGTCTCTTCATCCGTTTCGAAATCGATTGGAGATGTTGAACTTTCACGCAAGCTAAATTGCGATCCTTCAGATTCATCACTTTCTTTTCTTTTCTTTGCTTTCTTTTTCTTTTGTCTTGAATTAAGTTCGTTCAAACTACGTTTCACTGCTTTGGCTCTGGCTTTCCTTTCCTGTTCTATTTTTTTCAATTCTTTCTGACTATGTCTCTCTTCTAGTTCAGTTTTTTCAGGTGTATCTGTATATATACGGGATTTACCCGGTTTTCTTCCTTTATTGGTTTTTCTGTTTCTAACAGCTGTAGGATAAGGTCTTATGACTTCTGGTTGTTATAAATATAATATTTTGTTAATAACAATAGTTTTTGAACGTATATGTCAATATGACGTTTCAACTTTTTTTAAAAAGTAAAAATATTGTTTCTAGTCTCTTCCGTCTGGTCCGTCAACTACATGCCACGTTGTTATATATTCGGTTTTCGTATTTAATAGTTTATGAATGATATTGTTTAATCATAATTAATATCAATTAATTTCTGTATAATAAAGATTATTGGCAATGTGAACCACGTTGTTTTTCATGAAGATTCCTGCTGCCCAAGTATCGTCGAGTCACCACTGTTCGATCCACGTGCCACGGGGTAACCTCTTTGGGTGTGCGTCAAGCTAGCGGCCTCAAAAAAAAAATGGGCACGAAAAAATAATTTGACCATACCAAAAAATAGTACTCTTATTGAAAAAAATAGTACCTGTTGTAAAAAAATTAGTACCATCACGGTTCTGGATTTATAGCCATGTTTTATTGCACTTGCTAGCTTGACGGTGAGCGAAATTTGGCGAGAGTTAACGACAAGGTCTTTCGCTTTGATTTAAACGCCAAAAAATAGTATCGAAATAGTACTCACCCCCTGCAAAATACCGAAAGTAGTACTTCAACGGTTCCAAAGTTATAAAGGCAGTTCTTTGATCCCGCTAGCTTGACGTTTTGAAAATACCTATTATCTGGGGAACGCTTGCATACTTCAGTATGTAACTAATGTCAAAAAACTCGTATGAAATAGTACTCCCTACCATCATAATTTTGATCCGATTCTCTTTGTAGAAATGTTAAAAAATCATCATAACCTATGCCATACATTTGTTGTTGATACAGTCACGTAGACAATTACATAACCTCACAATTTATTCGTAAGTATTGCCATTTTGGAGGTCTACCCTACCATTTCTTTGCACTTCAGTGCTGCTATTACAAATTACAAAAATTCCTATTGCATACACCCATATGCACTAATTTTAATAGAAAATGGCTGCATGGGTCTAGTTCTTATCGAAAACAATCTGTGATTTTAATACATCATAATACATTTTTAATCTGCTGTTTTATTTTATAATTTATACCTTCATGTTGAATTTGTTACGGATCGAAGTGTTTGTTAATAAACAATTTGCAGTATTTGTAGAATAACTCAAAGAGTTTCAACAATGATATTACTTTCATCTAACAACCCTGGCACTTCACCAATTTTTACCCAAAAATGGGGAAAAATACTGAAATCAGACAACATTCTTGACCATGTGTAATAATTTTGTTCGCGACTGTACTCGTCTTGATAAATGTATGACATAGGTTATAATGACTTTTTGACATATTTCTACAAAGAGAATCAGGTCCAAATTATGATGGTAGGGAGTACTATTTCATACGAGTTTATTGACATTAGTTACAAACTGAAGTATGCAAGCATTCCCCAGATAATAGGTATTTTCAAAACGTCAAGCTAGCGGGATCAAAGAACTACCTTTATAACTTTGGAACCGTTGAAGTACTACTTTCGGTATTTTGCAGGGGGTGAGTACTATTTCGATACTATTTTTTGGCGTTTAAATCAAAGCGAAAGACCTTGTCGTTAACTCTCGCCAAATTTCGCTCACCGTCAAGCTAGCAAGTGCAATAAAACATGGCTATAAATCCAGAACCGTGATGGTACTAATTTTTTTACAACAGGTACTATTTTTTTCAATAAGAGTACTATTTTTTGGTATGGTCAAATTATTTTTTCGTGCCCATTTTTTTTTTGAGGCCGCTAGCTTGACGCACACCCTCTTTGGTCACATTTTCTCCAAGACAATTCCATCACTGGTGTTATGGGAAGATAAGCACTCGGTTCAGATTGTGTCTCAGCCGCTTGTGGTTCACCGGTTCCGGTAAAAATGTCTTGAGGATTTTGGAGCAAAGAAGGCGACTGTTCACGAATATCTGCCTCATTCATATCAGTCGACTGCACGCTGGTGGAAGGTTGAAGTTCAAGAGCGACAGTGCTTGTTTCCGGATTAGGTGTCACATTTACCGAATTATTTGAAGCATACATGTCAATGGGCGCGAAATCTTCATCACTGAATGCCATTTCATTGAACGGCCATATACCTGGCTTTTCAAATCCACTTGTAATATTTTTTGCGGTAAAAGATTCAAAATATGCAAGTTTTACCAGTTTGGGTGTATTATAAATGTTGATTGTTTTTCCAGGATTCGACATATGAGCAATCGCAGACAACACAGAGCGCCTTGTGTGTTTTGATGAATGTTGATTCTAAAGCGAGGATAAAAATAGCAACTGATCATTTTTAGAATCAGAAATCAGAATCATTTATTCAACGTAATTATCATGGATAAACTTGTTGAAGGTCAATGTAACATTTCTGAATTTACGTCATTTCGCAAGGTGTTATGGCTGAGGAGAAGAAATAATAAGAAACTGCAACAGCAACACATCTTTTAAATCAATGAGGGTACATTACAAGTTATTTAATAACAGTTATGTAATCCCAACTAACACCCAAAACCTTTGAAATTTGTTTATTGTTAACTATTAACAAATGATCACCGCCACGTTGTCACGTTGAGTATGCTCTCACACCTAAAAATGTACTAGAGTTACAAGCTTTACTTGGTCTGGTAAACTATTATGGACGGCTCATTCCGAATCTAAGTAACATTTTAGAACCTTTGCACGAATTGTAGCGCAAAGAGAACCCATGGGTATGGACAGATTAATGCGAAAAATCGTTAAAATTGATTAAGGAACACATGCTTTCAGACACTGTACTAGCTCACTATTCTCCGGACTTACCTTTGATTGTAGCTACAGACGCGTCTTTCTCATGTGATGCCTGATGGTACGGAACGTCCAGTTATGTTTGCGTCTCGAAACTTTAAACCCCATTCAACGAAAGTGGGCCCAAATAGATAAGGAAGCTTATGCAATCGGGTTTGGTGTTAAGCGATTTTTTCAATTTTTGTACGGTCGCAAATTCATTTTGTTTACCGACCATAAATCATTGGTACAAATTATTTCACCATCAAAAGCATTGCCACATTTATCAGCGGCTCGCATGCAACACTACGCAATTTTCTTGCAGGGGTTTAATTATGATATAAAGTACAAGATGTCTAAAGCTAATGCAAACGCAGATGCGCTGTCACGTTTGGCAGTGCCTGAGGCGGAGCGATTCTCTAGAGGAAGCTGTCATTTTTCAGAACTTACCTGTACCACAAGATTTAACAGCACTAAGAAGTTTTATGGGAGCAGTGAATACAGCAGATGTGACAAAACCTCTCCGAGACCTGCTTAGAAAAGATTCCACAAGAGCATGGAATGACGAACATACTAGAGAATTTGTGAAGATAAAACAACTACTAACCCCTTCCTACTAAGCCCCTAAGTTAGCACACTTTGACTCAAAATTAGAAACAAGAGTATCTGCAGATGCATTACAATATGGAATGGGAGCTGTACTTGAAAAACATGGAGACGAATGGAAAGCAGTTCATTTTTGGTCATCAGCATTTTTTTTTAAAAAAAAAAGCATCTCTTTAACACATTCAGGATGTGAACGTGCATTTACCTCAACTGGTTTACATTTAATTATATGTACGACCTCTCCAAGGACGTGAGCAATAAATCCAGGCTCCCCGGTGAACTCGTAAGCAAATTCCAGGGGAGATGACATGGCTAACGAGAGTTTAGTTCTTAAAGTTCTCCGTTCAAGTTCACAACGCTTATTAAGAATTTCATTATACATTGTTTCCATGTTTCGTTCAATAGTCTTCTCAAGATGTAAAAACTTAGTATTTACATAGAGAAACATATCCAGGTCTACAGGGTTGGCTTTCTCTTGAGAAAAATAGAAATGCTCTCCCTGCACCTCATGGATAAGCAATTTCGGATGATCAGTTTTTGCAAGAGTCAAGAAGCAAAAGGCTTTATTCTCCCTGGAAGTCAGTGTGAAGGTAAGATCGCCATCCGTTACCGTATATACGTGACGGATTTCTCGTCGCTCATGGTAGGTTGCATTTGAACCTTCCGTGCTGCACCTCTATATAGTACATGAAAACTATTCTTCGAACAATCTTTGCTCTGGTAGAGGTCCCAGAAAGTGGGACCATAATCATTGTCCATGCATTCTTTAGCATCTATGTCACATGATGTGCCTGTCTTTAAGTCCAGACGCCCAGTTTCAGGCGAATAAGTTACAAAGTGTTCATAAAGGCTAATAGTTATGCTCCCTGTTGCGACCACGTTGCCCCAATTCTTTCCTGTATCGATGAAATGGGCACCTTCGCAATTCTCTGCGTTATCAGTCCATCCCGCGAAGTCTATCTCGTTGGTTATACTTCCATTTATCTCCAATGACTGAAATCGTTTTCCGTATAAGGTTATCTCTCTATTCCTGTGCATCTCAACGCACATGGACTTGCTCACAGGATAAATTCTCGATACCAGACCACCATGGACCATCGACATATGAGAGAACGATCCACAGTGATGTACTGCATAATTTACATTGATTTTGCATGAATATGCGCTCACTTGTGTATGCTCTTTCTTCTGCAGCAGCTGGATGGTCACAGATTCTTCTTTATAGATTTTCTGATACGTTGGGCAAGACCCAACGTCTATTAGAGATATGGAGGTTATGTTTACCTCTGGATCATCACATTGATAGGCTATAAAGGCTCTCGCCCCGCATAGCATGATCAGGATCAATGAAAATTCGCGATACATTCTAAATGCGCCAGTAAGTCGGTACGTGATAGAAGAATTTTTCACAATTTACACCCACTTAGCAGGGATATGCTATGATTGAAAAAGAAACATACGCAACCACTGTGGCACGTAAACGTTTCAAACTATATCTCCGAGGTTTACGTACAGATCATCGGCCATTACTCTCCATAGGGATCTAAACCCATCGCAGACCTATCAATCAGACTCCAAAGATTTAGAATGAGAATGACCCCATTCAACTATAAGATTGAACATGTTCCTGAAAAATACACGTACACAGCAGATATGTTATCTAGAGCCACTGATACTGTGCTAGAGCAATTCCCGTGTAAAAATTGTCAGCTACAATCAGCCTTCCTTCATTTAGAAGTGGCAGACACAACTTCACCACGACTGATCCAGGTTTATCAAGTCCTTCTATTGTAGATCCAGATCCCGCATGAATCATGTAGGACCACGTGTAACCATTGGTAGAACACATTTTATAAATTTTTATTCCGTATTTATGACTTTTGGACGGATTGTAAGTCTTTATATTCAGTCGTCCTTGGTGATTGATCTGTGATTCGTCTACGACAATTGTATCACCTGGCACATATAGTTCACGAAATTTTCCGATAATTTTATCCACCAGAGGCTGTATCCGATATAGAACATTATCATTATCTGGTTGCACGTCTTCAAAATGCCAACAACGCAATATGGTTGAGAACCGATTGTAAGACATAGATATCTTATAAATGGGAACAACGGATCCATTTTCCAATAATGTTCAATTGAGGGTTTTCTGGCAATTCCCATATACAATATGATGGCTTCATTTCTTCCTTATCAGCGGGAATCCATCGTGCCATTCTAGAGAATCGTTTGTATGTAATCGATTATACAGCTCGGCGTATGCGTTTGTTTTTTCAACCATGTACTCAATTATATGGTCGCTTATGAAAAATTCCATTATTTTTTGAATAGTAATTCAACCATCTTCATCTGAAACAGCCTGTATATTTTGTAACCCAGAATTGCCCGTAAAAAGTTCTCTTCCAATCGGTAGAATATCATCCAACCATAGTACATTCTCTGGTTGCTCATCAGCTTCAGCATTATTTACATTAACGCCATTTCCAAGAGGATCACGGTGAGCTAGGTCCTCAATAATTTCAGGACTATTTACGGATAGGTATCTGGCTCGCCTGCTATTGGTCGCGACACTTCCCTTTCAATGTCGCTTAGACTCTCTTTTTCATCCTCCTCTTCATCAACCTCTTCGTCCGGCTTTGGCACATACTCTTCATCACTGCCGCCGCTAAAATCACCATCTTCGTCACTTTCTTCAAGAACTCTTTGAAACTCAGCATCAGTGTATTCCCGCCGAGAAGCCATTTTCTTTAAAAACAATTATTTATAACCTCTTTTCTGTTAAAAAAAACGTGCGGCGATCATAACCTTTTTTATGTAGAAAAAAAAGATGGACAAAAAAGGCAAAGGAATAATCAATATTCAGCCTAGTTCTTGCCCTTATGCAAAAATGTCAATCAATCACCTGTCACTTAGCTCAAACTTATTGTCTTCGACCTTTTTCCACAGATTATCATACAATGATCATATGTGAACATAGACGAGGAGCACAGATTTTTGTTGTATTGCGCCCTAAGAATCAAATATAATTCATATCATATAATGATTCATGGGACGTAACGAGTAATAATCAGACAAATCACGCTCATGAATCGTATTTGCGTCATATTTTTTTTACTTTATAGGACCATTCAAATGCATTTATATAGCTGGAAAATATAAACTTAGTCTATAAAAGTACAAACGGTAAGTAATTTGACAAAAATAACGTGAGGCGTAGGGGTGTCCAAAGACTCTGTTCTGTGGGGACAGGGAACCTGACCACACCACGCCCAGGTGAGTGTTGCCATAAACAATTTTTATTTTCTACTAAAACTACTTCCGGCTTTGACGTTTGATGACGGTATATCTTAATATTTGTGTAGTTTTCAAAATATTGATAGTAGAGACACTTACTCCGTAGAGGCACTTGCCCCGACTGTAGTGTTGAAATATTTAAGAAGGAATTTTAGGTTAAGGAGTAAGTAAAACAACTGTAATTAATAAAGACATTACCAAAATATTGGCTTTATTCAACTTTTAAAATACTGACACTGAATACTGTGCCTAACAACATTAAACATAGACAATTCACGACATTCTTCCCGCCCGACTAACGAATCAGTCTAATCAGGAGGAAAATAGTACCTAAAACAAAATTATTAGAATTTTCCTCGACTTCAGAACTTGATTGCTGTACTACATGTTGTGCTTCATTCCGGCATATTTTTGCATAATGCCCTAACATTTTGCACTTTTTGCAACGTTGGTTAAAGGCTGGACCTTTAAAAACATGCTCGTAACCGCATCTTGAGCATTGTTTTTTTTTTATAATTCTTATTATTCTCTTGATTCTTGTTTTATTTTTCTTATACTGTACCTTCTTTACCGCAGCTACTTCTTGCATTAAGTCAAAAGTTTACATTCGCTTTTCTGCCATTTTAGCTGCTTTGCATATTTATTATTTATTTATCCAAATCGAATTCAGATTCTTTTAATAATCTTTCTACTATGTGTTTTTTGCTGTATTCCTCTAAGTATTTGATCTTTTATGAGACTATCTCGCAGCGTACTAAAATTACAGTCTGCACTCTGAATGTTTTTAGAGTATTTAAGTATTCGACAAATTCCGTGTCTAATATTTTCCGATTAAAGAAATTGTTTCTACAAATAGCATATTCACCATTATAGCTCTATGCTCTTCATGTTGATGACTTTTTTATTTTTTCGATATTTATTTGAATTATTAAACAGTAATTTTTGTATTAAACATTTTGGTTCACTTCCTAGTTGTTTAGGCATGCGTGTAACTAGGAAGAATAATATTTTAATCCTAGACCAATCAGAATATATAATGAAACTACGTATATATATAATTACTTACACTTTTTCATATGTTACACTATAAGCAAATATCACACCTATGATCAAATTGTAATTTAGCTGATACAGACAATGAATCAATTCATTATTAGTATACTCTTCCTGTGTGTTCAAGCTGTGGTTAAAAAATTGATTTTAATAATACCCTCAGTTTCCAGAAAACGAGAGAATTCTACACTGCAGTACTCTCCACCTCGGTCTGAACGAAGATATTTTATAAAATAACCAGTTTGTTTTTCGACTGTGGCTTTATAAATCTTAAATTCGGACAGAACCTCTGATTTACATATTAGAAGATAACCAAGTGTTTTTCTAGAAAAATCGTCAGTGAAGGTAAGCAAATACCTGCTACCACCCAAACTGCAAACAGGCATTGGCCCATAGACATCAGAGTGAATGAGTTCCAATAATTGTGTGGCCCTTTTTGGTACACCCCTGGGAAATGACTGCACTGCTTGCTTCCCCTCAACGCATGACACACAATTCATAATGCTCGCATCATGCTGAGATAGCTGCAACTTAATACCATTAGCAATACTAGAGAGAACACTCAACCCACGTAAACTCAGATGACCAAGCCTCTTGTGCCATAGCTCAGATGACACCAAAGCAGCATCCGTGTTGTGTGAACTCTGTGGCACCAACACACCATCCTTCACACTGCCATTTGACTGCTCCTGTGAAACAGAGAAAACTCCAGCATGCACAAGCACATCGTCCAAAACATAAGTACCCCTATGTTCAGTGGCAGAGATAACAAGAGATTCCCCTTTGAAAACATAACCTTTATTGCCTATAAAATTGACTTCAAATCCCTTCTCACATAATTCACTAATACTAATTAAATTAGTTGAGAGGCTAGATGTATACATAACATTTTTTACAATTTGAATTGTGTTAATTTTCATAGGAATGCTAACCTCGCCACGTCCATAACACTTCAGGGTCCTTCCACCAGCCACCGAAACTGTCTCTTCACATTTATCTAAACTTGCAAACCACTTTGTGTCATTGCTCATATGGGACGTCGCACCGGAGTCCAGAAGCCATTCCGAAGATTCAGCTGAAGCCAAACAAGTTTTCTGATTCACCACAAGCGCTTGAGCATTCTCTTGCTTCTGATTGTTCTTTTTGTTCTTCCTGAACTTACATTTTGCCTTCACATGTCCTGGACGTTGACAATAATGACAATATGACAAATATGTTCCAAGCTTCTTGTGCCGTCTTGGCTTCATGAATATGTTGATAACAGGACAACGAGACACTTAAACCGATTCGGGCAAGCGTACGCCCTACATGCGTGGCATTTGTATCTGTACCTTCAATGACATTCCAAAGCCCCTCCAGCGTCAGAAGCAGCTTTTTTTTTATATTTCCAATTATTGTAGTTATCACAACCAAGAAGCTTTTCAAATGTAGTGCCTGAAGCGGGGGCAAGGCCAACATTACCATTGTTCGAATCGCTCGACATGTCGAAGTCCACGTTGCACACACGTTTCCAAATCAATGTACAACACACGTCTTGTGCTGCGGCCAAGCATCAACATTCGCGGCTTGCAGAGATCCAACGGTGCGGTCAACCACCAGCAGAAATACCAAACTTGGTTTTCAAAAGCGCGAGCGCAGATAATGCACACTGGGCCCATAACCTAAAAAGGCTTTTTGACAAAAGCCAATGGTGGTTGACCGGAATTATGAAAACAAAATTCTTGTGACCCACAAATAACATTTATTGCCACTTCAGGATGCGATGATTAACATACAGTTAAATGAGATTCAAAAGGATTAATTTATAAAGTACTGTTAGAAATTGACCGTGTATGCATCACTCTTATAAGACCATAGATTAAATAACATGGCTTTTTATGTAGACGTATTGTCTTTGCCCACTAATGTCACCCCTTTCTTTGCTCAATGTCCGATCTCACTAGTCGACTCTTACGCCAATTTTGTTTATCTAATTGTATCGTAAAATATCGTACAAATATTGTTGTAATCTCCAGTGCCCTAAATGAAATAATACACGCAAATGAACTTTATCAGCATATTTGTATTTTTATTTCATCGAACCAATCGCCGGTCCACGATTTACCTCGCCACAGGTTATGAGCCCAGCATACCTAGCAACTTCCCTGTCCCCATACAAGTAATTTTGAAAATGCCCCACGCCCACAGTTTTTTTCTATTGTTATGCTAAATAACATCTTTATAATATCATAATAAGTACCATTTGTAATTTATTATGAATAAACTAATTTTATTTTGGAAATTTTTTTTTGCTCACATGTGACTCACGAACGTAGGGCAATAAATTTGCCACGTTCAATGAGTCATAAGTGAACACACTCACACAAATGCATTTATACTGCAACTGTCAATCAACTCTCCAACTACAATTAGGGTTGCGTTCCGAAACATAATCCTCTTTACTGAGTAAAATTTTTGGGTAAAAAAATTATTTTTTATTGGGGGTTATTTTCAATACCACGTTGATTTTTACATTGTGGAAAGGTTTCACGTGGATACTTGTCAGTGTTCAATATTCAAGTTGATGTTTTGAAACCGGGTTAGGGCATATTGTTTACCATAATTTTTGAGTAAAATATACCTGCTTCGGAACGTAACCTAGATTAGAAATTTGAATGTTCATTTTAGGTTATGAAAACGTTTATTTGTTCATAAATTGATATTTACCTTGAAAATGACTAATAGAATATATACAGATGAAGAATTATTGCGGTATTTAGAAAATTCAGATGAAGAACCGTTTAGTAGTGGAAGTGATGAAGAATTTCAGCCGAATGATGAAGATGAAGAAAGCGAGGATACAGAGGTAATTGCGGATTTTATAGCTAGTAGTGCAGGCGGAAGTACTCAGAGGTCGTCACCCACACCAGCAAGTTCGTCATCTCATCATTTAGAACATTACATCATACATCATCATTTAGAACATTAACATTAAGATTTGATAAGCTCATATTACTCACTATTAAACGACATTTAACATTTATTCCTAAATGTACACATTTTTCTGATAATCCTGACAAAACGTAAACTTGCAAGGTGTTTCGATTTTTTTGATGAGAAGTGTATATTTTTAGTTGTTTTAATTTTTCTTGTAATTGCTTTTTATTTAATTTATAAATCCAAGATCTATTCGTTAATTGTTCACTTTTTATTATTCTTTCCTTTCCGATGCTACTGCCGCCATCTTCATCTTCATTCTCGGTTGAATAGAAATCAGATTCGGATACACTCATTTGTAATAATTTTTGACATAGCGAACTTAGGAATGCGGTTGCAAATCGCGCCAACTTCACACTGTTGCTTATCAATTCAGAATAATAATTATGTTATTAATCCACTTAATTTTTGTGTAATTTAATATTCTGCAACTTCCAAATTTCTCGTCGCCAAAACTGTTATGGTTTTGGAGTAATAAAACACTAAAATTAATTAATTTAGGTTTATTTAGCACGAGCTTATATGCACACAGACAATGCCAACAATTGCGTCTGCAGTGGGATTTCTGTAGCTGTAGAAAAAAAGAAAGAAAATCACATTGTTTAGATTTTTTTGGGACTTCTATCTCCTCCGATGAACTTTCTAGTTCGTTGTTTCCTTCTCCGCATGGTGGCAATGATTTATTACTTAATGTTCACAAATACGCCGAATGTTCCTTTTGGACATATTGAATTGCTCTTTCAATTTCAGCGTCAGTTCTAGTTTTTTTAAAATGTAGATTTAATAGGGTTGATATAATGCAAGGAAACCTGTTTTCATAAGGCTTCAATCTCGTAGTTACGGATGTTTTCATATTTTCTAAGACAGTTCTTGCAAAATCTGACATCGATCCTCTTTCCAGCTCTGCGAAATGTAGTAACATTCCTTTTATCAGCGGAATAATCAACGATAATGTAACATATTCTTCACCCGATATAGTTTCTGTTGTAGATTCAATAGGCTCAAAAATATTTTTGAGTTCATCTAAGAAAGTATATTCATCAGCAGTTAAGTGATGTGGCGCATTCGGATTTTGATTAAGTGCCAATGTAAGTTCATCTCTTATTTCGTTTATCCGCCTTAACATATCTAAACAACTATTCCATCTGGTATCAACATGTTGAATTAGCTTTAATTCTTTTTTTTAAGTTACGTTGTATCATTTTTAGTTTGTCGAAGGCTAATGGATTATGTCTAAAATAGGTATTCGATCGCCTTACATTTATCAAGTAAAGGTTTAATAGGTTCACAATGATATAAATAATATTTATTAATTATATAACTAAATGAATGTCAGACTAGGCTATATGATTGTAATGTCATTGCGTACATTGTAGTTTAAAATAATAACTTAATTTGTCTATGCACGCTGATCTTTTGTCGTTGCCTTTCCTTCCTTCCGTGGCCGCCATGTAGCACATAAGTTTAACGTATACACAAATATTTAATCTCATTTTTATCTAAACAAACATGTGAAAATTGAGACTTTTGGTTTTGGATTATGATAATACAAGAAGAGAAGATGACGTGAATTGTTTTATTTCCATCTTCCGCACGCTCGCCCATTCCCAAGATTTCACTGCGCTCACTACACACATCATCATCTGCTTGAACTTAAATATATATTAAAATATTAGAATCCCAGAAGTTGGAAAAAGGGATGAGGAAGAGAGCGTGCGGATTTATTTCGTAAAACAACATGTCGCGATCATAGCCAAATATCAACGTCACTGCTTCTAGGCAGCCGGCTATTACTGGCAACGGCGCCGGAGTACACATGGAGAAATTGCGTGGCTCGGCCAATTATATTTCATGGAAATTTTCTATCAAGATGACATTAATTCTTGAAGACCTATGGAGTTGTATAAGCGAACAATCGACTCAAGACACTCAAAAGGATCAAAGGGCATTGGCCAGAATCTGCCTAAGTATTGAAACGTCACTTTACCAATATGTACGTGAAGCGGTGTCAGCACGTGATGCATGGGAAAAGCTTGCCATGGTGTTTGACGACCGGGGGCTACACCGTCGTGTTTTGTTGTTGCGACAGCTTCATCGTGTTGATTTTAAGAACTTTATGAGCATGCAAGAATACATAAATGCGGTCATGACGCTAGTCTTACAACTGTCTGATATTGGAAGAACTATTGAAGACGGGGAGGTTGTTGAAATCCTTTTATCTGGCTTACCTTCCGAATATGATGTTCTTGTGAGTAACTTGGAAACAGCATGGATTAGTTCTTCTCTCTCTAGCGAGTTGGTCCGGACACGTCTTCTTCAAGAAGAGATGCGAAAGAATGGCAACCACGAAGGGACTATGCATGAAAATGCCTACTTTGTTAAGAAGAAGGTTGTCTATAAGTTCTGCGGGAAGCCTGGACACGTTCGGAACAAATGCTTTAAGCTTCGCAAACAGAAGAAAGAAAATGCAGAGGCTGAGAAGGCTTTTAATGTCACCGAAAGCGCTTATTCCGTTGCTCAAGAAGACTTTGTTGTGGACAGTGTGTGTGGACATGGTCAAGGACAAGAATATGCTAACAAGCTTTAAGAATAATAAGAGCCGTGTGTGTATGGCTAACTACAAGTATTTGCTTAGCGAAGGAACAGGACAATGAAGAACACAAGCTACCGGCGTGTGTGGCTTGCTTAGAGGGCAAACAAGTATCCAAAGCTTTTCGCTCTGGTGAAGCCAAACGTGCCACTGGTGGTCTTGAGCTCATACATTCGGACATCTGTGGACCGATGCCGATTCGAAGTTAGGGCGGTGCGAAATATATGCTGACCTTTACGGATGACTTCAGCAGGAAGAGTTGGGTGTATCTACTACAGGAGAAAAGTCAGGTGCGGACTTTACTGGTGATGATGATGCGGGAACTGCTGCTGCTAGTCCAAATCTTGAGAATTTGAACTGTGGCTCTTCAGAACCTGATCCGTCGTCGCTTCGAGGGGAAGTGGAATCTAGTTCCGGCCTACAGGTACCTGGTTCGGTAACTGATTCGTCACGTTCTGTACGTAGTACTCGCGGCAAACCTCCACTCAGGTATGGGGATTATGATCTGTCTTTGCTGGTTCATAATGAGGTGAAACCTCTGTCTTATAAGGACGCTATGCTGTCGCTATATAAGGAGGATTGGCGACTTGCTATGGAGAAGGAGTATAATGCTCTTATGAAGAATGGTGTTTGGAGTCTTGTTGATCGCCCACATGATAAAATGTAAGTGGGTCTACAAGCTAAAGAAAGACGACTCGGGTAAGGATAGATTTAGAGCTCGTTTAGTAGCGCGAGGAGGGTCGATTAATTCTTTCAAATATTTTTCCTCTCAGACGACGCCCTGAGCCGAGGTTCGCGCCCAACTGGGCACCCTCAGGCCTGTTGTCTTAAACGTTGTACCGGGTGAGAGCCTTCAGCGCTCCCCATTTGTCCGGCCAAGTAGTTAATGCCATCTGCGGCAAATCTACAATAAGTCACGTCAAAAAAAAAAAAAGTAGCGCGAGGTTTTTCACAACAGCAAGGCGTGGACTATAGTGACACCTTTTCGCCTGTCGTTAGGCATACTACACTTAGAACCTTATTTGCCTTAGCTAATGAATTTAATTGGGAAATTAGTCATTTTGATGTAGAAACCGTCTTTTTTAAATAGTGACTTAAACGAGCATATCTTCATGGAACAACCAGAAGGCTTTGATACAGATAAAAATAAAGTGTGTTATTTGTTAAAAGCATTTATGGTTTAAAACAAGCAAGTCGAATGTGGAATCAAAAAGTACATCAGCTGTTGTGTAATAATAATTTTAAACAGAGCAAATGTGAACCTTGTGTCTATATATGTAGGTTTGATAAAAGGATGACTATAATAGCATTATATGTAGACGATTTTTATGTTTTTGGAAATTGCTCTAAAGATAAATTAGTGCACATTACACACATCATCTGCTTGAACAGTTATTAGGTCGGTTTCTTTGCAATGACATTTCTTCTGATCCTAGCCAAAGAGGACAAATATTTAGCCCCCTAACATTAATATGTACCTAAGAGCACTCCACTCAGTTATGAGGATTTACTGTTCTTTACTACTGTATAAATGTATTTTATAGTAAAACTACTAAAACTGTTTTGCAGGTAATGAAACACAAGGGCAAAACAAAGTTAAGCAGAGAAGAAAAGCTTCAAAGAAAGAAACAGTGTGAGCAGGAAAGACAGTGGTGAAGCACTTTATAGTCAGCACTTTAAAGCCAAAGACAGAGAAAGGTACTACAGAAAAAAAGCTCAAAAAAGATAGTATCTTGTAAAGATCTGACAGAGCATCAAAGAAATGTATTAAAAGAGAGAAATAGGGTGAATTCTCAAAATTATAGAGCCAGGAAGAAAATTGCAAGTTCTTGAAGAAGATAATATATGATCTCATGTAACAATTCAGCCGTAAACGAATTTGATCCTCTTGGTACAGATTTAATTTCAAACCAAAAGGATGACACTGAATGTACTAAACCAATTGAAATAACAGCAAATTCACCCCATCTAAGTGGAAATACCAAGAAACCTGCTTCTCAAAATAAAACAGCAAAAACTTCAATTACAAACGAATATGACAAGAGACTATCAAGACCAGTTAAAAAATCATACACTAGGAGGGCAAATTCACCAAGCACTGCTCGTGCTACCATTTCTTTTGAACGAAGACTTTCGGCTGAACGTAGTTCTCGGAGTCCATCTTTAGATCTGGTCACTGATTCTCGAAGGGCATCAAGTGAAGTAGAATCTGTTCTAGATTCCCCTTCATCTATCTATATATCTTCATCATCTGGTCGGACCGTAAAACAAGTTGTCCATGTGAGATACGTATTCAAGTAACTCAGTCTCTTGCTGTTCTGTGAACACGCCACGAAACCTGCCGAGAGTCTTTTGCGTTCAGTCTTTTTTATATGTCTTTGTAGCGTCGACAAATTTATACCATATTTTACAGCTGCGCTCCTAACAGATATCTTTTTCGCCTCTTCCATGGCAGCTTTCATTGCTGAAACATCCCATGAGGCTTGTTGTGTTTTCCTCTTGTACCTCTGACCCATCTGCTAAGTTAATAAATCTATGTTAATTACTAAGTAGTTTTGAAGCGGCATAAAGCTACAGTAAAATAGAATATCATAATGCATATTTCATTTATTTATATTGTTAGAATAAAAAATCTTGAATAAACACGATTTTTTGACTAGTATATATTTTACATAATTTCTTGAATTACTCATTGATGCCTAAAGAGGGTACCCGCTTTACCACTACCCTCTTTGTACTTTAGTCAACATTTTGGTCTTAAACAACATAACCTCAAATTCTGCATCCCAAATGCACACTTATTTTGATAATTATAAGCTGTATTCATGCATAATGACACACAGAAAATCAATGATATGCAGCACAAATCACATTCGAATAATTAACATTTACATACCTTGATATTTTTTTAATAAATCCGACAAAATAACATTTATCGATATTTTCGAAACCACGCGACTCCGGCGCTTCGATCCAACTGATTCCTGTCGGTACGCGTTCGGGTGTTTCCCCCGCACTCACACATTCGCTAATATCTTTGTACGCGTTTACAAAGGTGCCGACCATTTTTGGACAGTGTACCTGTTTTGAGCACCCTTCCCCAGCTATTTCTTATTTTGTTATTTGTTTCTTCTTAGCTATTGTATTTTTTATATTATTGTTAATGAGGGACTTTCCAGGCTACGTTCTACAAAAATAATATAGATGGCGCTGTCGAGATTTAACGTGATAATGAATTATACTCGTGCTTCGTCCTCGAGATTAGCATAAGATACGTGTAGTAGCACATACGGTGTCGCCTTATCGCACTGTTTAGTTGAGAAATATAAAACAAAAAATGACAAAAAGTGGCGGGTAGATTGTTTCCCGCTCACTCAGTAATCCACATTTCGTCATTCACAGTACTGTGCTCCGCCGCCGGTTCGCACGTATTACTTTAATTTTTTCAAGTCAATAATTAAATAGTGTAAAGTTCTTCAATATGGGAAAAAGGAAGCGTGAACGTGACGACAATTACGATTATATCAAGAAAAAAATGAAGAAACTCGAAAGGAAATTAAAAAAAGCCCGGAAAAATCATAGTGATACGTCTTCTACATCATCGAGGAATGCACCGTCAATCGAAGAAGGTTAGTTACATCTGCTTGTACTATTTATTATATGCATTGGCGTTATGTATTCTTATTGCGGGTAATTCGAAGGGTTACCGTTTAAGAATGTAAACGCAGTTTATATCACGTCTAAGTTGGAATTGCGGGCAGTTTGAGGGGCTGTAACTTTTCTAATCAGCGTGAACTCGTAAACGTGATGCGGGCATCCATACCGGGTTGTCACTTCACAATAACAGCCCTTTCACACGGCAGTCCAGTTTTGCAGGATCGGCTTTTTACGGTATCCTGCTAAAATGGACGCTGTGTTCACACGGCAGTTCAGTTTTGCAGGATTCAGTAAAAAGCACGCAGGAAGCCGTGTGAACACCGCTATTAAAATATATGTGTGATTAAACGGGATCCCGCTTTTTACTGGACTTCGGATCCAGTTACTAGTGACAAAACCGAACGGCACAATTCGACCGGATCGGTTTTTTGCAGGATCCCGCATGCGGGATGCTCGTGTGAACGCTAGCATATAAACATATTCGCCATCAAACGGGATCCTGCAGAAAACGGGATCCTGTTAAAAACTGGACTGCCGTGTGAAAGGGGTGTAAGAGTGCAGAATGTAACAGTTTATTTTATGCTACGATCGTTTTAATGATCTTTAGTGTTGCGGGCAATTATACCGGGTTGTCACTTCACTTTATAACATCAAATATTTGTAATTTGTAAACGCGGTAAGAACCCGTTATTATGTGTTTTAATTATGATAATAACCGCGTAAATTTAAAACAATGTATCAAATATTTGTATTTGAGAGGATTACATTTACAATTAAGATATCTATTTCTTCTCCTGAATTAAACAATAACTTCTAAACCCGTTATAAAAATAAGGTCGGTTCCGAGGACAATATAGCAGTTGCGTAAAGTATGAAAATTACTCATTGTTCTACTTTTTGGAGAAAATTACGGATTATCATACATTTTAAAAACATAGTTTATGCTGTCGCTTAATCATTTACTTACAAATTTGATATCCTGGGAGTTATTTCGTAAAAGTATTTACAAAATTGACATCGCGTATCGATGGTGTCGGTTACGTGACGCAAAAACACAAAGTATCGTAAAAATGAACAAAACTACCCAGTTTTGTTATAAATGTTAATTTATAAAAACATTTATTAGTTAGCCTCAGTGCAAAATTGATTTACTTTAAAAAATGCGTTCCTATTTAATACTATCAGAGTATTTGTCTGTTGTCGGTTATGTGACGCGTGGAAAAGCAACTTAAAAAGTGTTGATATATTCTTGAACTGGATTCGCCAAACAAGTGCTTCAAGAATGCGAAAATTTCGCGAGAAAATAAAAGATCTTGATTATTAAAAGAAGAATAATGAGAGATAATGGCATCATTTACTTGTCGTTCCCGGCACACACGTCTCACAAGCTTGCCCCTTGATGTCGGGGTATTTGGGCCATTTAAATCAAAATTGAAGACAGCCTTCAATGATTGGCACGAGACAAATCCAGGGAAAACGATCACTATCTGCAATATCCCTAAAATTGCCAAGATAGCATACTTTGAAGCGTTCACTGCTAAGAACATCACAAGTGCATTCAGTGATGAAGATTTTGCACCAATTGAAGTATTATACGACCAGCAATGCAAATATTGGATGTCCAGAAAGTTGAAATACAACTGATACTCTACTAACCAAAGATCCTCAATGTAACATAACGAACAGCGGGAGCAAATGTTTCTTGATAATCAATAAACACCCATCTGTTGAGAGTACCCCTTAGCCTATAAACGAGCTTTGAACCTGCACGTTCCATCAGGATTTTCTTTTACCCGAAAGCCCCATTTGCTTTCAACGTATGACATTATTTATGAGAATCTAATTCCTCATTAATATCCCTGAACCAGTGGGTTCAGTAACATTGGCTTCTTGAACGTCCTCATCTATCTGTGTGTCACTCTCTCTGTTTCTAGACTTCTCTTTTTCTTCTTCTCTATTTATTTTCTCTACGTTTTCTCTACAAAACTTTTCAAAAGTCTCATAATCATAATCAACTTCGTCTACGCCGAGATCTACACTCTATTCTTTCTCTTCTTCTTGAGTCTTACTGATACTGCTCTCGTTCTCTATAAAATTGACATCTCTTGACACAGTCACTTTCCTTGTCAGTGGATCAAACAGTATAATTTTCTGAGTTCCTGTCATAACGAACGAAGATAAACTTCTTCCTTTTCTCTTCTAGCTTGTACCGTTTCTCTTTTGCAACATGCTTGTATGCAGTACATCCAAATATACACACATGGTTCAGATCAGGCTTTACGCTTGTCCACAGCTCGAACAGAGTCTTCCCTTGTTTCGATCTTCTGTTGATCAAGTAGACTGAAGTAAGAACAGCCTTTGCCCATAAGATATAAAGGTAGCTTTCTTGCATACAGCATAGAGCGAGCACTCTCCATGGTTGTTCTATTTGCTCGTTCGCTCCTACCATTCTGTTCGAGATTATATGGTGCAGTAGGTATATTCTACCTCGATACCTTTTTCTGTAGCATACTTCTTGAAAGGCTCGTTCTGGTATTCTCTGCCATTATCGCTGTGTAAGATCTTGACCTTGTTGTCATATTTATTTTCGATCAGGTGTACATACCTCTTAAAAGCATCTAATGCGTCACTCTTTTGCTTCAGAAACTCCACATGGATGAAGCCAGTAGCACCATCTATAAAAGTTATAAAATAGCGTGCTCTACCAACATATTGTATGCATAGGACCACACAGGTTACTGTACACCTTGTCTTTCCGCTCTGACATTTTTTCTGAATGGAACTCTATGCTGCTTACCCATTACACAAGCCTCACAAAAGAAATCACCGAGGTCATTAACCTCTAGAAGCAGTCCATTACATACCATGTTGCGTATGGTGTCCACAGACACATGGCCAAGCCGTTCATGCCATTGTTTTAGTGATACAACAACCGCATTTGCTTCACAGGTACTCTCTTACGCTATCACTGTTCTAAAAATAAAAGTAAATTGATATACTGGGTGTAAGTGACATCGTAACGAAAACTTTGAGGGATGATTCAGACCATAATTCTTAGTTGATATCAAGTGGAATTTCCTGTCGCAAAATTCTATTTTATTCAATCCCGTATTGTGTTTTAGGCTGCAAAGAACCCAAATTTAAAATAAATAAATAAAAATGACTAATTATTAAAAATTATCAATGTACAACCACAATAAATAATGATGTCTTATTAAGGTGTGTCCAAACATCGAGCGGCAATCGAGCGCGGCTGCCGCGCGCGGCCCGCCGCGCTCTGTTTAGACGACAGCCGCGCGCGAACGCTTTTGGCTAGCTGCCGCGCGCGAGCATTCTTAGTCAACATTCGGCAGTAATTGTGTTTGGACGTATTTCTGCGCACAAACATGGACAACGAAACATCGATTCGTTTAATTGAAATGTATGGATCTTTTAAAGAGTTATGGGATCCTCGACAAAAGGAATACCATAATAAAAATAAACGTGAAGACTTGTGGAATGAAATAGCCAACAATTTTGATCTTCCCAAGAAGGAATTAAAGGCTAAAATGAAAAGTCTTTTAAGTTCCTATAGACGAGAAAGGAGTAGAGAAAAAACAAGCAATACAACTGGATCGGGTTAGTTATAATCTTTTAATAATTATTATAATGTATACCAATATTGCTGTAAATCTAGACCTACTTACTATACTTATAACAATGATATTCAAAAAGTATAGATGGAGTATAGTCATACTTCACACGTCAAAATAACATGCCATGTAGGTACGCCATTTGCATTGCACTGAATGCGATAGACATATTCGGCAATCACAAGAGGGAAGGAGACAAATAGATATAGAAAGCAATTTGAATGTTTGTGGCACGAAATTTGGCGGTACAAGGCGAATCTATACTTTTTGAATTCATAACGCAATTATTATTTATTTTAGTTTTTCTTTTAAACTAAGTGGGTACATATTATTTTTTTGCAGGTAGAAACCAGTCTTACACTTCAAAATGGTTTGCTTACGAAGCATTTCACTTTTTACACGATAAAAATAATCCTATAGACACATCTGATACAATGGTAGGTACCTAACGTTTTTTTATTCCCAATGGCGGCAAACGAAACTTCAGTAAGTGGTTACCGCCGCTTATGAACCTCGACAGTGCCAGCGGCACTGTCAGAGTGCCAGGCCGCTGCCAACCCGGAGACATTAGTTCTTAAGTCTCAATTGACCAGGAATTTCACTAGCTACAGTAAGTACCCTTCAAACCGGCAGATAATATTGTGTAGCTAGCAAACTACTAGTTGGCTGCAGAACATATGATACCGCGGTAGTACGTACCTAGGCGCATATCTTAACGTACCACCTTCTAATAATAATAAATTAAGTGTAGTTTTATTTAGTACTTATCTTGCCACGGAATGGATCCATTTGTTATAAAATGATTGGCTAAGAAATTACGATTATCAGTCGCACTGGTACCCGTAAATTGGTTGTTCTGTATTGCAGAAACTGTTTCATTCGTGGATATATTGGTACTACGTTCTAAATAATCTCTACGAAGAAAATTATGCAAATGAACGCTGGCTAAAACTACTTTCTTAGCTGATGACGGTTTTAGGATCATTACTTTTCTCAGCACTCTAAACTTCGATGACATTATCCCGAAAGCGTTTTCAACTACTCGCCGCGCTCTTGATAACCTGTAGTTGAATATCCTTTCCTTGGAACCTTTTTCATGAATTCCGGCAAAAGGAGTCATCATATATGTATTTAATGCAAAAGCTTGATCTCCTAATATAACAAACGGTATTTTTTTTGAGTAGGGTATATTTAAAATTTCCGGTGCCGGTACATTAAGTTGTTGATTTTCCAGCTTGTGATATAGTTGGGAATTTTTAAAAACGCCTCCATCTGAAATCCGGCCTTGGCAACCTACATTAACATACATAAAGTTGTAATTTGAATCTACTAATGCCAGAAGAATAATACTAAAGAACTTTTTATAATTATAATATTCTGTGCCACTTCGAAAGGGAGCTTGAATACTGATGTGTTTTCCATCTAAAGCACCAATAGCGTGCGGAAAATTCCATTTCTCGTTGAATTCCTTAGAAACTGCGTGCCATTCTTGTTCTGACTGTGGCAACTGAAAAAAAAAAAGTATTATTAAGAAGTCCGTGACCAGTTATGGGACAGGTAATAACTTTCTTATTTGTTTCAGGATTCGGCACTAGAGAGCTCTCTTTTAGACACAAACAGCAATAGTGGAATCACAAATGAAACGGTAAATACGGATTCAAATAGCAATGCCTCTGAAAGTAATTCAAGAGCATCTGAAAATAAACGTAAAAAGAAACCAGCAAAACGTACTCTTGAAGATTCTGTTATGGATGCCGAAAACAAAATGCTAGAAGATGCTATAGAATTAATGCGCAAACAAGATCAATGTAGCAACGATCCATACGTTGCTTTTGGTATGCACATAGCGGCTGAATTAAGAAAGTATGATACAATTACATTGACAAGAGTTAAACATTCCATTAATAATATCATATATGAGGCTGATATGGGATATCTACAGCAACAGACACTAGGATACAGTGAAGAAAGAAGACCTGGATACTTCACATCGCAATTGACTGATCTCTCCGACTCAACAGTTTCTAATCATACTGATACAGGATCTGCATTGACACAGTTAATTCATGATCTAGATACGTAGAGTTAATATTTTTTTAATTATATTTGGCGCAAACTACTACCTACCTTTATTGAAATTAAGCCTAATAAAAGTAAGTGATTATGATAAACGCTATTATTCTTTCTTACCTTCACAAAATCCTTAAGGGCTGCTGTTATGGCGTCACACACTTCGGGTATTACTGATGATATGGTTTGTTTTGATACACAAAAGGCGTATTGTAGGCTAGAATAGGAGTCTCCTGTTGCTAAATACCGTAAAGTTATAGCCAATCTCTCTTTGGTTGTGATTGCTTTACGCCAGCACGTATCTTCTTTTTTAATATGGGACTCAACCAGGTTATGTAAATGTTCAAACTCTTCCAAGGTTAGTCTTAAAAACTGTGGTATCCGGTAATTAATTTCATAATTTATTGACTCAATATTCTGTAACCTCCGTTGAAAAAGTGGTTTCACCCAGCATTTCCTCATTAAAATATGTTTCTTCTTAGCTCTTTTACGCATTTTTTTAATAATAAGCAGAGCAACGACACACGCGACCGCTTTCATTTTAGTTCTGATGCCAACAGAAGCGCGCGGCATATCTTGGTTGTGCCGCGCAGTACTGCCGCGCAAACATTAGTTGGCTTTGTCCAAACTAGAGCGCGGCAGAAATGTGTCCTACAAATGCCGCGTGTTGCTGCCGCGCTCTTGTTGCTCAATGTTTGGACACACCTTTAAAGAGCATAGTGTTGTGTTTGTGAGTGCATGTGATACCTAACTACCTACCTACCGCGGAGGAGACGCGACGTTACATACCTACGTGACGTGACGTGTTCTAGGGCACCTAGGTACTTCATCCGAAGGAATAACAATTAAGGTAAGGTAAGAGTAGTGTTCTGTCACTCTCATTTCCGGCGTTCTGACTATTGAGTTAGTATCGCCATACGGGATAAATATTAACGCTGACATAGAAAATTGCCAACAGAAAAACATTTCCTACCAAATAGTAGAATCCGAAATATACCATGTATATGCAAACTTTAACACGATTTATGGAAGAACAGTTCGCAAAGCAAACTATAACTATAACAGAAAATGTAATATTAATATTTCTGCAACTATTGATGAAAAGTTAAAACCAACAATAGAGGAAAATCGAGAAATGAAAATAGCGATTGACTCTCTGAAGATCAAGGCCCAAAGTTTAGAAAGGGATACTAGAAAAAAACAATCTAAAATAGTGGGAGTAGAAGAAATTGAGGCAAACAACAGCGAGCTAATAAGCTAATGCAGAATCATGGGACAAATGTTAAATAAGTAACGCCACCAGAGTTGGAAAAAGAGACGAAGGCAAAACTAGACCTATACTTGTGTCAGTGACTCTACAATGGCGAAAGATACAACTTTTCAAAAACAAGAAACTGTTTCCAAATAATGTTTACATAAATGAAGATTTTCCTAAAGATGTCTTAGCAAAGTGAAAAGAATTTCTTAAACAACAAAAGAAGGAACGGGAAAATGGACGTTTAGCTCCCTTTCGCACCTGAGATTTTTTTTGTTCAGTTAAAAAAAATAATGGCAAAAATTTATTAAATCTAACGCACAGATAACTATAAAAATAGTGAAAAAAATCTAAGTGCAATCATCATTTAGAAAAACGAGTATCACGTTCGTGAGTTCTAGGTCTCAATTCTACCAAATCACGAACGTGCATTTGTCTTTTATGTGTAAAATTATAATGGTAATGGACTTTAAACTACTTCTCTATTAGCCGCTTGATTGCCCCGTAAACTACCAGTCTACACACTTTCTGCACCTAATATGCCCCGTAGACCACTAGTCTACAAGATTACCTGTGCTTAAATTGCCCGTGTGGACTAGTGGTCTACAAGCGCTTTCGACTAGACCTTTCTCTAGTTTTATGAATTATATCCGTCTTCCTCTTTCATTAGCGTGTTTATATATATCTATCCTGCTTCTTTGATAAATTTCCAACCAAATAAAACCATAAAACCGTATTCCATTCCTAGAAAAAAAATAAAAAAAAACAAAGTTGAAGTTGACATTTTCGAATGTGTGGTTCGCGAGTGCTGTGATTTATGTGTTGTGCCGATTTGTGAAGAATTTAAATACTTACGGTGAGTATTTTTACTTGGATTTTTATTATTATCAAGGTAAGTAAACTACTAAACTGTAGAAATAAAGTTTTCAGCGTGAAACATAAAATTTGTCCTTTTCTGAACCCGATAAAGTTGACGGTATATTTTTGGCGCGCGCTTCCCGGCTAACGTAATAGTTTTATCTTCAATTTTGATGTATTTGGGTTGTATTATAATTCTAAATACTATCAAAATGATTATTAACGTTATGATCATGTAAATTCTAGCCGGGACGTTAAAATTAGAAGCATTTTGAGTCAGAAATATTAAAATCTGACTAACAAGTGTTAATGGTGCATTTAAGGCTACGTGCACACCGTGAGATCGCGTGACCGAAATCCGGAAAATATATTTAACGTTACTTTGGCTTATTTAAAATGTTTTTTTATTTATATGCAGTTAAGGTTAGGTGCTGACGGAGTAATCGTGCGTTCCGGACTGGTTTTTTTTCTATACGCTTGTCCGAAATTGACCATATTATTAAATTTTACCGCTTGTGAATGTGAAATGCTTGCTGCTGGTTTTTATTTTTTGTTTTCTATTTGGTTTTTTGTTTTTTATTGCATGTGATACAGAAATTGTAAGCCAAAGTGGTCAGGGTGCTATGAGACCACGTCGGGACTTGGGAGCGGCGAGAGGTCGCGGAGGTGCTCGAGGTGGTGGTCGGAACGGTGTCAGTGGTAGTAGGGGTGGCCGTAGGCCACGCTGTGCCCGATCTTTGCCTTTTCCACCGTAAGCAATATTAAATTCAAACTAAATCATTAATTGTAAGTAAAAATTCCGACATTCACTAAAATATTTTTTTATGTTTAGTCTTGGAGATGAAAACGTAGAAGTGCCAGCAGTGGAACCTTCTCCAGGCCCATCTGGAATTTCACAACGGTAAAATCTATATAAATTAACTTTATTGTATATAATTGTTCCAGTAACATTCATTCATAAAATTTTGGATTTTAGGCCTACTTCATTGACAGAGCAATTGAAAGTCGCCAAGATGGCAAGGCTTAAGGATAAAAAACATGAAAAGTTGCTGTCTGAGAACCAAAAAAAGGAACTGTCCAGGCTACGCGATGCAAAGCAAGTAGGCAATTTTAAAATGCCAGATGCTCCAGAACCACAGTAAGTAAACTTAGAAATAAATTCAATGTTTTAACTGCTCATAAGCTTGTTAGGGTTGAACATGTGCATGGTATCAGGTCAACATTTTTTTATTTATTTACAGAAGAGGAAGAGGAAGAGTAAAGGGAAAGGGCAAAGGAAGAGGCAGTGAAGACTCGCGGATGTGGAGGCCATGCCCACTTTTACCTGGGGTACCAACTGTCCCTCCTCCACGTATACGTCAGCCGTGGGAATTGCAACAGCAACGCCCGATTGGTAAATGTATAATACTTTATTAATAATATTTCCGTAGGTACTTCATTCATCTGTCAAAATCTCATTTGAGTCAAAACCTAGAATTCGTAACAGAGTTAAACTCAATCATGTTTAAAGTTAGGCATATTATGTTGTGTTCATTCTCTCTAGTAAATATCCTCGTTGTTAAATTCTAGATATCACCGCGGAGCAGGAGCATGAGGATGATGACATCGAAGGCACACCTGCCGGCTCCATAAGCCCGCCACAGCATGTTACAGGTAAGGCTAAAACTTTTTAAAGCAGATGACAGTTTTTGCTCCGGCTTACGTACTACTTTATTTATTTTTCTATTCCAGTTACCACCGCGGAGCAGGAGGATGAGGATGATGATATCGAGGGCACACCTGCCGGCTCCATAAGCCCGCCACAGCATGTTACAGGTAAGGCTAAAACTTCTTATAGCAGATGTCAGGTTTTGCTCCGGCTTACGCAATACTTTTTTTTTTTTTTATTCCCGTTATCACTGCGGAGCAGGAGGATGAGGATGATGACATCGAAGGCACACCTGCCGGCTCTATAAGCCGGCCACAGCATTTTACAGGTAAGGCTAAAACTTCTTATAGCAGATGTTAGTTTTTGCTCCGGCTTACGTAATACTTTATTTATTTGTTTATTCCAGTTACCACCGCGGAGCAGGAGGATGATGACATCGAGGGCACACCTGCCGGATATTTTCTTCCAGAAATCACCCAGGATGAGGAGATATGCCCTCCCCTCCTAAAGGCCGTTCCTTCTGCAGGGACCCCATCTCAAGCAAAGTAGGTTATTCTGTTTCTGTAATAAATTAATTTTTGCCGATTCTAAAACAAATTATAAACAAAATTTACAGTTTCTACAATTTTTTATTGACAGGAAACGCAAGATCCAATTGTCGCCCTCAACGGGGATCATCCATGGTACTGCATCGCCTCAAAATATCTTGCCAGCTGAGATAGAATTCCTGGGGTTTACACCTTGTTAGTTGATATGATATCATTTAAAAAATACCTATATTTCTTTTCCTTTCAACTTACTTTCTAAAAATTTATAACTGTTTCAGCTTCTACCGGCACTCAAACAGCGCCTGGCTCTGGAAGAAGCAATTACGATATGGGTAACTTAAAGTTTTATTTGAATTTCATGTATCGCCTCCATAAGATGATAGGGTGAACCAAATCCTAAAATAATTTATTTTCTTACTTACAACAGACATCGATATCGATATAGAGCGAGACTTCATAGAGCCTGGCGAAGGCAGCGAAATAGATGAAGATGAGTTGGCGGATAATATGGTCGGTATGATCGATATTTCCTTGAAACTTAGACAAATCGATGATTTTCCGATGGACTTAGACAGTATTGCTGAACAAGAGTTAGATGAGGCGATACAGGAGCTGGACAATGCTGCCGACCAAGAGCTTCGGAACGTGGTGGGATCGGAAGTGGATTTGCTTCAATTTGACTGGCGAGGCGAGCCGGAAAATTTTGAGTCTGTCAGGGAAGCATTTACTGTGCCATCTACTGGACCAACGTTTGATAACGCCGATTTAATTCCCTTAGATGTTTTTTTTTCAAGATTTGGGATGCTGATATTATTGCTCACATCGTGCGCGAAACCAACCGCTACGGTGCTCAGCTAATAATGTCAACCATACCATCCAAGCCAAATTCTAGATTAAGCCGTTGGAAAGACGTGACCAGTGACGAAATCCTACGGTTTTTAGCAGTTTTAATGTTACAGTCACTGGTTATATATAGATTATGTGGAGAGAGAATATTGGTATCCCGCGATTGGAGAACTCCAAATAGGCAATTTTAAAGAAATAATGACTTATAACCGTTTCGTCATCATCAAACGTTGTCTCCATTTTATAGACAATGCCACTTTGCCCGTGCCGTCCACCAAACTTGATAAAATCATGCCCATCATTGAGCACCTAAACAAAAAATTTAAGTCTTTATACGTTCTTGAGCAAAATATAGCAATTGACGAGTCACTCCTTCTTTGGAAGGGGCGCCTCTCATTTGCGCAAAAAATTGCTACAAAAAGAGCTCGAGTAGGTATAAAGTCTTACGAATTATGTGAATCCAGGACTGGATATTTATGGCGGATGGAGGTCTACACGGGCAAAGGCCACACACATGTGGTACAAGACGGGGAGCCGGAAGAGCGCGGGCAAGAATCTGACGAGCCGGAGAGTGCCACGTCCCAGATTGTGCTGAACTTAACGAGACCACTTTTTGATAAAGGCCATACTTTAATAATGGACAGTTTTTATAATGCGCCTCTTTTGTCTCGGATCCTAAAAGTTCAGCACAAGACTGATTCGATGGGTACTCTACGACTCAACCGAGAGTTTGTCCCCGAAACTCTTAAAAAAAAAACAAAAAAAAACATGAAGCAGGGTGAGGTAGCATTCAGCACGACAAAGGACCTGAGTGTGGTTGTGTGAATGGACAAAAATGTTGTGGCAATGATTTCCTCTTTCCATCCCATACAAGTCGGCGGAATTGAAAAATACGGTTACTACCGGTATAAACCGCAAGTTGTACTTGATTATAATCTCTCAATGGGGGGCATCGACCACAAAGACCAAATGCTGTCTGCCTATCCCATTTCTCGAGAGATCAAGAAACATAATCTGGTACAAAAAATTCTTCCGCCGACTTGTAAATGTATCAGTGCATAATGCTTTTGTAATGTTCAACCACAACCGCACTCACGCTCTTCGTCACCGTGAATTCCGCCTGCAGTTGGCAAAGCAACTGCTGCAAAGCAGCAGATCAGCAGCACCTTCCCGGTCTTTAGCACCGGCGGCACGACCAGCACCAGCGGCATGCATACGGAATATGCACATGCCAGGAAAAAACACAAAAAAACAGCGCTGCAAGCTCTGCTACGCTGCCAAAGTGCAGCGCTCGACGGTATGGCGGTGTACCACCTGCAATGTTAATCTGTGTATCATAGAATGCTACGAGGCATACCATATTAATCTAGCGCAGAATCCCGCCGTTTAGTGCAAGCTTTTTTGTTTTTTTTTTGTTTACTCCGGATCCGACTACCTATGTCAGAGTACGTATCAAAATATACAGGATGCAAAAAAATTAGCTGACCAAACTTCAAGGTGTGATTCTTACCCATGAAACTGAACAACTTTCCCCAAGGAGCATAGGTCAAAATATGAAAAGAATTTTGGACCTCCCATACAAATTGCATCATCTGCTGAGTCAACTTGTATGGAGGAGTAAATTTTTTTCTCATATTTCGACTTATGTTCCTTGGGGAAAGTTGTTCAGTTTCATGGGTGAAATCACACCCTGAAGTTTGATCAGCTAATTTTTTTGCACCCTACATAAAATCAATATATCTACATAAGATCGAAACAAAAAAGTCAAAATTTAATTTAATTTAATTTATCTTTATTGTAAACTTCACAGCACATATTCTTACAAAACAAAAATGCCGAAATTTGAAATACATAAACTACGGAAGTAATAATTAACGGTGTTTTGGGATTGATGTCACAGACAGTCAACAACAAACAAAATCGACGAAACTCTGGATCCGGAAAAAAATATGTTCCGGATCACACTCGGTCGGTGTGTACCGCACCTTAAATATTGGTGTAGCCTGCCAATTTGCTGCCAATGTTGTTGTTTACTCTTGAATATGTTTTTGTAATACAGTACAATACACAAGTGTGATATATTTTTAGAAAGGGCTTGAAATGTTCTATTTGGTTTAATTATTATTGTTTTTACATTGTCTATTTTGTAGAACAAAAATAAAATTTTTAACAAAAAAAAAACCGACTTCAAACGCAAAACTAAAAAGCAATAAATAAATTTACTTCGCACAAAGTAATTAGTACGTATTTTCAATTAGTTAATTATTTTATAAATCTGAAGCCGGTGCCAAGGAAATGCTACAACGAAGTACCGATTCATATATTTTTCAATACTGATTGTTTTGTAATTTTTTGTTTGACATTGTTTTGTAATTGCTTTGATATAGGTATTAAACAATATTGTGTGTACATAGTAATTTGATATTGTAGTAGGGTTGTTGTAGCATTTACTTGGCACCGACTTCAGAATTATAAATTAATTAACTAATTGAAAATACGTATTACTAATTACTTTGTGCGAAGTAAATTTATTTATTGCTTTTTAGTTTTGCGTTTGAAGTCGGTTTTTTTTTTGTTAAAAATTTTATTTTATTTTACGATTTAAGTGATGGTTAGACCGAGCAAGGATGCAGACAGACAGATTTTCTGATTTATATTCATATATAATAATATAATATATTATTAGTAGTGATCACAATTATTATTGATGAACATGTTTACACACACACACTCACACACGCGCTAACGCACACGAGCACACGCGCACGTACACACGCACACACACAGATACACGTACACACACAGACACACGCACACACACACACACACACGCGCGCGCGCGCACACACACGCACACACACACACACACACATGTGTATGTGTACATACACACATGTGGTTGTCAGTGGAAGCTGCTATCATACACACTCACGCATACATATAGATACAGTAGATTTCGCGTGGTTCGCTCGCTGCTAAAGCAGCTCGCGTGTCCTGTTTATTCGAAACTGTCCCTCTTCGTATGGCGGCCATCTTGTTTTTCCGCCATTTTGTTTTTTTTCACCGGCGACAGAATTTGACCAAGATTTAAATGGGTGTCGTGGAAACAAACAAAATCCAGGTGCAATAGGTTTGCCAGACCGTAGGATGTCTCCCTGATTGGGAGCAGTTTTCAAAGATGACGTTCCGATCACACCCCTATACATCATTTTTACCCCCAAGACATTTTCTAGAAAAACAAAATTTTGTATGGCGGCCATCTTGTTTTTTCGCCATTTTGTATTTTTTTCACCGGCCATTAAATTCGACCAAGATTTAAATAGGTTTCGTGAAAGAAAAATTGGTTCAGGTGTGATAGTTTCGCCAGGCCGTAGGGTGTCACCCTGATGCGGAGCAGTTTTCGAAAATCGGGAAGTATTTCCATACTTAACATGACGATCCGATCACAACCCCGATATATATTTTATATCCCGAGACATTTTCTGAAAAAACAAAATTGTGTATGGCGGCCATCTTGTTTTTCCGCCATTTTGTTTTTTTTTTTACGCGCTATGGAATTTGACCAAGATTTAAATAAGTGCTCTGAAAGAAATATTGGTTCACGTGCGATAGTTTTGCCAGGCCGTAGAGTATCTCTCTGATGCGGAGCAGTTTTTGGTGACCAGAAAGTATTTCCGTACTCTACATGACGTTTTGAGTAAGCGCCCCATACATTATTTTTACCCAAACGGGCTTCTTCCAAAATCGACAAAATTTTGTATGGCGGCCATCTTTTTTTTCCGCCATTTTGTTTTTTTGCACCGGCGATTGAATTTGATCAAGATTTAAATACGTTTCGTGAAAGAAAAATTGCTCCAGGTTGTATAGTTTTGCCAGGCCATAGGGTATCTCCCTGATGCTGACCAGTTTTCGAAGGTCGGGAAGTTTTCCCGAAGCCTAAAGATCGATCCGATCAATATGACTTTACAAACGCACTAGTCGCTCCTACGATTTTTGAAAATTCCCCTCGATTTCTCTGGTCTTCCATCATCAGATCCTGACTTCCTTGACATGGGACCCCCTTGGGTATATTTCCTTTCAAACAAAAAAAGAATTATCAAAATCGGTTCATATACGACGAAGATATGCCCGAACAAACATAAAAAAAAAAAAAAATATATATACGGTCGAATTGAGAACCTCCTCCTTTTTTGAAGTCGGTAAAAAATCTGTAAAACTACATTGCTTTCACTGTTCGAATGAGACCTGCAGCATTAATTTTAACATATTTCAGTAATGGCTTACGCTATCGATTGGATGTTTGTATATTTCGTAAGAATATAAAATAATCTATATTATACTACTTAAATTGTAGGCCTAGATGTATTATTTGCGCATCTGTTATGATAAAAGTTTGTCTAAAATTACGCTTGCGCCGCCAAATTTTTATGCAAAATAAAAGAGCTGTAAATAAATATTTTTGTAGGAACACGTGTATGTTTTTATTTACTATCCTCATGTTTATAGTATATATGTTACTGTAAAAGCTCGAACTACGGTAAATCTTAAGATTTAAGTGTAAGTCTTAGGATTTACCGACATGAGTTGGTAAATGTAAGTATTTCTGAAGATACGACGATGTTTTCGAGCTTTTACCATTCGAATTCAGTATATGCTAGGTTTTACCACTGTCAGCTGGTAGATGTTGGTTTTAGGAATAAAACAATGATTAATTCTTAATTATTTACTTTGAACTATTAGACAAAACAGGTACATAGTATTTTAAAGGTATCATAATGATAGTAATAAGTACCAACTAATACCAACTTATTTAAATTATTCTGAAAAAACACATAACGTATATCTCTGAATATCTCAATCTCTATCATATCTAACTGAATCAGTACTTCTCTATTTGGAATTTAACAACGACATACAAAACATAATGCTTACAAAAGCTAGTCAAACTTAATTATTATTTTTTTTATTATTTGGTTTAAAAGTAAAAAAAGACAATCAAATGTGATTGATTAATAGGTAAGGTACCTAAAAAAACATTTCACTTGTTACAACAAGGATTGCTGCTGTGGCATTTAGAATTACAAAGTAATCCTGATGATCTGCAGGTGCATTTTTTCGTCGAGCATTTTTTTTGACAATTACATTTTTTGAATCCTTGTCCTCCAGTTAACGACAATTTTCCGACAACTTCTCGAAGACTCACTTCTTTATCCGTAACAATTTCTTCTATCTTTATAAAATCTTCAGAGCATGCGGCGAACTGATTCTTGGTGTAAAGCTGTTTTAGTATTCCCATTTTGGTACCTAGTTGGTAAAACTCATTGTCCTTTACGTCTATCACAACTGCAATAATGCTTTTTGGGTCAGTTTTAGCTCTGTCAATTTCAGGTACTTTCAGTCTTACATTTTGGCCCACTTCCACATTTGAATATTTATCAGCTGACATGGTTTTCATTTTTTCAGCTTGGTTTTCCAAATTAACTTTTGCTTTTGTTCTTATTGTTTGAATAGATTCTATCTTCTTTGGTATTGGATCTTGTTGAGCTTGAATAGCGCTTTCTGTCTCTGAATCGGTTTGTATTTGAAAAGTTAGATTGGTATCATCACTATCATCGGTTATTTGTTTTTCTGTGGTCTGTTCCAGTGCAATAATTTCTTTTTCTTGTGTTTTGTTGTTCACATTTTTACTGTTTCCTTTTTTTATTCCTTCTGACTCATTACCAACCACGTTGTTTTCCTTGTCCTGTTCTATCATATTTTCAACATTTTTTCGGGAATGCAACACATTTTCCAAATCTTCTTCAGATTTTAATAGTCCAATCATATCTTTAGGAATAGCTGATGTCGCAATGCCCATTTTCATTGGACTACCAAACATTGCTTCGTAAGGAGAGCATTTGATTCCCTCATGATATGCTCGATTTTTCATGGCCTGGATAAATTTCAAGCCTTCTGACCACTTTGTAATCTGATTGGTTTCCATCCACGTACTGAGCATATTTTCTATGTCTTGATTTGCACGCTCTACCGATCCTTGACTCTGGCTATGCCTTGGCTTTCCGTGTACGATTGTAACGTCTGGCCACATAGAGCATAAATTTTCAATTATTTGATTACTAAATTCCCGACCATTATCGGAATGAAGGATGTTCGGCGCTCCAAAAGTGGTAAAAATATCCAATAGATGATATGCGACTTCAGTTGCGCGTTTAGTTTGAAGTGCACGAAGGATCACGAATTTAGTCAGATGGTCTTGATAAACTAATATAAATTTATAATTCCCGTCAGGATTAGTTTGTAGATCTATGAGATCTACTTGACAACGTGAGTTCATTTCACTATGAAGTATAGGCTTAATGACAATACCCTTTTTCAAAGTCCTCTGTTTCTTTTGACAAGGTTGGCATAATTTCAAATATGTCATGATAGCCTCAACTGTAATATTATTATACTTGCGGTTACATTCTTTGAGCATCCTTGTTCTTCCACCGTGTCCAACAGCAAAATGCGTTTCTTCGAGAATGTTAAATAAATCGTCGTAACAAACATAATATTTGATTTCTCCATTATCTTCCTTCATTGGGGCAATTAGCTTTTCTTCGCCGCCTATAGTCAAAATATCATAGCGTTTTATACGCCTGTAATGAACAGCTTCCTTCTTTTTAATGTTCTTTGCAGTTTTTACTTCCTCTAAACACTTAGCGTATTTGTCCTTATCGAGATAAAAGTTATTATCTTTCTTGTTTGCCACAAGCTCGTCCATTATTTCATAAAATCTTTGCTTCATACTCATTTTTATTCACAAATAACTTTTAAACACCAAAAATACAATTAGAAATCAATTTATCGTGCGAGTTCAAACGTGTCAAACGAGCGACTGAGGCGAGCGGAGTGGCGGAGACGGTGCGCGGGTAGCGGGAGCGGCAAGCTACAAGTCGATGCGCTGAGCACGTTATGACATGTTTTGTTTTTCAACATTTACCGTGCCGTTAATGTAAATCCTAAGATTTACCAACGGAATGGTAGTAAAAGTTCGAATCGCAAATCTTTTGGGACATTTACCATTAGGAATTGGTAAATCTTAGGTTTTACTGGAATATCTTAGGATTTACTGCAGTTCGAGCTTTTACAGTAACATATATATTGTAATGAAAAATAAAAAACCCTATGTTATCGCTTTAATTTTTGAAATATGATCGTTCAAACACAAATCGTGCTCAAAAACGCACTAGCTCTGTGTTCAACCTATGATAACTTTACACTGTAGTCAAATATCGATAAACAAAGCACTTAAATAAATAGCTTTGTTTATTCTAAACATAAAAAACAACACTTGACAGGGTTCTAATAACAAGTTGAGTCACAATGAATGGTTTCGTCGAACTCAAGCCACGCCGCACGGCACCGCGCTAAGTAGCGAAAACGAACGGGCAAAGTTGATTCACGGCGGTCGGCAAACGGGGCAAAGTAGCGCGCAGGTCGAAGGCCGGGCGGGCAAGCGAGTAAAAGCAACACATTTCAAATCAAAATCAACTATTTATTGTACTTAACAATTAACTAATATGTCTTTTTAACCAAAACAAAACATAAAATAACGAAGAACTCTTCTGTTCATGGTTTTATAAAAGAAAATTAAATATAATAATACTTAGTTAACGTAAATCAGTCTCTCATAAAAACTTAACAAGTCTCTTGTTCCAAAGTTAAGGAACATTAATTCAACAAGCTGTAACATACAATTAATCATTACTTGTTGTAATAAATATAAAAGCAGTCTTTGTCTCGATTCAGGCACAAATAGATATCGCATTTCCTACATCGAAGTTTTGAACGAGATTTACATTTCTCTAAACGACAGGTTCGTGGAGCTTTTAGGTCATCAAATATAGGAAAATGGTCAAACCCATCATATCTCTTCCCTACCGACGGATCATTAGCTGGCCTGTATCTGACTAAAGGCTGTTCTTGTGGTTCTACTTCGGGAGACGATTCGTGGCGTTCTCTGCTGGGAGTGTTAAGTACAGTTTCTGCCACTTCGAATCTGAATGATTTTGGAGTATTATTTGCCAGCATTTCATTTCTGTACTGTCGCCAAGAGTTCACAATGGCCAAATCGATGAAGTGAAGTATGACTTTTAATGTCCACTTGCGGGTCATCATAAATGTTCTGTAGTATTCCATGGATTGGTCCAAAACGTCCACTCCGCCCATAAATGCATTGTAAGATGTCACAATCTTCGGAGCATCAACATCTACGTAGTGCTTTTCCTTTTTTTCGTAGCGCTGTACTTTGTCAATTCCCGTGCCACCAGTACAGTTTGATGCCACCAAAACAGCCTTACTGTCTTTCCACTTGACCAAAACTATATCATCCGAGATTCTTTGGTCCACCTCGCCCCGAGACATCTTTTTGTCTTCTTTGAAGCTGAGCTGTTGACGATTAGGGACCCGGTTAGCCATTATCGTCCCTGTGCCATGATAACCACGGTTTTTTAATTCTTCCAACAAAGGGATAGTTGTAAAAAGCCGATCAAAGAAGATACAGCTTCCAGGAGGAATACTTTGACTTAGGCGGAGAACTACACCAGGACCACGACCGAGAGGATGCAATAAAGCTGGATTATTACCAAAGTATATTTCAAAGTCTACCATCAATCCCTCGCTGGTTGTAACAACAAAATTTTTCAAGCCAACTGGTTGAGGCTTGTTTTTAACTAGTTGCCTCATGTGGCATTTGCCAGTGAATGGTATCATCTGTTCATCCACTGAATACCTTCTCGGAGTCCTTTCTAATTTGTGGCAACCGTTTCGAACAGCATTGATTATGGGTTGCACCTTCCAGAGTGGATTTCCTACGTCAGAGACTTGGGTAATCCGAATCAACGACGTGTAGATTATTACGCAGCATCATACATCTATCTCTTGTCATAGCTGATACAATCATTTCTATTTTTATATTACGTCGCCCATTACAAGATGAATACCGACAATTTTTTTGATTTCTTGTTTTGTTGTATTTAATACTTTCCCTGTTTTTCTTAGATAGTACAAGTTAGTACACAAGGCCGTGTTTTCAAAGAAATCATCATCAAAATAATCTGAAAAGTATTCAGTAGGAGATCGAAGTTCTGGGGCTGGCGTCGAATGATCGTAATCATGTGGTTTGTCAATATAGGGAGATTTTTTCAAATTCTGGCCCTTTGTGGCATTTTGACTTTAATTTTCGGCCGCTTACCAGAGTCCTGGAGTTTCCTTTTCCTTGACGGCCCTGGTTCTTCGTCAGCAACATCTAACGGCAACTCATTTTGTTGACCATTTGATTGTAGTGACAGTAGCGGCGGCGTCTCCGAGGACTGATCATCATTTACCGGTAAAAAATCTTCGTCATTTTCGTCGAAGTCCAGGTCAGAACAATTTCCATCTTGAAGCAGTTCGAGGACGAGATCATCTGTTAATTGCGTTCCTGAAATATCATTAATTTTATGATAAATAAAACAAATCATGATCGTGAGTTGGTACAATTGCAACCTGGACCTCGCGTTAAAAATTTAGAAACAAATGCGACAACTAGTGTAGAACTTTTGTTTTCTAAAGTTAGTTTATAATCCTAGCTAACTAATTTTGCAAAAAAAAAGCAGTGTAAAAACAAAATAAACATCAAAATTGTAATATTACTTACGCCGTCCGGTCGCGGGGTCATGGAACGCGGCCATGTTGACGTTTGCCACGACGCAACTGATTCCTATTTGAACCACAGCGCGTTTCTATTGGTTGTTCGATGAACGCACGATCGAGCGAGCTCGGTTTGAGCCGGATAAACAGATTTCGCGCCAAAATACGAATTTTCAAAGTGGGAACTCACGATCGTATCAACCAGGTGCGAAAGGGATATATTAAGTATGATAAACTAATAGTAAAAGACAAACAATCAGAGAAAAGGAAGAGATCAGACTCAAACTCGCCCCAAATTAAGAATACAGACGGTACACCAAGGAAAATCATAGAAAAACCCAGCAAACTGGGTTTATGAAAAATGAACGTGAACAAGTACACCACTATAGAGATAACCCATCCTCGAAAGAACAATAGCAACTAAAGATCCCAACAAACCAGCAAGTAGATGCACAGGTACAATTAGATAAGACAACATGCGATAACCAGAAAATAACAAAATCCTACCGAGGCGACCCGGTGGTTTTCCATTCAAAAGAAGTTGGTGAGCAATTTGGTTGGCTGTGAAATAGGCTGGGCGAAGAGGGTTGAGGAGTCTCGCTGGTGAGTTTGCGGATGCATTTTTCTATTGTACGTCATATCGACACTAGTAACGGTATTGGTCCACTTTTCTCTTCGCTTTTCACCTATATTAGCCATCAACTTTTCGCCTACTAAGGTGGACTCAAGTGAGAAAGGGTCCGAGTTTTACAGCGACTCGTGTTGCCTTAATAATTCGCTAGTATCCGTCGATAGTCCTGGAATGTAAGAGGTCCTGCAACCCCTGGGAATACAGTGTAGAGAAACAGTCGATACAATTTCTACGAAACGATCGTAGTTCCCTAGGACAGGTGGGACTTTAAGAATGGAGTGCGCGAATAGATGCCAGTCTCCTTTGGCGAAGTTGAATCGTCGTCTGAATGGAACATCAAGAGGTCGGACATAGGGTTATATCACGCACATTATAGGTCTGTGCTGAGTGCGGGGAGTGGGTGGACACACGCTTTTGATACACTGGGAGCTGAGAGAAGATGTGACAAAGATTAAGTCTGGATTGTATCCTCTTCTCCACGGGCCGCTGTTAAAAGAGGCCGATAATTTAGAATTATGAATCAGGCTAAATTCATTTGTTTCAGCCCACTCCTTCACTGCATGTCCAGTCAAGTCCGTATTTCCATAGCCCCAAAAAGAAGAAACAAATAGTTTAATACCAAGTACTAGCACTAATTTTTAATTAGAAATTCAATTGTTGAAAATTATTATCAATTGTCTTTATGAACAGTACTTTATTTGTGAAAATTTATTGACTTATATGCTTTAATTTACTAAATTAACAATATTCCATTTTTTATATCATGCCATATCCCCTCTTTTGGCATCAGTTGCAGTATCTGAAACAAATTAGATAAAAAAAGTTTTATTAATTATCCCAGGACTTAACAAAGCTATACTAGTTTTTAAAATAGTATGGTGAGCAAGAAGGTAATACTGATGTACCTGACGAACACTGCTGCTGCAGTTGAAGTTCTGCGAGGTCTGCTCTCGCCTTCGCTTCTCTTATTCTTTCTCTTAATAATAAAACCTCCAACTCATGAACCTCGTTAGCTCGTCTCTGTATGTTTTAATATTCCTTATCCAGAATAGAACTTTTATGCCTTTGAAAACTTTGGGTGGCTGTATTTAATGGGTTTATAAGAGGTGGTGTAAGAAAACGTGGAAGTGGAGTAGGGAGACGTAGTGGTGGAATGGATGTAGGAAGAGGTGGTGGTAGAGTGGATGTAGGGAGAGGTGGTGGTGGAGTGGATGTAAGGAGAGGTGGTGGTGGAGTGGTTGTAGGCAGAGCTGGTGGTGGGGCAGATATAGATAGAGATAGTAGTGAACCTGCTGGAAAGTAGTGATTTTGTATTTACTATACTCTTCTGCCTACCCTTTCGGCGATATAAGCGTGATGCTATATTACAAGAAAATTACTTACCTGGAATTGTATCAGAGTCAACAGCATCATCAATACCAACTATTAGAGCAGGGGCCACCTCAGACACATCTGGGTCTACAACTGCATCACTGGTTGCAGGCCCCCCTCCAGTAGCTAGACGATGTTGACGTTCTTTTGTCAGTGCTTCCCTTTGCCGCTGCTTGAGGTTCATCCACAATCTCCTAAGTTGTTAATTTGTAACCTAAAATCAAGGATGCAATTATAAAAAGCTAGCAAAATGCGAGAGGAAATCTTGCACCGAAGGTTAAATAAGTATGTTTACCTGATTAGTGGCATGAGGGCTTGCGTTGTATTCTCTAGTTACAATATCCCAAGCTTCATTTTTTGCGCGTTATGAAGCGCCATCGGTATCCTTATTCTCTTTCACCGAGTATCTTTTCAATATATCCAAAAAAGTTTTCTTCTCGAGGGGAGTAAAGATATGTTTCTTAATTGTTGCCATCGTTATGGACAGTAATTAGGTTTATTATCGATAACTAAACTATAAAAAAACAAAACAAGTGGCTGCGAAGGACGCGTCTTTTTTTTGAGCATTCTCAAAACAGCGTTGTGAAAAGCGTAGTGAAAAGAAAAGAAAGGTCCCGAAAGACAATCCCTCGGAAAGCCAACAAGGACTCATATCGAGTGACAATTGTTTGTCAGCCTGACAATGTCAATGTCAATGCCCTGACAATGTCAGGGCGATAATTTTTATGAAAGTTTGCAAGCACTTTTGTTGCATATTATTGTATTTTATCCATACCTTTAGTATTTAGCTCTGAAATACAAAGGCATTGCAATATTTGCTCGAATCTCCTTCCGGACATAATCAGACTATATAGGTTGATAGCTGCTTTCATATTCGAACATCCTTTTCTTTTTAGCTACTCTTTTATTCCTTAACTCTTTTGCCAGATCATAACAGCTTCTCTCAGTAAATTGCCGAACATCAGACAGGGTTTGGCAATGGGTATTTATCGTCTATTGTAATCTCGTTTAATCGTCTGAAGTCTATTAACATTCTGTATTTGCGTTCGCCAGATGCGTCTAACTTTTTCGGTACCAAATGTACGGGCGAACTCCATGGAGAGTGTGATTCCTGTATCACATTGTTCTGTCGCAAAATTTCATCTACATCAATATCAGTTTGATTGTTTATGTGATATATCTCACACTAAAAGTATAGTGAATTTTCAGATTAAATTCTTCATCTAATGTATTTTGGATAACCGTTGTAGCGTAACCATTTATACATTTCATGAGTGCACAATACCTTCACCTGTATGCAGGTCTGTAGGGATTTGAACTCTAGATTCCAATCGTGATGGTAATTGTATTGTATATCCCATATGGTTTTGTTTAATAGGGATGGAAGCGCTGTCAGTTTTTAGTACTTGGTTTTTCAGGTCGACTATTGCTTCTAGCTGGGTCAAAAGATCGTTTTCTCTTGGTGCAGGTTTGCCCTTTCGCTGTCTATGTAGATTTAGTCACCGACTTGCGTTCTTGTTGACTTTCAATTCTTTGTCGTGAGTTTCGTATAAAATAAGATTGAAAAATTATTTTGTCTCAGTGAATGTAAAATTTTCATCCGCTTTATTATAGAAAAAAATAAATTAAGTGTATTAATACGACTTTTAAAACAAATTTTGGAAGAATCAGTTCGTGACCTACCAGCCCAGGACCATTGTTGCAAAAATGGCCGGTCAAATAACACATCAACTAGTGCATACGCGTTATTAATGCCTTTTCCTCTATGCATTCCACAAATTGCATACATCTTTTTTATTATATATTTATCTTTTAGCATTTCTTCGAAATTATCAAAGCTTTCTTGATCTGATGTACGTTTAAAACCGACATCACATTCATTTACTTGTACACTTTTTTAATCAATTCTTCAAATTGTGTATTATGGGATAGGGAAAGTAGAATATCTTGTTGAGTTTTATGCAAATAAATATAGCTCATTTTTTTTAACTATAATTATAATTATTTTCTGATAATGAGTTATTTTTTTCTGTGAGGCTGTCTAATTTAGATTCCACATTACTTGTTTTTTACTGGTATTTCCGGGATCGAAAACTGCACTCTTTCAGCATCTTCTGTCAAATATTACTATATTTGACTACCCCTGTACCTCGTTTCGCTCATTTATTACTGCGGAGATTATTGCGGTATTGATTAGATACATCAGTCTGAAATTAAAATTACATTTACTTTATTATAACTTTATGTCAAGACAATGGCAAGTGGTCCGTTTGCTCCTATTACATAAAAAAATACAAAAAAATAAGATACTAAGATTTAAACATTCATTTGCCATTTTCATAAAATCATTATCGGTGTTACTATCTTCATTCCCTTTTTTCCTTTTTTTTTGTGTGGTGTCTATTATCTTCATTGTCTATTATTATATATACACATTAGATCAAGTTCTGCCTCAGCCTCCCTAAAGCTTAGATTTGCTCTTTTGAAACTTACTGTAGTTTGTAAGGCCATTACACTTTCCAGGGGTGCCTCTGGAACTTGATAATGATTATATTTGTACTTCTTGCAGATGACACATTCTGATACAACTCTTTTTGCGAGACGTCTTATGCCTAAAACTCTGTTATGGGTTGAGGTAATGATAAAACACTATCAATGATATGGTACGTTTAATAACTAATTTAAATAAAAGAATACATGTGAGCCAAGCTAAATAAAAACAAAAAGAAAAAAACTAAAACTAAACTTAATCTAATGTTTGGACGCCAGGAGAGTTTTTATCTGCCAACGTTGATGGAACTCTGCCAAAACCTTGCCACCGGCTAGCAGCTCAGGGCTATGGATGGTTATGATGAATAATGGTTATGATGAAATTATTCTCTAGGTCTCGCCCATCAAAAAGGGCGTATCGGTAGGCTACAACAATAAAATTGTACGGATTAGTCACTGAGGCAAAATACTAAAGTTTGTCTATTAACTATCCTCCCTTTCTATGACTTATGGACTCACCCCTTTTTGTAGCACCACACTGAATGTAAGTAATAATAAATATAAATAAAAATTGCCAGGATAAATTCCACAAATCCACAATGAATTCCACAATCTATGTCGGTATGTTTGAATGACCAGTAATTGCAGTTGACACAGGTTTGACCTCAAACACAAGAAATGGTCGAATGCCTTCATACGTCGCGTACAATTACTTAAAAACTAAAATGGTTAACTTTGGATTCGCACTCAAGAAATTTAAAAATACAAAAAGACTTTTGCCTCGCTGGGAATCGAACCTACGACTTCGTACACTGGAAGCGGACGCTTTACCACTAGGCCCGACGGTCTGTTACAATAACGTCGAAATTCATAAACCCTATCTACCATACCGTATGACGGTGTGACACCGAAGTAGCATGATTTATATTTTTGTATGCTTACCCTCCACACCATTCTTAAACACTCCACAGACCGGTTGCACTAGTTGAACCGTAGTTAACAATCCTATTATAGTTTTGATAATGTAAAATGTTTAAGTAAATATAATAAGTACATTTTTGTGATAATATTTAACAAACTTAGATCTTAACATTATCCTACATAATAACTCAGAATTCATTTCTGATGCTAGACATTAAAATCTGTGTCCCTACGTGTTGTACAATCTCGTGTCGCTGTCGTACGAACCGTCTCACAATTGCGTTTTTTCCAGATAACAGTATCGGGTTTACGAAATCTTTGTGTTCGTGACTTAATTCCAGTCTTGTCTTGACTCTAAGTACACCTTCGCTGCCTTGCCGTGTCTTTAAGTTGTTTGGTAAATGTCCCAATTTGTTACAGAAGGAGGCGAAATCCTCCTTCTGTAACAATTTAAATAATGTTTTTTCCGCATACGAACACTCGTCATTAGACAAAGCTACGGCAAATTGTCTCCTTACCTTAGGATTCCAACGAAGTAACCATGCTACCAATCTTACTATTTTGTAGTATTTTGAAAAATACAACAACCTCTCACTAAACAGAGGTTCAGTAACAGACATGTTTAAATTTTTCTTTTTCTCTTACAATTTCTTCATTTGGTTTTGCCTGTATTAAATTTGATATAGGCCAGCAATTTAGAAATTTAGGCCAAAATTTATCTTTCGTTACATTTAAATAATCTAAGGCCAATAAATAAGTAGACAATTTGTTATATAACGTTAACAAGTCAAATGTAAAGGTTTTCGAACTTAAAATGTAAACTTGTATCAGTACCTCTTCTTTTGCAAACCTATCCTTCAATTCTTCAATTGCTTTTATGTAGTTGGTTGCTGATGATGGAAAGCTGCTGACTAACATTTTTGCCTTGGAGCCCTCCTTCAGCCCTTAGCAGGTATTGGAATTTGTCTTCAGGTTGCAATGTGTGCGATTCATGTATCTTCTTAAACTGACCCCAGAACGCAATCCAATTGCGTGGATCATCATCAAATTTTATTAACTCAATTTTCGGTAAATTTAGATTTGATGTAGTTGCTTCCTTAGTAAATCTCGATTGGATTAAGCTATACTTGCGTGTGAGATAGCTTTTCCTTCGAGTTTAGTCTTCGAGTTTTTCTGATGTCCTTGTAAATTGTCTTCTGATTTGCTCACGTTCTTTTGTCTTGGAATCCATGTTGAAATGTTTCTAATAATGTGTTGTTGCAGATTATAAAATTCCTTCGGTCGCCAATTGTTGTCAATCATGTGTTTCGGCAATAGGCTTGTGACCACTAAGAATAAATCGCATGGATTGAAGTTTTTAAATATGAATTATGATTTGCAGATATGATAAAATAGATCAATTTATCATAAAAATTAAAGATTATTCTTATTTTTAGAAAATAAATTCTAAAAAAATGGGCGTCAAGTCACGTGACAGTGAACACCAATCAGAAAACGTGACGTCACTCTTTGCCAAACATCATCGTTGTTGTTGACGTTTTCATAGAAGAACAAACTATTTTTCGATTTTATCATTTTATCTCGTGCTGATACAGTTGTTCATAGTTATATATTGAACGACAAGAAATATATCGCCATGGAACCAGGATTTATAAAAGCGAGTACTGATAATTTGCCCAGAATTGACGCCGTTATGCTAGGCAAATTTTTCGCGTCAAACACTGCTCATCGGAATTCCGCAATGTAAAAACTTCGATGTAAGTATAAACCTAGTACCTATAAGATATTTATTATTATAATCTTGAAAAGCAATATTTAATTATAAAAAAGCTAACTATGAAACTATTGTCAATATAGGAGTTGAGGTTAGAATAACAAAGTAAATATAAATAAACAAAAACTAAATCTATAAACGGAATTTCAGATCTTCACGAGCTTCATATGGAGACGACGCCGTTAGCTACGTGCAGCTTAAGCGTGACATGAAATTTTGCACTGTAAAGTGCAAAATTTGTCCTGAACATAAGGTTCATGCCAAGTTGTATGGATGCACTCTGATAGTAGACGAGGAAGATGATATTATTCTTTCTGTGCAATGCCATGACTGTGTAGCTTCACAAGGTGGCTGTAAGCATGCAATAGCGTGCCTTATGTTGGTCCATCGGCGAAGTGAGGAACCATCATGCACTTCGACAGAGTGCTACTGGAAAAAATCAAAACTGTCCAGGGTTGGTAGTATCCTGAAATATATCACAGCCAAAGAAATATCAAATGACAATCCTATACTTCCAGGGACTACAACAGTATTACATAAGTTTTTAGAAGAAGCAAAGAAGAGAAAAGTCGAAGACTGTGAGCTTTTAAAATTTCAACTAACATATTGTTTAAGTGAGATGCAGGATGTCTCAATGCATCAGGATGTCTCAATGCATCAACTTGTATTTAAGTTCAAAGAAAAGAATGTGGAAGATTTTTTGAAAAAATAAAAAAAAAAATGTTTCTGCATCTTTAATACAGAAAATTAAAGAAGAAACGAGGGAACAATCCAATAACAATCTGTGGTTTGAATTGAGGTATGGGCGAATAACTGCTTCTAAAGCGTATGAAGTAAGCCGATGCAAAACAAGTGACGGCACACTTGTATCCCTAATATTAGGTGGCAAAATTCCAGACACTCCATCAATGAAACGGGGTCGTGTCTTAAAAGATGAAGTGAGAAAAACAGTAGAGAGAAAGTTAAGCATTAAAATTAGAAAATGCGGCCTAATATTAAACTTTGATTAATATAATTGAAATTAAGTGTCCAATAAGTGCAAGGACTTATAAAAATTATATTAAAAATGGTGAGCCTACCGAAAAGTATTATGCCCAAATGCAAGTTCAAATGTATTTATCACAAAAGAAAAATTGTTTTTTTTTTTTGTGTAGCTAACCCAGAGTATAGTAAAAATAATAATGTAGAAATAATAGATGTACCATACAATCATCAATATGTTGATAATTTAATCAATAAGTTATCAAACTTTTGGAAAATTAATATATATCCTTTGTTATATAAGAGTATAGAGTAAGTGTGTGTTATTGTACTGGGCGATGCCACCAAAGATCTCAGATAAATTGTTTTCTTTATTTTATATAGTTTGTTAGCAGTAGTTTTTATTTCTACAGCTAATTGAACCAGCAAACCGCATAGTATAATATTGTGTGGTCTACAGTTATGTTTATGTATTTTAAATAAAAGAAAAACAAGTTAATAATAGTTTTATTTTATTAAAGAATCTTGCAAATTAATTAAAGCACATGTTATGATTATAATATCGTCGAGTATTTTTATAAATTGCAAATTAAGGCATGAATGTGGTTTAAGCATATAAAATTCACGTAAACGACGAATAACTCTTTCTATATGTATTCTCAGACTGGCTATCTGTTTGGTTACCTTTGCTTGGCTTTTGCTCATTTTCACTCCTGTTTCGACACTTGGAGGCCTTACGAGTGTAATATTCGATTTTTTCAGATATTGTTCCACATGTTTAAAGCCCCTGTCTGCCATAATTACTGTACCACTTTTCAATGTCTTGACAAAGTCACACGATTCCACTATGCATGTGTCACTTGTTCTGCCCCCAAAACCAGGAGAAATATAATTAACCAACCCATTTGGTGTACAAGATATTAAATACTTTAAGGTATTTGCTTTCTTGTATTCAGACCATGTGAGAGCCTGGTTTACTGCCTAATGGTGGCCATACACCATCCTTCCTATCGTCCAATCAGCATGACGCGATCGATTGGATCAAATCGAATTGACCGTATGTGGGCGTGGATTAGCATGTCCAATCTATTTGACGGCACAATCGAATTTCGATTCTTTTGATTTGATCAAACTGATTGGATCAAGCCGATTGGACCGTGTATGCGATCGGGATCCGTTCCACCTCAGTTCGGTCACGTCTGTCAGTGAAGGAGGTTGTGTGTCAAAATGTCGCAAAATACAGCTCGATACCGCGAACTGCTATCAGACTTTATTTCTATTTATTTATTTATTTTCGGAAAACCAACAGCTACTTTAAACAATATACATATAAAAATACATACGATGCAGGGGAGCCAATTATAGGTTTCCACAAATAGACATAGTACAAATCAGTCTGATAGCATTAATTATACAATACTAAATACAAGTAAGGTGAACAAGCATAAGCACTAAACTTATTGAAAACTTATAGAAAAAACATAAAATAATAATAATAATTACACAACACTACACTACACACACACACTAGAAATAAGGTAAACAAGCTTAAGCACTAAACTTATTAAAAACAAATGATACAAAAAAAAAAGAAAAATAATAATAATAATATGTAAAAAATAATAACTAACAATTCATTATACCGTGCCAGAATAAAACATGCTGAATTAAAATAAACTATTTAAAAATAAGACGAAGCGAACCATGTTTATGGAAAGTAAAAAGCAAAATATATCACAACAGGTACGTATGTTTACTAGCTTTCCGCCCCGCAGAATAATTAAGTATAATATACTGTTAGGCTGAATTGTTCGTCGACAGTTATAAGACATTTTTCTATAAATGGCAACACAAGAATGGGGTTGTCAAATCGGACGGATTGATACACGCTCTCTTGCGTTGGGGACCTTGACGACATCGGACGTGTTTACCAAGTTAAGTGTTATTTTCTTGATACCAGAATAAATAAGTGTGATTACTGTTCTTCCGTATTTTTACTACATATCAGAAGTGGTAAGTACCTACGTTTTTGGAATGTTTTGTTGCCAAGCGTGACCACTTTTCAAGCTGGATAGTTTGTACCTAAGTTTAACTGTGGAAAAGTGTTGTTGGAATTATAATTATTCTTTAATTATTAGTGAGACTCTAATTGTTTCAATTACGCATAGTCAACTTTTATTTCAAATAGTAGTTACCTATAGTTATTTAACCTGTCTTTATTTCGAAGAGTTACCCACATTCTAAACATTACGTACGGATTACAGAAAATAAACAAAAATGAATGTATTACTCTTGATATGTTCAACTTCAATGAATGACCTAATTAATCCAATGCTACGTACATACCTACATTTAAAAAAATAAATAAAAAATATTAAAGGAAATAATAGTGAAGTTTTGTTGTAAAGGGTTATTATGTTTGGTAAAGATTAATACTAATTAATACAGCGGTAACAAAAATTTCGTTGTTATTGCGACCAGACATGTAAGTAGTTTACAAGATAATTTATGTGTTGTTTTTACATTTTTTTTCTTATAGGCTACATAATGGTGCCGATTCCGGCAGGCAAACTTAAATTTATCTTAGCTAAGATTACGGTTTAAATGTCAAAAACTGGATTTGTATTCTGGCGGCACATTTTAGTTGACGCCTAATTTTAAATTTAGGAATGACGTTTCTAAATTACTCAATTTAGGTTTAGGCGACAAAAAGCTATTCTAGCAAACATTAGTTTGACGTTAAACTCTTATTCTAAATTAATTTTATACGGGTTTCTAAACTTGGTGGATAAAATTAACTGTGTTTATCCCGGTCATTATTTTGAAAGATTATGGAGAATTATGTGGTGGCCGTCATCGCAGATGCAGCAGAGAGGTAAAAAAAGACAAATCTATTCATATATGAAGGTTTGGTTGTGTTAATTGCGGTTGAGAGTTGGGTGTGTGGGCAAACATACCACCTTATAAATTCCTCGTCAAAAGTGCATTCATTTAGGTGCTGAATTCCAGGAATCTACAAGAGAAAATACGACTCAAAAGAATTAGAGACGTTTCCAACCCTTTTGAGCTCACTGAGGAAAAATTCAAAAAAACTGTTCCGGCTGCCAAGGACGGCTGCACTGTTTCTCATAGATTCATTGGCAGACATACGGTTGGAACAGGGGACAATTCCCAAACATGTCAAGGTATAAATAATTTATTTTATCATTTAGTAAATACCAGGACATGAGTAGAAGTAATTTGACAAAACAAGTTGTTCATTAAGTACTCTGTTTTGATTTTACAACAGGTCCTCGCCACCTTAAATTTTTTTGCACATGGCAGCTACCAAGCTGCCATTGGGGAGGATAGTTTGCTTGGCCTGAGCCAGCCAACAACAAGTCGCTGTATAAATATTACCAGTGAAGCGATTGTTGAAGAGCTGGCTCGGGCATCTATTCAATTTCCCACAATCCCAGAAGAGATACAAAAAACTAAAAGAGAGTAAGTAAAAAATAATTAATTAAATGTGTAATGTGATATATGATGACACAATTGACAAAGGGATTGTTGTGTTTTTAACATGGCATAGGTACCAAATGATCACATGTCCCTATATGGTTCATTGTATCCATCTGAGGGCTTCATGTCAAAATGTCTACAAATTGTCTTAAGATTGCTTGTAGTCCCATTACAGATCAGGATCATGATTTTTTGTATACAGCTACATAGACACATTTTACTTCCAATTCCATGTGTCAAAAAGCATGTTAAGCCGTCCGTCCCAGGCTACTAAACCAAACACCTCCACCAACCAAACAAATATTTTATTTCAGATTTTTTGATCTCTATGGAATGCCACATGTATTAGGAGCTGTGGACGGCACACATATTGCTATCTGCGAACCACCATTGAATCACCCAACAGCACCTGGCTCGTTATTTTATAATAGAAAGGGATTCTACAGCATTAATTGCCAAATGGTGAGTATGCAAATATGTATATTTATATTATCTAGAAGTAAGAAGTTACTTAGAACTTATGGTACTTGCTCTTCTTTTAGATTGTCAACGGTCACGGAAGGATTATATCTGTCAACCCCAATTTCCCCGGTTCCACCCATGATGCTGCCATTTGGAGCATGAGCCAAATAAAAAGAAAACTGGAACGTGATTATGTAAATGGGGCAAATACCCAATGGCTGTTAGGTAAGCAAAAGTTAGTCTTGAAAAGATAATAATTTCTTGAACACTAACAGTTGGTCTAACAGTATGCTCAGTGAGGTGTGGGTATTTAGTTCATTTTGCAATGGGTGTACCTCTAACTACCCCATTGGAATATAGTCGTGAGTTTATGTAATGTTATATTTTTAGGCTTTTGTGTAGGTATTCTAAAGCTTTTTTTTATTTCAGGTGATAAAGGGTATCCGTTGCAACCCTGGATTATGACACCGATAATAAGACCTCAAGGTGTGGCAGAAAACACCTACAACCGCTGCCACGCCAACGCACGAAACGTGGTTGAGATGTGCTACGGGCGGTTGAAAAATAAATTTCGCTGTCTGCACAGGCATCGTACATTGCATTATACGCCACCAACAGTGGCAAAAATAATAATAGCATGTTGTGTTCTTCACAACATGTTTATAGATGTTCTGTCAGGTTTTTTTTTTTTTTTCATTTTTGTGCCCAAACATGCGATCGGTCGACTGACCATAAGCAGTTTTGATGGTTTGGTTTTATTAACATGCATGTTCTGTCAGGTAAGTACTACAACATAAAATGTTATACAATCAGTCTAGTCTGTCATCTCAAAAAGACATGGTGTAACAGAAGAGTTGTAATCCCTACTGGGGTGAGCAGAGCCACTAGTTAACCTATAGATCAGCAAACTCCGTCGCTCATTTTAAATGCCCATTATGGTGTAGAGGAAGTGGGGTTTTATAACATGCCCGAAATGGACGCATTATATTTGATTTGCAGACAGCGATGCAGACAGCGATGATCACAGTGATGTGGACAGTTATGATGACAATGATGAGGTGTTAAATAATGATGTTGGCGATATGTACAATGATGATACCCTACTTACAGTGGCCCGTAGAATAAGGGGATTTATTGTCACAGATTATTTTACTTAAAATGGTAAGAAACATTTGATGATTTGATACTACATTTTCGCAGTGCATGGCGAATAATATAGTTGTGTATTTTATAAAGAAAAGAAAAAGATTTACTAATAGTATGGTTTCTACTTTCTTACTTATAATGGAGTTATCTATCTCTTACAGGGGTATCCATCTATCTGATGATAGATCACTGGCAACCAGTGATTGGGCAGGGCCACAGCAACATACTTTATTTATGTCCTAATAACTTATAATAAAATAACTTTTGAATAATCAATTAGTTTTATTTTTTTTCTCTTGATTATAATATAACAACAAAATCAATAACACTTATAAATCAACAACATTACCTATTCCTTTAAATATTTATAACAACATTAATTATAATAAAATGATTATGAAAAAGAAAAGAAAAATGAAAAAAAAAATGAAAAAGAAAGAAAGATCTTTTGTGGGCGGATTTGGAGGAAGTTGAAAGTGGGGTTGGGTAGGGTGAGGTAGGGAAGACGAATGTTTGTGGGGAAACATTAGGGGCTGCAATTCAGGGCTCCTCAGAAGCCATGTCAACAACCTCCTCCTCCTCAAAAAGAGGATGTTGTTGCAAAGCCACTGAACCCTGAATTGCAGATGCTATTATTTCGGCGGCACGAATATTCGCCTCCCCTAAAGAAATAAGAGCTCCAGCAATAGACGAGGATGCTGTTATAATAGATTGCCTTAACAATTTATTATTTTCGTTAAGGCTTTTAATGAGATTATCATTCACAGGAGGTCGACGTCTAGACTGAGATTGCCGAGACCGGTTTCTCAGTCTAGACCTCTGTGTTTCGCCTTCTGAATCTCTCGTCGATTGCTGGAGCTCTGGGGATGGAATAGGACGGGAGTGGCTTGGAGTTACTGGAAAAGGTGGGGGTGTGGTGGATTGGCCTAAGGGAGGAGAATTTCTAGATGTTGAAGGACCGGGTAGCACAAGCGGCGTATTTCTCTCCAGCTGAGCCGGACGTAGGCCAGCTGCAGCTGGTGGAGCAATCCCCTGAGAAAATAATAATGTGTGTTATTAGTACAAATCCATTGTGTGAAATTCGTTTTTTATACCCTCAAGACATTCTTTTTTTTTCTATTTTGAAAATTCCTTTGAAAGGATACATACTCGACACTACAAAACAACTACAGGAACAGGACACTACATATTAGTTAAAGAACTAGTTTCTTGTTTTTTTACTTATTTGTCTTTTCTCTATGCTGAACTAGTATAGTTCACCTATAGAAATATAACAAACATGCAAAACTAGATAGATTACCTATAGGAAAACGGAATCATAATCTATTCAAAAATTAAACAGCTGCAGTTGTTTCAACTCAGAGAGCTAGAAATAAATGGCAATAGGAACCAGTGACATCAGACATTCCTAGTGCTATACCAGATACCACCAAGCTATATAATACTGTTATGGCATGATGCGCACTGGGATTCGAACCCGAGACCTCTGGATTGTGAGCTCAACACTCACAGTGGATGGTAATGGACCTATAGTAACTATAATCAAGTTAAACTTACAACTTCCTCATCCGTGAATCCATACACAGAAGCAGTACCCACAACAAACAAGATTCGCTCCTCAATGTCAGTGAGGCCAGATATTGGGGGCCCTCCACCAGTTGCAGCTATGTGGCCCCTTATTTTCCGTGCCTTATTTTTAGTTTTAGTAACCCAAGCTTCCCATATCTGTAGACAAAACATGAGTAAGTAATTAATACTTATAGATAAAAGCTACTCAGATACATGACAAAAAGCTAACAGTCAAGTGACAAATTGAGAGTAGCCACACCAATGGAAGACCACTATACGAGTAGTGTGAGGAGAGCAGATGAGGGAAATATTCAATCAATATTTGTAACTGGTATTAATTCTTAACAATGAGGTGTCAGTAAAGAAAAATAACTGTGCTTACATGTTTCCATTCCTTGACTGTGCGGTGACAACCCAGCGCATTCAGCTCCGCAGCCAAATCCGTCTACATAGCTATGCATTCTTCATTTTCTGTATTGCCTATAAAAGATGTGTTTATTACTCAACTGAAATCTTTTCGCTTTAGGTGTTGTCATAATAGCCTATATCACACTACATCGTGCACCGTCGCGGTTTAATTAAATTCTTGATTGGATTCAATCAACTAGGCGGGGAGGCGGTTCTAATGTCGCTTAGACTGTTTTTTAAAATCAGCTGATGCCTATCACTAGGCGTGAGCGCCGCTAATCCGTGTGGCGAGGCAGAACACATATACAAGTCATTGCGTTCCAAATTCACTTCACCGCCGACCGCGTCGATGCGCGATGTTGTGTGATAGTCACCATAAGGAGAGTTCCTTCCTTACCCCTTGTAAGTAACACGTTCGCGTGCAAGCGCTCTACCATGAGCGCTTGCTGCCTTTTGTTTATTCGGCGTCGTGCTTCTAAAGTATCTCCTAGCTGCCGCCGAAGCATTTTTAATTATTTTTCTACGCTATAAAAACAAATAAACAAAACGTTCGCGTCAAGGCGAACTGTCAATACTTTTTTAACCTCGAGGCATCGGTCCTTGACTATACATCCACAACTTTTTCATTATTATGTATAGAAAAATGTTTTAATACATTTATTTTTTGTATTTGCGGCTAAAACACACATGAATTATAATTTTGTATTCCTTCGTACGAAATTATAAGAAAAACATGTGTTTTTTTGTACGAATGACGACTTAATTCACTCACTTCCATTAATTCTTCGTGACTCAACTCTACGGCAGAAAAACCGGTAACAGCTGGTTGACCATAGACCTCGTAGACGTTCTATTAAATTTAAGCGTGTCAAAAATCCTGTTAAAATATTTTAAATTTAGACGACCAGAAAGCCAGAATTGCACTTTTTGCTAAACTAAATTAAAATTAGGTTTTCTAAGATTTTAGATTTAAGTTGGTGTTTGCAGGAATCGGCACCAATATGGTGGTTATGTATGGTATCTTAGGATTTCGTATCAACAGTGGCTACAAGCTGTCTTTGATTACTTGTGGCTCTGCCCACCTCATCATATATGTATGTATGTACATATGTAATATGGTCCGGTCGGTAATTGAATCTTTATTTAGATACTAAATTAAAAAATGAAATTATTTTGTTTGGCCTAATATCATTAAGAGTCATTGTAATTATTATCATAAAGTAGAACTACTTAAATGTAATTTATTGTCATAAAGTAGAACTTGCTGGTATTAAGGGTTATAAGGGATTACTGAAGATGTTGTTTGTAAGGTCACATGCATAGTTTACGAGATTTTTACATAAATATTTTTAACTTTTACGTTTTTGTGAATAAAATGTTATCATAGCCTTATTATCCATCCCCAAGCAGGTTTTGGGTGTTCTTTAATAACAATAATAGATCCTATATGAACAGCACATGTGATGATACCAGGTTGAGGTTACGGAGGTCGATGAAAGGGGTCAAACATATTGTCTATTTTCTCTAGATGCACCTAGGGCATGCTGTCCGGATATCGGACGACCGAACACTCCGGATTGTTCTTCGGATTTATTATCTGGATGGTAGAATCTGGCGGACAATTACGTGCCCCGGACGCAACGTTTTCGAGTTATCATCAAAAACAGTAAAATTAGATTATTTAAAATTCAAATGTTGGTTAGTCATTAATGGTTACAATTTTATTCTACAAGTTCTAGGAAATGGACGGAGGAGACGGAGTCCTTAGTCTGGAGACTCCTAGGAGGAGCCGTTCACGTGCCAGACGCAGCCGCAGCCGCGGTGAAAGCCGCAGCCGCAGTCGCTGCTTGCTTGATCGCGAGCTGGCTTCGAGAAGAGAGCAAGAGAAGGTTGTCGAACTAATTAAAACTATTAAAGATGCTCTCCCATCGCAGCCGTTAAATCAAAGCGCACCATCAGTAAATAAAAATTTGGATTACAAAAATATTCTTCCGGAATTTAATCCGTCTCTGAAAAGCCAACGCATAGACATGTGACTAAAAAAAGGTAAATCAGTGCGCGGAGGTTTACGGCTGGGATGAGAGGACAGTAGTGCATTTCGCAATTCAGAAATTGGGCATTCGAAGTTTGGCGGCGAAAGTATACGGAACTTGGCTAGTCCACGTGGCGTTGAATAGTTTGTTTTTACCGTTGGAGCGGTAATTGTTTACCATGCAACAATGTGATGAATCTGAAGCTCAGAGGCGACGGAGCCTTACAACTCTCGAGATCCAGACATCCGAGCAGTCACGTGAAAGGCGCACCGACCGTGATGTGCATACCGAGGGTGGATTTCACTGTAATTGCAATGACTCAAGTAAGATACGTAGTACAAGTCGTAGACGTAGTCCAAGCCGTTCGCGTCGTCACCGCAGCAAAACCCGAACCAGAAGCCGTAGACGTGTATTCCAAGCTATTGTCATCGTCACCGCAGTAATACGCGAAGTAGAAGTCGTAGAAGTAAATCGAGCTGTTCTCATCGTCACAGTAAGACGCGAAGCAGAAGTAGAAGACGTAGTCCTAGCTCCACTCTCTACCACCGTAATCGCAGTGTAAGTCGCCAACAAAGTAGAACTAGGAATAGTTCGAGTATACAGGAGCGAGAACAATTGTAAGCGCGAGAGCGAGCACGGCTGCAGTTCCTTTAAGATCAACTTCAACGTGACCGTGAACGTAGTAGACTACCAGACAGAAATAACGTCAATCATGGGATGAAACGTCCGCATACAGATGCACATGACGAAGGAATTAATACCGCGCATCGGTCTAGACGGATAGATAGTCCTACATTCACGTCCAAGGATGTTATAGACATACTAAACTCAATAAAGCCCCAGCCGACGCCGGCAGGCGCACCCCAGTCACTCTAATAACCTCAATCCTAAGAATATACTTCCAGATTTTAACCCGTCATCGAAAGGACAGCGAGTAGATGTTTGGTAAAAAAAAAGGTGAATGAGTGCGCCACCGTCTACGGTGGGGACGAAAGAACTACAATTCATTTCGCGTTGCCAGAAACGGCAGGGACTGGCTAAATCGTGGTATGATAGTCTAGAAACCATAATGTATACGTGGGTGGAATGGCAACAAAAGTTGTGTAGTGCATTCCCATTTGAGCAAAACTATAGCCAGTCCTTGGAGTACATGCTAAAGCGCAAAAGTATGTTCCAGGAACCAATCGTAGTGTACGTTTACGAGAAATTGGCAATGTTGAACCAATGCAATATCGGCAAACGCGCGGTAGATTGTCTGATACACGGGTTGAGTGACAAAACTACAAAGTCGAATGCTTTGGCGTTACGGTGCACAGAACCTGAACAGTTATTAGAATCCCTAATGAGTAATAAGGAGACAAATATCCCAGAACGTTTCAATTTTAGGAATAGGCCAAACGTAGGGTTCAATACAACTAGCGGCAGCAATGATAATAGAGCTAGTGGTTTCAAGATAAAATATATTATATTTATAGATAGAGTATATTTTGTTTTAATTGTAAGGGATCAGGTCACCCATTTCGAATGTGCCCGAAACCACTTATTCAATGTACTCGGTGCAACAAAGTACGCCATAAAATAGACAGTTGTAACGTGATAGTAAGGCTACCAATTCTCAAAAGACGATGTGCATATCCACGTCTACTCTGAACTTAAAGTTCTATAAAGAAGTTTTTATTAACGGGGTTCCAGTGAAAGCTTTTGTAGATTTCGGCAGTGAGGTTTCTCTTTTGGCAAATTCAGAATTAACACATTTGGGCCTACAACACAACAACGTAACGACAGCTTTAAGGGGATTTGGCAACCAAGTTGTTTATTCGTTAGGGAAGGTGACGATTGGCTTCACACCCTGCAGTTAGGCGATAGTGAATTATGCCGGATTCGAGAGATACTTTCATCTGACTTAGATGCTAATGGATTATGTTATCAAGGATAACAAGTTATACAGGTGTGTTAATTGTAATAGATCTGATTTGCGTTGGGTGGTGCCGAAGGCGGCAAGGTGGCAGCAATGTCGTATGAACCACGACGACATAGGCCACTTTGGCATAGAGAACACTGGATCGGTTGAAGAGGACATATTGGTTTTCCTAAGATGTCAAGATTCGTGAAAAAAAAAAAAAAATATATATGTGGATGCTTGCATCGAATGTGCATATTCTAAGAATATGCGCATTAGTAGAGGTTACGTCTTCAAATTTTAAAAATGATGGAAAAAGTAAAAAGTTACTACCACAATTATTCGGGTCCATATCGTGTTATTGCAGTACTCGGTAATGACCGGTATAAAATCGCGGCGACACCAGGTTTAAGTAATAGTAGACATAAGCGTAAAACTACGTACAGTCGCTGCCGATCGTTATGTTGCCCTGGGTTCATGTAGCAGCCTTAAGCATAAATGAAAGTGACACGGATCTTGAAAATATTGACAGTGAACATGATTTTTAACAGCGTTTATTGTTGTTGATCATGACTTAGAGTTACGAATCAAATTTAAATCAACGATATTACATCTTTTGTTTTAGTATAAATATCAATATGTGTAAAATGTGTATGAAGGTATCATGATACGATAAGATTAAAGGTATTATGACAATAGTTTGTTAAGGTAGCGACCATGTGATTGGTTAGGTAATATTTGAGAAACAGATGACCATGTGATTGGTTCGTTAAATTTAAGGTATAAAGAACCATGTGATTGGTTCGTTAAATTTAAGGTATGAAGAACCATGTGATTGGTTAACTAATATTAGAGAAACATACGACCATGTGATTGGCTCGTTGGTATTGAAATAAAAAGGACCATGTGATTGGTTCGTTAGAACTGAGATAGAATGGACCATGTGGTTGGTTCATTAGTATGTAATATAGATTAATTTAATTGTAAACAAAATCTATTACCTTATATCTACTTTCTGTGCAGCTAATTAAAATTACCTTTGTACCACCATAAATCGGTAGCTATTACCCACGGCTAGAAAGCATTTTTGTGGGTTCATATAAATCTATACCTATTACCGGTCATTCTGTATTACCAACATTCTTAATTTGAATATAAATATTTTCTTTTACATTAATGGACGTAAAACCCAATGTTGAGTTAAATCGAATCTCTATCATTTAATTATTGCGTCTAGAAAACCGGGTCTTACATGCGGGTTTCGCAGTTACGATGGAGCGTTGGACGGGAGCGCATCGCGCTTTTGCAATTGAGGCTTATTTCACGAGTGGTGATTCCTACGCTGCAGCCCGCCGCAAGTTTTGCTCTCGGTACAATATTCGCCGACCAAGAGATGCCCCGAGTGTTAACTTGATAAAACAGTGGATAACGAAGTCCACGGCGTTCTGTAGGGAAACATTCGGCTGTTTTAAGCATCTCCAAGTCAACAATTCAAGTAATTTTGAAAAAAAAAAAAATTGCATTTTCATCCCTATAAAATACAATTAGTGCAAGCCTTAAAGGAAAATTATTATGTTTTAAGAAGAACTTGTGCCGAAAAGATATTGGAAGTTTTCCCTACACAGCGCCGGCTTAATAACATTATCTTCAGCGATGAAGCATATTTTTCATCTAGAGGGCTACGTAAATAAGCAAAACCGCAGATACTGGGGCCCAATAAACCCGAAAGAGAAACATTATAGACAGTTACATAGCCCAAAGGTGACTGTTTGGTGCGCCATATCCGCCACCTGCGTAATTGGCCCGTTTTTTTTTTTTTGAAAATCAAAATGGCCAGGTAATAACCGTTACTTCCGAACGATACAGGAACATGATTGAAACTTTTTTCACCCCTATAGTGGAGAGGGATTCCCGATTTAACAGAAACACGTGGTTCCAGCAGGATGGGGCCACTGCTTATACGGCTCGGGATTCGATGAACATGGTACGGTCACTTTTTCCTCAAAAAGTGATATCAAGGTTTGGAGACATAAACTGGGCCCCCAGGTCACCCGACCTCACTCCCTGTGATTTTTTCCTGTGGGGCTACCTAAAATCAAAAGTTTACTCGAACAAACCACGAACAATCACAGCACTGAAAGAAAATATTCGACGTGAAATCGATAACATTTCTCCGCAGCTTTGCAAGAAAGTGTTCGTGAATTTGCATTCACGTTTAGAGGAGTGCGTGCGCATGGACGGGAAACATTTGGAAGGAGTTTTATTCAAAAAATGAAACCCGCTGAGTTTCTGTAAATTTTGATATACATAAATACTTTTTATCAATGTTTTTTGCATTATAGACCTTCAAAATGTGAACTTTCCCACTGGACACCCTGTATATAGCGACTTTGAAAGTCTGTTACGTGAATACTCTGCTCGCTCCGTGATCCAGAATCCCCTATTGTATCCTACTTAAGTCCAGTTATGATTCGACTGCATCCAAAGGCTGGACCTAGAAAAAATACAAATAAGGGAAGAAAGAAAGGTGCCACAAGAATATTGCCGGATACGCCCAAAAAATACTCCATAGTAAAAGAGCATCGTCAAAGAGAAGATAGAAAACGTAAGAAGTTAGCCACAGCAGTAAAAATAAATCTAAACAAGAACTTCCTAAAGCGAAGAAACAAAGAGGAAACGTTTAGTTTTTGAGATAATAATTCTGATAGAAGTAAGTCAACATGTTAAAATAACCTTTAAATGGAGTGACGCTAATTATTATGTTGTTTTTGTTACAGTCGTGGAATAATTATCAATTAACAATAACCATGGTGGAAAGGTAAGAAAAATACTCTTAGACTCTTCTACGGCGCACACGCAGCCACGTGAATAACATCAAAATAATCACAATCATTGTGTCCTTTGTGCTCAATAAAGTATATTTATCTCTGTTTGCAGATACCCGAAGATTTGGACGGGGACTGTTATGTAAGTATTACATTATTTTATTATTATTTATTTTATTAAATCTTAATACTAAAAATACAATTATCAATGCCCTGCAAAACTGTTTAAACAGTTTGTCTGCAGGAAAATATACCTATTGTTTTCACAAAATCACATAGTATTATATTCGAAGGGGTAGGTTTATAGATCCTACACCCACTCCTCGCCAGCTACCTATATGTTTCAATGTAAAAACTGTGTTATACTTATTCATAATTGTCTTTGTGCAGCAAAGGGATTGCAACTGAACCTATGAGGGTGAGTTAATTACAAGGGTAAGGGGCTTCCTATAATACTGTGCTCCTATGAGGAAGGAACAGTATGGTTTAACAACAATGCAGTGTTGATGCATGAGCTTACTAACTCAGCAGCTAATTGCAAGCAGCCTGTGCACAAAGGGGGGTGTTTGTTTGTGTGTGTATAATATATAACTGATGTCATTAATATAAACAGCCTATGTACGTCCCATTGCTGGGCACAGGCCTCCCCTCAAACAACCAGAGTCAGTATGGAGCATCTGATGTCATTACTACGTAATAATCGCTTGTTTTCTTGGGCAAACCAGAAATGAAGAGGAACAGAAACAGTGGTGGTGTCGTGGGAGATGGTGGAGCCGGCGGCGGAACCCACCGTAAGTATTGCATATTATACAATTTTTCAGATATAGAAACCTGAATCATATAGTATTTATTCCATGAGCTTTATATGATATAGACTGGTATAATTGTTTTTGAATTGTAATAAATACACATGAAAATGAATATTATGTCAGTTTACACCCACCATAGAGTAAAGCTTTACTAATATTAATATAGTCATGCATGTAGGTATGTCTATCAAGGTAGGCAGAGCTACAAGACAGCTATAAACAGGCACCATCAATATTTGTTACAACATAAATAGATGATGAATTAATTATACAGTTGCACAATATCAACCCATCATAAAATAAATTAGTTATGTTTTTAAAAAATCTTTTTGCTCTCGAACATCCATGATTGGACATTCTGGATGTTGCTAACTATATGTATAGTATACCTTGACTGTCACTATTTATGCCTGCAACATGGTCCAGTTAGTACAAATAATTTTCATATATTTTTTTATCTTGTCATCTGTAGAACAAAACAGGTTATATTAGAATTAGTAATTAAAAATAAATGTTAAAAATATAAACAAACATTGAAAAGGGCACAGTATATTCGACATGTAGCAATAATCTAAATACTTTTCAGGACAGTTGGTTCATATATTTATTATAATTGTTGATTAATTAAGACTTTTTTATTTTTTAGAATTGAAGTCAGCGTCGAAGTGACAGAGGAGACATTAGGCAGTACACCCGTCCCGCCATTGGTGGAGCGACTTCGGGACCGCGCCCTCTCACCGACGCCAAGAGAAGGCTGTGGCGCGCGGCGATGATGGTGCGGCCGAAGGTGGAGGAGCGGCGCGCGCCACTCTCCGCCTCCGAAGTAGCAGCCGCCCAGGACCGCTGGCGGGCGGCCATTAAAAAAATAGAATCCTGAGAATTGGGATATCCCAATTCATTTTCACAAAATCACATAGTATTACATTCGAAGGGGTAGGTTTATAGTTCCTACACCCACTCCTCGCCAGCTACCTATATGTTTCAATGTAAAAACTGTGTTATACTTATTCATAATTGTCTTTGTGCAGCAAAGGGATTGCAACTGAACCTATGAGGGTGAGTTAATTACAAGGGTAAGGGGCTTCCTATAATACTGTGCTCCTATGAGGAAGGAACAGTATGGTTTAACAACAATGCAGTGTTGATGCATGAGCTTACTAACTCAGCAGCTAATTGCAAGCAGCCTGTGCACAAAGGGGGGTGTTTGTTTGTGTGTGTATAATATATAACTGATGTCATTAATATAAACAGCCTATGTACGTCCCATTGCTGGGCACAGGCCTCCCCTCAAACAACCAGAGTCAGTATGGAGCATCTGATGTCATTACTACGTAATAATCGCTTGTTTTCTTGGGCAAACCAGAAATGAAGAGGAACAGAAACAGTGGTGGTGTCGTGGGAGATGGTGGAGCCGGCGGCGGAACCCACCGTAAGTATTGCATATTATACAATTTTTCAGATATAGAAACCTGAATCATATAGTATTTATTCCATGAGCTTTATATGATATAGACTGGTATAATTGTTTTTGAATTGTAATAAATACACATGAAAATGAATATTATGTCAGTTTACACCCACCATAGAGTAAAGCTTTACTAATATTAATATAGTCATGCATGTAGGTATGTCTATCAAGGTAGGCAGAGCTACAAGACAGCTATAAACAGGCACCATCAATATTTGTTACAACATAAATAGATGATGAATTAATTATACAGTTGCACAATATCAACCTATCATAAAATAAATTAGTTATTTTTAAATTGCTCTGTATAACCATTGCAGTACAGTCAGAAGCAAGATTAGGTTGTAGCTAATTTTTTGTACACGCAGGTTGTGCCAATGTTTTTGGTCACTTAGTGTTACTATCCATACGGCCACCTCGAACATTCATAATTGGACATTCTGGATGTTGCTAACTATAATTATTATGTATACCTTGACTGTCACTATTTATGCCTGCAACATGGTCCAGTTAGTACAAATAATTTTCATATTTTTTTTTATCTTATCATCTGTAGAACAATAGAGGTTATTATCGCCGCCTATAAAGTGACCTAAGAAGCTAGTAAACAGCTTAATCGCGACGACAGAACAGTTATGATAACAATTATGCACTTACTAGACTTTCACGTTGATTATGATATCTTCATTCATCTGTTCCCAGTTCAGCCAGGTTAACATAGATTCTGCTTCGCTTATCGGTCTGATATCGTTACCTGTTAACACAAATTATAATATGATTCCTTCTGCATGGAATCACCAAATACCTCTGTCTATCTTGAGAAACACAATAATTATAAGTTACTTTGTCTATCTTGCAATTCGTGGTCACCACATAGCGTGGTATGTCTAACACAATGTAGACTGGCTTCGGGCAACACCCACTCCACCTGATATATCAATATCGGCGGACAATGCCATGACCCGGTCGAACAGAAACCGCAATGGAGTCCATATTGAACAACTTACAATAGATCCAAAGGCTCACCTGTATAACACCAACACCATATGTGAGATACAAGTTGGCTGTATACCACGTTACAGCCTGAGACAGTCATCTTCCCCGGGGGAAACCCAATGATGAACATTGGGTGAACCACATTTATAATAAGCATTGCAAATAAGTCGTGCATACAAGCACCGACAGATCCATACATCTACCTCCAGTGTATGTCTCTTAGACAAAGTAACATCTAGGGATATAGCACCAATAAGAACCATGGAGTAATAAACTACTAAGAAACTATTCTAAGGTACTTAGCTTTCAATACATATCTGGACTCCCTCTTTCAACACATATTAATTTCACATCTCAAAATTATATCTTCACGTGGGAAGTTTGAACTTGTGAAAAACAGTTAGGTAACCATAGCAACTAGATAACGATATCAGAGACAACTTACCATAGACTAATCAGTATTGCTATATTACAATATGTACATCTCGCGGAAACGCCGCGACACTCCCGCCGGGAACAATTAGAGTTGTAAGGTAATCATTAAATTGTGTGTCCATTCCCTTATCTTTTGAAGGGCTCGAACCGCTGCAGTCCGTCTTGGTCTATTTATTTCAGGTTGTTGTTCCAATGATTCATTGTCCATTATTTTATCATCATCATTTATTAACTCATTAAGTCTGTTATCATTCTCATTTTCATTCTCAGTCACTGCCGTTTTATTTGTCACATTCAAAATATCATAAGTTCTTTCTATGTCTTCAGCATTTGTAGTTTTATTGTTGTTGCATGTATCTATATGTATATCATCTACGTCTTCTGTCGCAACATCAGGTGTATTCACTGACTGATCCGAAGGCAACCAAAGGGGTTCTGAATTCTTGGTAGTATCTTGAGGTACTGGATCATATTGTTCCTCATCTTCGGCTTCCAGAGGATACAAGTGCGCAATAGATCGCGTAAAGATAGAGTTTCCTACTTTAACTTGAGCTACTCTAACCAATCCATCAGAGCCTTTGATCAAAGAGATAATTTTCCCGACTTTCCAACCTTCACGGTTTTTATCTCCTTTGATTTGAACTATCTGGCCTTCTTGCGGATTTAACTTAGAAGTCACACGTGGTTGTTTAAGCGAGTGATTATATCTCTCACGTAGACTTGGTAAGTAGCGATTTTGAAACATTTCTTCGAACTCTTGTAGTATTGTACGAGCCTTCTTCCATCCTTTAATTAAGTTGGTCTTCGTTGATGTACCTTGTATTGGTAGTCCATTCTGCGCGGTCTCCATTATGAGACATCTGCCAGGTTGAAGAAAATCAGATGGTTTCAAAATAAACTCTAGTTCTGCATCAACAGAGGTTAAAGGTCGCGTGTTTAATACAGCTTCTATTTCTTTTACTATCGTTGACAGTTGACTATCATTCAATAGATGTTTTTGTAGTGTTCTACGCATACAATGTTTCACTAGTCCTACTAGTCGTTCATAGAAAGCTCCAAACCAAGGCGCAAGTTCGGGTATAAATCGCCATTTTATCTTATTTTGAACACAGTATGGTTTAGATACTATGTCAGATATCAATTTGAAGTGTAAGGCATTGTCAGAAGTAATAAGTTCTGGTACTCCTCTAGTAGAACACATTCGCCTAAAAGCGGATAGTCCTTCTTAAGCTGATAAATCTTGCACAACTTCTAAGTGTATAGCTCTAACTGCAAGGCATGTAAATAGACATATCCATCTTTTGCTGGTACCTGTCTCTGTTTTGACCAATACAGGTCCTAAATAATCTACTCCAGTAAACGTAAAGGCTTTGCTATAATTAACCCTTTCATATGGCAACGCAGGTGTGGGTGGTAGTTTGAAGGGTCCACCGCCATGCTTCGAACAACGTGGACATTTCTTTAAGATCTTCAAAACTTGTCTCTTGCCTTGCGGTATCCAGTAGGTTTGCCGAATTAAACTTAGTGTATGACTAGCACCAACGTGGTAGTTCCTTTCATGTGTATCTTTGATTACTTTATTGGTAAAGTTACAATCCTTAGGTATTATCATAGGATACCTCTTATCAAATGACCAGTTGGCATTCCTAAACCTGCCCTTGCATCGTAAGATACCATCTACATCCTTGAACAATCCAAGGTTACGACTGAGACTTGTTTCTTTACCATTCACTTCCTCTTTAAAATATTCTGACTGTATTTTTCTAATTTCTTCCAGTGTATTATGTGAGTCAGTTTCTATTCCTCGTTCCATTAACTGGTGGTCGTCATGAGAGTTATCTTCATTCTCTACAACCATTGACTCAGGGATCTTATCTTGTACATCATCAGTACTCGTCAGATCCTCCCCAATCAAAAAAATTGTATCACTCCTTGTATGTGTAGGCCAAGTATTCGGATCTTGAAGTAGAAAGTCTGGTCCTGTCAACCACTTTCTTCCGTCTTCGATAGAATTCGTTGGTCTAGTAGCTGCATCAGCTGGATTAAGTTCTGACGGTACGTATCTGACAATCAAGTTTTTATTACGTTTTATCTCTTCGATCCTCCTTGACACAAATGGAGTCAATAGCTTATTCGAATTGAACCAATCAATGACAATCTGACTATCAGTCCATAGCACTTGCTTGCTTACATTCAAATTAATGAATTTAGTTACATATTGTATCAGACGACTTCCAATTAATGCTCCAAGTAACTCCAGACGTGGTATTTTCAAATGTTCTTGATCTTTGATTGGCACGAGACGAGATTTGCCAATCACAAAACTCTTCTCATCTTCTCCAACTACATAAACCACTGCTGCATAAGCTCTGGTTGAAGAGTCCGTAAAGCAATGTATTTCACAGTCGTTACTCTGCTCATTTTTCAGGTAACATCTATGTAGACTTACTTCCTCAATTTCATTCAAATGTTGTTTGATGTCAACCCATTTATCAACAATATCTTTGGGTAATGGTGAGTCCCATTTTATTTTCATTTTCCATAAATCTTGTAAAAGTAATTTTGCTGATAGAAGTGCTGGTACGGCATAGCCACATGGATCATACACAGATGCAACGCTTTTTAGGATACCTCTCTTAGTATTTGTGTTATCCTTTGCACATGTTTTGATGTGTAGTGTATCATCTTCTAGGTGCCAGTTTAAACCCAGTATTTTAACTATTTGATTTGAAGAAATATCTGGAACTTGTCGCATAAAATCTTTTGAATTAGAACTCCAATCTCTCAAGTTCATAGAAATCTGTTGAAATGTTTCCTTAGAGACACGATATAGTTCCAAAGCCTTTTCTGTATCATTTGTTCCGGTAATGACATTATCCACATATATGTGATCTGCTAGATTTCTTACGTTCTCGTTGTCAGAGCTTGACAAATGGTGTTTTATAGTGGCATTTAGTATAAATGGACTTGAAATAACTCCAAACGGAACTCTACAAAATCTATACTGTATTATATTGTCATCGGTTAGTTCTTTGTTAGGGTCTTTGATCCACAGGAATCTGGTTACGTCTCTATCTTCTGCTTGAAGGCCTACTTGAAGAAAGGCCTTTTCAACATCAGCCGACATAGCCACCTTGTTTGACCTGAAGCTAATGATCAAACCAGTGAGGTCTCCTATCATTGATGGTCCTCTGTACAAACACTCGTTCAAACTCTTTTCGCCATTAATTTTTGCGGAGGCGTCGTAGACTATGCGGCCTCGTTTTCCGTTTTGGTGTACCATATGATGTGGTAAATAATGTACAGGATGAGTTGTTTTATTAGAAGCTAAAGGTTCGACAGCTTCTATAACTTTGGCATCCAACTGCTCCTTGAGGATCTCATAGTAGGTATCAAGGGGTCTCAGTATCCGATCGTTTCAATAAACTTTTTAATCTACCAATTGCGAGACCATAATTCGATGGAAGTTCGGGAGGGTAGTGCATCCAAGGCCATTTTACTTGGTATCTCCCATCTTCAAACTGGGTAGTTTTATTGAAATGATGAACTGCTTCCTCTTCCAGTGTGGACTTTGGTGAATCGGTAATCCCTATCGACTCTAAATCCCATAAGAGTTTTATGTTTCCACTTTCTAACGGTAGATCAGGTGGATCCAGTTTAACTTCACACGAAGATTGGAAATATGTCAGTACCGACAGTTGTTCACTTAACTTGTTCGGTATTTTACCAGAAAGAATCCAACCAAATTCAGAATCAACCAAGTACAAGCCTTCCTTGATGCACATCTTCTTTGTAGATATGATGGTGAAATAGTAGTCATTTCCGAGTAGAATGTCGATGCGGTCTGATAATGAACCATCATCAGCGAGTGGATATTTTTCTTGGGTACTCGAGTCCAGTAATTCCTTGTCAGGCTGTGAAACACCGTGCGATATTGAAGGTACAACATTGGCGTAAAAGGTTTTAATTGATTTGTCTCGTGTAACGATTGCCAATTTAACTAGAGGGCTTTCCAGTTCGTGAGGTTTCTGAGATCCAAATGTAAATATCGCCAAATTATTTTCCTCTACAACTTGAAGATTCAGCTCTTCAGCGATCCCTCGAGTGACGTAACTTCGTTGGCTACCACAATCGAGCAAAATCCGACAGGTCTTAAGAATATCACGACCTTGAACCGCAGCTACCGCCGTCTGCAATACCGTAGATCCATCTCTAATATGCAGTACGCTCGTATTCTCTTTTACTTTGTTTTGAAGTCTCTTCGGACATAATGCTTTATTATGGAAACCAAACCGTCCACAATATTGGCAATTTTTCTTTTTATTGCAGTCACGTACTAAGTGACCAGTTTTAAAACAGCTAAAACATCTATTTCTGGCTTTTAATTTTGCTTTCCTTTCATCAATTGCAGTAACTTTATTACATTCACCTTTGTGATCTCCATCACAAAATACACATGACCATTTCTCCTTTTTGCCTCCATGAAATTTATTATTTCTTTCTCCATTAGAATCGAATTTCCTTTTAGTTGGTTTATTATTTGGTCTTGAATTCCAAGAAGACGATCTAGGATTCGCAGTGTTCCATTGCCTCTTATAGTGATTTGTTCCATTAGAGTTATAATTTGTTCTTGGATTATTGGCCTCGTTCACATGTAATGTTTCCACCGTATATGGTGATGTCTCGTTTGAAGTATTCACTTGAGTAACTCTGTTCGCTTCTTCCTTCGCTGATATTACTATGGAGAGTTGTTTTAATATCTCTTCTATCGAGTTTGTTGCCTCAGCATCCAATCTCATTTTGATTTCGTAAATAATATCAGTAGGAAATTTTTCCATAATAAGGTATTGAATCTGATTGGTATTAGTATTTTCCTTCATAGACTGAAGTATTCTAAGGTGCCTTGAGACTTCGTCTAAGGTTTGTCGACTCTCTTGTATATTTCCAGCTCTTTTAATCATGGTAAGTGCTTTATGGTGAGCATATATGATCTCACTGTCTTTCCCATATCTTGCTTTTAAGGTATCAACTGCAAGTTTATAACTACGGTTTGTTGTATCAAATCCATCTACAAGTCTTGCCGCATCTCCCTTGAGTGAGCTCTTGAGATAAAGCAGCTTGTCCACATCATTTAAATTTCTTCGTCTTATATTAGACGTGAACTGATCCCAAAATGAATGCCATTCGAGCAGATTTCCGCTGAATTCGGGTAATTTCAAATCCGGTAACTTGCTATAACTTGATGATTTATTAACTTCTGTCGAGGTTGAAGGTTGATCCGCTTGAATTTTCAGCTTGGCGTCCAACTCTGCCAAGACTTCTTCTCCTTGTAGTTGATAAGTAGTGAAATCTGATATCTCATCAGGGTCAGGGTTATTGCATATTTTGAAATAGTTATATAGTTCACATGTAAAGCGTGACAATATGGCTGTAAGTTTAGTTTTTATAATTTGTGCCTTTTCTAGATTATGCTGATCTATTGAGATCTTACAAAGGCAGTGACCTTGATCAGTTAAGTTCCTTATTTCTTGGACAAATTTGGATAACCTGTTTATCAGTATTTCTTCCATTGTTAGACATGAATTCCTGAAAACAAGTTCAACAGTGCACCAATGTACAGAACATATTATACATTGATGTAGTGTACAAACACATACACAAAGGAAAAACCTATAAGGTAATTATTTAATTAAATATCTATACTGTCACATAAACATCAATAACAAATTATAGTATTCAATAGTATTTAACTTTAAAGTACTCTTATCAGTAGATAAGATTAAAGTATTAATAAGAAGTATTTTGCTAATAACTTCCCCTTAACATGAATTAATCCATACATTTACATACATTCTAAAGTTTGGTAGGTATTTTACTTTAAAACATTTACTTCATACTCTGCCTACCCTCTTAGGAATACATCACGTAATGTATGTAGAATAGCGTCATAAAATTACTATCCCACTGATACATACATAAAGTTAACTTTTCGTGTGCGTTCGAGATGTTTCTGCCATATTAGAAACAATGTTTCACATACCTTATATCCGTTTTGGTAACAATCAGTAGGTAGGTAGGTATATTTGCCGCGTACCCACAGCTGCAATCGAGCTGGATCAGTATTCGACTATCCACTCATAACCGCTTATTATAAGTTTCCAATAAACTGCGGTGTTCACCTGTTAATAATAACGTAAAACATTATAGACTATGACCGTTTTTCTTACAAAGATTCCCGACAAAATCATAATTATTTCAGTCGATTCTGTATAACTTGTTTACACTGAACGGAATCAAGTCAACTAGAAATCTAATTCAATACATACTTATTGAATATACACAACTTATCGAAATTACACTATTATCTTCAAACTAAAAGATATTTCTTTTCACGTAGATCGACCTAAACTTTCAATTGTTTTTCAAAACAAATGAAATGAAGTTAGCTTTGTTCGTAAGTATCAAGACTTGGTTATCGTATAAGAAAAGTAAAAAATCTCAAAATTAGCAAGCGAAAACTAATAAAATTATTTACAATAATACTCACCAGTGTATGACACACAAAATTAATCACTTTAAATAAGTTGACACTAATTATTAACAGATTTTATAGAATTTTTCACTTCCAACACCTCCGTATAGAAACCACAAAGGACAAAAATAAAAATGTCCGCCATTGCTCTTATGTTGGTAAACCTGCGGTCAGCCGAGAAAATGTCTGATGGATATTTTCTTTTTAAATATTACTTACGTTACAAACACGTAATAATCTTAAACTTAAATTAGCTTAAAATTAATAACAATATTTACTCTTAATAATACCAGCTTATTTCAGAGATAAAGATATTCATAGTCGTACATACTTTCAGCGGAACATTCGCCATGTTGGTAATAAGCACGTTCCCGCAAACCGTTCTTATTCCGGTACATTTTGATTTCTGACAAATATTTGGAATTAAATATATATGTGTGACTTAATTCCAAACATAGTATAAAAATACTAATGACAATATTAACATCAAGCATATCATGAGACGGACCTTATTAGCTAGTTAGCTAAGAAATAGTTGTTCACGTACTATTTCAGTTTGTTTAGTTACTTGACCTGGCAACAGATGGCGTTATGAGTCACAACTTTCAATTATTTTATAAAAAATTAAGTTTTCAGTAATGTCAGTGCATAATTGTATCATATTCATTTCGGATTCAACCCAATATATCTAAACATAAACTATCCCAGCACCTCCACCAAATATCGCCGCCTATAAAGTGACCTAAGAAGCTAGTAAACAGCTTAATCGCGACGACAGAACAGTTATGATAACAATTATGCACTTACTAGACTTTCACGTTGATTATGATATCTTCATTCATCTGTTCCCAGTTCAGCCAGGTTAACATAGATTCTGCTTCGCTTATCGGTCTGATATCGTTACCTGTTAACACAAATTATAATATGATTCCTTCTGCATGGAATCACCAAATACCTCTGTCTATCTTGAGAAACACAATAATTATAAGTTACTTTGTCTATCTTGCAATTCGTGGTCACCACATAGCGTGGTATGTCTAACACAATGTAGACTGGCTTCGGGCAACACCCACTCCACCTGATATATCAATATCGGCGGACAATGCCATGACCCGGTCGAACAGAAACCGCAATGGAGTCCATATTGAACAACTTACAATAGATCCAAAGGCTCACCTGTATAACACCAACACCATATGTGAGATACAAGTTGGCTGTATACCACGTTACAGCCTGAGACAGTCATCTTCCCCGGGGGAAACCCAATGATGAACATTGGGTGAACCACATTTATAATAAGCATTGCAAATAAGTCGTGCATACAAGCACCGACAGATCCATACATCTACCTCCAGTGTATGTCTCTTAGACAAAGTAACATCTAGGGATATAGCACCAATAAGAACCATGGAGTAATAAACTACTAAGAAACTATTCTAAGGTACTTAGCTTTCAATACATATCTGGACTCCCTCTTTCAACACATATTAATTTCACATCTCAAAATTATATCTTCACGTGGGAAGTTTGAACTTGTGAAAAACAGTTAGGTAACCATAGCAACTAGATAACGATATCAGAGACAACTTACCATAGACTAATCAGTATTGCTATATTACAATATGTACATCTCGCGGAAACGCCGCGACAGTTATATTAGAATTAGTAATTAAAAATAATTGTTAAAAATAAAAAAGAATTGAAAAGGGCACAGTATATTCGACATGTAGCAATAATCTAAATACTTTTCAGGACAGTTGGTTCATATATTTATTATAATTGTTGATTAATTAAGACTTTTTTATTTTTTAGAATTGAAGTCGGTATAGAAGCTACGGAAGGAACATTAGGAAAAACTGCCGTCCCGCCATTGGTGGAGCGACTTCGGGACCGCGCCCTCGCCTGTGGGTGGGTGGGTGGCGGAAGGGGTGGAGCTGGTGGTGCCGGGGTCCCCCGTTAGTATTGCATATTCAAATTTTTGAATATAAATACTATCATTTATTACTTCACGTATAAATGACCAGGTTGGTCGCTATAATAGGTATTATCACTAATAAGTATTTCTAATCACTATGAAACAAGCATTACTTCATATAATTGAATTTATTTAATAGTTTATTTCACACAGGGACAACACAGAACTCAATATAACAAGAGACAAAATATTTAAGAAATTTGTTTCTGTTCCCAAGGACTGATAGTGTGCATATTAGAATCCGACACAATAATGTTAAAATTACTTATTTAAAAACTGATTTTACAGACCTCTATGGGTTATATAATGTAAGGCCGAACGCTAAAACTTGCGCGGGCGCACGCTCGCGGGTCTGTAATGAACAAATAGTATGAGCGGCGCAGGAGCGTGCGACGGAACGCGGGCGCGGGCGACGGATTGTCACACGCGCGGCGGGCGGCGTGCGCACGGCGAGGGCGCTCGCGGCGGTCGTCCGCGAGCGGGTTTATTTCTACAAATCAGTCGAGCGCCGCCAGATGCCACGGGGGCGCGCGTCGGAAGCTAGGTACCTACCATCATCATGAACATCGATACAGAGCGGGTAATAATTGAGGTGCAATCTCGGCCTGCATTATGGGATATGGCGAATGAATTGTACAAAGATAGAGATGCCCGTCAAGAAGCATGGCTTCAAGTTTGTCGACAATTAATAGAAAATTTTGAAGAACTCGGCAACACAGAAAAAAAAGATAAAGGTTTGTATATACAGCAATTTCAGTTTATTTTACGATCATTAGTAATTATACACATAATTACTTATTCAAGAGTAGGTACTTTTAGCATACCTGGGTAAATTAAATAAAACCTTTTTTTGCCAAATAATAAATTAGCAAATAATCCATGGTAACTCGACACAACTATACACGCTCGAAGTCAAAATTATACTAGCAGCGCTAAATAAGACGGGCGCCCGCGACGGGTACCCGCTCGCGGTTCGACGCCCGCGGCGGACTTCCGACGCGTGCACCCGCCTCCGCATCCGCCCGTGTTTTAGCGTTCGGCCTAATAGACAATGTGATTAATGTGGGCATTAATATAGTTCTATCGGGGTAAGTGATAATTACTATCTGTATTATTTATCACATTGCAAGGTCAATTATTATATTGCTTTTTGACAATTGGGCAATTTGATAATAAAGCTAAATAATGAGGCTGATTATTTCAATTGAGTTTTTTTAAAGCTTATATGTTACTGTAAAAGCTCGAACTGCAGTAAATCCTAAGATATTCCAGTAAAACCTAAGATTTACCAATTCCTAATGGTAAATGTCCCAAAAGATTTGCGATTCGAACTTTTACTACCATTCCGTTGGTAAATCTTAGGATTTACATTAACGGCACGGTAAATGTTGAAAAACAAAACATGTCATAACGTGCTCAGCGCATCGACTTGTAGCTTGCCGCTCCCGCTACCCGCGCACCGTCTCCGCCACTCCGCTCGCCTCAGTCGCTCGTTTGACACGTTTGAACTCGCACGATAAATTGATTTCTAATTGTATTTTTGGTGTTTAAAAGTTATTTGTGAATAAAAATGAGTATGAAGCAAAGATTTTATGAAATAATGGACGAGCTTGTGGCAAACAAGAAAGATAATAACTTTTATCTCGATAAGGACAAATACGCTAAGTGTTTAGAGGAAGTAAAAACTGCAAAGAACATTAAAAAGAAGGAAGCTGTTCATTACAGGCGTATAAAACGCTATGATATTTTGACTATAGGCGGCGAAGAAAAGCTAATTGCCCCAATGAAGGAAGATAATGGAGAAATCAAATATTATGTTTGTTACGACGATTTATTTAACATTCTCGAAGAAACGCATTTTGCTGTTGGACACGGTGGAAGAACAAGGATGCTCAAAGAATGTAACCGCAAGTATAATAATATTACAGTTGAGGCTATCATGACATATTTGAAATTATGCCAACCTTGTCAAAAGAAACAGAGGACTTTGAAAAAGGGTATTGTCATTAAGCCTATACTTCATAGTGAAATGAACTCACGTTGTCAAGTAGATCTCATAGATCTACAAACTAATCCTGACGGGAATTATAAATTTATATTAGTTTATCAAGACCATCTGACTAAATTCGTGATCCTTCGTGCACTTCAAACTAAACGCGCAACTGAAGTCGCATATCATCTATTGGATATTTTTACCACTTTTGGAGCGCCGAACATCCTTCATTCCGATAATGGTCGGGAATTTAGTAATCAAATAATTGAAAATTTATGCTCTATGTGGCCAGACGTTACAATCGTACACGGAAAGCCAAGGCATAGCCAGAGTCAAGGATCGGTAGAGCGTGCAAATCAAGACATAGAAAATATGCTCAGTACGTGGATGGAAACCAATCAGATTACAAAGTGGTCAGAAGGCTTGAAATTTATCCAGGCCATGAAAAATCGAGCATATCATGAGGGAATCAAATGCTCTCCTTACGAAGCAATGTTTGGTAGTCCAATGAAAATGGGCATTGCGACATCAGCTATTCCTAAAGATATGATTGGACTATTAAAATCTGAAGAAGATTTGGAAAATGTGTTGCATTCCCGAAAAAATGTTGAAAATATGATAGAACAGGACAAGGAAAACAACGTGGTTGGTAATGAGTCAGAAGGAATAAAAAAAGGAAACAGTAAAAATGTGAACAACAAAACACAAGAAAAAGAAATTATTGCACTGGAACAGACCACAGAAAAACAAATAACCGATGATAGTGATGATACCAATCTAACTTTTCAAATACAAACCGATTCAGAGACAGAAAGCGCTATTCAAGCTCAACAAGATCCAATACCAAAGAAGATAGAATCTATTCAAACAATAAGAACAAAAGCAAAAGTTAATTTGGAAAACCAAGCTGAAAAAATGAAAACCATGTCAGCTGATAAATATTCAAATGTGGAAGTGGGCCAAAATGTAAGACTGAAAGTACCTGAAATTGACAGAGCTAAAACTGACCCAAAAAGCATTATTGCAGTTGTGATAGACGTAAAGGACAATGAGTTTTACCAACTAGGTACCAAAATGGGAATACTAAAACAGCTTTACACCAAGAATCAGTTCGCCGCATGCTCTGAAGATTTTATAAAGATAGAAGAAATTGTTACGGATAAAGAAGTGAGTCTTCGAGAAGTTGTCGGAAAATTGTCGTTAACTGGAGGACAAGGATTCAAAAAATGTAATTGTCAAAAAAAATGCTCGACGAAAAAATGCACCTGCAGATCATCAGGATTACTTTGTAATTCTAAATGCCACAGCAGCAATCCTTGTTGTAACAAGTGAAATGTTTTTTTAGGTACCTTACCTATTAATCAATCATATTTGATTGTCTTTTTTTACTTTTAAACCAAATAATAAAAAAAATAATAATTAAGTTTGACTAGCTTTTGTAAGCATTATGTTTTGTATGTCGTTGTTAAATTCCAAATAGAGAAGTACTGATTCAGTTAGATATGATAGAGATTGAGATATTCAGAGATATACGTTATGTGTTTTTTCAGAATAATTTAAATAAGTTGGTATTAGTTTGTACTTATTACTATCATTATGATACCTTTAAAATACTATGTACCTGTTTTGTCTAATAGTTCAAAGTAAATAATTAAGAATTAATCATTGTTTTATTCCTAAAACCAACATCTACCAGCTGACAGTGGTAAAACCTAGCATATACTGAATTCGAATGGTAAAAGCTCGAAAACATCGTCGTATCTTCAGAAATACTTACATTTACCAACTCATGTCGGTAAATCCTAAGACTTACACTTAAATCTTAAGATTTACCGTAGTTCGAGCTTTTACAGTAACATATATACTCGATAATGAAAATGGACATAGTCATTTATTAAGACTGATTGTGATAGCGTGAAGGACTGGTCAGCTAATATTAATGATTGTTACTATTTACTTGCAGTTAAGCATATAGTTTTACTTTTACCTTTATACCCAATTATTACTTCTTAAAATTATTTAATGTCTTTATCTTACATTCTTATTTTTATTTTTTTTACTTTTCTATGTTAAAATGCAAATTGTAATCTATAATTAACTGGTTCCCCAAGATACAGGCACAGCCTAGTTTGGGGACCCCTGTTTGTTAATGTGTCTATGGTCTCACTATGATAGTTGTACTGTGTATGGAAGGCTTTATATTATTTAACAATGATTTTTTACACTGGCAATGCCTTTGGGGACCAGAGACTAATTGTCTGCCCTTTCTCTCTCTGCTCGACCACCGTCCATGACGGTTAGCTACATCGTTCTGTTTCTTATACTTTAACTTTTGTGACTAATTTAATTGTCTTAAATACTGACATTATCGTGACAAGTGTACTGGTATTCTTGAGGAATAAAATATACATTTGGTGTGAATCAGCTGTTTTCAATTATCTACCGCATTGCTAATGGTGCTAATCACAGCCACTGCCGATCTACGTCCTCCGTCACTGTTGAACTGCCGCTGTTTTTACTTAAATTGTAAAATTGCGCATAATATTCTATAAATTTTAACAAAAATATCTTTGTAATGTGTTTGTGCAATAAAAGTTATTATTATTATTATTATTCATAATGAATCTATTCATTGTTCAACAACTTAAATAGTTTGTTGGAAACTTGTAAATGTATCTTTTTGTTTTTCTAGATCACCGACGTACTACTAGATCTAGAGAGTCGGAGGCTAGACATGGAGGAGCGAGCTGGCTGGCTACAGCTGCTGAAGCTAATACAAAGGCCGCGGATATGCAAACAGAGTTGCTTCGGCTGCTGTTGGAGGAAGTTAGGTGAAGACCAATATAAGGTAATTTACTCAAACTTAATAAAAATTGTATGGAATTGGAGCAAGTAAGAGAAGTTTATAAGGATCACGACACTTGGTGGTCTGCCCTTACTGCCTACCCCGCCAGGGAAGTAGCATGAAGATATTATGTATGTATGTTATATACCCAAATTTACCTCCTTGATCAGCATATTTCACTTCATACTATATATAGCAAGAATAAAGGCCAAAAATAAATATCCTTATACCTTTGTATGTGCTACTTTAGTACATTCCAAAATATTTTATTTACTTACATTGTATTTCATTCCATTAGAGTTGGCTAGTGGTTAACTTTTAAGTCATGAAGGACCCCTTTACAAAATTTCTGCCTTGCCGGGATCACCCAAATAAATAAAGTAATAACTAAAGGATTATAACTAATCTATAAAGACTATTACTAATGTACACGATATACGTCATAAAAACTTTGTCATGTTGTGACTGTTTATATTTCGAATGTATTTTATATGAATTAATAGATTTATTTATTACATGTTAAAGAATAGCAGCATGACGATTCTCAAGAACGAAGACACTAGAGAAACTAAGTTAAAATATTTAAGTAAAAACATATTGTATTCAATAAGCTTGTATGTAAATATTTAAGCTGAAGTACTTATGTCCATTTATGTTATTTAAGTGCACAAGTTTGGTCATGTTATTTAAGTAAACTTGTATGGTCCTTGAAATGTAATATATTTAGTTCAAATACGAGTGGTTATGTTACTCGTATTTATGTGAACTTGTGGGGTTGGTCTCAGTTTGTCTAGGGGTAACATTAAAGTACATTAAAAACAAAGTAACTAGATATTATTATACCGAAAACTATATTGAAACAAAAATAATATAGCATCACGCATATTAGTAAAGGAGAATCGGGGTTTAGATCAACTGGAATATTTCCACTAAATCCGGAAATATTCACAGAAGAAGATTTTCTCGCTGCAGAAACTCTCCAATCTGAGATCGTTGTAATCCAAGACTGCAATGAAGCTCTCGCAGCTACCTGTGTGATTCCTAGCATATCAAAAGAAGTTCACTTACCAGTTCCGAGCAATTCAACACAAATTGATTCACCAAATCTTATGATGTCTAACCAAGAAGTCCCACTTGATTCTGAATCAGACGTTGTACCGCAAGTTCCTGCATGTGAAAAGGAAAATAATAAAATGAAGAAAAAAGAAGGTAAAGGAAAAGAGAAGAAATGAAAAGGCAAAGGACAAGGGAAAAAGACTAAAAGACTGAAGAAGGGTCCTGAGAAGGCAAAGCGCCAAGTATTACAAGAACAGAACGAAACTTCTGTATCAGAAGTTGGCACTGACGAGTTATGCCAGGACGATGAGGATGATGACGCAGAAGATGCTGGAAATAGATGCCTAATATGCGACGAATTCGGAAGAAACAACGAGATGTGGTACAGGTGTACGGTCACGAGCATTAATATGTATACACTTTGGTACCATGTCACATTAACTTTTTTGACAAATTGAACTGTAAGTCTCACTAAACGTCAAATATGTTAGTGCGATAGAGTCCTAAAGTGGGTACATTATATTGCTTATGACTGTACCTCGTGTGGGCTATGGGCTCACGCGGAGTTTACTGGATGGGAGTCAGCTGAAGGTTATGTTTGCGATGTATGCTAGATTTATTTGACTCCGATTGCCCCCAGAGTGATCACCACTACCCCTACGTTAAGAATATGTGGTGGCTCTTTCAGACCACCGCACCCTTAGTTTTATGCTTTTTGCCACATTATCGATGGCTGAAGCTACTACTATAATTTTAACAATGCAAGGTTTTGAGCGTTGCATCGCCGAAATGACGTGCTTATCGTCGATGAAACGTTTTTGACCGATCCGGCTGGTTTGCCAGTCTGCCAGTTACTAACTATGCACAGTGTTATTGCCGGCCATTTTTTTCATCGTTATAATTTTAATGCAGAATCGTCGGCGAGTTCTGTATGAAGCAGTTTTTCAAAGAATTTGGCAGGCTGCTGGCAATCCACACCCAGTCCATATTTTTACCGATTATAAGCAGGCACTTCGGTCTGCACTTACATCGGTGACTGGTGTTAAAACGCAAGGTTGCTTGTTTCATTATTTGCAAGCTTTAATGAGACAAGCACAACATTTAGGATTACTTACAGGTGCGTCAGCGCCAGTCTCCGGACTGGCAGCTGGTACAGCAGTACCAGGCGCTGGCGCTGCTGCCGGCGGCGCAAGTGCCTCTTGGCCTTGCCGAATTGCCGCACATCGCGCAGGTGGAAGGCTTGCCCTTCCACCATGCTTTTCATGAGTACTACCTTGCACAGTGGATGACATTTTTTTCATCCCGTTATAATTTTAATGCAGAATCGCCGGCTAGCTCTGAATAAAGCAGTTTTTCAGAGAATTTGGCAAACTGCTGGCAATCCACGCCCAGTCCATATCAGACTATGAGCAGGCACTTCGTTCTGCACTTACATCGGCGACTGGTGTTGAAACGCAAGGTTGCTTGTTTCATTATTTGCAAACTTTAGGATATCTTACAGATGCGTGAGCGCCAGTCTCCGGACTGGCAGCTGGTACAGCTGTACCACGCGCTGGCGTTGCTGCCGGCGGCGCAAGTGCCTCTTGGCCTTGCCGAGTTGCCGCACATCGCGTAGGTGGAAGGCCTGCCCTTCCATCATGCTTTTCATGAGTACTACCTTGCACAGTGGATGACACGTGTAAGTACCTATACCATTTGCTATTACAAAATCAATATTTTTTCTTTTTTGGTCCATTCACTGATTGTGAATAAAGGAGATGGAAAACGGTGGGCCAAATGTAATAAGTTGGGATATGGTCTAAAAAATTGTGGTATTTTTTAATCTGAAAATACCAAAAATCAACAATTCTCAATCTACAAGCAGAGAAATTATGATAAAGATATATTTAGTGCGATTATCGAATAACTGATTAATCGATTATACATTTAGACAATGAAACAAATCTGTCAGTAATTCGGAGATGGCTTGCACCTCAGTCTGTAAATAAATAAAAAAAGAACCTCATTAAAGAAGCTAACCCTGGCAGGCTTATACATAATACATTAATTAAAAAGCATTAACAGTTAAGGCAAAGAACTATTAATTAAATAGACAAGGTTATACCTTAATATCATGTTAGGTAATAAGTATTGTTGAGGTGGCTGAAGATTAAAATGCAAATGTGATTTGATGTAATTTTTTCATTTTAAGGTTACCAGTATTGACTATATTTGTCAAGCATGGTGGGACTTGGCGCAAAGCCTACAATCTGATGGCCAAGAAAGATTACTTGGCCGTCGTAATGTGTGTTTCGGCTGTGGGCGCTCTCTTGCATCACAAGTCAAACATCTAGGTGGCTCTTTCAGACCACAGCACCGTTAGTTTTATGCTTTTTGCCACATTATCGATGGCTGAAGCTACTGATTGTAATTTTAACAATGCAGGGTTTTGAGCGTTGCATCGCCGAAAGTGACGTGTTTACAGTCGATGGAACGTTTTTGACCGTCCCGGCTGGTTTGCCAGTCTACCAGTTACTGACTATGCACGGTGTTATTGCCGGGCATTTTTTTCATCCCGACTCCGATTGCCCCCAGAGTGATCACCACTACCCCTACGTTAAGAATATGTGGTGGCTCTTTCAGACCACCGCACCCTTAGTTTTATGCTTTTTGCCACATTATCGATGGCTGAAGCTACTACTATAATTTTAACAATGCAAGGTTTTGAGCGTTGCATCGCCGAAATGACGTGCTTATCGTCGATGAAACGTTTTTGACCGATCCGGCTGGTTTGCCAGTCTGCCAGTTACTAACTATGCACAGTGTTATTGCCGGCCATTTTTTTCATCGTTATAATTTTAATGCAGAATCGCCGGCGAACTCTGTATGTATCCACCAAAGAAAAAAATCCAAATTCTTTCCGACATTACACTTAATTTACCAAATGTTCCCACAAGTCGCAAGTTGGTGAAAGAGATAAAAACCAAATAGACCCGCTGGAAAAAATAATAAACAATGAAAGAAAGAAGACTTACTCTTTACTAGAACTAGAAAAGATCCTTGCAGAGGATTAGAAGATGTAATCGCAAGGGCCTATTCTTTTTTATTACTTTATTTACTTACTGGTACACCTTCTTATGTGCAATTTTATGTTTCTTAATGGTTGTAGTTTATAGTATTGGCCGGTTACCAATTACCTATATTTAAGTAAAAAACACTTCCTAGTTAGATTTTCATAAGTCTGAACACATTGTTTAAATTCTTACCTAAGATAATTTTTTTAATGTAAAATTTTGTCAATTTTTAAAAGTATTATTAGATTATAAGTGGATGTTTTGTATTAAAAGGTACCTAACTAGATAGGTAACTAGGTATGTAAAAATTAATAAAAACAAAGTTTAAGAATGAAATTCCTTTTTTAATGCACAGTGATAGTATTGTGCTGATAATTGGCTCGCTCTATGCTATTAATTGGGGGCGATGGTGCCAGTAAATGGTGAGAGAGTTATTTTTTATTTTTACTTGTCTAAAAAAACTTGGATAGAGGTTAACCATGTTTTTCTTTTAATATCGTCTTATTAAATATTAGAACTAGAAAATTCGCCTTAACGGGTAAAGAACTATTTTTCACAATGATAAATTGTAATGTTTTACGAATTTAAAGAAGAAGATGAAGAAGAAGAATGGATGAAATAAAATGTAAGAAAATGGGTTTACTCGAATTTATTTATTACTAATAAAACCAAAGAAAGTAACACAAAAGTATAAATAGGTATTTGGAACTTTTAAATCCTAAGGGTACATTCCAGGTATTCAAGGCCACTGGTCATTCGTTAAGCATTAAAAAAAAATAAGAAAGGTATTATAAAAACCTCCCTAGCCCGTTTGACAGCGGCGGCAGGAAGGCAACTGAGCCGACAAGGAGCAGCTACCAATAAGCTGTACAGAACAGCTGTACAAAACACCCGTACTTGACACGCCGTACTAAACACTCGTACAGCCCGTATAAAACAGCCGTCATTGAACACCCGTCATAGAACAGCCGTCATAGAACACCTCCTGCGGACAAAACGCACAGGGGTAAATCAAACCTCTAGGGGCGGAGGCACAACCTAACTAACTCCCCAAAATCATATGAAGACTCACCTGTCGGAGGTCGAGAAGCCACAAATGCGGCCAACGTACGATGACGTCGATGCCACGACGCTGGGACAAAATGGCGGAGCAACGTGTCCACGCCACGGACACCAAAAACCATACCTATTCAGAACAAATCGCATATTAGAATCCTGACCGCAAACACTAACACTCACGAGTCACGACAGATGACAGAAATTTATAACTTACCAGAATAAAAAATTATGAAGATTTGGCGGCGCGTGCGACGGAGTTACGGGCCACCGGTCACACGCTTATAAACCGCCTAAAAAAACAATGACAACATATATCGACAATGATAATTACGATTAAAATGCTATAACGCATTATAAAGACAAATTCTCACCCGAAATTCACACTCAAAAATCGAAGGTGTGGACACACCCGCTCGGCGGAGCGCTGTCTGGGGAATGCGGCAGCTCGCAGGCGCACTAGGCGCAGGACTATATAAATCGCCCAATTCAACGTCTACGTCACGAACAAAGCTAGTACAACCTTAATCGTCGCCGTCGCACACCCAAAATGCAACTTATTAACAAGTCCAAGGACAGGAGACTGACCGAAAATTTCCGATGTGTATTAAATATCGACACTAACATTCTTTAGCAGCTACTTGACAAGGGACTCCAAGATATAGCCTTCTATATAATATCGGCACACGCCATCTTCCGGGTACTGGTGGAAAGTCGCCGACTGCGGAGCCCAAACGATAGCAAGTCGATGCTCCCGGACCTTACATTGAACAAGGCGAGATGGCGCTGAGTCCAATACTACACAAAAAAAGCTATAAAACGGGTCCCCTGTAACTGATCCGCAGGCTGAAAGAAACGGCACTACAAAATAGGCTTAAGTTAGGACTAACTCTTAAAGTGCTGATGATTGGGTACTTCACCCTACATACTCAAGATTACACCGATGGAGTGACGTTACAGTACAAGACATATATATTTTTTTATGTATCGAAGAACATTGGTCTACGGACATGCTATTAAGTGCTCCTATATTTGGAAAGTTAATGACCCGCAACAGATATTGTATGATTTTAGGTATGCTCTGTTTCCAAGATCTGGAAGCACCAGAATCAGCGTCTAATTTAAGATTAACTAAGATAGAATTTCTTATACAGCATGCACATAGATTATACAAAGAATCATTGAACCCTCACAAGAATGTGTGCATCGATGAAAGCATCGTCCCTTTTAAAGGGCGCCTTGTTTTCAAGCGGTATATGCCCAGAAAACGAAATAGATTTGGGATGAAGCTTTTTGTATTATGTGATGTTGAGACGGGATACATAGTGGACTTTATTTTATATTGTGGTGCTACCACTGATGTTGCGGATATTCCGGAATTGGGCAAAAGTGGGTCTGTCGTAATTAAACTCCTTGAAGACTATTTTGGTTGTCACAGGTGCCTGTATGTTGATAACTGGTACAGTAGTCCTTCACTGTTTAAGTATTTACAAAATAAGAAAACTTACGCATGTGGCACGGCTAAAGTATCTCGGCGTGGTATGCCAAAATTTAAAAAAATTAAGAAAGGCGAAGTTAATACCTATTACTGCAGCTCGCTTATGGCATTAAAATGGAAAGACAAAAAAGATGTCATAATGTTAAGTACGATTCACGACAGTAAAATTGTGCCGTCTGAAAAAATCGATTACGTTACCGGTCTACCGAAAATGAAGCCCGAGTGTGTCATCGATTACAGTAAAAATATGGGATCAGTTGATAGAACAGATATGATGATGAGCTCATTAACGATCATGAAAAAGACTGTTAAATGGCACAAAAAGCTGGCATTCCATATCTTTGACATGCATTTATTAAATTCCTTTTTCATTTACAACGCTGCAAACATGAAAAATCTTGATTTAGCGCAATTCCAGTTGAATGTGATACGGCAACTGATAAGCAAATATAAACCGGAAGCTGATGTATGGAGCATTACAGCGCATACTACTTCACAAAGACAAAGTCTGGATAGTAACCCTTTACGTTTACTTACAGCCGCGGCTGTAAAGCATATGGCAAAACTCATTCCGAATAAAAAATGTCAACGGTGCAAAGTTTGCACAGGAAACAACATTAGATCCCAGACTCGGTATTACTGTCCAGAATGCAACGTTTATTTATGTTTAGATCCCTGTTGTAGAGTATATCACGAAACGAAGAATTTCTAAAGCTTATAAGGAATTGGGTCATATCTTCCTGTAGAGTGTAAAATATTTAAATGGCTAATTCCACGAAACCCACGTAGTTTTATTCTCTGTTTGATTTATTACTTGTAGACTCTGTTTGATGTAAATCTTCTTACCTAAGCTACAGAAGAAATAAAAATAAGTTATTTTGGTTAATAATATTTTTTATTTAGCTATGACCGATATAATTACCTATAATATAGTTTTAGTGTGATGACCGCCTTATGATTAGGCTGAAGCTAAAAAACATGACAAAAATAAGCATTTAAATCAATAGGCAAAATCAAAAGCAGCTATTACACAGCTACTTATTATGATGACTTTTGTCGTTTATCAAACTAATTTATTGATTTTCAGTCCCGGATATTTGTATGTCATGAGTATGTTTATTATTAAGCGTTCGAAAAAAAATTAAAATTTTGACATAGCAACGTGATCGCATACAAGGTTGGATATATTTTAATTCCTCGTTAAGCAAACGACAAAAATGTTTGTTTCTGTTATCAGTTGCACTAAATGATGCACATTCTATACATAATTCCACAGTCGCTTTTTGGGGTGGCTCCTCTTCTGCTTGCTTCTCTTCTGCTCGCGCCTCTTCTGCTAGCTCAGGCTGCATTTTTATTACATTTTTTTTAACCCTTTCTCGTAAAGCAGATCTCAAGTAAACCTTTTGAGTTGAATCTTGATCGCTGTCTGAAAACTCCTCCCTAACTCTTTTGTTATCTGGAAAATTGGACATAAATTTAGAAATTATTATTTACTTAGTATATTTATAGATTCCATTTAAGATATTAAGTCAATCGAATACTCTGTATATTGTGGTTTAAGCGAGGTCATCAATGCAAGTGATTTTATTGCTGCATGAAAACATATTTTTCTGTTACGGGATTTTATTTTACATTCTTTCACTACAAAAATGATTGAAAATCATAACTCATCAAATTACAAAGAAAAACTTACCTTTAGCCATGGCAATTAAACGAAAAACAAAAATGAAAAATTACACTTCCAGACAACTCCCAGATGATTCAAAATAGTCACGTAGGCACGTAGGAGATGTAGCATTTTGTAACTCTTTCGTAAGGTATTGAAGTTTATGACCGGAAGTTGCTACATCACTAAGACTCTCTAAAAACTCGTATTATGTGAACGCCAATGTCTGATATATCAGACACGTAGTGATGCAACTAATATCATAATTACTTGTGTGATTGTTCACTGTATTTATAGGCTACTGAGATTTTAATACATTTTAAAATGTTTCAAGGAGTATATAAAAATAAAATAAAACCCATAAAACTTAAAAATAACTATATATACATATTTTTGTAATGATTTATTTACTACAAATTAAAACATCGATATTCAATATTGCCAGCACTAGTAAATCAACCAAGTTTAATGACGTGGCGTGTGGTGAACGATTTTGATGATCAAAACTCTTGGCGCTGAAAGGGTTATATCAAAGCGAAAGACCTTGTCGTTAACTCTCGCCAAATTTCGCTCACCGTCAAGCTAGAAAGTGCAATAAAACATGGCTATAAATCTAGAACCGTGATGGTACTAATTTTTTTACAACAGGTACTATTTTTTTCAATAAGAGTACTAATTTTTGGTATGGTCAAATTATTTTTTCGTGCCCATTTTTTTTTGAGGCCGCTAGCTTGACGCACACCTATTTGCCACATAGGGCCCTACACTGGCACACATTCATTCTTGTCCTCTATTACCATTCCAGTTCTCGCTTTTATGCCTCTCGCACTTTCATTCATCATCTTTCATTCTTTTCATTCCTATGGCCCCATTCTACGATTATAATTAGGAAGGAAGTCGGTACACAGGGGTTTCTTTATTTTAACAACTATACACAGCTTTATTATTATTATTTTCAAGTGGTACAAAATATGCTAACAATTTGCTTCTTATGCTAATCTTAGGTCTAATTTCTTATGTCTAATTTTATGAAATGACTATTAAAGTATATAATCATTATACAATTAAGTCATTTTTTACCATAACTATTTCTATTATTTACTATTCTAACAATTTTTATTACATAATTGACAAATGGTTCACAGTATTTCTTATCACTAATTAGGTGTTCTAAGTTGCCTACTTCCATTTTGTAACCGGTGAGCTGTTCCAGATTATATCTGTCCTGGCAGTGTATTGAACAGTCCAGCAGGATGTGGGGAACAGTTTCAGCCACGCTAGGGTCGCAGGCGCACGCTGGGTTGTCCTTGCATTTGAAGCGAGTCAAATACTCGGAGAACCCACCGTGCCCCGTTAGAGCCTGGGTCAGCTCCTTGGTGATAGCTCCACTGCGGGTTGGTGGAGGTGTTTTTTACGGCTAATAGCCGGGACCAACGGCTTAACGTGCCCTCCGAAGCACGGAATCATCTTACTTTTTCGGACAATCAGGTGATTGAATATATAATATATATAATAGTTATATATATATAAATATAATATATACTAATTACATTAACAACATGTGCTAATTATGTAAAATTGTTTTAATAAAAATCTACATATCATACAACTATTTATTTATGTACAGTATACTGTTATTTTATATAACTTTTTCAGTATCGAATTTTATTGGCAAGCATCATCGGTTGGTTCGGTTGCCGTACCCGCGGATTTCTCCAGCCGTGTTGTAGCTGAAAATTAGCGTTTTGTTCGTGAGAGCAAAAACTTGCGCTGAGCTATGACCGATTTGCGCTGCTACAGCACACATACATACCTGGCGTGTTTAATACAGAGCTTCGTCTCTGTTGATTGGCTGTCTGTATCTAATCTTTTTCTTTTTGTATGCATGTGTGTCTGTAGACCAAATAAATGTTTTTATCTATCTATCTATCTAATAAGTTATATTTCATTAGATTCCTCAATAGTGAACAATTTTCGAAAAATGGTACTATTGTACCCGGTCTAGCCTACTTATTAACTGTATTTTTGATGTTAGTCTCAAAATCGAAACCTAGTTAACTTATCTACAATATGAATGCGATAAATATTCATCTAAGTTATTATTCATCTAACTATTAGTTACTTTACATAGTATTTTTTGGTACTCAAAATTGTACTTGATGCCTTACCGGTTGAAATTGCCCCGCTGCACCTTACAAAAAAATATTATATATGGCTAGAATACGAATATATAATAGCATAATTGCTACGTGAGTACAAAAGACGTCAAGACGATAATATATTTATCTCTATGACGGCTTATATTAGCGCGAAAGTGAAAACCTGTGTTTCTTTCAATCCGTCCACCAACTACTACCAACAATTGTACCAACAATGACATACTACATTCGCTAACAATAATCATTATACTAATTATTTGTGTTTTCATTTGCTCTGCATTAATTATTACTATTTTTTTTAATTATAAATACGGTCCCGTCAAACGACCTTGACGGCGCACAACCGAATTTTAGATCTCTTTGGTGGTGCGGTACGGGGCGCAGGGGCGGGTGAGTCCCGCATCGATCGGCTATTGGTAGATCAGTCGAACTCGCCCCTCGCACTGTGTCTACGTCCCTCTAGACTCCCGAATACACTTGCGTGCAGTAAAACTTTCACGGTTTTCTTTCTTTCAGGTTGTCACAGCCAGCCGTCTCACGCACGCTGCAGGAGTATGAGGTGGCTCTTTCAGACCACAGCACCCTTAGTTTTATGCTTTTTGCCACATTATCGATGGCTATTTTAACGATGCAGGGTTTTGAGTGTTGCATCGCCGAAAGTGACGTGCTTATAGTCGATGGAACGTTTTTGACCGTCCCGGCTGGTTTGCCAGTCTGCCAGTTACTGATTATGCACGGTGTTATTGCCGGGCATTTTTTTCATCCCGTTATAATTTTAATGCAGAATCGCCGGCGAGTTCTGTATGAAGCAGTTTTTCAAAGAATTTGGCAGGCTGCTGGCAATCCACGCCCAGACCAAATTATTATTACACAGATTATGAGCAGGCACTTCGGTCTGCACTTACATCGGTGACTGGTGTTGAAACACAAGGTTGCTTGTTCCATTATTTGCAAGCTTTAATGAGACAAGCACAACATTTAGGATTACTTACAGGTGCGTCAGCGCCAGTCTCCGGAATGGCAGCTTGTACAGCTCTACCACGCGCTGGCGCTGCTGCCCCGGCGGCGCAAGTGCCTCTTAGCCTTGCCGAATTGCCGCACATCGCGCAGGTGGAAGGCTTGCCCTTCCATCACGCTTTTCATGAGTACTACGTTGCACAGTGGATGACACGTGTAAGTTTATCATTTGCTATTACTAAAGGTCATAGCTCATTAGAGCCACCCGACACCAACTCCGCACCGCCTCGCTTCGTGCGGTTAGTATTCTTTATATGAACTTGTATGGGTATACGCTCACTACATCAACTTCGTAGCATCACCGCATCGCCTCAGTCGCATGCCCTCCACGTGCGGACAGCGGGTGGACCACTCGGTGAAAACATGCTGCTCGCACGCTTGCCTTGCGTTGAATGCGCGCTGCCCGCTGCCCGCGAGTGGTTCACGTGAGGACGGTACGGTGGCAATGCGCCGCTCCCTCCCTCCCTTCATTCCTAGCTTTTCTTTCGAACGAGGTGGACGTTTGGTTTTTACTTTCAAAATGAATAAAGAAAAACTTATCGAAGAAGTTCGTAAATATAATTTATTATATGATCTAAGTGACTCGAAGTACAGTGACAATGTAAAAAAGGAAGAAGCGTGGACACAAATAAGCAACACATTAGCGTTAACAAGTATTATTTATGTATTACAAATATTAAATAAAAGGTAGTACAACAGATTGGTACTTAATTCGGTTGTCCCTTGTTTTGCATAATATTCATTCAGACTAATTTTAATTTGGTAACATTGCAAGCTACTAATGGACAAAAAAGATATGTAGGTAACCTACAATGTAAATTACATTAAAGGCCCGTATTAATAAACCAATCTCAAGTTCCGAGTGTCAACTCAAGATTGATCTCAAGTATCTGTTCTTATTAATAAATTGGACTTGACTCACTAATGTCACACTCGCTCTCAGCTGAGAGTTGTCAAAAACGTTCATATTAATAAACCAAACTCGGCACTCAAGACGAAGCTCAAGTGCGTATTTTGAGCTGTCAAAGTCAAGTGCGGCTCGAGCACGACTTGAGTAGCAGTTTCAACGCAAAAAACAGTGTGTCGAGCATGTCGATAAACGAAGTTATTGCTGATATCCAATATTACGACGATATATTTTGGCCTACGCGGAATCGTTTGCCTAAGCGGTATATCAGAGATACGAGTAATCCATTCGAAGACCGTGATTTTAAGAAAAAATACAGGTTTCAACAAGAATCTGTGTTCTTTATTGTGTCTCTCATACAAAACTATCTACAAAAACCAGATAATAGAGGCCTACCGATTGCTCCCGAAATAGCTGTCCTGCTAACTTTAAGATTTTACGCCACTTCCTCATTTCAGGTCAGTAATTTGTAATCATGTCAATGTTATAATAATATGTGAAATAAATATACCTAATCCGTATACTACGAGTATTTGTTATTTCAGACTGTATGCGGCGATTTATTATTAATATCGCAATCAACCGCGTCAAATATAATAACCAAAGTATCAAAACTCCTGGCCAAACTCATCCGGCAATATGTCAAGTTTCCGCAAGGAGCTGAAGCTATGGCAAACAGGGAACTATTCCAAGAAATGGGGAGACATGGGCGCTGGCCTGGTCTACCAGGAATAGATGGCGCTATCGATTGCACCCATATAAAGATAGTGTCCACTCCAAAATGCCAACATCATGAGGTGTATCGTAATAGAAAATCTTACTTTTCTATTAATGTTCAGGTATGTAAGTACTTGTGGAACGTTTATTATGCATTCTAACTTGATGACTAAAAAAACATTAATTTACAGGCAGTAGTTGGCCCAAGAATGGAATTTTTGGACATTGTAGCTAGATGGGCTGGCAGCATGCATGATTCAAGGATTTTCCAAATGTCTTCAGTGTACACAAAATACAGGCAAAACTTATTGAATGGCAGACTAGTGGGTGACAATGGCTATCCCTCATTAACATTTATGTTAACCCCTGTAAGACCAGCTCCTGAAGATGCGCCAACAGTACGCTACAATAGAGCACAAATTAAAACTCGTAATATTGTAGAAAGAACATTTGGGATCTGGAAAAGACGATTCCCATGTCTACAAAGAGGCATGGGAAACAAGCTGACTACAGTGAGCAATATAATAGTGGCTTGTGCAGTGCTCCACAACCTCTCTATTCACTTGAACGATGATATAGAAGAGACCGAGTCTACACCTACACTAGAGGAAGGAAATGCAGACCCCATTAATGAATTACAGAATACAGAATCTGGTTTCGTTCTCAGGAATTCTATTATTGCAAATTATTTTACATAATTTTTTAGAGAAAATATTATAATATTAGTAATTATTATAATAGTAGACTTATAAATAAAAGATATTTATTGAGAAATGTATACTTTAATTCTTATTTACATACTTAACATAAATAGCCTATATACGTCCCACTGCTGGGCACAGGCCTCCTCCCAACAACTTCAAATCAAATCAATTTATTTGCGAGAACACAGAATACAAAAAAGGTGGCAAAATAATTCAAATAACAATGCTGTGATGTGTTCGGCCTGCATGCAGGCGTACAAATATACATAAAATAATAAGAAAAAATGATACATTGAAAAGAAAATTATTGAAAAATACTTATTATTAAAAAAATCAACAACTTCAGCTTCTTATTTACAGCTAGGAATTTTTGAATTTTTTCGATCTCAAATGTCACCTGATTTCTGTTTTTTTAAAATAAATTCAGCCAACTCGGCTTTGGCTCGAGCTTCCCTAATTTGCTCCGCCAGCAGTGCTTTCTGCATCTCATGTAACTCATTACTCCGTCTTCGTCTGTCTTCAAACTCCATACGCAGAACGTCTATTGATCCACGAATGGTAGCAGAAGATCTGTTTGGAGCCTGGAGCGGTTGTGATACTTGTGGTGGAGTCGGTGTCTGGAGTGATTGTGATGGAGTCTGTGTATGGAGTGATTCTGGTAGTGTTGGTGTCTGGAGTGATTGTGATGGAGTCGGTGTATGGAGTGATTCTGGTAGTGTTGGTGTCTGGAGTGATTGTGATGGAGTCGGTATATGGAGTGATTCTGGTAGTGTTGGTGTCTGGAGTGATTGTGATGGAGTCGGTGTCTGGGGTGGATGCGGTGGAGTCGGTGGTCGGATTTTGGTTGTCTGGGTCTGGGTCTTGTCTGGGTCGGAGTCCGTTAAATCAAGCTGTGTTGAATACTCTGCAAAGAATAAAGTTTGTATTTATTTAAATATTAATTATATCACTACTATTTCAAAAGAATAGAATCAACATTACAGTATATAATATAAATATTGCAAACTGTACCTAATTCTAGGGTGTCACTGTCGATTACATCATCCAGACCAACAATTAATGCCGATGTAATTTGGCTGATATCGGGGTCGATGTCAGCGTCCTCTGTGGCAGGACCTCCTCCTGTGGCGAACCGATGTTGCCTTTGGAAGAAAGAAAATACATGTATTTTTCTATTAAATTAAAAGATAGAAAAAAGGGACAAGTTTATTTATTATTATACCTTTCTTTGGTCAAGGCATCCCTTTGACGCTGCTTGAGGTTTTGCCACAGCTTGCGGAGTTGCTGATGCTTGACCTAAAAGTATTAATAATAAATTATCATATGTTGAAAATTCCTTGTATATTTAAAATTGATAAAGCATACTACTGTTAGATGTTTTTCACAGCTTTCAATTGCAATCATTTACTAGATCATATAGCTGTGTTCATGACCAAAATAAATTGGGAACTTACGTGTTGCGTAGTAAGCGGGCTTGCATTGAATTCCCGGGTTACGGAGTTCCACGACTCATTTTTTATACGAAGTGTGGCCCCGTCCGTCTGCTTATTTTCTATTATATGGCTATGTTTTTTTAATATTGATAATAATAATTGTTTTTCGGCAGTGGAAAAAGTAAATTTCTGGCGCTTATCCATTTTACAAAATTCAAATATTCAAACAAATCGGTCTGGCCTGTCAAATAATGACAGTTGCGTTTAGCTTCCGTAGGTAACTTACATCTGCGTTTTGTTGGTTAAAAATAATAACAAAAAAGTCATCTATTCACGCGCAACTCATTGAAATGGACTTGAAAGTTTGGTAACTAAGCCAAGAAATTAAAAAAAAAACATGAGTTCGTCTCCAACTGCTACTTGAGATCAATCTCAGCTGAGTTGAGCTTAAGTCATGTTTATTAATTAGTGACAGACTTAAGACGTTGCTCACGTCTCAAGTCAATCTCAGCTGAGACGCACTTAAGATGACGTTTGAGATCGATCTATTAATACGGGCCTAAGGGTCTACATGAACGAAACTAGCGCCACCAATGAATAAAAAATCATATTTCAATATTTATAGAGAAAATTAAAAATGTACTCTCGAGAGATTCTGTGTTTGTATATGTGTTATTTTTTAAAATAATCTGTAAGTCCCTAAAGTTACAATTACAGTTACAATTCTCATAATTGCTAAAAACGGCCACTTTTACCTATTATGAGAATTATAACTACAGAAAGGATTGCCACAGAGGTGAACACACCAGTCTTGACTGATACTGAAAAAGATTTACCTAATTTTTAAAAATGTGATTAGTAAGTACTTAATTAGTGACAAAATTATGTCAAAATTACGAAAATAAAGGTTGACTTAATGTGATTTTACATTGTTTTACTTATACATACATAGATACATACGTATATACCGGTCAAAAACTAAATTGTAATTTAAAAAGTTTTGAAGTCGGGTTCAAATTTTTTTTAATTACAATTTTTTAGTTAGATTACCCATGGATCATACCACGAGCTAAAAAATGAAAAAGAAAATATAACGTAATAACTTAATTTACTTACTTTAAAGTCACAGCCATTTTCTCTTCGGGTGTGATCGCTTCTTTGAATCTTGTGTTTTGCTTTGTTATAGAGTCTTCAATATGAGACAGGATGTTATAAAACGCGACATATGATAGTACGAAAAAATTTTTTTCTCGTCGGCTAGCAAATGCCTACGAGCTGTCCAATATTCGCCCTCTTTCTTTCTTTGTTTAAACTTCTCGTGCACCCAATAAGCTTTATTTTTTCTCTTGTGTCTTTCATTTTCTTCTGCATCAAGCGCTATAGCTATGAGTACCAATTCACGGTTTGTAAAATTCGACGTTATGAAGCACACGTGTAGACGTAGTGCCAATTGTTAACAGACTACACGAAAATTCCTGGACAGTCGTAGACCACGCGGCGTCCACCAGCGGCCAGCGCGGGATCCACTGGTTGACGATGCGAGGTCCATTGGTTGACCGCGCGACGTTTATAGGTCTTCGCACATTATAGCAACTCAACGGCGACTCGACTCTATGCTAGACATTGAAATTTAAGCCCTGTGTCATATGTTCAAGGTTTAATTTCAAAAAATGATTATAAAGTAGTGTACAACGAGAGGCCTACGCATCGTACACTAAAGGTCAACCCCGACACGTTTGTCACGCAATGACCATACGTCGTCCACGGAACGACCACACGTTGTCCACGCAACGACTATGCGTTTGCGACTGACGCGTGAGCGCGGGACGGGCAACCACCCACCCGTCCGCCCCGTGCCTTCCCCCCGCCCGCCATCATTCACTATAGAATCGAAGGATGGAGTCAACGTTGGCGGTACACGGTGATATTTTTCGAAAATCATGCAGAAAGAAAAGTTGATAGAAGTGCGAAAATATCCGCTACTATACGACCTTAGTGATCCGAAATATAGTGACGTACATAAGAAGGAAAAGGCATGGAATGAAATCGCTATTGTATTGTCGCAACCAGGTAAGAATTTTTAACATAATTAATTTCTATTTGTGACATTTTCAGTGTTGGTATTGAGTTATTGATTTTGCCATAATCTACAGAAATTCAGCTATCGAACCAATAAATATGTGTTTGGGTTTCTGTATGTTATAATAAAGTGCCTTACGTTTATTAAATATAGGTAATCAGTAATAAAATCCCACCTTAGTATAGAAACTTGTTTAATATTCTTAATAAGCCAATAATATTATAACTAGTGTTGCCGAACTATCGATAGTTTTACTATCGATAGTTTTAATCGAAAATGCGCTATACAATCGATAGTCCTATCGATAGTATCGATGCTATCGAATTAATTGAATTAGTGTTGCCGATCGATAGGTGACTATCGATGGTTTTTCGATAGTCTATCGATAGTCGACCGATAGCAAGACTATCGATTGTAATATCGATACTATCGATAGCTCGGAACGTGGCAATACTATCGCATGAGTGCGATGCTATCGATAGTATCGATAGTATTGTTGCTCGTAAATGAGGAACTATCGATACTATCGATGGTTTTTCGATAGTCTATCGATAGTCGACCGATAGCAAGACTATCGATTGTAATATCGATACTATCGATAGCTCGGAACGTGGCAATACTATCGCATGAGTGTGATACTATCGATAGTATTGTTGCTCGTAAATGAGGAACTATCGAACTAGCTAGGAGGGGCAATTATGTTTACATGTTTGCTGTCGATGGCACCTATACAGTTAGGAAAATTCAACTTATTATTGAAACCATCTGCGATTCTTTTCCAGTCTTCGATATTAGGTGTGGGCATGAACTTCCCCTTCATTGTATTTATAATCGCATTGCACACATCTTTTAATATCGACCGGATGGTACTTTCGCCTAACCGAAAGCTTGAACTCATAGTCCTAAATGAACAGCCACTAATCAAGTACCTGAAACAACCAATTTTTCTTTATATTTATATTATTTTGTTACAGCGTCAGAATGTAAGATATGGCAAAACTTAAGGGAATATCATAGAAGAGCCATTAAAAAGAAAGCAACTAAAAGTGGTCAGAGTGCTAATACTATTAAAAAATGGCAATATGAAACTGAAATGTCTTTTTTATTACCACATTATAAAGAACGGTCTACAGTGACGTCAGTGGACAACACAGATGATGGTGATGATGAAAATAGCTTATCTGCTGCGGAAATACTTGCCAATGTGACTAATAATGAAGAAGCTCAAGACTCGTCAATTATCTCGGAGCGTCCTGAATCTTCGGGGTTTATGTACGATTCATCTAGATCAGTGTTTCCTGACATTCCAAAAACGACAAAACGAAAGAAATTGCAAGAATCAAGTGCATCGGCGGTGTTAATGGAATATTTATTAAAAAACAAAAACGATGAAAATGGAAAGCAGAATGACGAAATGGATAAAATTTTTTTAAGTATTTCTAGCACAGTAAAAAAAATATCTACCTATAATCAAGCACTTTTAAAGTCAAGAATTTTTAATTTAGTTTCGGAAGCTGAAATACAAGAAGTGCAAAATAATCGAAACTGTTACTATGAAGATTTTTTTGCACCAGGAACTTCTGGCTACACAACTCGAAACCTAAATGCAGGTACTACCGGTAGTAGCTACACAACTCAAAACCTAAATGCAGGTACTACCGGTAGTAGCACCGCTAGCACCCAACAGCAAAATACAACGCCTATGGAAGAATCAAGTGTTGATGGTTCTTACAACTAAAGTAAAATTGCTTTGCTTTGATTTATCCTTTAACTTGATATATAAATACATATAAATTATAAAAAAGTTTCTTATTGCTTACCTTAATGTCACTGCCAGCTTTTCTTCCGGTGATACAGCTTCTCTAAATTGCGTGTTTCTTTTGTAGATGTCGTCCTCAATAATATTAAGTATATAATAAAACAAGTGTCTCGGCATACGGAAATAGATATAGAATTTTTCTTCGTCATCTAGCAGACGATTCCGGATATTCCAATATTCCCCTTCTGATTTCCTTTGTCGCAACATATCATGTACCCAATATCTTCTTTTCCTGCTGTTTCGTACATTTTCATTATCAAGTATAATAGCTATAATCGCCAGTTCACTGAATGTAAAGTTCGACATTTCATAAGCAACACGACTTCTTTGGACAAAATTTAACCGAAAACTGAGGTTAGGCGAGTTGTCTGTTGGAAACTCGTTGACACCGCGTTGTCCACTAGTGACCATTGGGTGGATCAACTAGTTGACTACTCATCGAAAGTGTGAGTAGAGTTGCTGCCGCGTTGGCGTCGAGTTGTTATAATGTGCGAAGACCTTATTGGTGATAACACGGTGTCCACCCGTGGACCACCTGTCGATAACGAGTGGACGCTGTGCGACGAGGCGGTGCCGGGTGGGTGCCGGGTGGCTCTAATGAGCTATGACCTTAAATCAATATTTTTTCTTTTTCGGTCCATTCACTGATTGTGAATAAAGGAGATGGAAAACGGTGGGCCAAAATGTAATAAGTTGGGATATGGTCTAAAAAAATTGTGATATTTTTTATTTAAAAATACAAAAAATCAACAATTCTCAATCTATAAGCAGAGAAATATGAAAAAGATAATTATATTTAGTGCGATTATCGAATCGATTATACATTTAGACAATGAAACAACTCTGTCAGTAATTCGGAGATGGCTTGCACCTCAGTCTGTAAATAAATAAAAAAGAACCTCATTAAAGAAGCTAACCCTGGCAGGCTTATACATAATACATTAATTAAAAAGCATTAACAGTTAAGGCAAAGAACTATTAATTAAATAGACAAGGTTATACCTTAATATCATGTTAGGTAATAAGTATTGTTGAGGTGGCTGAAGATTAAAATGCAAATGTGATTTGATGTAATTTTTTCATTTTAAGGTTACCAGTATTGACTATATTTGTCAAGCATGGTGGGACTTGGCGCAAAGCCTACAATCTGATGGCCAAGAAAGATTACTTGGCCGTCGTAATGTGTGTTTCGGCTGTGGGCGCTCTCTTGCATCACAAGTCAAACATCTAGGTGGCTCTTTCAGACCACAGCACCGTTAGTTTTATGCTTTTTGCCACATTATCGATGGCTGAAGCTACTGATGTAATTTTAACAATGCAGGGTTTTGAGCGCTGCATCGCCGAAAGTGACGTGTTTACAGTCGATGGAACGTTTTTGACCGTCCCGGCTGGTTTGCCAGTCTACCAGTTACTGATTATGCACGGTGTTATTGCCGGGCATTTTTTTCATCCCGTTATAATTTTAATGCAGAATCGCCGGCGAGTTCTGTATGAAGCAGTTTTTCAAAGAATTTGGCAGGCTGCTGGCAATCCACACCCAGACCAAATTATCACAGATTATAAGCAGGCACTTCGGTCTGCACTTACATCGGTGACTGGTGTTGAAATACAAGATTGCTTGTTCCATTATTTGCAAGCTTTAATGAGACAAGCACAACATTTAGGATTACTTACAGGTGCGTCAGCACCAGTCTCCGGAATGGCAGTTTGTACAGCTGTACCACGCGCTGGCGCTGCTGCCGGCGGCGCAAGTGCCTCTTAGCCTTGCCGAATTAGTGATGGTAAACTCGAGTTCCTAACTCGAGTTAACTCGAGTTAGGCGTAACTCGAATCCGCTCGAGTTGAATTCTCTCTAACTCGAGTTCGTAAACCCAATGGAACCGAACCGGCATGGAGCGAAGTTTGCCGATCATTTGAGTGAGACTATATTCATTTCGTTCACTGATATTCATTCATTCATAATAAACAAACAAGTGTCATTACATTAGATTTGAGGTTATCTTTCTTTAAAGTGCCGGTTATTATTTTAGTTATTGCGTGTTATGCGTTGTTATGTTTTTGAAAAATGCCGGGTCCTAAAAGAAAATCTTTAGTTTGGGATGTATTCGAATCGTCGTCAGTCAGTGGACGTGTTAGGTGTAAACAGTGTTCAGATTCATTCAAATATAGTGGAAATACGACCACATTATTAAATCACATTAAAAAGAAGCATCCTACCACAGCTGAAGGAATAATTTGGAAAAAACTCAAAAAATCATTTACTTGCTTGTCCATCCAGTTAACTCGAGTTAAGTAATTCGAGTTCAACCCGAGTTACGTGGATTTTAACTCGGGTTAAATCGAGTTTTGTTTTTTCCGAGTTGGCACATCACTATGCCGAATTGCCGCACATCGCGCAGGTGGATGGCTTGCCCTTCCACCACGCTTTTCATGAGTACTACGTTGCACAGTGGATGACATGTGTAAGTTTACCATTTGCTATTACTGAATCAATATTTTTTCTTTTTCGGTCCATTCACTGATAGTGAATAAAGGAGATGGAAAACGGTGGGCCAAAATGTAATAAGTTGGGATATGGTCTAAAAAAATTATCATATTTTTTTATCTAAAAATACCAAAAAACAACATAATTCTCAATCTACAAGCAGAGAAATATGAAAAAGATATATTTAGTGCGATTAACGAATAACTGATTAATCGATTACACATTTACAGAAAAAAAAAACCTTTGCACTAGGTAGTTAACTCAAAGTAGGTGATTAAATGCACCATAAAATATAAAAATGCACCATACATACCTACAATAGACGATTGTTGAATGATTGTTGGTCTTCTGTATCTATCTGGGAACGAATAGGTATCGTGGGTGCAGTTTGACTAAATTACTTGTGGTTCTTCCCAACCGATATGGATACTAGGGCGTAATTTCTGTATTTAATCATTGTAAAGTACAAATTCTTAGATCTTGGACTAAACATGAGATATTTAGCCGATAATAATGTCGATAGAGACACGGAACATCTCTAGTGATATTGATAAAAAAAACTATAAGGTGCAGCGGGGCAATCTCGACTGCGGGTTTCAACTAATTGAAATATCTTTAGTTTTACAACATTTTCTAGAGTGCCATCTATGTTTGCAAAGGTAAAAAACCGCTTTCACAATTTTACCAAAGATGGCGTTGATAGAGCGAATAGTCTGTAATTTCTACGGCCATCTTATTTTCGACGAAATTTCTGACGTACACGCGCTAGTCGGTTGATCATGTTTTAAAAATGTGGTTTTCCAAGATTTTTAAGGGTGGGTCACATATTTATAGTCTATCCTGTGTTCCTTAGTTTTTTATTTTGCTCAAGCTCGTGTTTTAACAGTACTTTGGTGACAGTTTAAATAACCCCTCTAAAATTGAGATGTCGGCTAATGTCGACTTTTAGGTAAGTAGTTGAAATTACCCCTCCGGGTTATTATTGCACGGAAGAAAAAAAGAAAGGACCAAACTATGTACCATATATACCAAAACTTTTGACAAAATTAATTACGAATTCAGCTTCTCTGGCATACCACGCTAGAAGTTTGTTATATAATTTAAATAACAATAGGGCCGAACAGTTCAATTCAACAGTGTCCAAATATGTCGGGGGCAAGCGCATAAATTATGCATTGAACAATTCTTACGCGTTGAGATGTTGCGCTGCCGTCGTCTCGTTTGATATCGGCACTCCTATTACCACATTGTTCAAAACAATAACTGCGAAGAGCCCATCAATTGCCGTAAAAAAATTCGAGATGTTAAAGAAAAAGAAAAATTCCATAAAAAGGATTTGGGAACCGAAATGCATAAATTTTACCAACGAGAATTCAGATTATAGTGAATCTTGCCAGAAACCAGACATGGATTCCGAAGAGTATGAGACGGCCAAGATGATTATTCAGTAACTTCTTTCTTCAGTAACTTTGATTGTCAAAAAAATATAATGCGTCATGAAATTTTCAACATAACTTTCCAGTCAGTGAAAGTCATCTGTCATTAGACTTCTCTCAAATATTTTATGTCTAATTGTTTTTGTTATCTTATTTTCAGACAACATACTTGGAGAATTTAAAATCACAAGTTACTGATAGAGATACCGTTGAACAAGAAACCGTATTGCAAGCTGAAAGTGCATTATGGCTGGAGCTACGACGACGTCTAGTCACAGCATCAAATTTCGGGAAAATCTGTAAGAGACAAAAACAGTCTGCTCCGCTCTGCTTGTCAAGACGATGCTATACGGCTACTCTCTCGATCATGTCCCTGCTATACGTCATGGGAAAATCAATGAGTCGTCTGCGCTGAATCAGCTCGCTCGTCAAGAAAATATCTGCATAGAACGGTGCGGCTTATTTGTAAACTCAGAATGTTTTTTTATCATAGCATCTCCTGACGGTCTCTATCATAATGACGACGGGATCATAGAGCTCAAATGCCCAAAATCTGCATTAGTATGAGCTCGGATGAAGCAATACACAAAAAACTGATAACAATGTGGCAATTAAAAAAAAATGGTGCTAAAAAGACGAAAAATAATAAAGAAAAACCAAAATATGAAATAGTTCTAAACAAAAACCATAACTGGTACTACCAAGTACAGGGCCAGATACACATAACAAAAAGAAAGTTTTGTCTGTTTGGTGTTTGGACTGGCAGTGATTATGCAATTAAAACTGCTTTAATTGAAAGAGATGACGACTTCTGGAAAACCAAAATTAAAGACAGATTAGAAAATTTTTATAACAGATAATTACTTCCAGAAATCGTCACAAGGCCAATCCTTAAAAGTTTGTGGTTTAAATCTAGAACATTCATGTTTTTCCCATGGTCAATTATACGTGGCATGTTCACGGGTCCGAAGAAAATCTGCGTTGTTTGTTTTTGCGCCTGATAATGAAACAAAAAAATGTCGTGTATCACAAGTACTGTACGTGTACAAGTACGTGTAGGTACTTAAATGAAGAGCAACCTTTGTACTAAAATACAGAAATAATAATGAATGATTAATGTAGGTATTTTCTTTGTATTTATATCCAATTAAAAAAAATGTCTGCTTATTTATTGCCATTAAGGCGGCACAAAGTTCGACGGGTCAGCTAGTTAGATAATAAGTATTGTTGAGGTGGCTGAAGATTAAAATGCAAATGTGATTTAATGTAATTTTTCCATTTTAAGGTAACCAGTAGTGACTATATTTGTCAAGCAAGCTGGGACTTACTACAATCTGATGGCCAAGAAAGATTACTTGGCCACCGTAATGTTTGTCTCGACTGTGGGCGCCCTCTTGCATCACAAGTCAAACATCTAGGTTGCTCTTTCAGACCACAGCACCCTTAGTTTTATGCTTTTTGCCACATTATCGACGACTGAAGCTACTGCTGTTATTTTAACAATGCAGGGTTTTGAGCGACTCATCGACGATAAGCACGTCACTTTCGGCGATGCAACTTTTTTGACTGTCCCGGCTAGTTTGCCAGTCTGCCAGTTACTGACTATGCACGGTGTTATTTTATTGCCGGGCATTTTTTTCATCCCGTTATAATTTTAATGCAGAATCGCCGGCGAGTTCTGTATGAAGCAGTTTTTCAGAGAATTAGGCAGGCTGCTGGCAATCCACGCCCAGCCCATATTATTACAGATTATGAGCAGGCACTTCGGTCTGCACTTACATCGGTGACTGGCGTTGAAACGCAAGGTTGCTTGTTTCATTATTTGCAAGATTTAATGAGACAAGCACAACATTTAGGATTACCTACAGGTGCGTCAGCGCCAGTCTCCGGACTGACAGCTTGTACAGCTCTACCACGCGCTGGCGCTGCTGCCGGCGGTGCAAGTGCCTCTTGGCCTTGCCGAGTTGCCGCACATCGCGCAGGTGGAAGGCTTGCCCTTCCACCACGCTTTTCATGAGTACTACGTTGCACAGTGGATGACACGTAGTTGCATTTTGACTTAATTACACACACAAGTAATTAAGTCAAACTGCACCCACGATACCATACCTATTCGTTCCCAGATAGATACAGAAGACCAACAATCATTCAACAATGAACAATCACCTAATTTGAGTTAACTACCTTGTGCAAAGGTTTTTTTTTCTTCTGTAAATGTATAATCGATTAATCAGTTATTCGATAATCGCACTAAATATATCTTTTTCATATTTCTCTACTTGTAGATTGAGAATTATGTTGTTTTTTGGTATTTTTAGATAAAAAAATATGACATTTTTTTAGACCATATCCCAACTTATTACAATGGTATACTTACACGTGTCATCCACTGTGCAACGTAGAACTCATGAAAAGCGTGGTGGAAGGGCAAGCCTTCCACCTGCGCGATGTGCGGCAATTCGGCAAGGCTAAGAGGCACTTGTGCCGCCGGCAGCAGCGCCAGCGCGTGGTACAGCTGTACCAGCTGCCAGTCCGGAGAATGGCGCTGACGCACCTGTAGGTAATCCTAAATGTTGTGCTTGTCTCATTAAAGCTTGCAAATAATGAAACAAGCAACCTTGCGTTTCAACACCAGTCACCGATTTAAGTGCAGACCGAAGTGCCTGCTTATAGTCTGTAATAATATTGACTGGGCGTGGATTGCCAGCAGCCTGCCTAATTCTGTGAAAAAGTCTTTTTAGATAATTACCACATGAAATGAATAAACAAGACAAACAAATTCTTGCGTGGTTGGAAGAGGAGAGGGACGTCAAAGAAGATGATGCACATAGTTCGTCGCATATAGTATTTGAAAGTGAACATAGTGATCATAATACTGACACAGAACAATCAGCGGCAGAATCTGAGAAGGATATACCATCAACCTCTTGCGTAATTCCAGTAGGAGGAGTACCTGTTCAGGAGTCATTACAGCGCAGTCGTGGATGCGGGCGTGGTCGTGGACACGGTCGCGGCCGTAACCGTGCACGTGCTCGCGAAGGTGGTTCTACAGTACGCCATCCACGGTCACGGTCACCAACTAGATCTCGTTCACGATCATTAAGCGATGAACCTCTGGCTCGGCTGACTGACAGACGAAGAACCTCTGCAGCTGTTACTAATGAAGAAAGTTCAGAACGATGGCCTACAAGAGTTCCTATGTATGAAGGAAAAGATGGAACCAAGTGGTTAGTACATCCTCCTTCAAGGCCTAATATACGAACGAGGCAAGAAAACACTGTCGTAAATTCCCCCGGAGTGAAAGGCGAAGATGCAAAAAATCTTAAACTCCATTGGAATGTTTTAATTTGTTCATTACTAAACAAATGTTAGAAGACATCGTTCTATTCACAAATATACACATACGTGACTATAGGGAGAAGTTGTCGAGGGAGCTAGATACCAAAGAAACAGACTTGACTGAGATAGAAGCTCTAGTGACTAGAGCCTTGCAAGTGAAAGTTTGGAAGCAGTTTTACGTGTTGCTACAAGTAAATTTGAGCCAAATATAAAAAATATTGTAAGCACTATGCAGTGCCACGCTTCAAATTAATAAATTCTTTTTCAATTTGAATACATTATTATCAAGTTTTCATTGTCTTTAATTACCTATACTTCTGGTGGCCCACCATCAGTTCATAATTTGCCCGAGTGGCCCCTAGTCTTAATAAGTCTGTGCATCCATGCAGGGATGCACAGACTACGTCCCGCGGGCCGCGTGCGGCCCGCCGGTCCCCACCGGGGTATGTTGGGCCAAAGGGCAGAATGTCCAAGGGGTCATAATGCCCAGACGTTAAAAAGTCTATAGCTCAATACGTCCAAGGGCCATAATGTCCAAGGAGCCATAATGTCCAAGGAGCCATAATGTCCAAGGAGCCATAATGTCCATACGTCAAAAAGTCTATAAGGCAATATGTCCAAGGGTCAGAGGGTCCAAGTAGCCATAACGTCTAGACGTTAAAAAGTCTATAAGTCAATATGTCCAAGGGTCAGATGGTCCAAGGACTCATAATGTCCATATGATATAAAGACTTTTGGTCAATACGTACAAGAGTCAGAATGTTCAAGGAGTCATAATGTCCAGATGATATGAAGACCATTTGTTAATATGCAAAAATGTCAAAATGCCCAAGGAGTCATAATGTCCAGATGATATAAGACCATTATAGTGAATGTGTACAAGTCTCTTAAGTCACAATTTTCATCAGTAGTGCATTTCTTAGTAGTATATTACCTAACGGCTTCGGAACCCTACTGGTGTAGTAAATAAAGCGAGTCGTTGTATGGAGACCCCGCATTGATTCCTCATTTTTGGTGTATCCAGATTGGTGTATCAGTGTGCTAAAATTTGTAATTTTTGTTAATATTACCGTTTTCTTTCAATTCCCGTGCGAAGCCAGGACGGGCTGCTAGTATGAAATATTAATATATATGCTTATGCATTTTTCTGTAAACTGTACACAACTACATACAACAGGAAGGTTTTAATCAATTCCGATAGATACTGGCTGAAGAGGCTATTAATGATTAATAATAAAATAAATGAAGTTGAAATGTCACCACATTTCCTGTCATCCAGTCGATCTCGTTTGGGTTTAATATCCGCGGCGTAATATGGAGGAAATAACGTTTAGTAAAAATCAAAAAGGAAAAGACACAGTGCTAGTTGGATTGCACAGGTATAATAAAAATGGTTCAAACATTAACGGCACCACTCTGTGGAGATGCGTGAACCGAGACGAATGTGCGGCGTCAATCACGATAAATAGTGAAGGGACGAGGGTTATAAGAGAGAGTACGCATCTTTGCGAGGCGAGTACGTCTAAAAACGCAATACACCTAGCGAAACAAGATTTTAAAAGTAATGTATGCACTCGCTACTCTCCTGTGCGTAAGATATATGAGGAGTGTTTTAGTGCATTACATGAGGCGGATGACGACAGTGATTCCGATTCCAACACAACACACGTGCCTACGTTTGACTCACTAAAGCGGTCAATGTATAGGGCTCGCAATAATGTACTTAATGTTACATCGACAAAATTCAACAACCTGTCAGATGTAGAAATACCAGATATTCTGAAAGATAAATTTTTGATTAGTGAAGATGGAGACACAAATAAGTTACTCATTTTTAGTACCGAACTTTCTTTGAAGACTATGAAAAATGCCCTCGTTTCAAGCAAAACAACCTTCTTTGGTGATGGTACTTTTGACGTTGTGCCTTCTCCCTTCTATCAACTGTACAGTATTCACATGGATATAGAGAGCACCAATGAACATACTTGCGTAGTACCAGTGGTATACGCTCTTCTCCCGGACAAAAGCACTGAAACATATTTACGTGTCTTCTCTACACTAAGAGATAAATTTAACATAGTAATTAATAAATTCAAGTGCGATTACGAGAAGGCACAGATTAACGCTATGAGAATGGTCTTCCCAGAAGGTGAAATAACAGGTTGTTTTTTTCATTTCCAAAGAGCTATATGGAGAAAAGCAAAGCAGCTCAATCTTTGTGATAGGAGGGAGGGAAGGAAATTAGCTCGCTTAACTTCCAATTTGCCACTTTTGCCAAAAGATTTGATTTCTGCTGGTTGGAATGATATCGTGAATTCCAATTCTGAAAAAAGTTCAGAAATCGAAAATTTTGAACATTATTTTGTCAAAGAATGGCTGTCAAAATCATTACAGGCTGATATAAGTTGTTCTAGTGATAGACACAGAACGAACAACTCTGTCGAGGCTTGGCACAGTCGTATCAAGAAGAGGATGCACGGCACGAAGCAAAATTTATTCAAATTTATAGATTTATTACGCAAAGAGGCAAAACACAAAGATTACGTAATAAAGAGAAGTTTATTTGACCGTAATAAGGAGTGTGATTTTATTCAATAAAAAGTATACTGAAAAATTACACGACGTAATTGAGAAAAATATTACGCCACTGCAGTTTCTTCAAGGCTGCATAAAATTACAGAAACAGTGTAAATAGTAAGTATGTGCCAGCAATTGTAAGTTTAAGTAGATAACATCCTGTTCCTATCGATGATTTAAAATTAGGGAATATGTGAAAGCGACAATTGTTTAAGTTATATTTTCTGTTGATTTTTGTTGGAAAGAAATAAATTTTAAGCTTTAATTGATGTCTTATTTGTTACGACGACGATTCGCAAAGATATTTATATTCGCACGCACGCACGCACGCACACGCAAACGCACACAAATACTCTCTATGGCCTAGTGGTTCTATCTACTTGGCCAAACGGTTGACTGACAGAGAATGCCTACGGTATTAAGTCCGCCATTTGTACTTTGTGTTATATAATGTGTAACTGAAGGTTAAATAAATATTATAAATTATAAAACCATGATGACGCGTCGAATTAAAACCTAACTTTAAAGGCTTTATCAAATTTACGATTTGAGAGCGAGTTTTTCATACATAACTCGAAACTCTTACGCGGCGAACTCGCTGCGTAGGTATTCGTCTTCATTTAAAATTCGCTAAAAAAATACACCCTCATCACACTTGCGATTTGTGAGCGAATTTTGTATAAAGGCGAAGACGCAGCGAGTTCGCCGCGTACGAGTTTTGTATGAGAAATTCGCTCGCACATCGCAAATGTGATAAGGCTCTAAGAAATTGCATAGATGGAGGGTAATTAACAATTGATTTGTGGTTCCAGTAACTGGACATTATAACAACTAGACGTTTCGGCTATTGGGTGTTTTGATATTCAACATTATGACAGCTGCGCATATTATCTATTGGGTGTTTTGATAACTGGACATAATGACAAATTGACATTTTAACAATTTGTTGTTTTGACACATGGATGATATGACAACTGGGCATTTTAACAATAGGATATTTTGACAAATGGACTTAATATCAGTTTGTCTTTTTAACAATTTGGTTTTAAGTCACCTGGATGTTAAGACCACTGGGCATTTTAACAAAAGGACATTATTTCCTTGGCATTTTGACACATTGGACATTATGGCCCTTGGACGTATTGAGCTATAGACTTTTTAACGTCTGGGCATTATGACCCCTTGGACATTCTGCCCTTTGGCCCAACATACCCCCTACTACGCCGGTCGAATACTGGTGGCCCGCCGACAGCAAAAATAATACTCTCGTACATTCGAAAATATTGAGTTCTATTCCAGAATAAAACCAATAACAAATGTTCGAAAAGTAATTTGAATCTCGCGCGCGCGCTCTATCAATCTTATCGGTGCGCCGTGCATGCGTCGGTAACAGCGGTCGGTAATGTTCGTGCTGATCTCGGTTAAATTCGTTTTCTTGAGGAAGCGCGCCGCGTTATACTGTTCGAGCGAGCGAGATAGCAATAGTCCCAAATTCCCGATAGCTCGCGTAGGTAGATACACGAAGCTTCCAGAGTCGGTTTCGAGATTTCTCCAGACAGTTTTCGACTATGCGCGTGGTATAAAAGCCACGCTAACCGCAGCGACTGACAGTTCGGTTTTAATTTGAGTGTCGTTAGTTCTAGTGTAGATTTTAACTCGACTAGCCGGTGTCATAATTATAATATATTTTGATCCACATTCAACGTAGATTTCCCGTCAAGTGCCATGTATAATTGTGTTGTGAAATCGTAAGTAAAACTGTTATTAATTTTATCTACATATTTTATCAATTATTTTTTTGGTAATTAATTAGGAACTGTAATTGGTTTTAGGTGCTGTGGTAATCCTAGTCAGGATTAAAACGCAACATGGACATGCCAGGAACTAGTAAAAAACGTAAGGTTAAAGATGAAAATCGGCAGTTTCAAGAAATTTGGATTGAGAAATACTTTTTTGTATGGTCGCATAACAAAGTCGTTTTGTTTAATTTGCAAGAATTCTGTTGCGATTGCAAAGGAATATAATGTAAAAAGGCACTATGAAACGCAGCATCCTACTTTTACGAAGTTTACAGGCGAATTAAGAAAGCAAAAAGTTTTGTCTTTAAAACGGGAGCTTATTGGTCAACGTCAACAAGCTATGTTTACAAAACCCATTCAAGATACAGAAACAGCTACAGAAGTTATATATATATTGATTTTCGTATTTTCGCCAAGATTCACGTGTTATTATTTCACCATTTCTGTTAATCGTATCAAACGTTCCTGGGGTGGTATATCTCTTTGAGGAGTTTTTTCGAAGGAAGTTATGTAGTAGTACACAGGTCATTGGTATTTCTGATACAGTAATGGGGTCTAAATCCATTACACGACGGTAAATACGAAACACTGAAGTTAAAACTCCAAATGTGTTTTCGACTACTACCCGAGCTCTAGATAAACATTGATTGAATATTCTTTTTGGTGAACCGATGTTATGCTGTCCTGGATAGGGTTTCATTACATGCGTTGTAACACGTTTTTTTTTTTAACTTCCCACTTGGCTGTATGGCATACAGGTGAGTGCCTACGCGCCGGGAAGAAGTTATGTCCGTTTGACATTTCGTGACGAGGGCAATTTAAAGTCCCGTCGCGATTATTTTTTAAAGTGGTGTATAAGCCACATATATAATGATGACAGGATGGTGAGGTCTTCTGGTGAGTGTTTTGATGGTTATTATCGTGGAACGTTGGCAATTATGAGCTACAATGTTCATGACAATGACCTAACCTCACTTTCTTTCTTTCAGTATAGAACCAATGGTTTAGTCCATCGACTAGGGGGAATGCTGTTATAATATCGTCCCACGTGATGTGGTGAGTGTTTTACCTATAATTCCGCGTCGTAACGGGGTTGACAGAGCTGTAACATGTCATTTTGTTGCAGGGGTCAAAGTCCAACGTCAAAGTTCAACTAGAATGATCAACTGTAAAGTCTAACTTCAAAGATAAACTTCAAGGTCTACCTTCAGGGCCTGGTTCCCCAGCCATGACTACCATTGGTGTTCATGATCTGCTTTTGCCGTCAGGGACAGTTCCTGCTGCGGTCATCAATGTAATTCCAGTTTGGTGTTAGAATCTCTGTATACAATCTGGATATCCCTTTTTCATGGATAATTTAACTTATTATGGATAGTGTGATTTTCTCAAGTTGTTATTCTACTAATACATAGAGTATTTATACTCAATAAATACTCCATGCCTTTTGCCCAGGACCTGCCGTCCTGACACTTTACCTATCCCAATGAGGATAAAACCTAGTTGTTTAGAAATAATACTAAGTTAAGATAACATGTTATAGTAAAAGACTCGTTTCTTAATTTACATTAGTATGTATAGCAACCGACTGACTTCTTATTGTTTCTATTGTTAAATTGTTAAACCAATTATGCCATTGTTAAAAGTGAAATCTTTATTATTTCCAACACCTTGGCTTTGTTTGCAATAGGAGGGGATCTTCTACACGGCGCCCAACATTATTAATCATATTCTCTCTCTATTCTCTGAGTTCGGTACCTAATTCCCCGCCCTGGGAAACTAATATCTTATTACAATATAACATTAATTGGTGGCGCCATCTATTGATTTAAGTAAATAAATTAGTATTGTCTCACGATTCCCGCTACCCCTTCCCTGTGCACGTCACAACAAGTGTGCTGATTGGCCATTGCGTGTCATCAGCCCCGCTCCGCGACGCGAAGAACAACCGCCAACCGCACCAGTATGAAAATTTACTCCAACGCGCGCCTGTGTGTTACTGCAATACCTCGCGTCTAAGTCGCATATCGCTAATTCGCTCCAGATGTAAACAGTTTTGTTAGATCTTCGCACCCCCATCGCTTCAAAGGGTTGCGTAGGCGACTGAGCCACCGTTGTGAACTGGACTGTGCTGTGAAGTGCTGTGTGCTCTGAATCCCCGGGGATATCGTCGTTCGCTGGCGGTTTCATCTTAAGGTAAGGCGTGCACATCCTTTATTTCCTGTCCATTTTACAGCGTGAGACACTTATTTACAATAGAATCTTACAAATTCTTAACTATCGAAGGCAAACATAAAGTTCAGCCGCTGGCGCGACCATTAATAGTAACAATTCAATGACAGAATTATACCCCTGAGGGAAACTCTCTTACACTGTTACAGCGTGCTCAATGCAAAAGCACCATCTTCTATGAAAACGTATGGAACGTTAACGTCCGATTCAGGAAGTGGGCATGGTATAGGAAAATCAATTTCAATAATGAATGATTAAAAACGCCACCATCGCTAATTCTCCCTTGGCATCCTATATCAACAAATATAAATTTGTAGTGAGCATCAACTAATGCCAATAGAACGATGTTAAACGTTTTATTATAATTGAAATATTCGGTTCCGCTATGCGGTGAACTTTTTATATCAATATGTTTGGTGTCAGCCGTGGATGGCATCTGAAAACAATCAAAATTATGTTCATAAAATTAATGTATTTATTTTAGAGAGCGTTGTCAGAAGAAAATGAAACTGCAGCTATAGAGGACGAAGAAGTTGTTGAAAATAATGATTTTCAGCAGCGTGTCCCTTCACCAAAACCAGTGTGCCGTCGTCCAGCTAACCCTTTCGGTCCATCTAGTCCACTCTATCAAAATGTCCACCGTATCAAAATGTCCATTGTATCATAAAGTCCACAGTGTCAAAATGCCCAGTCTTACAACATGTCCACAGTGTCAAAATGCCCAGTCTTACAACATGTCCACAGTGTCAAAATGCCCAGTTTTACAAAATGTCAACAGTGTTATGTCTACGAGTTCGAGATTTTTAAATTCAAACAAATGAACGCTGACAAAACAAATGAAAGACGGCAAAACAAAAGACTATCAGAAAGTGATCGATCATCCAAAGTGCTTGAAAAAAATGGTGCAAGGGATTTTCAGGACGACTTTGTTATTTTTTCAAACTTGTGACTTTTCTAACTCGTCTCTTTCTTAAATCGTCATTTACTAACCCGGCCATTTCCCAAAGCGACCACTTTTCTGATACCAGTGAAAATTGTTGAAAACAAATGAATATCGTTAAAAACAAATGAATATCGTTAAAAACAAACGAAAATATTTTCAATATTTAAAATAAACAAACTCATCTTTATGTCTAAAATACCGATTTACGGATAATCTTTTTCTTTCTTCGTCTTTCGGTTACAAAGTTCTTAGAAACCCCCGGAAAGCGTATTTTTAAGCTATGTTTTTTATTCTGAGACAAAAAGGTTTTTACTGGACAATCCAAACTCCTTAAGTCACGTACAAAGAGGATAAATTATTATTTTATCGTAATGACGCATGTCATTGGTATTTCATTGACATTAACTAGATTTCCATATTAAGTAATTAGGTACAATAGAATTGCAATAATATTTATTACCTACTTTGGCATGGCGTGTTTTAAAATTATTGAAAACCAAAAAGGGGGCGAAACGCTGCTTCGTTGCGGCTTTAAGTACAACTTACACCGAAAAAATCGCGACGATTCCACATTATGGAGATGTGTGAATAGAGATTCATGTTTGGCTACTATAACAGTAGATGCAAGAAAAGTGAAGGTGCTACGTGAAAAAAGTCACGGATGTAGTGCAAATACCTATAATTAAATGTGAAGTGGCCGAGGTTCTCGCATTGTGTAAAAAAATGGTCTGTCAAAACTTAGCACCGATTCAAAAAATATTCGAGGATATGTTTGAACCGCTGAGAAAGAACGGGCGCAATTACGTATATACGAGAAATACCGCCATTCGAGTCAGTAAAGAATACTCTGTATAGAATACGCAAACGTTTTTGTCAATCAGATAAGCTACGATTCGAAAATTTAGAAGACGTACAAATATCAAAAACATTTGCTAATGATTTTTTTGTGCTCGAAGATGGTACAACTAACAAAATTTTGATATTTTCTTCTCTTCTTTGCCGTAAAATTATTAAAAATGCCAATAACAAATCTTTCTATGGAGATGGCACATTCAAAGCGTGCCCGAAGCCATTTTTTCAGTTATTTTCAGTTCACTTAGATATAAAATCTTCAGAAAAGTCCATAAATGTCTTCCCTGTAATTTACGGTTTACTACCATCGAAGACTGAAGAAACATACACTCGATTTTTTATTTTGCTAAAAGAAAAATTACATTTAAACATAAATACTTATAAATGTGACTATGAAAGGGCGCAAATAAATGCTGTTCGAAATGTGTTTCCGAATGCAAACATTTCAGGCTGTTTTCATCACTACAATGAGGCGATAATTAAAAAAAGCAGAGAATTGGGTTTAGATGATACCAGAGAAGGAAGAAATATTACAAATTTGTGTTCCCTATTGCCGCTTCTCCCAACAAATTACATACAAGAAGGTTGGTCATCAATAGTACAAATTGCACCGGAGATATCGGAAATGAACAATTTCAAAGCATATTTTAATAGGCAGTGGTATCGCTTTATTAACTGACATAGTATCTTCTGCATATGATGACCACCGTACAACTAACTCGCTTGAGGGTTGGCACAGAAGGCTAAACTCGAGAATATCAAAATCTCCCAATTTATTTTACTTTATTAAATGTTTGTTACACGAATCTGTACACTTCGATTATAAAATTAAATACATTTTGTTTAATCCGCCGAAAAAGAATAGGCGAATCAGAGATATATATTTCGACAAAAAATATAAGAGATATTTAACCTACAGTCAGAAGTGTTGTTACCCTTACAGTTCTTAAGTAAAATTATCTATTTAAGACTGAAATGTTAAGTTTATGTCATCTTGCGTTAATCAGGGTCGCATCCCAGAATCAAACAGGGTATCGCTATCTCTTGTACTATACCTACTTGTTTTTTGTAAAATCAATCTCCGATAGTCTTTTATTTGTTAAAAAGTTAAGTGTAAAATGAGTAAGGTTCTTGTGTTAATTTTGAAACCTTAAGGTTAAGTGTAAAATGAGTAAGGTTCTTGTGTTAATTTTGAATCCTTAAGGTTAAGTGTAAAATGAGTAATGTTCTTGTGTTAATTTTGAGTCGTTTAAGTTAATGTTTCTTAAATGTTGCATGTTTAATGTTTTTTTTTATAGAGTAAACGTTCCCTTCGAATACAGTGGACAATTTGATGCAGTGGGCAAATTGATACAGTGAACATTTTGATACAGTGGTCTTTTTGATACAGTGGTCTTTTTGGTTTAGGATCTTTAAGACCACATCTCAATATGACTAGGTAGTGTTTATGACTAAATCGCCATTAGACTAGGTCTCAGTTGGACTAGATCGTGATGGGACAATATAGCGAATAGACCAGATCTCTATTGAACTATTAGTCAGTATGACCACATATCGATAAGACATACAGTTGGGTGGAATCATAGTAATGAGTAGTATGCACAACTACGCACAACCTCATTTTTACCTCATACTTCATAGATAGTACTGGCCACTCGCTTTGGACATTTATAAAAACATAACATTGTCAATATTTTGCATGTGTCACAATTGATTGTGATTTATTGTCAATAAATATATTCATATTATTTGTTCTTAGTGCGATTTTATACATAATTAAAAAATGCAAAATTTCGAACAATTACATTTCATAAAAAATAAAAAGGCTCTCCTTTATGATGGATATAGATACAATTTTGTCGAGAACAATGCAAGCGGAACGTCTTTCTGGCGGTGCTGTAAAAGACAGGAATGTAGTGCTTCTTTAACATTGAACAAGGAAGAAACAAATGTAATAAGACAGAGTTTGCACAAATGTGAGCAAGACTACGATAAGATTAAAGAAGATCTTTTATTGGATACAGCAAAGCAGAATGTGTGCAAAGATATGTCATCTGTAAAGAAAATTTATGAACAAACACTGCAGACACTGCCATCTAGTTCCACTTCAAGTAATATCGGGAGACCCTATAATTCAGTTAAAGATGTCCTCTATAGACAACGTAAAAGATTTCTGCAAGTAGAAAAAACAGAATTCCATAAATGTTCCGAAGTAATGGTACCAGATTTTATAAAAAAAGACTTCTTAGTAGCCGAGTTCGAATTATCCGAAAGTGATAAAATACTTATATTCTCATCTTCTTTTGCTAAAAGAAACTTAAAAAATTATGCAGATCGAAACAAGGTTTTCTTCGGCGATGGGACCTTCAAACGTGTTCCTAAGCCATTTTATCAATTATTCTCCGTGCACGTTGACGTAGATAGTACCGATGACTCTACCAATGTGTTTCCAGTATTATACTCTCTGTTACCAAATAAACAAGAAACCTTTTATGTGGCACTGTTTACCATAATACGTGACGTGCTTGGAGTACAAATTAAATCATTTAAGTGCGATTACGAATTGGCACTTATCAATGCATTTCGGTCTGTATATAAAAAGGCCAAAATAACAGGATGCTATTACCACTATAATAGAGCAGTGTGGAAAAAGGCTTCTGATATTGGTTTGACGAAAACTGAAGGCGGGCGTGACATTACCAGAATGACTGCAAATTTGCCTCTTCTGGGTCCTTCTTTTATACACGACGCTTGGTTGGCTATTATTGAGGTTTCTCAGAAATCGCCTGAAATTGATACTTTTATTAAGTATTTTTCTAGACAATGGATACAGAACACAACTTTGATTTCATGCGCGAACGAAAAGCACAGAACCAATAATAAATTAGAGGCATGGCATCGTCGCCTAAACGTACGCATGCAACATAAATCGTCATTGTTATTATTTTTATTTAGTTTAAAGCAAGAAGCTGCGATACAAGACAGGAAAATTCAAAACGTGTTGTTTGAGGTACAACGCAAAAAAAGAAATGACATAATATTCGATCGCAAATATAAAAAAGAGTTAAAAAAAGTTGAGAGGCATGAAATAACGTCCATAGAGTTTCTAAGAAATATCTGTAACTTGAAACGTAGATATAAGTAATTTCGAAGTAATAAAATTTGAATTGTTCTTCTTTTTATTTTTATTTTATCAATATTCTATTGTACTCGTATTATCCAGATCGGGTTGATGTAGTGTACATAACTGTACTTTACAGAACAAATGAATACATGGTCCTAAAGCTCTCTGGTCATTTCACGACATAGTCAAATAGAGATATTGTCCCATCACGATCTAGTCCAACTGAGACCTAGTCTAATGGCGATTTAGTCATAAACACTACCTAGTCATATTGAGATGTGGTCTTAAAGATCCTAACCCGTCTTTTTGACTAACAGGACATCTTGAAGTGGTCATTATGATACAATGGACATTTTGATACGGTGGACATTTTGATAGAGTGTACTAGATGGACCGAAAGGCAGCTAACGCTAACGACAGGAGGAAACAATGGAGAATACCCAAGCGATATTGGAGGTGCCGAAGAAGAAAAAGCAGGCGAAAGTAAGCGCCCTAAAATTGAAGAACACTCGCCTGCGTCAACAAAAAATTGTCAAGGAAAGTCAGCTATTTCAATGGTTAAAAAATTACTGGCAAACAGGCTTGACTTTGGCGGTGATGAGCGAATTTATCCAAGATCTGAAATCTCTGGCAATGAACACGAGCAACAACAAATTGTTCAAGACGACAATGGCCCTGTCCAAGATAATGAAGGAGTACATAATGAAACACAGTTCAGGCGTGGATTTAGCGATGGTTTCTTACGATCGATTCGAAGAGTGGGCCTTAAGCGACGGATTGTCCACGACGTTTTCGAATGTCCAGGAGATGGATGTGGTCCCAGATTTAGAAGAGATCTACTTCTCCAGCTTCAGTCGGACTGTGAAGAAATCCGCAGAAAAGGACAGGGACCAGCCCGGGCCTTCTTCATCATCGCGGAGCATAACTCACACCTCCACGTCGTTCATGACTGTGCCTACGGATCCTCCACATGCCGATGCCGACCAATTGAACGAATTAAGGAATACCGTAGAGATGCTGGAGGAACAACTTACAAAGAAAACAAAGACACCCAAGAAATCATTAGCCAAGAAACGCTATATAGAGCCAGTTGTAGCGAGTACGAGCGCGAAAGTTGCGGCATCGGAGGAGTCGAACGACACGGAGGAGGAGGAGGAAGAAGAGGCACCAAAGCGCAAGAAGAAAGTGTCATTCAGGAGGAAGAGCACAAGCGACACAGAGAACGAGAGCGACCAAGAACAAGGAGCGGGCTTCAACTCCTTGCTAGACGACATTGTGCGAGCGCATTCATCGACGAAGGGTACATCGAGAATCTCACAATCTATCTGTGTTCAGGATTCAGACGAATGCATTACTTTGAAGTCACCGGGAGTCTATGGAAAGTATGTGATGAAGTTCGATATCTACCCTTACAAGAGTTGTGCTCGAAACTCGAAGCAGGATTGGTGGCGATACGCGGAGATGAGATCTGTCATGGTGATCTCTAGAAAGGACTCACCTGTGGCAGTTCTAATGAACAAAATGAAGAAAGCAGTGATAGAACAAATATCACAATGCAAAGATCTCGAAACAGAGAGAAAATCAGTCGGCTCGAAAGGTGGTTGGAAACGTTCATTTGCAGAAACATAGATTCAAGAAAGTACAGAAAATAAAAAAGAAGAATCTAATCAAAGTGAAGATTATGAAGACGATATTCAATTCTATACAAAATTAGGACACATGATGTATTGTTGTAACATTGATTTAAGTTAATATAAAATGCGAATAATTCCAGGTGAGGTTTTCTCTTTTATCCTTAATATCCTTATGAGTATTACGACACCAAAACAAAAATGCGACCGTTTATAATATTATGATTGCATGTCACTTGTTATTTTTGTTTTGATAGAGTAGGTATGTATTGAGTTGTTGAGTTGAGGTTAGGATTCCTTTGTTTGCAGAGTGCTGGTTGACTTTAATAAACCAACCCTATATTTTTTTTCTTATTACAGAAGCGTGGCAATTCATTTTGGAGACGGCTCCTGATACGCTGGAAATGCGTAAATTTAGAACGTACTATGAAAATGAGTGGTATCCACAACAATCACATGTCTTAAGCTGCGCTGGACAGCGTCATCGAACCACTAACGCGGTCGAAGGATGGCACAATCGATTGAATCGACGTACTGGTTTCAAGCACCCTAATCTTAATGACTTCATTTTCAAACTGAAAGGAGATTAAAATTGTGAGCCAAAATGTAATAAGTTGGAATATGAACTAAAAAAATTGTCATATTTTTATGTCTAAAAATATAAATTATCAACATATTTCTCAATCTACAAGAGGAGAAATATGAAAAAATACTTTCCGTGATGTTATCGAATAACAAAATATTATAATCGATTAAAGTATATTTACGAAAAAATCCACAATAGGTAGGTAACAATACACACCTTTAGACTATTTTAATAGTACTTAATAGTGTCGCATTATGTATACATAATAACAAACAATTACCTACTGAAAAACAAAATATTGTACGTAATAATGATTATCAAAAAGGAATTGCATATATGAAAGAGGACCCCATACTCCCTACATAGGATCACAAACAAATCAGAGCAGAAATAACAGTGTATTTTCAGATAGAACAATCAACAACAGTTTTATTAGATTTCCTGTCGATGCGCAGGAAGAATATTCAGTTAAGTCTTATCATCATCATCAGCCGTACGACGCCCAACTGCTGGGTATAAGCCTCCCCCAAGTTAAGTCTAATAATACTTATATATTTTCCTAATTACGTAGATATCAGTTATGCTATAGGTATTTGTATTATTTGGTATAAATCGACAAAGGGAACAAATGAAATTGCAATTGAGGTCTCCCCCCATTCATTGGGCTTCGAGACTGTCGGCAAAGCATTCGGCTTTTTCGTCATCGTCGAAAGCGGGGGGTTGATTAGGCCTATTGAGAGGGGGAGTAGGAACAACCGTATCCTTTTGAAGAGACCCACAAGAGATGGCCTCACTTGGAAGTGGGTCCTGGGTTAAATCCCCAGATCCTGACTTGCATACAATCAAATGAATGGGGGGAGACCTCTACCTATAAATGGGACCCAGATGACTTTAAACATATTAGATTCTTGAAGAACTTTGAGTTCAATTACCATGTCGACACTATAGATATCATCTCTGACAAAGCGATTATTCCTAGAGCCACTGAATGGATTCATGAATATGACCACAAAGCTTTCCGAACTATACATGGGCACAAGCCCAGAGGACCGCCACCGACTACTAAGAGTGTAGTAATGCATTTCCTAACCTCAGAGACATTTGACTGCAAAGAGATTCTAAACTTATTGGACCAAGGGATAGTACCATCTGATTGGAGAGTGATGGTAGCTGTGCCCAAAGAACGTGAGTTCAAGGAAGATGATGCCCGCTGCTTCGGGAAAATGACCCCTGAAATGAGAGCCTATCAAGTTGTAACTGAAAAGAACATAGCAGATACCATTTTCAAATATATAAAACATCAGTCAATGACATTATCAGAGGAACAACTGACCAAGACTTTAATCAGAATGAGCCACCCAGGAGAAGGCCATGATTATATAAATATAATTATAGACTTTTCCTCATGGTGCACCCACTTTCGAGCAGAGCTTTTAGCGCCTCTCTTTCAGAGTCTAGATGATCTTTTTGGATTGAACCTTATATACGGATTTACACACATTTTCCCCTTAATATCCGTATTGTTATTTCAAGATCGATACAATCCTCCTAGTCAGGACAGTAGAGGGAGGCCGGAAGAAGGACCACGGTGTGTAATAGGGCCTGAGGCATGGTTAGAAGGTCTTCGTCAAAAAGGTTGGACTTTGGCCACTATCCTTATAATTTTACGGGCTGCCCACCTCTGCGGTACTACAGCATCACTGCTCGGGCAAGGGGATAACCAAGTAATTCTCTAACTCTAGATCTCGAAGGATGGAACCAATGACCAGTGAGGGCCACATCTTCATTAAAGTGTAAGATTTCTGTCTGTGTCCTTAAGCCATTTGGGGAGAACCATCAAAGAAAGAACCATGGAGAGAGTTAACAAAATGAGAAATATGTCTGTGGAGGGGCGCTTGTCTGTTGGGGCCGCAGAAGATGATGCCATCAAGGGACAGCGAAGCCAGGAGGTGCTCTTGGGGTCCCAGATATATATGATGTACATATTGTTACAGGTTGTCATATTGTCAGACCTCCATGTCACTCGTGTTCTGTCCATTAGAAACATACATTGTCATAAAAATCCTCACAGCTTTAAGCTGTGTTATCACCCTCTCTGTTCGAGAAATCAGGATGCTACGTTGATATTAGGAAAAGATAAAGCTTTGGAATGGGCCAATACGAATCTTTCTGTAATGACTGTATACTCCACAATCATTGACAGGGTGGGGGATGTTGTCAGATATAGAGGACCCTCTGTTAGGCTTAGACAAAAGTTAGAGCAAGACGTTCTGCCTTACAAGTTTTGGAAGTGGGTAGCATGGTGGAAAACATTAAGACCCTACTGGAAGTTAGAAGCTGGGTGAGAGGGAGTGACGGACTTCAAGATTTACTCAAGGTACTCGTGGAGGAGAAAACTCACCTAACATTGGAGGAACTGGAGCCTTTCACCTCCCAAGTGTATTCTGGCATGTTGGCCCATCGCTTACCTTGTCCTGCCCTCAGGACCCCGGGGCCATGTGGAATGGATGCACCAACTTATTGTCATGGATGAGAGTGGTCTCCGACACAGCCACCCACTATGCAAAACAAGGCACCAACTACAACATATGCTTTCAGGAAGACTTCCTTTACTCATTGTCTGTGCTATCAGAGTGTTACAGAGAGTACGGATTTATACCAGCCACGATGTTAGCCGTACTAGCCAAGAAATGCTGTATATGGGAACTACCTCCGGAGACTTTCTCTCTGGACGCTGCAACATACTGTGGCCTACCCCTATTGAAAGTGATAGCTAGTCTAACCCAAGTGGAGGACCGACACCTAATACCCACCACGGTTACAGATAATCCTAGGGTATCCTACACAGTCCATACTGCTCACAAACTAGCTGCCTGGATACTACACATAAGATCAGAAGAGTTTGTTACATCATTAGAAAACAGAGCCATATCTGAGAGTGTGCATGCATCATTCTTAAATCTGACGGAATTTAAATCAGTCGTAGTAGATGTGCTTATACCATGCATGGTATTCTACCTGATGGTATATGACAGGACCTTCTTGAACAATAGCCTAACATACTTTGATGTGATCTTCTCATCCAAGAAGACCTCATATGATGTATTCCTGGACACCATAATGGCATGTGGTAAAGCCGGTGAATTGTATGCTTGGGCAGGGGTGACTGCTTCTGGAAAGGAATGTGACCTTAGGGCTGCTCTTTATCTGGCCCTTACCCGATGTGTAGATGAAGGCTATGTTCGATTGATAGAGAGAGGGGCTTTCTTGACACCTGACAACGCAGACTCTGTGTATCCTCGAATGGTAAAATTGGTATTAAGGCTTTTAGGAGAGCAGGCTCCCCCCCTGGAAGTTAAAACATACGTGGACTTTCAAAGGTATGTGGCACAGTTACCCTCTGCAGTGTCTAAATATCTGCCTTTAAGAGTTGTGCACACTGAAGAGGAATCAGTAAGTTATGTGCGGACGGAAGAGGCTCCCATCACCCCTGAAACCATAGGAATCACATTGATGAGAAACCCATCTGGAGGATTACAACCTACTCCAGGGTTATCCTCTTCTCAGAGAACAATAGACCTGGCACTTCCTTATAACATGACAGTATGGGGCTGTTCCCTTATGTGCGCATTACAAGGGTGGGCGGGTTGCATGAGCCTAAGGAAGCTTAGGTTAATCACTTTAGATGACCCAGAAGGTGAGACTTTTAATATTTTAAGTCATATCCTGAAAATGAGTGGATTTCCTCATTGGGAGGCAAACATGGTGAGTTCAAACTTATGGGAGAGAGGCCCTCTGGCGTGCGCCACAGACCCTTGTAAGAATTATGTGATTATGAATGGATTTTTTGCCAACATAACCCACACTAAAGAAGATTTGTTAAAGAAATTAAGAGAAAATAAAACTCTGGCATCTCCTCAGCACCTGATTGTATATACACAGAAAGTGGCACTCGAGGAGGTGGTAAATCAGCATTATGAAAGAGAGACAGGTCACAGGGATTACATTTTGTTTCCTATAGACGGACATCTAGGTCTTGACTTGGAGGACCCTGATTGGATCTCCCTCCCCGGAGTTATACCACCATTCCCATTAGATAGTAGCCCTCATGGGTCTCAATGGATATTGATAGGAGAGAACATTGAAGACCTGGTATTACAGGAGGAAGAAATGATGGCTGCTTATAAAAGTAACACTCTAGGAATATCTCCTCACCTTGTAAGTGTGCCTTCTGCGATTGCTTGGAACGCTGAGCAAGCTAGGTTGTCACTATTGACTGTTACCTCCTGTTTTAATATGTTCGGACCAGCAAGATGGAGATTCCTGAAGAACTACCAGGCATTGAAAGAACACTTCCAAGAAAAACACCCATATACAGAAGAGAACGCCACCTAGCATCAGCTATAACTCTTACAGAAATAGATTACATTTTTGCACATAAAGACAACACTGCTGCACTAAGACCCCATCATCGTAGGGTTCTAGATGAGTTGCAGGGCAAAGAGATCCTAGATGCGCGAACCTTTCTGTCATGGTGTGCAGGCAATCTTGATAGATGGGATGATGCCACGAAAGAAGAGAAAATGTTGCAGAGAAGAGCTGAGCGGGTTTCTCATTTAGTTATGAATGCATCATACACTCACTACTACAAAACACCATCTCCCAACATCACTAGCAAAAGATTCCCGCTAGACACCAGATATGCTAATTTAGCAATCACTTTGAGTAGGATAGTGTCACAAGTGGCCCAATCAGAAGAACCACGAATGACAGTTTCTTTAAAAAGTTTAGAAATCACATTTGACGCAGAGCTTTGCATCATATATGTTGATCCCTCATGTGTCTTCTTTGTCAGACCTTTAGAAATTGACAGACCTTTACCAGGCCCATCTCAGAAGAGCATAGGTTCCAATCCTCTCATCCACAATTACACCAAAACAGAGTGTGAGAGTTTTCTGACACAGGCCAGGAGCACACTCGAAGACACAGATGCTAATGAAGCTCAAGGACTTGGTCTTATTCAACTTCGTAGAGTAGTAGGGTATTTAGCACTTACACTTTTAAGATGCATTGTCAAAGATTGGGCACAGATGGCCTCCGCTTTCTCCAAAACTCAATACAGGAGAAACCTTCTCTCCCTGATCTTCGACCAGGTGAGAGAAGGCGCATACTCCCCCCCATGCAGAATGGCAATCACTAAATCTATAGATGCTATGCTAAAGAACCACAAGGGACCCAGGACCCTGTTCGCATACATTGTCTTTAAGTGGATGGAGTTCCAGAACACATCAAACTCTTGGGCTGCCTCTATCCTGGCAGCGACGTGTTTGACACACACAGCATATAACGGCCTCCAAATGTTTCACATGCTGTCGGAAATCGCTCAACATTTTTCTCTGGATTGGGTCACTATCGGAGAAAATTTGTATTTTGATTCTACAGAATCATCCTGGAGAAGAATAATAACGTTCCTAAAAACCTACCTGAGAAAGACCAAGATACAGATGGCCTATCCATGGGCTAGGATAATTGACGATTCATATCTGATGGAATATTCTGCAAGAAAGAATTTCCACTTATGTGTGATTTTAGCCGGTATAATTGAGATCTCCCAAGACAATGTCGGAGTATGGGAGGCCAACTGGGTTAAAACTCGTATGGCTGAGGTGGATGACATCAAATACATATCTCAAGCATTTTGTAATAAATTTAGCCTTAAACTGAAAGACATGAATGCCGTCGACACCTCAAGGGGAATACTAGATGAAGCCAAAAAATTGAAGATGCAGTCAGCAAAAGAACAGATTGCATCCAAATCGGCAGAAGACACATTCTCTGAAAACGAGTACTGAATTCTAGTGAGTAAAACAGTATTATTTTGTGACCTCATTTTCTTGAATTTTCTACATATTAAACGTTGTACCGGGTGAGAGCCTTCAGCGCTCCCCATTTGTCCGGCCAAGTAGTTAATGCCATCTGCGGCAAATCTACAATAAGTCACGTCAAAAAAAAAAAAAAAAAGATTCTATCTCAAATGTGATTGGTATTCTTTCGAACCTAGAAGATTCTCAAAATGTATGATCAATTAGCTTAAGATCACGTTTCGTAATTTTGAAATTATATTAATTGTAAAAAAAAATGTTGTTTTACTTACATTAACAAAACTAATTACTACATAAACCACTTACCTCGATAAATGACTTTAACGTCTCAGAAATGGCATCGCATACTTCTGGAATAAATAAACTTATAGCGCTGTCAGAAACTCTAAAAAAGAACTCAAGACTTTTGTAAGAATCGCCTGTTGCTAAAAACCGTAAAGTTATTTGTAGTTTTATTCTAGGGTTTAAACACATTCTAAATGCACTGTCTTGTTTTTCTATAATCGGAGATATTTCATTCAGTAACCATTCGAATTGGTTTCTATCTATTCTAAAAAATAATAAAAAAATCATCGTCAGTTTTGAATTCATTACACAACAACACTGAAGCTCCTAACAAAGACCGTTGCCTTAATAGGGGTGTTATCCACACTCTCCTTTTCTTTGTACTCCTATTTTTCAATTTTTTCATCAAATCTTCTTGTATTACATCGCACACAGTTAAAAATCCTTCTAACACAAGACTGTTCATGACGATGCTTGCAACCTGACTGTTCAATATACAATAGCTGCATCAATCAAGTCGCCGAATTCGGTTAACCGACCAATGTAAACAATTCAATGTAGGTAAGCGTTTCAGTTAAACCGAAGGTGCCGCCGCCTTCGGTGACCGACCTCAAACCGACCTAATGTAAATGAGCCATTACATCCCTGAAAACAACCGTCTTTGTGATCAACATCTGGTTATTCAATCATGGGATTTTCTAGATAGCTTGAGATCCAATTATGTTCAGTCCTTTACTGAAAGACATATTTATGATATGATGTCCCTAAAAGAAGTTGTGGATAGATCATTGCTTCATTTCGAAGATATAGATGACATGGAAGACCATGTAGTCCACACATGGACTGGACTAAATAAAGCACAATTTAATCAGATGTTCACTGAAGTTCCACAACTGCTAGAAATGCCAAAAGCATCTCTAGCTCTGGCTGCTTTTCTCATGAAACTTAGAACTGGGGACTCAAATGAAAGATTGGCAACTTTGTTAAAGGTATCTAGGCCAACGCTAGAAAAATGGATACACAAAGTGAGGGAATTACTTTCTGAATATTTCGTACCAATGAATCTAGGTTTGAACCATATAAACAAGCAAGAATTGGTCTCACGAAATCTAGCAATACCAAAAGCATTGTTTGGGAGCTTTGAGGGAGTTGACCGACGAATAGTCATTTTTGATGGAACGTATTGTTATGTAGAAAAGAGTTCCAATTACTTATACCAAAAAAGAACATATAGCCTGCATAAGTATAGAAATCTTGTAAAACCATTGTTAATAGTATGCACTGATGGTTACATTATTGACGTTTTGGGTCCTTTCCCAGCCACGACTTCCGATGCCGACATTATGAAAAATGAATTTGAAGACGGAAGGCCTTACCTACGCGAATATTTCAGAGAGGGTGATGCGTTTATTTTAGATGGAGGCTTCCGTGATTCGCTTCCTTTGTTGCACCGATGTGGTTATAGGACATACGTGCCTGCTTCATTAGAGGAGGGTGAAACACAGTTATCAACTAATGAGGCCAATAAATCGAGAGCAGTCACCATATGCCGTTGGGTGGTTGAAGTTGTAAATGGGAGATTTAAGCGAGATTTTAAATTATTACGGCAAAATTATTTTAATGTAGCCAGCAAACATTTTATGAAAGATTTTAAGGTGGCTGCTGCTCTTTTAAATAAGTTTCATCCTCCCATAGTTGATCGTGTAGATGCTGGGGAAATTATACAAGAAATAAACAGATATATGAATACAGAAAACGAATTAGCTGATTTTATTATAAGAAATAATTATAATAGGCGTCGAGCTAATTTCGAAACTATTTCAATTCAAAATGATAATTTAAACGATTTTCCCCAGCTCACTGAAAGTGAATTAATATTAATTTCATTAGGGACATATCAAATTAAGCAGGCACGGTCCTATTATGGAGAACATGTGAGAGGTAGTGATGGTTTTGTAATAGAAGTGTGCAGGGAGGTCAGCAGAAGCCTACTTCGAGAGCTGTCGGCCTCCAATACTTCGTGGTTACATAGGGGTCGCATACAATCCCGACACATAAGTCGCAAAACTTATTTTATTGATATTTTAGTCGACAGCTCTCGTAGAGGAAGGGAATCTATACTTATGCATTATTGCAATTGCATTGTAGGGAGACGTACTGTAGGTTGCTGCGCTCACGTCATGTGCATTATATGGTACCTTAGCTGGGTCAGATACCAAAATATTGTTCCTCCTGCACAATTTCTCGACGACATTTTGATTATAATAGAAGACGAATAAAATATTAATAAAATATGTTCTTCTTTTATTCTTACACATTTCATCTCCATATTCCATTCCTCAAATCCATACCTGTCGCTTACCATGACCCAAAGTGAACTGTACTGTATGGTAACGGATACTATACTAATATTATAAATGTGAAAGTGTGTTTGTTTGTTCTTTCTTCTTTCACGTTGATAAGTAAGTAATGATTGGATTGACATTTTTTTTTTGGAGAGAGTTTAAGGTCTGGAGAGTAACATAATTATACAATTTTTTTCCCCGGATAAAGAGATTCCTATTGGAAAAACGTCTAAGACCGTAAAAAACATCTTTTGCACTGTGGTAATTGGTAGTAATCAATCTGATTGCAACATAACCTCACTTTGACTAAATCATCACGATCTCAGCTCTCCGATTGTCAGATCCTACATAATTCACAGTGAAGGATTGTTATGTTTAAACCTAACAATTCTCACCATTTTCATCTTATTACATCCTGGCCCAGGATTGTACGTAATCTTTTCAGTCTCCTTTGTAGTGAGCATCAACCAATGCGAATAGAACGATGCTAAACGTTTTATTATAATTGAAATATTCGGGTCCGCTGTGGACTTTCTATATTAATATGTTAGGTGTCTATAGAACCGAGACAGTGTAAATTTTCTTCTATACTTTTTTTTGTATTCATCTAAGCATTAGCCGTTGATGGCATCTGAAAACAATAAAAAATTAAGTTAATAAAATTAATGTATTTATTTCAGAGAGCGTTGTCAGAAGAAAATGAAACTGCAGCTATAGAGGACGAAGAAGTTATTGAAAATAATGATTTACAGCAGCCTGTCCCTTCATCAAAACCAGTGTGCCAACGTCCAGCTACTGACACAGCAGAACGGCAAATGTCGTCTGCATTTGGACAGTTGACCAATATTTTAAACAAAAGACAGAGGGAATATCCACCACCACCACCCCAAAGACGACTGCGAACTTTATGGAAAATTACTAGCGAAAAAGCTGCGTAATCTTTCACCGGATGCGAAGAAACTATTTATGTATAATACACATTGTTTATAACTATAATTAAAGAGAGGCTCCTATAGCGACTGACCCCATCTTCATCTCCGTACCGTCATTATGGTACTTCAAAGAATTAGAGTTTCTGCAAGATCAAATGGAAGGAGAATCGGAAATCAGCACAATAACGGAACAACAGGTAAATAGTACTATTATCATAAAGTATTATTATCTTTATTCTATAGTGTTTTTTACACATAAAATTACTCTGAACATTTATTTTGCCACGGAACCACGCCCGTTGCATTAAGATATTCACAAAAATCCTCTCTTATTTGTTTTGCTAGTGTAGCACTATTTCCAGCTCGAGTACGTTCAATACCTAATAACATTGGCTCATTTCTCCAAGTACCATGAGTAACACTGCCCTGATATCAGAGAAGGCCGCTAAGTGAAAATATCGAATTTTCAGTTTTATTATCAAATTGAGCAGACCTTCAGCTTTAAAATAATAAACAATAAAGCTAAAAAAATAAACTTTTTTTAAATAAAGTTTAGAATCTCTTTGCAGTCAAATGTCTCTGAGGTTAGGAAATGCATTACTACACTCTTAGTAGTCGGTGTCGGTCCTGTGGGCTTGTGCCCATGTATAGTTCGGAAAGCTTTGTGGTCATATTCATGAATCCATTCTGTAGCTCGAGGAATAATAGCTTTGTCTGATATTATATCTATGGTGTCTACATGGTAATTGAACTCAAAGTTCTTCAAGAATCTAATATGTCTAAAGTCATCTGGGTCCCATTTATAGGTAGAGGTCTCCCCCCATTCATTTGATTGTATGCAAGTCAGGATCTGGGGATTTAACCCAGGACCCACTTCCAAGTGAGGCCATCTCTTGTGGATTTTATAATATTGTCTGCACAGCTCCTTTTTAAACATATTGTCAATCTGATTAGCTGCTTTCTCTAGACCTTTCTTAAGAACCATGCCTTTCTTATACCAGGTCTTGGTGCTGGAGTCCATGTTAATCACGGGATGTCCTAAGGTCTTCCAAAGACCTGCCAACTCTAGTTGTAACATGGCGTGAACAGGATCTGTGATAGTCATTACTGTCATCTTGAAAAACTCTGTTTCCCTAAGATCTCTAGGAAGGTCTTTTATCAGGGTAGAGAGAAAGTCATCAGAACCCTCTAGATCTCGAAGGATGGAACCAATGACCAGTGAGGGCCACATCTTCATTAAAGTGTAAGATTTCTGTCTGTGTCCTTAAGCCATTTGGGGAGAACCATCAAAGAAAGAACCATGGAGAGAGTTAACAAAATGAGAAATATGTCTGTGGAGGGGCGCTTGTCTGTTGGGGCCGCAGAAGATGATGCCATCAAGGGACAGCGAAGCCAGGAGGTGCTCTTGGGGTCCCAGATATATATGATGTACATATTGTTAAAGGTTGTCATATTGTCAGACCTCCATGTCACTCGTGTTCTGTCCATTAGAAACATACATTGTCATAAAAATCCTCACAGCTTTAAGCTGTGTTATCACCCTCTCTGTTCGAGAAATCAGGATGCTACGTTGATATTAGGAAAAGATAAAGCTTTGGAATGGGCCAATACGAATCTTTCTGTAATGACTGTATACTCCACAATCATTGACAGGGTGGGGGATGTTGTCAGATATAGAGGACCCTCTGTTAGGCTTAGACAAAAGTTAGAGCAAGACGTTCTGCCTTACAAGTTTTGGAAGTGGGTAGTATGGTGGAAAATATTAAGACCCTACTGGAACTTAGAAGCTGGGTGAGAGGGAGTGACGGACTTCAAGATTTACTCAAGGTACTCGTGGAGGAGAAAACTCACCTAACATTGGAGGAACTGGAGCCTTTCACCTCCCAAGTGTATTCTGGCATGTTGGCCCATCGCTTACCTTGTCCTGCCCTCAGGACCCCGGGGCCATGTGGAATGGATGCACCAACTTATTGTCATGGATGAGAGTGGTCTCCGACACAGCCACCCACTATGCAAAACAAGGCACCAACTACAACATATGCTTTCAGGAAGACTTCCTTTACTCATTGTCTGTGCTATCAGAGTGGTACAGAGAGTACGGATTTATACCAGCCACGATGGCAGCCGTACTAGCCAAGAAATGCTGTATATGGGAACTACCTCCGGAGACTTTCTCTCTGGACGCTGCAACATACTGTGGCCTACCCCTATTGAAAGTGATAGCTAGTCTAACCCAAGTGGAGGACCGACACCTAATACCCACCACGGTTACAGATAATCCTAGGGTATCCTACACAGTCCATACTGCTCACAAACTAGCTGCCTGGATACTACACATAAGATCAGAAGAGTTTGTTACATCATTAGAAAACAGAGCCATATCTGAGAGTGTGCATGCATCATTCTTAAATCTGACGGAATTTAAATCAGTCGTAGTAGATGTGCTTATACCATGCATGGTATTCTACCTGATGGTATATGACAGGACCTTCTTGAACAATAGCCTAACATACTTTGATGTGATCTTCTCATCCAAGAAGACCTCATATGATGTATTCCTGGACACCATAATGGCATGTGGTAAAGCCGGTGAATTGTATGCTTGGGCAGGGGTGACTGCTTCTGGAAAGGAATGTGACCTTAGGGCTGCTCTTTATCTGGCCCTTACCCGATGTGTAGATGAAGGCTATGTTCGATTGATAGAGAGAGGGGCTTTCTTGACACCTGACAACGCAGACTCTGTGTATCCTCGAATGGTAAAATTGGTATTAAGGCTTTTAGGAGAGCAGGCTCCCCCCCTGGAAGTTAAAACATACGTGGACTTTCAAAGGTATGTGGCACAGTTACCCTCTGCAGTGTCTAAATATCTGCCTTTAAGAGTTGTGCACACTGAAGAGGAATCAGTAAGTTATGTGCGGACGGAAGAGGCTCCCATCACCCCTGAAACCATAGGAATCACATTGATGAGAAACCCATCTGGAGGATTACAACCTACTCCAGGGTTATCCTCTTCTCAGAGAACAATAGACCTGGCACTTCCTTATAACATGACAGTATGGGGCTGTTCCCTTATGTGCGCATTACAAGGGTGGGCGGGTTGCATGAGCCTAAGGAAGCTTAGGTTAATCACTTTAGATGACCCAGAAGGTGAGACTTTTAATATTTTAAGTCATATCCTGAAAATGAGTGGATTTCCTCATTGGGAGGCAAACACGGTGAGTTCAAACTTATGGAGAGAGGCCCTCTGGCGTGCGCCACAGACCCTTGTAAGAATTATGTGATTATGAATGGATTTTTTGCCAACATAACCCACACTAAAGAAGATTTGTTAAAGAAATTAAGAGAAAATAAAACTCTGGCATCTCCTCAGCACCTGATTGTATATACACAGAAAGTGGCACTCGAGGAGGTGGTAAATCAGCATTATGAAAGAGAGACAGGTCACAGGGATTACATTTTGTTTCCTATAGACGGACATCTAGGTCTTGACTTGGAGGACCCTGATTGGATCTCCCTCCCCGGAGTTATACCACCATTCCCATTAGATAGTAGCCCTCATGGGTCTCAATGGATATTGATAGGAGAGAACATTGAAGACCTGGTATTACAGGAGGAAGAAATGATGGCTGCTTATAAAAGTAACACTCTAGGAATATCTCCTCACCTTGTAAGTGTGCCTTCTGCGATTGCTTGGAACGCTGAGCAAGCTAGGTTGTCACTATTGACTGTTACCTCCTGTTTTAATATGTTCGGACCAGCAAGGTGGAGATTCCTGAAGAACTACCAGGCATTGAAAGAACACTTCCAAGAAAAACACCCATATACAGAAGAGAACGCCACCTAGCATCAGCTATAACTCTTACAGAAATAGATTACATTTTTGCACATAAAGACAACACTGCTGCACTAAGACCCCATCATCGTAGGGTTCTAGATGAGTTGCAGGGCAAAGAGATCCTAGATGCGCGAACCTTTCTGTCATGGTGTGCAGGCAATCTTGATAGATGGGATGATGCCACGAAAGAAGAGAAAATGTTGCTGAGAAGAGCTGAGCGGGTTTCTCATTTAGTTATGAATGCATCATACACTCACTACTACAAAACACCATCTCCCAACATCACTAGCAAAAGATTCCCGCTAGACACCAGATATGCTAATTTAGCAATCACTTTGAGTAGGATAGTGTCACAAGTGGCCCAATCAGAAGAACCACGAATGACAGTTTCTTTAAAAAGTTTAGAAATCACATTTGACGCAGAGCTTTGCATCATATATGTTGATCCCTCATGTGTCTTCTTTGTCAGACCTTTAGAAATTGACAGCACTTACACTTTCTGACAATGCATCTTAAAAGTGTAAGTGCTAAATACCCTACTACTCTACGAAGTTGAATAAGACCAAGTCCTTGAGCTTCATTAGCATCTGTGTCTTCGAGTGTGCTCCTGGCCTGTGTCAGAAAACTCTCACACTCTGTTTTGGTGTAATTGTGGATGAGAGGATTGGAACCTATGCTCTTCTGAGATGGGCCTGGTAAAGGTCTGTCAATTTCTAAAGGTCTGACAAAGAAGACACATGAGGGATCAACATATATGATGCAAAGCTCTGCGTCAAATGTGATTTCTAAACTTTTTAAAGAAACTGTCATTCGTGGTTCTTCTGATTGGGCCACTTGTGACACTATCCTACTCAAAGTGATTGCTAAATTAGCATATCTGGTGTCTAGCGGGAATCTTTTGCTAGTGATGTTGGGAGATGGTGTTTTGTAGTAGTGAGTGTATGATGCATTCATAACTAAATGAGAAACCCGCTCAGCTCTTCTCTGCAACATTTTCTCTTCTTTCGTGGCATCATCCCATCTATCAAGATTGCCTGCACACCATGACAGAAAGGTTCGCGCATCTAGGATCTCTTTGCCCTGCAACTCATCTAGAACCCTACGATGATGGGGTCTTAGTGCAGCAGTGTTGTCTTTATGTGCAAAAATGTAATCTATTTCTGTAAGAGTTATAGCTGATGCTAGGTGGCGTTCTCTTCTGTATATGGGTGTTTTTCTTGGAAGTGTTCTTTCAATGCCTGGTAGTTCTTCAGGAATCTCCATCTTGCTGGTCCGAACATATTAAAACAGGAGGTAACAGTCAATAGTGACAACCTAGCTTGCTCAGCGTTCCAAGCAATCGCAGAAGGCACACTTACAAGGTGAGGAGATATTCCTAGAGTGTTACTTTTATAAGCAGCCATCATTTCTTCCTCCTGTAATACCAGGTCTTCAATGTTCTCTCCTATCAATATCCATTGAGACCCATGAGGGCTACTATCTAATGGGAATGGTGGTATAACTCCGGGGAGGGAGATCCAATCAGGGTCCTCCAAGTCAAGACCTAGATGTCCGTCTATAGGAAACAAAATGTAATCCCTGTGACCTGTCTCTCTTTCATAATGCTGATTTACCACCTCCTCGAGTGCCACTTTCTGTGTATATACAATCAGGTGCTGAGGAGATGCCAGAGTTTTATTTTCTCTTAATTTCTTTAACAAATCTTCTTTAGTGTGGGTTATGTTGGCAAAAAATCCATTCATAATCACATAATTCTTACAAGGGTCTGTGGCGCACGCCAGAGGGCCTCTCTCCATAAGTTTGAACTCACCGTGTTTGCCTCCCAATGAGGAAATCCACTCATTTTCAGGATATGACTTAAAATATTAAAAGTCTCACCTTCTGGGTCATCTAAAGTGATTAACCTAAGCTTCCTTAGGCTCATGCAACCCGCCCACCCTTGTAATGCGCACATAAGGGAACAGCCCCATACTGTCATGTTATAAGGAAGTGCCAGGTCTATTGTTCTCTGAGAAGAGGATAACCCTGGAGTAGGTTGTAATCCTCCAGATGGGTTTCTCATCAATGTGATTCCTATGGTTTCAGGGGTGATGGGAGCCTCTTCCGTCCGCACATAACTTACTGATTCCTCTTCAGTGTGCACAACTCTTAAAGGCAGATATTTAGACACTGCAGAGGGTAACTGTGCCACATACCTTTGAAAGTCCACGTATGTTTTAACTTCCAGGGGGGGAGCCTGCTCTCCTAAAAGCCTTAATACCAATTTTACCATTCGAGGATACACAGAGTCTGCGTTGTCAGGTGTCAAGAAAGCCCCTCTCTCTATCAATCGAACATAGCCTTCATCTACACATCGGGTAAGGGCCAGATAAAGAGCAGCCCTAAGGTCACATTCCTTTCCAGAAGCAGTCACCCCTGCCCAAGCATACAATTCACCGGCTTTACCACATGCCATTATGGTGTCCAGGAATACATCATATGAGGTCTTCTTGGATGAGAAGATCACATCAAAGTATGTTAGGCTATTGTTCAAGAAGGTCCTGTCATATACCATCAGGTAGAATACCATGCATGGTATAAGCACATCTACTACGACTGATTTAAATTCCGTCAGATTTAAGAATGATGCATGCACACTCTCAGATATGGCTCTGTTTTCTAATGATGTAACAAACTCTTCTGATCTTATGTGTAGTATCCAGGCAGCTAGTTTGTGAGCAGTATGGACTGTGTAGGATACCCTAGGATTATCTGTAACCGTGGTGGGTATTAGGTGTCGGTTCTCCACTTGGGTTAGACTAGCTATCACTTTCAATAGGGGTAGGCCACAGTATGTTGCAGCGTCCAGAGAGAAAGTCTCCGGAGGTAGTTCCCATATACAGCATTTCTTGGCTAGTACGGCTGCCATCGTGGCTGGTATAAATCCGTACTCTCTGTACCACTCTGATAGCACAGACAATGAGTAAAGGAAGTCTTCCTGAAAGCATATGTTGTAGTTGGTGCCTTGTTTTGCATAGTGGGTGGCTGTGTCGGAGACCACTCTCATCCATGACAATAAGTTGGTGCATCCATTCCACATGGCCCCGGGGTCCTGAGGGCAGGACAAGGTAAGCGATGGGCCAACATGCCAGAATACACTTGGGAGGTGAAAGGCTCCAGTTCCTCCAATGTTAGGTGAGTTTTCTCCTCCACGAGTACCTTGAGTAAATCTTGAAGTCCGTCACTCCCTCTCACCCAGCTTCTAAGTTCCAGTAGGGTCTTAATATTTTCCACCATACTACCCACTTCCAAAACTTGTAAGGCAGAACGTCTTGCTCTAACTTTTGTCTAAGCCTAACAGAGGGTCCTCTATATCTGACAACATCCCCCACCCTGTCAATGATTGTGGAGTATACAGTCATTACAGAAAGATTCGTATTGGCCCATTCCAAAGCTTTATCTTTTCCTAATATCAACGTAGCATCCTGATTTCTCGAACAGAGAGGGTGATAACACAGCTTAAAGCTGTGAGGATTTTTATGACAATGTATGTTTCTAATGGACAGAACACGAGTGACATGGAGGTCTGACAATATGACAACCTTTAACAATATGTACATCATATATATCTGGGACCCCAAGAGCACCTCCTGGCTTCGCTGTCCCTTGATGGCATCATCTTCTGCGGCCCCAACAGACAAGCGCCCCTCCACAGACATATTTCTCATTTTGTTAACTCTCTCCATGGTTCTTTCTTTGATGGTTCTCCCCAAATGGCTTAAGGACACAGACAGAAATCTTACACTTTAATGAAGATGTGGCCCTCACTGGTCATTGGTTCCATCCTTCGAGATCTAGAGGGTTCTGATGACTTTCTCTCTACCCTGATAAAAGACCTTCCTAGAGATCTTAGGGAAACAGAGTTTTTCAAGATGACAGTAATGACTATCACAGATCCTGTTCACGCCATGTTACAACTAGAGTTGGCAGGTCTTTGGAAGACCTTAGGACATCCCGTGATTAACATGGACTCCAGCACCAAGACCTGGTATAAGAAAGGCATGGTTCTTAAGAACGGTCTAGAGAAAGCAGCTAATCAGATTGACAATATGTTTAAAAAGGAGCTGTGCAGACAATATTATAAAATCCACAAGAGATGGCCTCACTTGGAAGTGGGTCCTGGGTTAAATCCCCAGATCCTGACTTGCATACAATCAAATGAATGGGGGGAGACCTCTACCTATAAATTTCATGTCCTACAAAACACCGTCACTTCCTGGGCGGATTTTAAAACGCGCCTACGTGACAATTTCGTACCTACCAAGGAATCCTATTTAGTTTACATCGAAATCTTCCAAGAGAAACAGGATCCAGGCGTCGTCAACACTGAATAATTTGTGCGTCGGAAGCGACTCTTAATCTCTGAACTCCCAGGACCATCTGTTTCGGAAGCCCAGCAGCTAGATATGATTTTTGGCTTGCTTAGGATGAACATTAGAGATAAGATCATGCGTTCTAGTGTTCGTTCTTTCGATGACCTTTTCAAAATCGTACGCACGGTCGAGTTCCTAATAAATGAAAAGGTACCCACACCCTTAAGCAACCATGGTATGAAAACCGCATTCACAAGCAACTGGAAAAAGTGCAAGTACTGTAAGAATATTGCACACCTGCAGGAAGAGAATGTTTGCCGAGAACAGAGCAGCAATTAAGGAACAACCTAACGCTATCATCCTCTGAAGATGATTCACTTCAAGGATGCCAATACACAAGCTCCGTCATCAAGAACGCTAAGCTTCAGTTGCTATGGATGTGGAATTCCTGGCTTCGTTCGCACCAATTGCCCTAATTGCCAGCAGAAACGAGGTCGACCATCATTGGAAGAACATGCTGCGCTCAATTCTGTTGATGTCACTATCGATGCCAGGAATCGGCCTGTAATCTTTGTTGAGGTAGAAGATATAACCACCACGGCCTACATCAACTGGTGCGAAAACCAGTGTTGCCTCGTATGATTTATACGGCAACCTCAAAAATAAAGGATACAGATTTGTCGAAAAAACGGTTAGCGTCACCTTGGCAGATGCAGTACGAAAGAACAGAAGAGTCTTTGTTGGAACTGTGCCTATCAAATTCCATAACCGTATCACCATGACCACCGTCCTTGTGTGGCCTGAGGCACGCGACGTTCGTACCCTTCTTGGCGTGGGGTACATCGACTCTGCTCTGCTCTGCTGGTATTTAATCTGCCTCAGCGTACTTACCACTTCGTCGATGACCCCCGCACTGAACACGAGTTCTACGCTGAAAGTTTCGTGAATTTTGAAAAGGACGTGGCGCTCTCGACTGTCAAGATGGAAGTGCACACGGAGCCCTCCGCTCCTGAAGGTAGCAAGACGGGGATCGGGTTCGAGCAACCCTATATACTGCTCCCCATCTATTTTCCATCTCCGAAGAAGCAATGCACTCGACTATTCGATGGATACTTACCTATGATGGATGCCCTGTTTAACGACGCCAAAGAAAAAGCTCAAAAACTCTAAAAGATTATGATCTAACAGAGCTCAAATCAGATCTGTTTCCTGGCATCGGGATATCATCAATCAACGTTGAAGAGCACATGACGCTAGATGCCTTGCTGGGGCGTAATAAGGTAGTTTTCGAACCCAATGGCCTGCCAGCAAAGGCAGTGGAGCATGCCATTGATACTGGCGATCACAACACAAGCCCATTTCGGTTCCACCTTACAGGCTTTCGCTTCCAAAGCGACAAATTTTAAAAGAGCAAAAGCGTTTGTCACTCCATTTGGCATGTTGTAACGAAGCATTTCGGACCAACGAACCTTGTAGCGACATCTTGTGGTTTCTGACGATATAACGTTGTTTTTATATTTTACCCGAAGGACATCACAGATGGCGCTGCAGGGTTATCGATGGGCCCGATCTCTTCGATAATTTATTTTTATTCAAATTTAAGTATTTAAAATTATCTGCAACATTTATTAAAATTATATTATATTTTGGTTTAGTTTTGGATTAAGTAAGTCGATCGTTTGTTGTCGTTGATTCGGCGTATCTATAGTTTGGTAGATTTTTATTTTGGCTGGCAACATTGTTTGTTCGTGTGTCAGACTGACAGCTGGCTGAGCTGAGACGGGTTTTGGAAAGCGGGGACTTCGCGAGAGCGCCGGAGACTCCCATTGCCGAAACCCGAATGTAGGCAAATATTAAAGCCACTGTAGGGACACACAGTGTATTATTCCTAAAATCGGAGTCAGCAATTCTGTGCGGGCGCAACGGCGCCAACCAGTTGTTTCCCATACCGCGCTCCCTCCACTCGCGTCAGTAGCCTGTTAATTATAATTATTTCAATTGTTAAAGAATCTAATAAATGTGCAGTGCGTGAACGTTAATCTGACTTCTTCTTTATCTCCTATTAGTCCAAAGTAATAGAATACATAATAAACCCTAAACTGGTGACCCCTAGAGTGAATTTGAACATTTTTAAATCTGCTGAATCAGGAAACAACTCGCCACGCGGCGCGGGCCGATTTGCCGCGTGGCTACAGGCTAGCGGGGGAGCGCACACGCGATTTTAGTCGCCTTAAAAGGTTAATTTGTGTTTTTTAAGTGATAATAGTGACAGGAAAGATGCCGGGTAATACACCACCCCCACCACCACCACCACCAGTGGAACCTTTAGCAGTAATTTCGATATCTAATCGGATCGCAAACTTTTGGACTGATCAGCCACGAGCCTGGTTTGTACATGCGGAATTAACACGTGTATTGGAGGAGTTTTGCAACAACAGCGCAACGGTCACTGGGAGCCGTTGGGTTATTATTCCAAGAAGTTAACCGACGCGCAACAGAAATATTCAACCTATGACAGAGAATTATTGGCTATTTACATGTGTATTAAACATTTTAGAAACATGATTGAAGGGCGTCAGGTTACAGTTTATTCTGATCACAAACCGTTGTCTTTCGCATTTTCGAAAATTAATCCAGAGAAAGAAACGCCAAAGCGTACTAGATATTTGACAGTAATAAGCGAATTCACTACCGACATACGTCACATAAATGGTAATGACAACATTGTTGCGGATGCCTTATCGCGCATAGAAACAGTATGTAGTCCAACTACAATAGATTATGCACAGTTAGCAGAAGCTCAGAAGAACGATGAATATTTGAAACGTAATGAGTTTGGCAGTCACGTTGTTATGAAGAAAATAGTTGTACCGCATACCGGAAAAACTATATTTTGTGATACGTCAACAGAAACGGTTAGGCCATATCTAACCAAGGAGTTTCGCAAATCTGCTTTTGACTCAGTACATAATCTTAGTCATCCTGGTGTTAGAGTAACCCGACGGATGTTGGCGAGTAGATTTTTCTAGCCAGGAATGAACAAAGATGTTGGTGATTGGGCGCGGGCATGTTTGCCGTGCCAGCGAGCGAAGGTCAACCGTCATTCTACGTCGGAGATTGGAATGTTTCAGGAATGTGATAGATTTGAACACCTTCACATTGATATAGTAGGTCCCTTACCTACTACAGAAGACGGTTATAGATACCTTTTGACTATGATTGATAGAGCAACGCGTTGGCCGGAAGCTTTTCCGATGAAGGACGGCACTGCCGAGACCGTCGCGAAGTTGGTTTATGACGGCTGGGTCTCGCGATTCGGATGTCCTATAAGGTTAACCTCAGACCAGGGTCGACAGTTCGAGAGTCAGTTATTTGGAGAACTGATGAAACTGTTAGGTGTCAACAAGCTGCGTACAACGCCCTATCATCCGCAAGCCAACGGGGCAATAGAGAGATGGCACAGAGCGTTGAAGGTGTCCTTGACGGCGAGGTTAAGCGCTAGCGAGAGTTCGTGGATTAACGAGTTATCAACCGTGTTGTTAGGCCTTAGGGCCGCAGTGCATAGTGATAACAGTGTCAGTGCCGCGGAAATGACTTACGGCAGAGTGTTACGTTTACCGTCGGACTTTTACGAACACAATGCAAGGAAAAGTGACTCTTGTGTAGACGTCAATAAGTTACGTGAGACAATACGTAACTATAAGCCTATTAATAGAGTACATAGTAATAGAAAGTCGATATTTGTACATCCAGATCTTCGTACCTCTCAGTTTGTATTTTTGAGAAATGACGCCGTACGTAAGCCATTACAGCCTACGTACGATGGGCCATATAAAGTTTTAAAACGAAATGAAAAAGTGTTTTTGATACAGTTTTACCGAACAGAAAGGTACGAGTTTCGGTAGATAGGTTAAAACCTGCGTACTATGTGGATTTGTATGATGTAGATAAGTCCGAAACAAACGAGCAGACAACGCCAGTTACGGAATCGGAAAAAAATGATGAATCCCGTTCGAAAAGAACTAGTGATAGGGTAACTAAAAGTGGCAGAGTAGTGAAGCCACCTGTTAGATTTAGAGACACTTGTGAAATCTTTTTTTTTAGTTAATATTCTTGTAGGTACATGTCGCGACATAAAAAATATTATGTCCCTATGGGGAATCTAAGCGCTTAGAGTTAGAATTAGATAGTAGATGAGCATAAAAATAACATATTTCTAGAATAAATTAGCGTAAACCAAGTATACTTAAACAAACACATTTGACTCTGAAATGTAATATCGTAATCGTTCTTGCCTGTGTGTATAGTTGCTCGTGTGTATACTAACCTACTTACCTCTGTTTACTATATCGCCCGGTAGTAAGCATAGGTACGAAGTTCAGATCAAAACTGGTTCAAGAATGAATTTTGTTAATTCTAAATTCTAATGCAGAAATGTTAATTCGGAATTTTCTTATGTTGAGCAATTATTACACAAAATTATCTAGGTTTAAAATAATTAAGAAGTAAGCAAAAAAGTTAGTATTTAAGTAAGTAGAATAAAAGATTTTTGTGTTAATTTAATAGACGGACACTGCAGCATCTGGTCGCTCTTGCTAACCAGATGAGTATTATTTCTATTATGGGTAATCCGCAAAGTAAGAATGAGGAAGTCGTTATAGCTCAAGTCGGAGCTAACGACGCCAACGCCACCGCGACTATGGAGAAGAAGGTGGAACTGCTTAGTGTTTTTCTAATTTGTATTATTGTCATCGTGGGTTTAGTGTTATTGTCCAAAGGATGCAGGCGTTGTGGTCAGCAGGCCAGGTCTGCCATAGTCAAGGACATGGTTTCGTCAATGGAAAGGGGCGCCCTAGCGGTAGCAGCGACAGCGCACCCTGTTTCGGAGCGAGTTCCCACATTTTAGTGATGGTTGTATTCAATGTACGAGTGTCCCTCTATTAATATCTATTAATGTATAATACAAATAGTAAGTAAATTTAGTAATTAAGTATTTTTTTAAGGTTCACGACAGGGATAGTTAACCTAGATAAATATTGTAAATTGCATCGTGTTATAATAGTTAGGTAGCATGCGCTTGTATACGTGCGATAGGCGGACGCGCTGATCGCAGGTGTCAAGTTGCAGCTAGCGATAGGCGCTGGGGCACTACGTTGCTGCGCGCATTGAATTTCAGAGAAATTAGGGTTCAGTAATTGATTTTTAAATGTTAGAAACTAAAAATTTTTTTATGAAAATTTTGGAGATGGAGGGGGAATGATGTAGGGACACACAGTGTATTATTCCTAAAATCGGAGTCAGCAATTCTGTGCGGGCGCAACGGCGCCAACCAGTTGTTTCCCATACCGCGCTCCCTCCACTCGCGTCAGTAGCCTGTTAATTATAATTATTTCAATTGTTAAAGAATCTAATAAATGTGCAGTGCGTGAACGTTAATCTGACTTCTTCTTTATCTCCTATTAGTCCAAAGTAATAGAATACAAAAACCCTAAACCACAATTAATCGGCGGCATCAAGAGGCGATGTCTTGAATAAGAAAAATAACTTATCCGAGATGGGTAAGTCCTCGCAATTCTTCGTGCAGCCGAAGGTCCAGTGGGTGGGTTTAGGTTTCATCCGAGCGATGCTCAACTATCCCGGATGAACCTGTAAGTAATTTTTCTTTGTTTTGCTCTCGTGAGTTGCCTTGCCACGCTGTCAGTTGAACCACATGCTAATCATTGCCATTTCTTGTTGCAGATGGGGGTTTAATTTTATAACGTTTTAACAGTTAACGTTTTAAAGTTTTTAACAGTTTTTAATGTTCATGATTAATAGTCATGTTAATGTCAATGGTCGTGACATGCTATTGTTTAAAAGAAGAAGTTTTTGATTGGATCAGATGATTTCAACAATTTTTTGTAAATGAAGATTGCTACTGTTTTCTTCTGCGTTTGAAAGTTATTTTAAGCTTCATTACGGCGGAGCTTGCCTTTGTTGTTTGCACCTCGAAGCTTTCCTTTGTGCGGCGCGCATGTGGATTTGCAGCGCCTCTCCTTTTGCCAACACTCCGGATAAGGCCCGGTAAAGGTCTGCGAGGTTGAGCGGTGGACGTGCAGCCCGCCAGCTGCGTAACAGTTGCCCCGCTGCGCCGCCATCGTCCAGCACGCCCTGGCCTGAGCCGGCCTCAACGTATCACCTGTACGGTATTTCGGAACGCCTCAGGTAGGCCTGATAGTTGGAGGTCCTCGAGTAAGTGAGGTGCCTACAGGTGTACGGACAGTTTTAAACAGTGAGATATCACGGTTGTTACGGAGTGACAATTAACCTGACGGACCAAAGCGCGACCTGTCTCCCTCCATAGGGTTTTTACCTGCCCATGGTTGTACTTAAATAATTATATTAAAAATATACATTGTACAAATTCAAAGAGAGTTTTCTTTGTCTCATGCTCACCGGTCTATAATATCTAGCTGTGCCCTTCAGGTAATCACCCCTTTTATAAATTTCTGAAACATATCTGTATTTTTATAACACCTATTTCTATTCTCTTACCTTTTCCTATAGGTAAGGAAAAATCTTTTGTTTCAATGTACCAGTTTAAAAGGATGCCGTTTGGCTTGCGCAATGCTCCCGCGACATTCCAATGAATGATGGACCGTTTTCGCATATCACTCAGCCATATCAAGCTCCTGATATATCTAGATGATCTCATCGTGATGTCATCATCACTTGAACAGCACATGCAAGATCTCCAAGATGTTTTCGATCGACTTAAAGAATTTAACCTGACAGCCAACAAAGAAAAGAGTAACTTCTGCTGCTCAAAGGTGAAATACTTAGGCCTTACATCACGCCTGAAGGTCTGGAAGTAAGTTCTGAATAAAATAGTGCTAAAGTGAACATGGCACCTCCTCCGAATTTAAAATACCTAATGTCTTTCGTGCAGATGTGTTCTTGGTACAGACGTTTAGTACCGAATTTTGCCAAAGTTTCCGAGCCACTTACGCGACTAATGAAAAAAATGCTGCTTGGCAATGGGAAGAAAAGCAATACTTGCTCAAGCGGATGAAACTCGGCCGTATATTTTAAAAACCGATGCGAGCAGTTATGCAATCTTTGCTAGTTTTGGTACAAGGGGAGGGTGACAAGGAGCATCCAGTGGAGTACGCTAGTCGCCCCCTGACTACTGCGGAACGCAACTACAACACAACCGAAAGAGAAGCTTTGGCTATAGTATGGGCTCTAAGTAAATTCCATGGATACGTAGAAGGCGCAAAGATTACGGTGCTAACGGATCATCAAGCTCTTAAATGGCTCATAACAATTAAATCACCCTCAGGTCGTATTGCAAGGTTTGGTTTAAATATTTAGTTTTAGTAGTAAACTTGTATTATTTATATATTTCAGGTGATTCTGGATATGCTCAGCGGGCTTACCTCATGACACCTATAAATAATGCCCCGGATAATACTCCTGAAGCTTATTATAACATGCTCCATGCAACGGCTCGTAAGTCTGTAAGAAAGGGTAATTGGTTTGTTGAAAGAACGCTTCAGGTGTTTGTTAGTACACAGGGTTCTAGACTATCATCCTGATAAAGTTGCAAAAATTGTGATCGCATGTTGTGTTCTACATAACATTAAGTTAATCTTCATCAACATTTGCGAAGCTTATTATAACATGCTCCATGCAACGGCTCGTAACTCTGTAGAAAGGGCAATTGGTTTGTTGAAAGAACGCTTCAGGTGTTTGTTAGTACACAGGGTTCTAGACTATCATCCTGATAAAGTTGCAAAAATTGTGATCGCATGTTGTGTTCTACATAACATTAAGTTAATCTTCATCAACATTTGCGAAGCTTATTATAACATGCTCCATGCAACGGCTCGTAACTCTGTAGAAAGGGCAATTGGTTTGTTGAAAGAACGCTTCAGGTGTTTGTTAGTACACAGGGTTCTAGACTATCATCCTGATAAAGTTGCAAAAATAGTGATCGCATGTTGTGTTCTACATAACATTAAGTTAATCTTCATCAACATTTGCGCCCTTGCCGCGGGGGTTGGTATTTTTTGAAGTTGTAACTTCAAAAAACTTCAACCCCCCCAACATCCCACATGTGTGGCCGTAACTTCTCAGCGTTCTGTGATTAATGACTCATCCAAACGCACTACTATTAATAATCTAGCCCGGAACGTATCTCACGGAATGTACTAATCCCTTTATATCGGCCGATAATGAGGAAAGTGCGCCTTGGATTGAGGTCACTAGGAAGCGTCTTCGCATAACTCGAGGTGACGCGACTCGAGATAACTAGAAATCATAATTAGAAAGAAACAGAGCTCAACATATTAAAAAACAAAATTCCATTGTAGTAAATATCGATCCAACTGACGTAGCTAGCGTAAAAATTAAAATATATACTTCTCAATATACGGGTGTTCCATCTAGAATCAGCACTGACCCAGGATCTGAATTCAACAACAACCTAATGAGAGAAACTTTAAACTTTTATAAAATAGATTTTTACGTAACTACCCCACATAACCCTAGATCGACCGGTTTAATTGAACGTTTCCACTCTACAATAATAGAGATCTATAGACTCGCTAAATACGAGAACAAAATATACCGACGCCGCTTCTATAATGAGCTACGCTATAATGTCTTATAACCAAACCATCCATAGTACTACTGGGCTTACCCCCTTTGAGGTTGTGTTCGGACACACTGAAGCCTCAAGTACTTTTGATGTTAATTTTGAACAACAATACACTCAAAAATTTGTATCAGATCATGCAAAGAGAACAAAACATCTTTATAAATATCTCACGAAAAAAATGATCAAAACAAAGGAAAGAATTAAACAAAAACATGGAGGTGAACCTAAATTCAACATCAAAGAAGGAGACAATGACAGGAGAAGCAAGGGCAAACCACGGTTCCAAAAAGCTCGTGTGATCGGCGAAGCATCTTACACATCTTACCTATCCTCACGAAAGGAAAGGAAACTAAAGCTCCAATTAAAGACATAAAACGTCCTTTGCAGGTACGTCCTCCTCCTGCTAACCCTGGTGACCCAAAACCAGGGCCTTCAACTGCACCACCTTGATTAGAACGCTGGAGTTCTACTTATAAATATTTTTTTTTTATTGTTGATCACTAGTTACCGTGATCCTAGCTAGTCATATTTATTAATAATTTTCAATACACACAAATGTTGTAAATTTAATAAGGACTTATATTTTTAGGTTTTCACAATGGATGATCTCGTGAGATAGCGACGCATCCGCCTAAGATACGAAAACGCAGTCAAAATTTAACTGCTAATGAAAAACTCATTGCGTTAAATGTGCATGCCTACGTCGAAAAATCTATGTCCACATACCCATTTAAAAGGGAAGTGGATGAAATAACTGCAGACATTATGAGGACATCGACAAGGACAATAAGAAATATTATAAAAGAAAAAAGGACTATGGGCACGACGTCATCTCCACAAAAACATAAAGATATTAAAAGTTAAGTTAAGTTAGACGATTTTACACTTTCCGCAATTAGACTGCAAATACACCAATATTATTTTGATGGTGAACTGCCTACAATTAAGAAAGTTTTGACAGCTGTAAACGAAGATGACAATCTTCCAAACTTTACTCTATCGACGATGTACAAGATTATGAAAAAACTGAATGATAAATATGCGAAAAGATCAAGAAAAAGTGTCCTGTTAGACAGGCCGGATCTTCAAGTATGGCGGAAGATATATTTACAAAAATATCTGATTACAGGAAAGAAAATAAAAAAATATACTATTTAGATGAAACTTGGGTCAATGAAGGTTAGTTTTAAAGTTATTTTGCAATCTAAAGCTATTTTTGTTGTTGTTTACTGACATAACTGACTTTCACTGTAGATCACGTATGGATGGACGATGATATTAAAAGCAGTCGCGATGCGTTTTTAAAGGGTTAATCGACTGGTTTAAAAAATCCGTCAAAAGGGAGACGCCTAATTGTGACCCATATAGGTAACGAAAATGGATTTTTGGAAGGAGCAGACTGGGTGTTCGAAGCGAAAAAGTCGGATAGTGATTACCATGGAGAAATGGATTCTCATAATTTCGAAAAATGGTAAGTAGTAACACATTTTAACCCAAAATATCAAAGTAAATACATCATTACTCCGTTCGTTACATCGCTCCGTTGCGTGAAGAAAAAATAATAAACAAACTACATACATTTATAATACGTATACCTGCAATAAAAGTTGAGCCCATTATAACAATAACAGTTACAAACGATGCCGAAACTTGACGTAAATAAGGTCATAAAACACGTATGCTTACAAAAGCCGTAGGGATATAAAATGCATTGTTAAGTTTTCCTGTAATTGGTTAGTGTATTGTAGACCTATAGAATTTTTGGATCATAATCTTAGGCAAAATTCTGTTTAATTTTTTTTACCTACTAATAATACTTGTCATATTGAGTGATAATAAACATGTATTTTTTATTTAAAGGTTTCAAGAAACATTAGACAAAATAGAGCCTGGATCTGTAATCGTCATGGACAACGCGTCATACCACTCAAGGAAAGTAGATCTTCTGTCAAACATGGGCTGGAGGAAGACCGATATACAGAAATGGTTGCAAAGCAAAAATATTGATTTCGAAGAAAACGAAATAAAAGCACAATTATTACAAAAAATAAATAAAAAGAGATATCAACAGAAACATGTCTGCGAAATGGCAGCCAAGAAAGATATTATCGTTTCGCGTCTTCCTCCCTACCACTGCGAGCTAAACCCGATCGAGTTGATTTGGGCACAAATGATTATGTTGCCCGAAACAATAAAAGTTTTAAAATGGCAGAAGTAAAAAAAATTGCTGAGTGAAAGTATGGCGCGAATTGGCAAGGAGCAAAGGACGGCGTGTGTAAACCATGTTTTAAAAGAAGAGAAAATGAAACGATTGGAAGGGCTAATCGACGACGCGACCGACGGCGTTACGCCTAAATTTATAATTCATATATCTGAAGACTCATCTTCGCATTCAGAGTCTTTTGATGATGACTCCGATAAAGAAAATTAAGTACACTTCTCATCAAAGAAGTCGAAATACTTCTGAATTTTCGTTCTTGTGGTCATTAAACAAAAAAGATAATTAATTCAATAAAAAAATAGCATAATTTTGTAACTGGCAGTTTAGTCTTTACAATGGTGTACGAAAATTCCAAATTCAAAATTAGATTTTCAATTGTAATCCGATAAACAAATTTTAATATTGTTTTAATACAAAAGGGTTATTTTTTATCACACAACACAAAGCACGAAATACCAGATAAACATATTTACAGATAAGCGTTAATTTAGCCCCCTGCGATTATTATCTGTTTCCAAACCTAAAGAAATAGCTGGGTGGTAAGAGATTTGAGACGAATGACGAAGTCATTACCGAAACAAACGCGTATTTTGAGAGCCTTAAGAAAACCTATTACAGTGCGACATAAAAGAAAAGAAATTAAATATTTTGGAACTAACATATTGTCTTTGAAGGCAACACTTCAAGTGAGTACGTGAGCTATCAATCTCTTCAATCATACATGTTAGTACGCGAGAATTTTGGTTTTTGAGTAGCTTTTGTTAGTTGTGGAGACAAAAAAATAGTTATCATGCCTAAGGATCACCTTAGGCATCGAATCATCGTGGTGGTGCATGTGAAATTATTTATAAAGTTTTCATGCGGTGTATGGCCGAATACCAAGCTGGGAAACTACTAACCAATTTGGACGATGTATATAACCGTACAGCTGATTTTACTGGTAAGTGTGACTGTGGAAAGTTTCATCAAACACCCTCAAGACATTGTTACAGTCAAAAAGCTTATTTTTCAAGCGAACTATTAGATACAATATTGATTATAGTTGTGATAAACAAAGGAACTGTATTTTATAGTGCGAGTAAATAATCTTGAATTAACTTGATCAAAAATGATATGTTAATATGAGACTAAATCATTTGTTTTGGATATAAAACTAAGAATGCCTACTGTATTTTTTTTGTTCTAGGTGTTTCTGTAAGCACAGTAGCAGCAAGGCGCCGGAAGTGGTGAAAAATTATCGACGCCTGCTAAACACAGAAAGGGTCAGCCTTCAAAGGTTTTAGATGACTTTGACATATGTGCAATCCGGCAAAAAGTGCATTTTTCTTATCCTGTCAAAAAAGAAGTACTAACCATAGTGAAATTACTGGCTCAATTACAATAAAGACATAAACTATGACGGAAGTCGAGAACATTTGCGAAAACTTCTGAAAAAGATTGGATTCCAATACAAAAAATGCAAAACCAACAAACAGGCAAGCTATGATTGAAAAACCTATTATTGCACATAAAAGAGAGCAATATTTAAAATCAATAATGGATAATAGAAATTTACCTGAAGAGCTTCAAAAAGACTTAACATATTTAGATAAATGCTACATCCAGTCCTTTTGTGTCACCAAGTCAATGGAGGGGCGAAGTTTCTATCACAAGTATTATATAACTTAAAAGAAACTTCCACCACTTTTTGTAAAACGCATTGGTGAATAAAGCATTTTTCATTTTCATTCAGCAAAATTTTACACCTTTGCGCGATCACTAGTAATGAAATTATCATTTTCTATATCCTATATTTTTGTTTCAGTTCAATATGCCAAATAAATATACAAGAAAAACATCACATGTCTCGTACTCCAAAGAAGATCTAAAAATCGCTATAGAGGAGTAGAAAGAAATGAGTTAAGTAAGTGATTACGCAGCTTCAAAAACTTACGGTATTCCGACATCGACGTTAAATGATCATGTAAGAAAGAGGACAGGCTTAAAAAGCAAAACTCTCGGAAGGTCACCCGCTATTCCAATTGAAATGGAAGCCAAACTTGCGTCTTATCTCCGGACGCTCGAGAAGTGGGAAGAAGTTCTAGACATGAGTGCAGAGTTTGTCAGAAAAAACAAACTTAAAGAAAGAGACTTTTCAAGGCGATCAAATCCCAACCTACTGTGATAAAAAAAATAACCCAGAAACTATCATAAATGAAGCTGATCAGAACAGTGCGAACCAGAGTTGCACGCCACCAAGGCCGTCGTCGAGTCTATCATTGCCATTGCTGATATCTTCAATGAGCCACAGAACAAAGATCAACAAAAAGAAACACCATCGAAATTTTTACATCAATCATCTCCTATACCAAAAATTCCGCTGAGTATGTCTCAGCGGTCAAAAATCAGCACAAATTTTAAGCTCGAAAGATAAAATAATCGAGAAGAAGAATCGAAAGAAACAAAAAACAAACCAGTTTGTAGCAAATAAAAGATTACGAAGAAAAATGGGCGACTACAAAAAAATAAAAAATCAAAACAATATAGAGATATTACTAGCAGTGAATCAGATAGCACAGATTTTATTGAATTGACTGAAGGAAGGGGTCTAAAGAAAAGAAAAACACGTATCTACAATTCTAACAGTGAAAATGAAAAAACGTTATAAGTTCAAAAATATCTGAAGGAAAAGCAACTAAAGGGCTACTAATCAAAGGCAAAAAAAAAACAAATTATCTATTGGAGACACTAAAAATATATTAAAAGTAAACTATGTTAATTCAAAAATAAAAGATATCAAGAAAGAAGTTTCAGTTAATGATTATTGTGTAGAATGTTTTGAAAAATTATAATTTAAGTTAATCGAAATCAGATTGGATTGAATGTCAGATGTGTCTAATGTGGTTGCATGAAACTTGTTCAACACTCAAAAACCATTGCATAAGATTGTGGCACCTGTACCTTTTAAAGCACATTCACGAACACGCAGCGGACGGCCAACCAGAGCGCCCGCCCGCGTACATGATAGAATGTTTTTTTTTTTGGGTTGGCACTACTTACTACCTTTTTTTATAATACCATTTATATATTTTTTATAGATAGGGTATGTAAGTTAGAAGATTAATGAACTATGAGAATACACTTTGAATAAAAAAATATTGGTAAGTACACATTTTTTAAAGGAGCTTTTTAAAAAGTGTAGAAACTATCCGCCTTTTACTCTACAGGTATTATATAAAATATGGAAAGATCAAACAATGAGTAGGTACCAAATTAAAAAATATATCAACTTTATACCTCAAGATCAGTCGCAGTTAAGGAGATACAATTCAATACCAGAAATATTTCCCTGTGTTGAGACGCATACAAATATTGAAATTTCAAACATGATTACAAAAACAGAGACAATTATAAAACAAACAAAGAAACACAGACTGAGCCGAGCAACTACTTCAATGACGCTCTACAAGATTTTAGACGCCATAAAATTTGAAATAAAATAAAAACACCTTCGGAGACAAAAATCTTCCATTGATTTCCAAGGAAATGTTTCATAGTTTTATATAGAACTCCTGAACAAAATCCAAAATGATAAAGATCTTCACTTAGGAACGAAGCTAAAAAATGATTACGTTAACTATATGAAACAAAAAAATGAAAGTGCGCTTGGCCACTCAATTGCTAAATGAATCTGTGGCTGATGCCTTAGAATTTTGTAAGCAATTAGGCATACCAGAATTTGCAGGGTAAGACATTAGGTTATTTAATAACCTGTTTGATATAACGAACAGCCGCAATATGAGAGCAAAGAGATAAATAAGGGCATTAACATCGTTCAACATAGAGGAAACAATGTTTTTTTACAGCAGCTGAAAATTATATTAAAGGTTTGAAGCTTGGAGATGGAACTCGAGTATTTCACTCAAACAGATCCACCGGATTCTGTGGTTTTCTAACGTGCATGTCATCTCTCATCAAACTTTATAATATGTACGTTGTGAGAGAAAATAATGCTTTAAAGAACATATGTACTTACAAGTTAAGCCAAAATCACCTCGAGCTATTTTTGGGGGCCTTCCGATCAAAGTGTGGCTTCAATAACAATCCGTCGGCACGGATATTTTGTGCTGCTTACAAAAAACTACTTGTGTATGCTCATTTCAAAGATGGTGCTTCTGGTAATTGCATTCCCCTCGAGAAAAGAACGGTTTGGAACTGTAGTACTAATTATGAAAAAGGCCTTGACGACAGCACTAATTGTAGGCGACGTTTAAAGCCTGAGTTACATCATAACTTCGATGACATAACTGATTATTAAATCATGATTATTGAAGTGTGTATTTATATATTTATATATTACATATAACCATATTTTAATTATCAATGTATCTTAGAATGATAATTATGAGTCAGTAATATAGGGAATACATAGTGTATTGCGTTTTGCTATCATAATGGGTAGACTTAATTTACCCAGCGATTCGTGTGAACTGTCATCAGCTGTGCGGTGTATTATAAAAATCTGTTACGATTTGCCAATCGAAGGTCGAGAAGGAAGATGTGTTTATCAGCCAGAATGCTGCAGGTGGTAACAACGCAACGAGCGGCGAACAGCTGCAGAATGAAGTCGGAAACGTAACCATTTTATTGACTATTATAATAGCCCTCATTTGTATTGGAGGGCTAATTGGATTCATTACTTGTATCGTCGATGCCACAAGGTTTGCACGAGAGATGAGATAAATAGAGCGGCTTTCTATCGTCGAACTCTTGGTCGGAGAGAGCGAAGACAAACAGAGCCAAACATACGGCTAGAAAAATTGGAACCAAGAACTGACTGAATTTTGCTCTACCTACCCATAACCGTTCGTGAAAATAAAACAAATAGTGCGCGACTGAAGTGGAAGTGCTTATTATGTATTAAACATGCGTTTTCAGAACTATTGTTTTAAGCGGTAAATTAGGGACTATAAGCTATGCTCAGTTACATAACTTAATGGTATGTACTTTTATTTTACTATATTATTGGAGTAGTTAAGGAGATGGATAACTTTCATTGCATTTTAGTTAGACTATGGCTGATGAGTTATTAAAGTATTATAATGATTTAGTCTTAATAAAACAATATCTTGTAAAAAAAGGAAAATCGAGATATAGAGGTAACGTTATTGTGAATAAAAGCGCAGAAGTCAGTAAAATAATTACCTAGAGGACGGTCACGTCATCGTCAAATACAACCATCAATCCTTGCGGTGGTTGATGAGCACTAAGTCGCCTAGTGGACGACTAGCACGATGGGCGTTGACTTTACAAGTTCGACCTGCGCATAGAATACGTACCAGGTAAATCGAACGTCATAGCAGACACGCTCTCACGCCCACCCTGTCCACAGGAGCAGGCCAACTGCGATTTTTGTCCCGTCGTAGTCGATGTACCAGCCAGGAGCCCGCCTGAGGTGCGGGAGAATCAGCTAAAGGACCCGGAGGTGCGGAAAATTATTGAAGACCTGGAGGCCGACGACGCTCCATTTAGGGGGAGACAGTGGGCCGACCGTGGGTCATATACATATTAATCTTTTATTGCATTTGTTCCTTTTTTATAATTTGTATTATGTGCATAATTGAGTTGTAAACAATAAACATTTTCGTTAAAACATTTTTTGCTCATATTTTTTTATTTGTTGTTTTAAAAATCTAAAAAGAAATATTTGTTTAGGTATTGAATAGGGACTAAATTTGTGTGTAGGTGAATTTACATTTCAGAGCCTTTTTGTGGAGATTCTAAATGTGGGTGGTCATTCAGACATCAGAATGACTGGCCCTTTTTAAAATAAATTTTCTTATTTTATTAATTAGGTAGAAAATATCTATACAAAGGTATTAAATAGTAGCTAAAACGTATTGGATGTTAGTAATATTTTAAAGCTGATCTGTCATTTTGGGCAGTCATTCTGATGCTCACTTACTTTTTACTTCTTTTCTATTCTTTTATATATATTTGAATTTTGATATTATTTTGTTTTTCTACGTTTTTGACAGTTTTTGCTCTAAACTCAAACCGAATGGTTTCATTTTCCACATATTTTTGGTGTCAGAAGTGGGATCTGTTATTATCAAGAAGACCTCACTTGACAACATAACTTTGTTATGCCTAGTTGGACTTGTCAGAGGGTATGTTATTACATTGACAGAATCAAGGTAACAATGAAGAGTAAGGAAATGACCAAAAACTTTAATTCTGCTTGTTCTGTCCTAAAAGTGCGTAAAGCAGTTTCTGGTGATTATGATGCAATAACTTTGTCAAGGATAATCTTCTTTCACCCTAAGGTTGCCTGGCAGAAATTGCTGTTTAGCAATAACGCCGCCTATTGTGCTTATGTTTTATTCGTATGTTTATGTCCTTTGTATATGTTGTTATACAATAAAGTATTATTGATTGATTGATTGAAGGATGATAGCATGCTTTCCAGATATAGTGTTGAATTTCTTGCATAACTCAACAATAACAATGGCAATTGAGTATACAGAGTTGGCAATGATACATGCAGAATTCCCCTCAGTTGCTAGACACCAGGTGTGTGCTAGTATCTTGTTCACTGCTAATCAAGATGATGCAAAAAAGTGTCTTGATGTTATAATGGTCCCTTATATTAAGACCTCTGAAGTGATTAATGCCAAAAATAAAGAATGGCAGAAAAAATCTAGAAATGAAAAGATGGTAGAATCATCAAGATACTTTTTGAATTCCTTCCATTCCAAACTGTTCTCAGTTCAGGACAGAGAAAAGTTCTGCAAATTCTATGGAATAACAATTAATGGAAAGATTTCAACAGTATGGAAAGCAGCAGCAACAAGTTGCAAGACCTATTTAAAGAAAAAAAAATAAAAAAATATGAATTCTCTTTCACAGATGATTCTGAATAATAATGAATTCAGATGCTTTAGTTTAGGATAGACTTAGTATACATTTAATCCTTTAAGTTTTTATTTATTAATTAGCTCTTATTTGTGATTCTTTTATTAATTCCTATTTTATTAATTTTTATTTCTATTTTTTCTTATTTTAATAAAAATTGAAAATAAAATAAATTAATAAAATGAACCACCCTGAGCTTACGTTTCTGAGGATGCACCACTCCAAAATGCGGCAGATACCACAAAACTCCGCCCGACGGTTCACCTTCACATAACTCAGCATAAGACTTAGAAATCATCGCGTTAACGCATGTGTTAGATCTTTTAAGGCGGCGCTTTTGATCGATCAAAATTCAAAATTGGTTGATGGTATTTCTATAGATGATATGCTCAACGCGGAGCATCAGATTCTCTTAGTAGCAATTATCATCGCTAAGCGAAGAGTATCTAAAGGTCCTGCGTGGGGAGCCGTTGCCGAAAGGGAGTCGATTGAGAGGTATAGAGGTCCACATCGACGAACCGACGAAGCTGCTGCGGTTGTCCGGCAGGATTAGAGCGAGAAGTAATATGCCTGTTTCGAACGCACCAATCGTTCTCGAAGGAAAAGACAGAACGACTCGTCTGCTAATAGCCCATTTTCATGTAAGAGCAGCCCATAGTAATAACGAGATGGAGGTCAACGAGTTGCGGTAACAGTACTATATAATCGGTCTACGGCCTGCAGTGAAGAAGGTAGCAAGTTCCTGCCTGCGTTGCCGAATTAAGAAGGCTTCCCCTACACTGCCAGCGGTCGGAGACTTGCCGCCAGAGAGGTTGGCTCACGATGAAAGGCCACATATACCACATACGTGGGCCTTGATTATTTCGGCCCGATTTTATTGACCGTTGGGCGGCACAAAGAGAAGCGGTGGGTCGCTCTGTTCACATGTTTGACAGTTAGAGCAGTGCATTTAGAAGTTGTGACGAGTCTCAATGCAGACTGTGCTATTATGGCGCTGAGAAGGTTCATCACAAGAAGAGGCGTTCCACGAAAAATATTTTCTGACAATGGGACTGCATTCATGGGTGCCAACAAGACGCTGAACAACCAACCATTACTTGACTACGCGCTGAACTTAAAGATCGTGTGGTCCTATATCCTTCCGTCGGCTCCTTTTATGGGTGGTTGTTGGGAGCGCTTAGTGGGGAGTGTCAAGAGAGCACTCTCAGCTACTTTGAATTCGCGTTTCCTTACAAAAGAACATTTTCAACACGTTCCTGTTGGAAGCGGAATCGCACGTAAATTCCCGTCCGCTCACCCATGTTGCCGTGGCGCCGGATGCGGAGGAGACGCTTACTCCGTTTCATTTTTTAGTTGGTTCGTCTTCTCCCTACTCGGTGCTTGGGCAGCTGGATGATTCCGACCTTGTTCGTCGGATTAGGTGGAGAAAAGGTTTGCGTTTGGCGGATCATTTCTGGACTCGATTGGTCCGGGAATATCTACCAACGCTTGTTCCTAGGCCCAAATCCGCTTCCACCAGAAACCTGGAGGTGGGAGACCAGGTTTTAGTTGCCGACGGCAACCTTCCACGTGGAGTCTGGCCACGTGGGCGGGTTGCTAAAACCTTCCCCAGACGCGATGGTGTAGTGCATGTTGTGGAGGTTACTACGCAAGCCGGAATGTTGCGCCGTCCCGTCCGGAAGTTGGTCCCTCTCCCAGGGTAGTTTTTATATTTACATTTTAAGATGCATGTTTGTTTTGCTCCTTGGTTTTATAATATCGGCTACCTAATTTTACTGTGTTACCACACGAGGGGCCAGCATGTCGCCGATAGGAAACCTATTTAATGTTTTACTTTTTACTTCTTTTCTATTCTTTAATATTTGAATTTTGATATTATTTTGTTTTTCTACGTTTTTGACATTACAGATTTTGCTCTAAACTCAAACCGAATGGTTTCATTTTCCACACTACCGATGGCGCGTCCGTAATAAAACTTTTGCCTTGTTATCAACAATTGTGCTACGTTCATAGTATCCAGTTGGCTATAGTGGCTATGGTGCTATACAAGAAGAAACCTCATAAGGAAGTAGAATAAGCAGCAACAGATGAAAGTGACGAGTGCGAAGACGATGCAACTGTGTAGTGAAAACTGCAATTAAGATAAATTAACTCATTGGTGCAAGTCTGGTGCCTCGTTTGGAAAGCAAGCCAGTGAACCACAGAACTACGGTGGGAAATAGGCGTGAGTTTATTATGTATGTATGTTAAATCCTAATGAATATGTCAATAATTTGGAATATTTGTTAAATGATATTCCCGTAGAGAACTTTCAACAACAAACGAAGAGACTTGCGGCTGTGTAATAAATACACAATACGACAAATAAATAAATAAACATGCACACCAACACTAACAGAGTGATATAACTATTCGATGTTATTTTAAATATCTTGACGGAACTAATATGAACTCTTGAAGTATTCTTGGTAGACGGCCAATTTTTATATCAGCAGTGAGAAAAAAAACAGGGACGTATTCTACAAAGGTTAATTTTATAGAACAAAGCCAAAATACTAAACTTTCGTCAGACAGACATAGAATAAGGAAAAGAACAGGAGGAGGAAACAGGAACAGGAGGTAAGAACAGTTTTTCAAAGGATATTAAAAACTTCATCACTAATTTAAGAGCCACGCTCTTGTCGGTGTAGCATTCTCAATGTTACTTTTTTTTAGGGAAAAATAGGACACTGGTTTCCCTCTTGCAGCAGATCAAAATAAAAAGAAATGAATATAGATTGTTATGGTAGCAATGTCACATCACTGGTGTTGGTCGTGTGTGACGCATCCCTATTATTTTAAGAAAAAGACTATAGTGTCTATGTTTGTCTACGGCCTCTCTCTCTCTGACATGCAATGGCGTAGGGTGTGTTGCGTTAATAAATTTACTCTTTTCTTTACTAAAGTATTTTCTATTTTCTTCCTCTGACCCATAACCCCGAACATAGATAGCAACGTAATTTTATACATATCTGATCGAAATATCAAGCGACAATTATTTTTATATATGCCTCAGCCATTGCATTCTATTTTTGTATAATTATGTACACCCGACTAATAAAAAAATAGGTAATTATCACGCTATATCGCGCCAGAACGTAGCCTGGAAAGTCCCTTATTGTTTCTAAACTTTATTTCCACATACATTATCGCTGCGAATCCGGCCCTGTGTGGCAATGAATAGATCAATCATGTTATACCTTACATAACAGTCGGACTAGTATTCGCCAGTCGGACTGTTTCACTGTCAATGCTACACGAAACCAGAAGTCCTAATAATAAAGTAAAAAAATCAACGATGAAAGACATAGAAAACGTTGTGAACCTGTACAAAGAAAGGAATTGGAAAGAGATAGTTGAAAGTTATCACAACCACCCGGATAGGAGCAAGCTGCTGTGGGTATTCCCTAGTTTGGACAATTTTGAGTTTATTAAGAATTGTTTGGAATCTCTGAAGTGTAGTAGAATATTAAGCATAGGCTGTGGTAGTGGACTGCTGGAATGGTTGATCACGGAAGCTACAGGTATGACAATAATATTTCTAGTAATCATAATCTCCCTAGCGTTATCCCGTTTACACTCCGCTTACCTAACCTGAAGATTTGACAGGCCCGGTTTTTCACACAAGCGACTGCCCGTCTAAACTTCCAACCCGCGAAACGAAAACCAGCCCAATACATGCCACATACCTTTGAAACCTATTTTCTCACGATTGTGAGTTTCCTCAGGATGGTTTCCTTCGCCGCCAAGCACGCACGTGATAATAATTTATGATCCAAACATTAATTCGTAAACAAATTTGTAATAAGGCCGCCTATTGTACTAATTCTATTTCTCTTTTGTTTTGTTTTTTGTTTTTTCCTGTTTGTGCAATAAAGTATTTGTTATGTTATGTTTGTTCGGCTCTTGGTTGAATAAGAAAAAAATTACAAATTTCAAAATAGTCAAATGAGATACCTTTTAACGAATATTTTCTATGAAATTTGTATGGAATTCATCATTAAAAGCAGCCATAGCCTTTGTTTGTTAGTACCTAGATTAGCATTGTATAGTTTATCTTTGACCCAGTTGAAAGAAACATTTATTATCTATCGAACCTTATACAAAACTTGACTATCTAACAACAACATGACTACTAACATCATCAAATCAACGATATTTATTTCAAAATTAGAACCATCATAATTATCAGTGGAAAAACTTGTATACTTACCTAATAAATAATATTTATTATTTATTTTTCATGAATATTATGAAAACTTGCAATAATAACAAGCAAGGAACAATCGTAAAAGATTGAAGATGAAGATTCTTTTATAAAAAAGGAATTATATTTTTTTAGCACAAACTAGGCTAAGTAAATAACGACGCTATTCATATCCTTAAAAGATTAAGCCAACGAAGACACAACACAACAACAACCACAACACACAACACCACAACAACGACCACTTTAGAGGAAAAAAATGTCTAAACAGATGGACAACAAAGTTATTCTAAAGGTTCCGTTTTACCTTTTGAGGTTAGGAAATGTAAAAACCGAAAAATTTTGCACATTGAAGACAAATATAACAAGAAACGAGGTCGCAACACTTATGTGGCCGACATCAAACTGATCACCCGACTCAATAGGAGAATCACAAAATTAATTGGACCGACCAGTTAAAAAATAATTAGCTCTAGATGCCAACTAATAGGCTAGTTTCCAACTAGTCAAATCAGTTACTTTTTAGTAAACGTCAAAACACGCAATTACTATGGAATTTGTGTGAAAAAGCACACTGTGACGTCATAGAAAAACGTGATAAAATGACGGACTTATTATTATATTTTTCTTGATTAAAATTTAAAAATAAGTTAAATAGAAAAAAGATAATGTTTTTCCTTAGTTTTAGATCTGTCTTTATTTAATAATCCGAATTTCATAATTTATCTTGAACCTAGTACACGACCCAATAGGGAAATATTCGATTCAAAGCTACTTGACAATCTAGTCAAATGAGATACTTTTTACGAAACGTCAAAACGAAAGTTTTCTTTGGAGTTTGTATGGAAATGTGACTCAATGTTACTTAATTCATAAATCAAATGCGATGTCGAAAAGTAAAATTAGACTGATTTTTGAACACTGGCTTCTATTTTTAGTTTAGCATTTTATAATTTATTTTTGACCCAGTCAAATACCCTATTTTAATGTGTTCCTATAACGTGTACAACCTCAGCAGGTATACTAAAATTAGTCTCTGCGTTCAAGGATTTCCGAAAAAAATTAGGAGTGGCAGACTGACAAAGGACTATTAGAATTATTATTATTAAATAATCATTTAATTGTGGTACTTCTGGTAGACACAAACTTTATCATGTTTATGTTGCGTAATATATTATACCTATTTTGTTACCGTCCCATACGTATTATTCCTTATTCTATGATAATACTATAATACACATCTGCATATATCTTCGTGGTCTAACAGCCCCCGTGGTCTAGTGGTTAGAGCGTTAGACTCACGATAAGACCGAGTCCGGGTTCGATTCCCGATGTGGACATAGTCGAAATCACTTTGTGAGACTGTCCTTTGTTTGGTAAGGACTTTTCAGGCTTGAATCACCTGATTGTCCGAAAAAGTAAGATGATTCTGTGCTTCGGAGGGCACGTTAAGCTGTTGGTCCCGGCTATTAGCCGTAAAAACACCTCCACCAACCTGCAGTGGAGCAGCGTGATGGAGTATGCTCCATACCCCCTCCGGTTGATTGAGGGGAGGCCTGTGCCCAGCAGTGGGACGTAATAGGCAGTTTATGTATACATCTTCGGGGATACAGTTATGTTATTTATTATATTTTCTTCTTTTCCAGGTCTTCCAGTGTCAGGCGTAGAAGTAGACGGCGTATGGTGGCAATGTAAATATGCCCCGCCTACATTCATACCGCTCCTTTTGACGTCTCCCGCGCTAGACAAAGACATAGTCAACTTACTTCAAAACTCTCATTCCACCGCCTTACTGTTCTGCTACTTCAACAACAGACCAGCTTTTGAAGAATACTTGAAGCACTATTCTGGGGACGTGCTCATCATCATAGGCCCAGGCGACGGGAAAGGCGTCCACACAGACCCAAAGCCCTTCGGTGACCTCGACGAAAACTGGAAACTGTACAAATGGCAAGAAGTCAGAAGCAGTCAAGATTTTATAGCCGTATATTGTAAAACAATTGTATCATTCCTCTACAGTATTAAATAAATAACATAATCATAACATTAAACAGTCTTTTACTTACGATGTATAATCATACAGGGTGTTAGTGACACCGCAACTAATACTGAGGGGGATGATTCAGACCATGATTCCGAGTTAATGGGTATCAAGTGGAATAATCTTTACTTTTGCGATGGAAAATTGCACTTGATATTCATTCAGAATATTAAACTGAATCACGCCCCTCAGTATTAATTACGATGTCACTTACACCCCGTACAAGTATGTACAGCTAGCCATACAAGTGCGTATGGGTGTTAGTGACACCGTAACAAATACTGAGGGGGATGATTCAGACCATAATTTTAAGTTGTTATCAAGTGGAATTTCCTATCGGAAAATTCATGATAATTTTAGCGTTTATTTTTTAATTATTTTCAGTTCCATATTTTTGCAAATTCCACTTGATAATCACTCAGAATCATGGTCTGAATCATTCCTCAAAGTTTTCGTTGCGATGTCACTAACACCCTGTATACGTACATTAGTTTTTCATTAATTCTATATTTTTAACATTTATTTTATTAGTCGTCGGTCTAACTGAAGTATTCATCATAGGGTCCTTTTTTCCTTGAATAAAATTTTGGAAATCATTATTTGAGCTATCGGACATCTCTAAATTATCTTTCTGATTTATAATGGGGATTTCCGGGACTATTCTGTTCATGTCGTTCACATCAGCTGGCATGGTGTTAGCTGATACATCATTCTCTAAAAAGTGAAAGTCATTATGCATGAGATACAGGGATTCTAGAGGAAAGTTCATATCAAATCGTGGAAGCAATTTATTATCATCAGAATTGTCATCTATTTCTATGACGTCATTCTGTTGGTCATCGGAAACCTCTGGCAGTACTACAGCAGAAAGATCTAAGTGTCCATTATACTGTTCTCCTATTATATTGTCTATTAAATACTGATCGATCACAGATGGGTTTGTTGCGTTATTGTTCAACGTAAGGTTGTAGTAAGTGTCGGATTTCACTTCATTTTTTATCTCATTCATATTTTTGTGTATGTCTTCTAAAGGTGGCGAAGCTTTATACTCGCGATTCAGGGCTTGGTTACTCAGAAGATTCGCGTTGCACATTCTTTCTAGACTTGGCGACTGTGTGTTTTGTTTTATCGTAGCCTCCAGCTTGATATAACTAGGATCGTTGGTTTGAATCTTCTGTGGAGGGGGTAACATCGTCATCTGGTTGACATTCATCTGCTGGTTGAACGTGAATATTTGCGACGTGTCATTGATCCCATTGTCCACTGGAGTATTCGCCGTGTCCACCATCAACGTGTCTTGAGGATAAGGCATTATGTTATTAGGAGATTCACTTAGAGTTGGTTCAGGCTGTAGTTGCATGAACTGCGTTGTGATTAAGTTATTAAAGGTCACAGGCCCTCCTAAACCAAATCTTTCATTGTCTTCCAACCGCTTAAATGCCATTTTCTGCTGTGAATGGAACATATTTACTTGATCAGGTCCTTTGAGTATTAAGTTACTTTTTACTGATATCTTTGGCTTCTTCCTCGGCGCTCCTTCAGGATCATTCGTCATGTTCACAGGCGAGTTGCTTGACGACGGCACGGGGAGAATTTGAGTAGGTGTGATGATAGGACCAGTCACTTTAGTAGTTAAAGGAATAGATATTTTGTCTACTGGTTTAAGAGTAATGTTATTTCTTACTGATATTTGTGGTGCATGTGGAAGTCGAATTGGGAAGTTACTCATTATGTTATTACCGATGTTGCCTCCGATAGAAGAATGACTAGTTGCGAGAGAATTTACATTGTTATTCTGTAGTAAATTTTGCTCCATCGACACTGAAGTATTCAAAAAGCCATGAAGATTTGACTGAGGGTTGTCATACGCCATTTGTAAAGGAAGCTGAGGGGCGTACTGATGTCTTTCCATCATAGTGTCGTTGGAGCTTTCAGATATAAGACAGTCAGAATTATTATCGTCTTTACTCAAATCTTGTACCATAACCTGATTATTAAAATCTGTCTGTTGTACATTACTTGTATTAGTAGTGAAAGTTTTTGAATAGTCTTGAGGCAAGCTTTCTGATATACTATCGCAATCGTAGACTTCAACATCTATAGAAGAGTCAATTTTATCATCTGGTTCCTTATTTTGGTCTTGAGAAACTTGTTCACTAGAATTTTTGTCACTGTTGTCGCTAGGAATCGTCCAACTTGGTTTATTTTTGATGTTTTTCGTCATTTCTATGAGCAATTGGATTCCTTCTTTGTCTGTGTGTGTTGTAAGATGAACGACATACTTATCTTTATTGACGGTTTTGAACCGGCAATATGGGCAACGATGGACGTCATCAGAGTTTATGTTCGGATGTTTGGAGATCATGTGTGAAGTGAAGCAGGTAGACTGTATGGTGCTAAACGGGCAATACTTGCACTTGTAAGCACTTTCTTTGCCGTGTGACTTCTTGTGACGCCGCATGGCGTTGTGGTCGGCTGATCGATACATGCACTGGTCACAGGCGTAAGGTTTGTCACCTGAAATATTGAGTCCTTGCTGATTAGCATGTATAAAACCCGGTGTAAGACACATTAACTATTATAAGTAAACTTTAATCATTTACACGCATGACTCTCATACAAGAGTCCGCTTGAACTGTGTATACTAAGCAAGCAATTAGTATCATCCATTCTAGGTTCTGTGTCCATTCAAAAGTAAACTTTTCGTAACATAGATCAATACACGAAATTCAGTTAAATAATCAAATTAGCTTGGCGATATAATGAAGAGGGATGTAAAACACATAACGAGGAAAGTTATGAGTATGAATGTGGATGGATATAGGGATAGGGGCCGACCCAAAAAAGTGTGTATGGATTGTGTAAAGAAGGATATGTGTGTGAAAAGTATGAGTACCGAGATGAAGACTGACAGAAATGAATGGAAGAGGAATACACTTGCGCTGACCACACCTAGAGTGGGATAAGGGCAGGAGGATGATGAATCAAATGAGTCTAGCAAGTCATAAAAGTACTAAGGAATCATATGCTCTAGAACAAGTGAACTACACTTCTCATCAAAAAAAATCGAAATACCTCACTACCTTATAAAATAAAATTTAAATTGACAGGTTGATTGAGTTCTTGATTTAAATGTTCCAAATTCAATATTAATTAGTCTCGAGTTTTGTTGAACAAAATTTCGGGAGTGTTTGGTGAGAAGTAGGTACCCATATTATGGCAAGTAGGTATATTATAGTTTATGGGTAGTGGGCTGATAGGTAACCTTAACAGGTTACAACAGTTCATCATACCTTTCATAGGAGTTTAATATGAGACTGCTGGCCAAGCCCATACCCTACTAAAAATTACTATTATACTATAAGTTATGTATCTATACAAAAAAACATAACATAAATATAAACAGCCTATATATGTCCCACTGCTGGGCACAAGCCTCCCCTCAATCAATTGGAGGGGGTACGGGGCATACTCCACCACGCTGCTCCAGCGCGGTTTGATGGAGGTGTTCCAACGGTTTACCGTGCTGTGACCAAAAGTGATTCAAGCCTGCAATATCCTTACCAAACAAAGGACAGTCTCACAAAGTGATTTCGACAGACAAATATTTTGTATGTATACAAATCCATCCCTTTTAAATTCTTACCTGTATGTGACCTTAGATGTAACTTTATCTCCGGTTTCCTAGCAGCGGTGAAATCACATTGAGGACATTTGAACGGTCTTAGCTTTTCATGGACAGCTGCAACATGCGCTTTCATCCTACGTTCACTTGAAAACTGCAACTGACAGATGGAACACTGTGTAGTGGTGGGAACCACCTCCTCCTTCTTATGGATCATCTTGTGTTTCGCCAGCTGATTGGAATTCTTGAAGCATTTGGAACAGTGTGGACCTGGAATAGAAAAACGGTAAGTTAGGGAAGTAGAATATTATGTAGGCATCTTTATTGCACATACCTATATTAATAAAAAAAGATGAAAAAAAAGTGTTGAAAGGATGTAATATAACCTACAATATAAGTTGTGACATCTCCAATCAGTTTTTTGACTAAACTATTAGGTATATTATTATCACAACCTAATGTGAGATAATCTAAGCTTGTATCAATACAGTATGGTGTGTTTCTTTTATATGTATTGTTTAATCTATGCTCTAGTATGACAAGCTTCAGTATTATATTATGATGCATTATAAATGCAGTCAAAAAACTTATTTACTATCATAACAAGGCAAGAATATTTACAGAATTATTCTATTAGAAATACTTACATGAATATGCTTTAATCTTCCTATGACACTTCATGTGTACATTATAAAGTCTGTATTTGCTATAAGTCTTGAAGCCACATATTTCACATGTAGGTAGTTCTATATCAACAGCGTGCTCCTTCCATAAATGTGTGTGAAGAACTTCAACAGTAACAAACACTTTTACACACTCTGGACAATGAAGCTGTCCATTCCGGTGACATTTTCTATGGTATGCAAGCTTGTTTTCATCTTTAAGACGTAATACACAATTATTTACAGAACACAGTTTGCCTAGCTTCATTTCTCTTTCATGTTCACTTAAACTGTGATCTTTAAGGTCATGGTCTTTGAGAGTGCATGAGATTGGTCCCACAGACAGACAGGGTTTCAGTACTTGTGGTATGTGTGACTTTGAATCTATATTATTTTCTATTGTCCGTGGTGGAGATAACCTGGTCTTGTCAATAACTGCGGCCACATGCGGCTGTATAGAGGATATCAGGTCTGGTGTCACACTAGATACTTGCAGAACACTACAGTTTGTGTTTGAAGTCCCTGTATTACTCACATTCACAAATTGAGCAGCCACTTCATTAGTATACACAATGTTAATACTTGCTTCCTGTATGATCTCTTTCGGGTCCACCTTTTCGAAGTTAGGAGTGCTCATTTTATTTAATTCGTCTACTGATATAAAAGCCACGCCTTTTGGCAGAGATTCATTATTTGCACTTACATCAGGTACTATTTCTATCAGTTGTGGTATCTTGACTTCAGCTATTTCTTGTCTAATAGGCCCAGGAGGTGGATCAGGTGTTTTATCTTCTTTCTTCAATTTTGCGTCTTTGAGAGCTATTTGAACGAGACTTTTTACCATTTTCTTCACATCTTTAATGCCCATTTTGTGGTGGTTCCGTAAATGGTTTCTAAGAGTCTCCTCGGCGTCAAAAATGCTCACGCAGCCTGGGCAGTTGATCTGGATGTTGTCTGCGAGTCCATTTGTCTTTGCCAATTCAGGATGGACAGTGAAAAGATGGAACTTTATATCGTCTTCCGCAAGTGCCATGTACGGGCACGCTTCGCATTTAAAGAAAGGAGTGGAACCTACAGTCTTCTCCTCATAAGACATGACTTTTTCCTTTGCTGCTGGAGGATTGACGGTACTAGTATTCCCAGCATTCGAGGTCACAACCCTGTTCACGCTCATGATGTAACATTGAGACATCTTATTTTCTCAAGTTAATTATTTAAATATTCTGATTAGGTATTAAAAATAACATATTTATAAAGATTGAGATATTTTAATTTGTTTTGAACACAGAAATAGTGTTAAAATGTTCACTGAAATACAGCAATAAACAATCACAGCCATTTTAGCTTTTTTATGCAACCAACAACATGGGTGGGCGTTTTTTTTTTTGTTTTGGTTTTCCCCGAAGGGTAAGGCAAAGGGAACTATGCCCATACAGCCATTTCTTACGTATTTTTTTTCTTGATGATTAATGAAATGATGAACGGTGATGATGATGAAACCTAAGCCCCCACCCTCGGAGTAGACTCCTACTCCGAACCCCAAACGAATTAACTCAAAAGTCCGCATAAACTTTTGAGTTATGGAGCGGCTTGTCGCGACGACTCTTTTACACTTATATATCGTCCCTTAGCTTACAACACCGCTCAAGTCGAAAATTGGCGGTTTTTACATATTAATGCCATTGGATGAAGAAAATAAAGGTTAAAATAAAGTAAATCGTCAAAATAAGTATAAATAATTATTTATTAACCGCTAACTAGAGTATGTATTAAGTAGCAATAAAAAAATCTACAGATATTTTAAATAAGACATTTTATTTCGTCTCCTGTAAAGTTGGTAAAAATGACTTAAGCGGTGTTGTAAGCTAAGGGACGATATATCTCTATCTATAATTATGTATATAATAAAAGAATTATGAATCTATTGTAGGGATGTGAATGCACACATACTAGACTGACGTCGCGAATACCAGTCAGTATGTGTAGATAGGATGTAACTCTTACTCACTCATAGGTTCCTATGTCAGTGATCAGATCCTCAATATGGCTTTCCTTACACCTTTCCTTTCACCTCATGGATACGGATTACTTCTCCATCTGTAAGTTTAAGAAACATAAATGAACTACTGATTGGTGATACAACTACCACCTACTTGGTGACACATCACCCTGCAGAATGTAAGCTTATCTCTCTTAATGACTCTGGCTGAACACCAGCGTATGTGATCTTATTAGTTACTCTCAGGTATTACTTTATGTCAGTTAATTGCCCTCTTATACATGACCCTTTCAATGGTGTGCTTATCAGCACTTAGTTAGCCGAGTAAGACTTATTCATTAGTGTGCATGCCAGCACTTGGGTGGCCAAGAGGGCCCTATTCATCAGTGTGCCCGCCAGCACTTGGGTGGCCAAGAAAGCCTCTTATAACAGTGTGCACGCCAGCACTTAGGTGGTCAAGGAAGACCTCTTCAACGGTGTGCACGCCAGCACTTAGGTGGCCAAGAAAGCCTCTTATAACAGTGTGCACACCAGCACTTAGGTGGTCAAGGAAGACCTCTTCAACGGTGTGCACGCCAGCACTTACGTGGCCAAGAAAGCCTCTTATAACAGTGTGCACGCCAGCACTTACATGGCCAAGAAAGCCTCTTATAACAGTGTGCACGCCAGCACTTACATGGCCAAGAAAGCCTCTCATAACAGTGTGCACGCCAGCACTTACATGGCCAAGAAAGCCTCTACATTTGGTGCACCATACTCTTAGATGCAACCTGGCCAGGAAATACTTCTTCGATTTCGCTACTCATTTGGACAACGGTAGCCAAGGAAGGCTTCTACAATTGCAAGCTATGCATACAGACAACGTCTTCAATTGTGGGCATTACTTATTGATGCCCCCTAAAGAGTACTCATCTATCTTTACAAGTCGCATTGCCGGCCGGCCATTTTAAACACAAGTTATTAAACAGAATTTGGCATCATCGTTAGTAAAATTATAGTCAGAATAATAAAAGGGAGTTATATCACCACTACGTAGCTTTGGTAACAGCATCAGCGGGACTTTCTGCACTTTTTCACTCATATAAAAGTTAAACTCACTTTAACTACTTTCTTAGAAAACTAGCTTGTCAAGACTAGTGTTGGGTTCTTACCCGGAAAATTCCCGCGTTTTGGGAATTTTCCCAATTCTGAGGGAAAAAACCCGAAAAATTCCCATTTCAAGGGAAAATATTTTTATCGCATATATTTGTATTAAAAGTAAGGATTTCCAACAAAGACCATTTAAATATAATGTATGCCTACTTATGCCCAATTTATTTTCTGTCGTAGTGTCGTATGAACTCTTAAAAAACTTAAAGGAGATCATCGGATTTCGGCCCAGAAGTCAAAGTGCCGGCCAAAAAATAATTTTGCTATATTCTGTTAGATCTTATCCGTATGAGCATTTATTACTATGGCACCAAAGCTGTAGGGTCAATATCTTCGGTTTTATTCGATTTTAAAAAACTGTATTTTTCATACATTTTTGGTGAAAATGTAAAGTGCCGGCCAAGTAACAATAATGGTATTATCCTTAGAACTTATCTGTCTGAGCATTTATTACAAAAAAATTTACAAAATTATTACAAACTGGCACCAAAGCTGTAGGGTCAATATTTTCGGTTTTATTCGAATTAAAAAAATACTGAATTTTCATAAATTTTTGGTGAAAATGTGAAGTGCCGGCCATGAAACAATATTTTGTATATCCCGTTAGAACTTATCCATTTGACCATTTATTATTAGGGAACCAAACGTCTATGACCATTATTTTGACTTTTGTTGGACTTTACGTTATAGTTTCTGTGTGAAAAGTGCCGGTCAGCAAAAAACACATGTCAAAGCTATCGAGAAGATACCTGTAAACATTATTCACTATGACAAAAACGTGTATGACCATTAATTAGTTTGGCTTTTGTTGGATTTAAAAAAAACTTGATTTTTGATTCATTTTGTATAAAAATAAAATATAACAGGCGCGTTATTTAAAGGATCGTCAAAATGTTTATTACTATGGCATTAAACGACTGACCAATATTTTGAACTTAATTCGATTTTTCAAAAATAAAAAAAAAAAAATATTTAATGATAATGGAACTACATATTTTGCTAAAGGCGTAATATGGTGGTCGTCTTTTGAAAAATAGCTTTGCGTTTGACCACTACCTTACCTGATGGTGATACACGCTTAAGAAGCTACTTTTTTTAAAGAAAAGTGTATACAAGGAATAAACAGTGGGGTGATAGAGGTAAGTACTATGTTATCGGCCGAGTAGCACCAGGACATTGTGATACTTGCAAAGTAGAATAGAATAGAATAGAAAAAGTTTATTATAAGTACAACTACCCGACTCCTGTTTTCCCTAACAGATACTTCAGACGTCATGCCAAAATACGAGTTTCGTCACTAGATGGCAAGCTTATCTTTGGAGGGTGGTAACCATTTACGGTCAAGGTGAATCAATACCATAATTCAACCTAAACTTAGGCCGTAACGTTGAGTCGAATGCAACAAACTACAGTCAACGTCATATCTAAAATCAGATAGTATTAATACAGAAGTTTACCTAACAACACACAAAACAAAAACAGAAAGTATTTATCTGACTAATAACTAGTCATTGGGAAAGCTCTGCTTGTTGTCATTGTTAAAATGTATAAAAACAAGTTTTTTTAAAAGTCCAATAAAAGCCAAAGTCGACATTTGGTAGTATAGTAAAAATACGTTTCAAGTCGTTTACCAAAAGATTTGACTTATTTTGTTTAGCTGGCTGACATTTTCCCATTTGAACCAAAACGGAAAGAGAGACGAATAAAAAGTCAAGATAACGGTCAAAAATGTTTTGCGCCAGATTATTAAATGTTCTAAAGGTCCTTTGTAATCCGCCGTACCGCATTTTTTACCCAAAGCACTTTATTTTCATACAAAATGAATAAGAAATCAAGATTTTTAAAATACACTAAAAGCCAAACTAATGGTCATACAAGTTTGGCGCTATAGAAAAAAATGTTAACAGGCATCTACTCGATACTCTCAACATGATATTTTTGCTGGTCGGCATTTTTCACATTTGAACTAAAACGTAAATTCCAATAAAAGTCAAAATAATGGTCATAGATGTTTGGTGTTATTAAAAAATATTGAGAAGCAACTATTAGACAGATTTGACGTATTTTTTTCGATGGCCGGCATTTTAACATATTAACCAAAACTGAAAGTCCAATAAAAGTCAAAATAATGGTCATAGAAGTTTGGCGCCATACTAATAAATGTTATAACGGTCCTTTGTAATACGCTTGTATACCTCTTTTTCCCAACGGACATAATATTATTTTTTACAAAATGTATGAAAAATCGAGATTTTTAAAATCCAATTAAAGCCAAACTAATGGTCATACACGTCTGGTGTCACAGTAAAAAATGTTCAGAACAATCTACTCGAAAGGTTTGACACATTTTTTTTCTCTGACCGGCACTTTCAAATTTGGGCCGCCCAAAGTATGGAAAGCCGATGATCTCCTTTGTAATATATTTTGAATGGAATGTTCGATTTTAATAATTCCATGCAAAGATATCTACATATTATAGGATATATAGGATACAAAACTTACTTACGTCAGACCGCTGTTAGAACATGGGTTTCAAATATGGAGACTTTACTATCGGAAGGACATTGCACTACTAGAGAGAGTCCAAAGAAGAGCAACAAAGATGGTGACAGTACTGGCAGGCCGGAGTGGACCTTAGCGGGGGCCGCAGGACTCTCACCTCTGGCTTGCCTTCATTGGCCAGCCAGAGTGGGGCGTTAGAGCTATACGCTCGCAGGGTGGAAGTGAAAGATGCATAAGTCGCGAGTTGGTAAGGCGGGTAAACCGCCTTGCAGAAAGCGGTGTACACCTCTTGACACCCTGAGATGTTCACAACCATGTTGCTGTCTTGCCGTCCAGTCGCGTCGGCTAGATAGGTGGCCCAACCAGTGAGTGACGAGTCACCGCCTGCCCAATGTATCTCTGTTATTAACATTGGTCGAGCAGGCGCAGTAGCCCCAGTATATAGGTTCACTAACCCCCAACCCAATAGCCCAGTTCCTTTTGTTCCCATAATCTGCAATAGTCCTACACGAACCAGGGATTGTCTTTGGGTGCACTCCCATAGTGCATACAGGGATAATCGCCGGTTGGTGTCACAACACATTTAGAGTAAATTGTCTTAAGGGGCCTCTACGTTGGCTTCGGCCCCACCCACGCCTTCCAAAAGTCCGGGACTCCATGACAGACCCGACCCGAGACATGGAAACGACATACAAATAATAATAAGATTAAAAATAATTAAATAAAAAATATTTTCCCATGATTCGGGAATTTTTCGGGTGTTTATTTTATTTTCCCATATTTTCCCGATATTTTTTCTTTCCCACCCAATTTTTTCTTTCCCTGCCCATCACTAGTCAAGACAAGATTTAAGACTCAGAACAATAACTAAAGCATAGAAGGAAGGCTAAAATAGCAACAGAACTCTATAATTCTGCTCTACTTTATCTTACGGAACCGGCGTAATGTTAGACAAAGACGCATATACAAAAATTGTTTCGTAATTTCGTAGGTTGTCACAAGTTTTTCATTGCCTAGTGTTGGGTTTCACTTTACTAATATGTCGATAAAATTAAATTTACTTACAATTAATGTCGATAATTTTTTTTTACAAGATTTCTTTTTGTAGGATGCAATTATCTTCTTCTTGATGAAAGGAGACTCTGTCTCTGATAGGTAAGTATCTAACCATTTTTGGATTATATTGTCTGGTTTATATTAGTTTGGAGCTGCAGCTCACATTCAGGAAGGAAAGAAAATAGCCAACTGTTATCGTTTCATCGGTAAGTATTTTGTAATATTCGAATTTATTTATGATGTCATCCGCCGTGCACTGGTGTCGATCGACGTGCCGTGCAAATTGGAACCGCCGGGTCTAAGCCGCACAGACGGTAAGAGGCCCGATGGGCTCACGCCATAGACATGGAAAAGAGTATGGACTGGAAATACCTACAGAAAAAACGTGCCACTCTGTAAACATAAAATGGCGGTCTTTACTAGGGCTACAAGCTGTTTCAATACTTAGATTACCATACTCGTACCTACTAGATATAGCATTATACTTAAAAAAAATACGGCATACAAGTATTCATAAGAGAACAGAAAGGGAAAGTAAAAGGTAGGTAGGTGGTGTACTGTATCTTTCGTGTAAAACTTGTAAGTATTGTATGTTGTGTGCAATAAAGTATATTTGTATTTGTAAAGGAAGGTTTAGTCAAGATTTATCTAAGTCGCTTACACAAATCTATAACATTCATTACATTCTTTATTGGGCGCAGTTCGTATCAACCTGGAGTGTTGGAGTAGGAGTAAATAAGAACAGGAGGTAAAATGAAATATAAATTAGATCGTAAATCTGTTCATTAGCAAGTATTTATTTTACACGTTATTAATTATGTACATTATATTTACAATAAATCCAAATTTATTAATTTCTAAACAGTGTCAATTTGTTTAGAAACTGTCTTTGTGACACCCTGTCACATTGATTTTTTTTTCATTAAGTCGTTTGATCTTGAGGCGTGACTTGTTCAGCTTTTCTTTTAAATTTTTCATCTCGTCTTCTTGAACTGACTGAAATAAAGTTTAATAATAATGTTAAAATAGTGTATGTACAAAATAATCTATAAAAATAAAAGTAAAATATATCTGATTTAAGTGCATTGTGCAGCTGGTTGAATTATACACTCTATATATGTATATCATGTTAAAAATATAAAAAGAAAATTATTTGATATACCTTTTCATGTAAATCCAGTCGACACTTTTGGATTTAATATCTGAAATCAAAGATAATAATCATTTACTTATATAAAACGTGTACAACTCATAATTGTTTAGACATAAAACAACTACAGACTTAGTATATACTAAGTTTATTAAGTACATAATAATATGTAGTTGAATGATAGATAATATAAACGTGTTGTGATAACATGATACAAATATCTTATCTATCTAGCCAGCAGTGAGATGATGCAGGCTAGGCTGAAATTTAAATATAAATTTAAACACCATTTCATCTGTCTGATCTATAATGTTCAATGTAGGAATAGCATCGTCTCGAAGACGCCTCCACTTTGAATTAGGAACACACATAAATGAATCCGCAGTAAAATGTTTCGAGCAAATACGGCTGTACTTATTTGGAATCCAATTTCGTCTATTAATGCGAATTATCCATTCTTTCTCTTTGTTATCGTCTACAGGAAATCTAAAAATTAAAAGTATCGATAATTTTAGTACATCACTATGGACAATCAACATAACCTCAAATCAATTCCGTATTCATCGATGAAACGTATAATATAATGGATATCTCAAATATTTTATGCTACAAATCTATTCAGCAAAACATATTACTTTCCTAAAATTGTTCAGCAGTTCACATTTCACTAGAAAATTACAAAAAACTTACCGATGAAACGACAGAAGTTGTTGGCTATTTTCTTTTCTTCCTGAATGTGAGCTGCAGCCCCATACCACACAAGACATAATGTCACAGAGTCGAGACACTCAATTATTTGATATAAATAAAAGTTTCTTTCCATTTATTTGGAAAAATATTGTTAAATTATCACTTAAAACAATCTGAACACAAGACACTCGTAAACAAAGTTCACGCGACCGTGTCAAATAGTTCGGTAAATATAAGTAAAATCTTCTTATGTATGTTACTATGTATTTGGCCGAATTAAAATGAGTCCAATAGGTCCAAATGACATTTCATGTTGTGACAACCTCGGAAAAAATGAAGCAAAGAGCGAATCATTTGTCCTTTTCTCACTCATAGTTTGTGTCGTAAGCTAAAAGAGAGCCGGTTTATAGTTTCTGAATTCTTATTTTAGCCTTCCTTCTATGCTTTAGTTATTGTTCTGAGATTTAAGACATAGACAAGATTCACTTACTGATAGAAAAATTAGCGGGCTTCCGTTTCGGTGTTGCTACTTGTGACATTCCATATTTAGAATCGTGACTCATCGTCACGACACTCCCGACGAACGAAGAATTTGAGGGACATCGTGACGGCGTCAACCAGCCTTCGTCACGACACTCCCGACGAACGAAGAATTTGAGGGACATCGTGACGGCGTCAACCAGCCTTCGTCACGACACGGCTTCCCAGCACGAAGCGAAAATAGGCTGATACACTTTGTTTATTGAATACTCCAATATAATAACACTCGCGAATGTCTTCCGACTAACTTAATGCGATTATTAACCACAAAACACCACTTCGTATTAATTATTTAGATTACTCAATGAAGAAAGCAACTGTCCCGTTCCCGTTTCCCGCCGAAAAGCCACATGGGTGGGCGGTTATCTTCACTTTTTTTTGGTTTGGTTTTCCCCGAAGGGTAAGGCAAAGGGAACTATGCCCATACAGCCATGTCTTACGTATTTTTTTCTTGATGATTAATGAAATGATGAAGGGTGATGATGATGAAACCTAAGCCCCCACCCTCGGAGCAGACTCCTACTCCGAACCCCAAACGAATTAACTCAAAAGTCCGCATAAACTTTCGAGTTATGAAGCGACTTCCTGGCACGAAGCGAAAATAGGTAGATAACACTTTGTCTACCGAATACTCCGATATAATAACATTGTCGCGAATGTTTTCCGACTAACTTAATGCGATCGTTAACCACAAAACACCACTTCGTATTAATTATTTAGATTATTCAATGAAGAAAGCAACTGTTCCGTTCCCGTTTCCCGCCAAAAAGCCGCGGTTATCTTCATACATAATATCATTCTCGCATTATGTCTATGGTTGCTCATATTGAACATGACAGTTCCACCCCGCTCCTCCTTCCTCTTTCCTTTTTCACCTGCCATTCCAGAGTGCAAAGACCAGTCGCCATCTTGTTTGACATGACATTCAAGTTCCTCCACAACATTTTATTCCGTAACTCTCAATTTTTGTAGCTTTATTATTTAACTTTCACCATGTATCCTGTTGTTTCATAAGTGTAGTGTTGTGAGTTGTGATAGTAGACGAAAGGACGTATTTTTTTTATAGATTTCCAAAATCTGAGATAGAACTCCAAAAATGGGTAGAGTGCGCATAGGTTCTGAAAGATTGCAAAGTGTCCTGAACTAACGAAAGCAGAAAAAGTTTTTCTCATCACCTCCGCGTCGATGCCTATCCAACATTATTTAGTGCTGATGAGATCACTACTGATATGCCCCAAGGCTTACACCACGATGCCAGTAAGTATCCTCAGAGGTTTAAAATAATGTATCACATTATTTATTATTAAGTGGCTATTCTATTAACAATTGATGCTCAGATAAGTTGGTCTGTTTGGGACAGTTGCTAGTGAAAAGAACAGTGGCAGAAGTCTGAGAATGCAACTCACTGAAACATTACTTTTCAGAAAATGTCTCCCATGAGCACAATTATTGCAAGACTGCATGAAAACCATTCCTACAGAAAAGTTGAAGTTCCAGGAAAACATACAAGAGTCGAAAGTGGTAAGTTTACACATCTTGTTTGTAAGTTTAAAAATGTAGTTACGGGCAATTATTTTCATATTGTTTTACATTTCATATTTATCTACAGATAGAACACAAAAAAAATGTCCTCGACACTGGACTAGGTATGGGTGTGGCGTAGTAGGATGTTTTATTGTTTTTATCGATTTAGAGCTGTTGTGAGGTTATTTTTTTTTTTATTATTTTGTGTTTCTTATTTCAGATGCACCCATTTACTCCAATCCTCGACACCCTAGACGAAGGCGTGTGATTGTCACGAAAAAATCTCTGACATCAATTTGTGCAAGATTTTCCTCTGAGTACACGAGATCCAGAAATCAATCCATTAAAAAAATAAAATAATTAATAAATAGCACTATCTATTTCATTTCAAATTCCCATTCCAAATGAAAATAATTAGATTTTATCACGAGGGTGAAAAGGGGAAGCGATTTAGGCTTAAAAATGCTAAAATTGCTACCACCCAAAGCTACTAACTTCCAAGCACATAATTCAATTTTAAAAAAAGGGGCTGTCATGTTCTATAAGAGCAGTTGCCACAGAGCATTTTTTTTACTATGGAACATTTCCGTCTGATGCGTAGCAAAATAGCATCTCTACTTAGTCTGTGGTCAACAACAGTCAACCTACAAAGATGGATGTCAATCTTAGGGTTATATGTATGTTCTATCCACCAATCATTCGTCAATCATGGCCCTATTAATATTTGGTTGTGGTCGTTATTGGTAGTCGTATGGGGATTGTTTCCGGCGGTACTAAATGTCTATGGTGTGGCATCTTGGCGGGAACGGAAAGGGGACAAAAGCCAACAAAAAAAAACTCGCAACGCAATAAAGCTGTTTATTCAAGGCTCAGAGTCCTGCACTCTGCACTGCACTGCACCTGTTTGAGTGGTCCTTGTGTTTGAACTGTTTGTGGATGTCAGAAATTGTCAATATCCAAAACCTTTAAAAAAAGTTACTATGTTGACGTTGTCATTTATTTGACGTTTCTATTTCTACTGGATTATTTTCCGAAACGCGATTGGCCGGCGTGTTAGTGGTTTTGCATCGAATAATTGAGATTTTTTCGATTAAACATCAGTAAAAATGAGTGTAAGTATCCTTTCATTGTCACTTTTGATGTTCTGGAGTTGATTTAGCGGTGTCAGTTGATGATATATTTTGTATTTGCAGCTGGAAATCGAGTCGATGATACGATACGCGTCACCAATCAACCCGGCGGTGTTTCCTCACCTCACGTTACTACTGTTGGGGATCGGTATATTCTTCACCGCATGGTTCTTCGTATACGAAGTGACTAGTACGAAGATGTCGAGAGACCTGTTCAAGGAACTCCTCTTGTCCTTAGTAGCGGCACTATTCTCTGGTTTCGGAATTTTATTCCTGTTGCTATGGGTGGGCATTTACGTCTAGTTAGGACTAGTTGATAAGTTTCCGTGCACTATTCCATTACGATTGGGGTTGTCTCAGTGTTCACCTTGTTTTGTGTAATTTTAAGGAGTAAAGTTTATGATTATTAATTTATGTATGAATTATTTTACATTGGTATATACCCTGATGTTGTTTACAACATACACATTATTTGCCCAGTACCGTGGGCATTGGAAATTAAAATTCCATTTAGTCAAGTTTGTGGAATAACTAATTAATAAGAAAACAACATTGATTTGTTTCATATTTGATATTGTAAAAGGAAACTAGAATTAACTTTAATAGCATTTATTAATTTGCTTATCAATAAATTAAAGACTTAATGTACCATGGGTAGGTACCTACTTAACATAATTAAAACTAAATCTAAACTTAATACATTCTCTTAAATTATGAATTTTAAAAAACTTTAAATAAATATATAATGACATTTTCTTTAGTATTTTTTTATATTTAATTGTTGTAATTATTTGGGCAAAGGCAAGCTCAACCTTCCTTAAAATTGGAAATTAATTAAAAGATGAAACATGGGCAAAAAAAAGTACCTAATGATAAATATTATTTTAAAATGGATGTCGTTGTTTATATGCTTCATCAATAAGTACAGTTTCATGCATCCGTTTTGATGCCAACATTTCAACTCGCTCATACAGCTCTTGATAAGTCATTACAAAGTCTCTGTAATACAAAGTAAGATGTTAAATATATTTAACGAAGGTTTATACTATGAGTAATATTACAAAATATACCAAAAGTCTTCTGAATATTTTACAATGAGGTTTATTTATGGATCTTGTATTTAGGTATATTGGTGCTAATTTCTGCAAATGCCATCTAATTTTAAGTTATACCTGTCATTTTCTTATCTGTTGAAAAAGAAAGAGACAGGTAAATCGACAGGCATAAAATTTATGGAACACACCTCAATTGTAAGCAGAAATCTAAAACAACCTCCTAAAAATTTTACATCGGCCAATAACCCGACAGAATTAAGTAGACAGGACACGTCAAACGGTTTGCATACCAGCGACATACATATTTGATTCGCCCAGCTTATTCATTTATGTACTCATTCTGTCTAAAATTACTTAACAGCTGTCAATCATCCGTCCCTTTCTTTTTCGGCGGATAAGAAAATGACGGGTGTAACTTAAAGTAAAATTAAGTGGTGTTTGCAGAATCGGGGCCATTATCTTGATTATATCACAGCCTGGACACTCCATACAAAAATCTCATTCTGTGTGCCGCGTCATTGCGAGCGAGACAGTCTGCGCGCGCTCTCCCACTCCTGCTCAAGACCATTTAGTCATAAGACCCAGAGGGGGTGGGGTAAATATGAAATCCTGTGCAGGAGACTACGCTTACCGGAAGTCAGAGGCTTCAAGGCAGTACACCTGCGTAATTTCGATAGCAACGACGGTGGCGACTCGTTTGCGGTCCTTCATCAGCAACGCTACTTCCCCGAAATGCGCGCCGTCGTCAAGGTGGCACACCTGTAACCAGAATAGGCAAGAAGACAACCTAGTCAAATGAGTCAAAATTTCACTATTTCTGTTTCACATAGGAAACTACCTACCCAACTCTGGAATTTGAGAAATGCCCACGTATGACGTCATCAATTAATAAATATGGTCAATTGTCGTACTTTATTAAATAAAATAAAATAGCAATATCTATTTCTAAAATCACATTCGTAAATCAATTAAAAATTAAATGAGATTCATATTTAAAGGTAGGTACCTAGTTACCTACTGGCTTATATTTCTAGATTATCAAGCATTTTATAATTTATCTTTTACCCTATTTTTTATTTTTGCAAAGTTCCTGTGAGTTGTTAAAATACAAAAGACAAAATATTCTCGCTTGTGGTGACACTAATGGTATTTACTTGATTGGTACTTAAGTAGAATTACACCGTCTCTCTGCCTACCCCAATAGGAAGGTTGCGTGGTCTTAACTACTTAATTATATCATGGGGAGTTTTCATTAGGTATAGTACCTAACCCACCAACCAACCAACTTTCTTGTCAATTAACGTTATGGCAAGTCTGATAAGGAAAAAAAAAATGTTTTATGTAAGTAATTGAATTTTATGGAACTCCCATTATTTGACCCTACAGATACGAACCTCAGCGCCTTTCAACGAGTAAACGGCGACAGTTCCACTGGCAATGAAGTACATGCAGAGCCCTATGTCTCCAGCGCGCACCACCAGGTCGTTGGGCATGTACACAGCTGGTTTGAGACATCCCAGCACCGCGCCCACCACGCTGGCGGGCAGGCCGTCGAACAGCGATACCTTGTCGATCAGCTTGTGGCAGGTATCTAGGGTAATCTCGTTGCGAAGTTGCTCTAAGGACGATATTAGATTACTCATTGGTGATTCATATTCATATATATATTCATATTCATTTATTCCTTGTAACAACTTAACATTGTGTTGGAAATTGAAAATAAAAAATAAATAAAAACAAGCTTAAACTACATTACAATCTAAAACAACAGTGGGACTATAACTTACTTACAATATACCTAACAAACTATTACAACAAACACATACAATATCAAAATAATAATAAAAAAAAAAATCTTACACTTTAAACTTACACTAAAAACAATGTCGATGTTGTTTGTATTCCTCAACGCTGTAAAAACAATTCTCCAGCAAAAAGAGTTTAAGATTTTTACTAAATAAATTAGCGTCATCAGTAGTTTTAAATTCTTTTGGGAGGCAATTAAATAATCTGACCGCTTGATACCTTACACTTTGTTCTGCCACTTTGAATTGGGGGGCTATTGCATTCTGTAAGTCCTTTCTTCGTGTCGTCTCTCTTTTTGTTCTTTCTTCAGAACTTTCAAATCTACTCGGCCGCTTTACAAGATCAGTCAATAGGACAAGAATGAACAGACTAGGTACCGTTAAAATTCCAAGGCTGCGAAAGTATTCCTTACATGATATCCACTGAGGAATGCGCACTATTGTTCTTATTGCCCTTTTTTGTAAAATAAACGCTTTGTTTATATTATAACTATAGCTGTTACCCCAAAACTTTATACTATATCTCAGATGTGACTCTACCAAAGCATAATAAACAGTTTTCAGATGTTCCACTTTTAACTCGTCGCGTAAACTTCTCAATGCATAACAAGCAGAGCTTATCTTAGATTCCAAGCGAGAGAGTTCATCTTTCCAATTCAAAAAAGTGTCTATACGTACACCAAGAAATTTGACTGCTTCTACAGGTTTAATATCTATATTATTCAAAGCTACACATAAAGATTCTTTTTTCCTGGCAGTGGTTCTAAACAACATAACATTAGTCTTAGCTATATTTAAGGATAGGCTATTAGTGGAAAACCAGTTGTCAAACATTTGTAAGGCATAATTTGTCTTGATTTGTAATTCCTGGAAGCTTTTTGCCGAGATAATAGCATTGGTGTCATCTGCATAACTTACCACCTTAACATCGTTCAATTCACTACACATGTAATGGACGAGATCATTAGTGAAGATGTTAAAAAGTATAGGCCCCAGCACTGAGCCCTGTGGCACACCTCTTTTGACGGCGGTCAGTTTGCTTTTGTACACTATTTCTTGACCTTCAATTACATCCGCAAGTTCCACAAACTGATACCTATTAGTCAAGTAAGATTTGAAAAGATTTAGGACTTTTCCTCTGATGCCGTAATGGTAAAGTTTATCCAGCAAAATGGAATGATCAATAGTATCAAAAGCAGCTGTCAAGTCCAGGAATATGCCAACAACTCTCTCTTTCCCATTTAAACCAACCACCACGTCATCCACTAGGGTATCTATGGCTTCTATGGTGCCTATACTAGTTCGATATCCGAATTGTCGATCATTAATTATATTGTTGCTATCGAGGTGTTTTACTAATCTAACCTTAATAATTTTCTCGAAAATTTTGGATAAAATGGGCAGTAGAGAAATTGGCCTGTAATTTTTTAAATCTGTTTTTACACCTTTCTTATAAATTGGTACTACCTTTGCTATTTTCAATTGATCCGGGAACACTTCCTCCTCAAAACACTTATTATAAAAATCAGACAGAGGCGCTGCTAAAATATCAATATTGTCTTTAATAACTGATATAGGAATGTCATCATACCCAGATGACCTTTTATTTTTCATATTTCTAACAATTTTAATGATTTCAAAAGGCGTAATATACTTCCACTTCATATCACATTCGATACGTTTCTCACATTTTTCTAATATTTTTGCTGCTTCCGTTTTATCTTTCGTAACAGCTGCACCACTGCCACCATTATCAAAACAATTAGAAAACAATTCCACTATTTCTTTAGAGTCATCTATAAATCTTCCGTTCGTTTTTATGTGTATTTTTAAAGTTTTCTTTTTTCTATCCTTATTTCTATGCTTGTCGACAATCTTCCAAATAGTCCTAGGACAATTTTCTGCCTTTTTAATTAGTCTTTGCACTGCTAGTTTACGTGCACATTTAATTACACGCCTATATATCCTAATATATTTATTTTTATATTGTATTATTGATTCATCATATGCAGAATTATAACCAGTAACCAATAAGCGCTTCATTTTACTTGAGGTTTTAATGCCCTTCGTTGTCCATTGAAGATTAATACCTGTAAAATCTTTCAATTTACATCTTTTCTTACTAAAACATTTTTTGAAAATCCCACCGAATTCCAATAAAAAACCATTAACCCCGTTGCTAGTCCAGTCGTGAGACAATATACCTAATCTAAAAAGACTTGTATTAGCTGGATTAAATATTCTTCTGTCAGTAAATATAAATTCTTTTTTCCTATCTACGTATGTTTCGGGGACCGTTATATCACAAAGGAGCGCAGCATGGCCATCTGATAATCCATTATCATTCGTAGAAGTAGAGACTATCATATCTTCAGGTAAGTTTGTAATAATGTTATCTAGACAAGAATGCGCATTTCCCCTTATGAATGTCGTAGTTACTACCAGAGGTCTAAAGTTATAGCACTTTAGCAGTGTCAAAAATTCGTCTTTATACTTATCATTATTCAATAAATCGATATTAAAGTCACCACTTATAATACATCTTTTGCTAAAGAAATGTTCCAACAGCTTTTCTAGTTGATTCATAAATTCAACAAAACGAAATGTCTTGTGATTACGGTACACACAACAAACATTTAAATTATTGTCGATGTCCCTTATACCGCACACTTCAAAGTAAAGACATTTATACAACTCATTACATATAGACAGGGATTCAAAGTTACACTCATTTAGAACTAGTATTAAGCTACCACCCCGTATCATATTCTCTCTAAAGTTACTAGAAGCTAATTTATAATTGTCCATGTTAAATAATGAAATATTATTGATATTCAGAAAATGTTCAGTTATACAAACATAAAGTGGTAGTCTTTGGCCAAGAGTATTTAAAAACAAACATAATTCATCTTTTTTGGAATTTATTCCACAAATATTTTGATAAAATATAGTTATGTTAGAACTTTGTACAGGTTTATTTTTTGAGCAAGTCTCTAGTTGGTCTAAACGATTACTAAAAGTTTCCAGGTCAGTCACGAAAAAACGTATCATCCGTCTGAGTGCATACATCAAACATACGTGTAGTTGTGACTACAGAGTTACGTTCAGCATTCAATAAGTACGGTCCAGCATTATTCACTTGTATTAATTGGTTCAATTCCGTGTGACTTTTAATGTACATAATTGCTCTCCATACAGATTTACAAGTATCTACTTTAAGCATTCTACTACGCGTTCTATCATCATACAAAAATACTTCGTAACTCTCTACATGTGCCAGACAAAGACAACCCGACTTTATAATCGTGTCTACACTTTTAATTCCCTGTCGCTTACTCATTAAGTCATTTATCAAAACATTGGTGTTATTTAATTCTCTGACACCCCTTTGCATCATTTTATTAAACATATCAGTTCCATACTTTAATCCTACACCAAACAATATAATGACATAATCGTTTTTTGTGAAATTACGACATTCCCGATTACAGCTACTTAATAATTCATCAAATGACGCATGCGGTTTCAGTGTTGCAGTTACTATGAACTCATCTCCCAACAGCTTGCTTAATATTTTCCTTAAATATCTTCCGTTTTCATCCGCATAAATCATAACCCTGTTCTTCGGTGGATCTATTCCGTGTTTATCGCCCCCGAGATATTTGGTTGTCACAGCTTGCTCCTGTTGAGTTTTACAATTATCTACCTTAGTTTTATTCGAGGTCAAGATGTTGGTTTCGGCGATGCTGGAGAGGTCCTTCTGTTGTTCTGGAGTTGAGGTACAACACTGACCGAAGTCAAGCCGCTTTTTTTCCCGTTTGTCTTTTCGTAAGTTTGTGGAAGCATTCTTCTTTTCAGGTGTGACTACTGGTGATGTGCGTTTCAATGACAATGTTTCATTAGTTGATTCACTAATTTGTAATTTCTTTCTTAGCTCACGATTCTCACTCAATAATTTACGTATTTCGCCATCAGCTGCGTCAAGCTTCGTTTGCAAGGCTTGAAGCTTACATCTTATTTCTTCAATATCTTCCGAATCTAGTGCTGTCGGAATCGGGCAACTTATGTGTCGTGCTCCGTCCACGGAGTCTAATACGTTGACGTCCTCGTCATCATCTTCAGAGTCGGCTAGGGATTGGAACGAATTATAAGTAGATACGTTAACAACAGACTTCTTCCGTTGTGTGATATAATTGACAGGAGTAGTGGCGTTTTTAATTCCGAAAGTGCTTGGCAGTATCGGTGATGTTTGGAGATTTGTGGCGTTTGTTGTGGATCGGCATACGTTACATATCCATGTTTTCTTCTTTTCAGGATTACCGGCATAATAGGCATTATATAGCTTTTCTGCGATTATCGTGCACCCAACATGAAATGCCTTCCCACAGCATTGACAACATAAATAATGCCTATTTTCAATATCACCAGTACATTTACTGCATTTTAGCGCCATCTTGTGAGATGCTTAGTTGTTGGGTAGGATATTATTTCGATTTCTTCTATATTAAAATGGTTCACCAAAAATCCAATAGATGGCGTTTTTTGTGATATTACTTCTACCCTTATTATTATACTATGTAATTTTGGCGTACCCTGATATTTATTTTCTTGCACATATTTAATAATAACAAAAAATAAACTAAAAAAAGTCAAAAGAATTTAAGTAAAAAAAAAAAAAAAAAAAAGTTAGGAAAAAAAATCTATTTTTACTGAGATTCGAACCCACGACCTTTCATTCGACGCGCGCAAGTTAGTACGCTAGGCTAATCGATTGATAGAATGTGCGGTGAAATTGTCAATCATGTCAATTCATGTCTCAGCTACAGAGTTGTGGAATTGGCGGTTGATTTGAAAGCTAATTTGAAATTTTAAGTCACTGGTAGGTATATAAACAATGTTTTATTTTATTGCTATAATCACTGTTCCTCCACTTTCTGCACTCCACTGTTCGCGTTTTATTATTCACTATGTTTCTATGTAATTCAAAAGTATTTAGCAAGTCATTTAAGAAGTAAACAGGCAATTATTCACAGTTTTCATTTTACGTAATAATATTTAGATATCCACTTGTTTTTTCGCTTGGATAACACTAGTCACAAGAATTTAGAATATCTTGAACACCTTTTTAACTATTTCACACTTATACGATTAGAATTTACTTATTTACAAATAATTTAAATACGGAGCTTTTGAATTTGAATATGTACGCAACGGTGGCGCCACCTTGTCTTGATTGTAGAAGCTATCTACCAAACTTCTGTACTCCTTGTCCAGCATATTTTTTTTTTTGACGAGACTTATTCTAGGGCAAGGTTGGTGGTAAGGCTGGCAGAGGAAGACTAAGAAGGACGTAGACCGAATCGGATGACCTTAGAAAAGGTTCAGTACGATCTATTCTGAACCGGCCGGCGTGCGTGTATGGAACGATTGATGAAGCAAGAGAAGTATGTCAGGATTGGAGTAAATGGAATTCCATAGTCTCTGCATAATCCGGTGGGAAATAGGCGTGAGTTTATGTTTGTATGTACTTATTGTAGATTTGCCGCAAATGGCGTTAACTACTTGGCCGGGCAAATGGGGAGCGCTGAGAGCGCTCTCACCTGGTACAAAATTTAAGACAACAGTCCTGAGGGTGCCCAGCAGTTGGACGCGAACCTCTGATCTGGGCGTCGTCTGAGAAGATTATATTTGAAAGAATTCTTGTGGGACGATAGCGACAAGCTCTGAGTGAGGGTAATCGTCGACCACGCTGGCATGGTCGGTATCGGGGCGTCCAGCACTCATGAAAGGAGAGACATGTAAACTATATCTATATTAGGTTCAAATATATAAGTTGTCCATAAATAGCCTATATACGTCCCACTGCTGGGCACAGGCCTCCTCTCAATCAACCGGAGAGGGTATGGAGCATACTTCACCACGCTGCTCCATTGCGGGTTGGTGGAGGTGTTTTACGGCTAATAGCCGGGACCAACGGCTTAACGTGCCCTCCGAAGCACGGAACCAACTTACTTTTTCGGACAATCAGGTGATTCAAGCCTGAAAAGTCCTTACCAAACAAAGGACAGTCTCACAAAGTGATTTCGACAATGTCCCCATCGGGAATCGAACTCGGACCCGGTATGTATATAAGTTGTTAGCCACATTTATTCATGTAAATTATATTAAATTGTAGTTGAATATATGTTTATTTTATACCTATTTATATGTGTAAGTATATTGATATTCCTTACCTTACCTTATGATCCTTTATTTCAAAATTTCGTACCTATCCAAATTCCTTTCTCCATAAACGTTTCCTAAGTCTTTATCCTCTACATTCAAATCTATATTTAATGGCAAATATGCAAGTCGCATGACGCCAAAGAAGAGAAAAAAAAAGTCAAATTCAGCCCTCGCGGCACAACAGACTGTATGACGTCTAATTACGCATGTTAGGGAAAAAAACAAACTTTACGATTTTGACAAAATGTATTTAATTAACAGCCTCCGTGGTCTAGTGGTTAGAGCGTTAGGCTCACGATCTGGTGGTCCGGGTTCGATTCCCGATGGGGACGTTGTCGAAATCACTTTGTGAGACTGTCCTTTGTTTGGTAAGGACTTTTCAGGCTTGAATCACCTGATTGTCCGAAAAAGTAAGATGATTCCGTGCTTCGGAGGGCACGTTAAGCCGTTGGTCCCGGCTATTAGCCGTAAAAACACCTCCACCAACCCGCAGTGGAGCATGCTCCATACCCCCTCCGGTTGATTGAGGGGAGGCCTGTGCCCAGCAGTGGGACGTATATAGGCAGTTTATGTGGGTGTTTAATCGATCGATAATTTTTCACAATGCGCATGTTAGCCCGGCTAGGAGCGGGTGTATCACCTACTGCCTATCTCTTCGTGGCTATAGGTGCTATGTTTATGTTAAGTGGTGCTTTACCTGAGAGACAGTCCAAAGCGATGTCTTCCAAGAAGTAGCGCTCCTGGTATCTGTAGTTGTAGAAGTCGCGGACTCTTGTCTTCATCTGCAGCGGGAATTGCTTGTGTCGCATGTATTTCTGTGGGTTTTATAAACGGCATAGGATAATCATCTTGGGCCTTGGGTGGAACAGGTATACCGACCCTACGCCTACGTCACAATAAACGCGCCGCCTGCGCACCTAGAACCCTCGTGTCTCTTTTAAAAATTCTTCTTATCGTGTGGGTTGTGAGGTGGAATACCAACCTCATCGACTCTGGTGTCAGGGTTATCACTGAGCCGCCAAAGGCCCCTGACTCATGTAACGACTACATACTTACATCAGTAGTAACCGGAAACAACGGTTTGACGTGGCTTCCGAAGCACGGACCAACTTACTTTCGGACAATCAGGTGATCAGCCTGCAATGTCCTAACCAAACTAGGGATCACAAAATGATTTTTGTGTGGTTGAGTGGTTGGGTTCTTTTAGAACTATAAGTAGGTATAATAGGGTAGTTTCCAAATAGTCAAATCAGTTAATTTTTACTAAACGTCTAAACATGAAATTACTATGGAAAACCGTGACAGAATGTCGCATTTATTATTACATTTTTCTTTATTAAAATGTATAAATAAGTTAATCAAAAAGGTTGATGAGGTTGGTAATGTACCTCTCAATCCACACGATAGAGAAGAAGAAGAAGAATAAGTTAATTAGAAAAAAGCTAACGTTTTTGTCACCTTTATAGCTGTCTTTATTTAGTAAACAGAATTTAATAATTTATCTTTGACCTAGTAATCTACCCAATTTTGTTTTGATAGTATACTTATTTGAACTTGAACGCTCTATGTTTAAATCGTCTTTTAAAGATATAAAAGGGTGGTTCTTCCAACACCGGAAGTCAATATATCATTCCCGTTAGAACGCAAAATGATCCTAGAATCTTTGTCTTTTTGCAAATATCCAGAACTTAATGTATGTCTAACTTACTTGAACTTTCAAACTGGATATTTGCAAAACGGTAAAAGCGATTTGACATTTGTTGGCATTGCGCACTTAGTTTACTTTTATATGCGCAAATAAATGTCAAATACATTACATCTACTATTTTCTGTTTGCTGGTCAAATCAATACAATAACTGCTAATAAATTAGGTAGGTAGATACTATAGACAAGTATGGTCACTAACTTCCACTTGGTTCATAAGTTCTTGATATCGCATCGTAGATTTGAACTTCGTCACATAAATCTTCAGAAGTAATACTGAAATGGTAAAACAGTAAAAACGGAAAAGTTATAAAGTATGTAATCGTATGAAGTATATACCCATTGGCCTCCTATCTAACCTAAACTAATCTCAGCTTCGAGACTGCCCTCAAGATCATGTTAATGTGACAGTTCTCGTATAAAACAGAGACTTGAGCATGATCTTGAGGGCAGTCTCAGCTGAGATTCGTTTATTAATACCACCCTTAGTAACGTTGGCACGAGAGTTGTGTGCGTAGCAGCTAAAGTGTGAACAGCCATAACATCTTAATTTGAGGGAACAAATTTATTATATCTACATAACGTACCTATGCGTGCTTAATGCACTCCTTGCATCAGCACCAGAGTGTGATCTGTTTGTGAGTGAGTGGACGTATGTGTGTCGCGAGTGTCTGAGGGTCTGCGAGATGACGAATGATGTGTGAAAATTAAATATGTTTTTATATTGTTTACACCTAAGTTTCATATGACTAATTATACAGGGTGTTAGTGACATCGTAACGCACACTGAGGGGGATGATTCAGACCATGATTCTTGATATCAAGTGGAATTTTCAGTCGGAAAATTCATGTTTTTTTTTTAATTACTTATTTTCTATTCCATTACTTTTGTGACGGAAAATTCCACTTGATATCAACTCAGAATCATGGTCCCAATCATCCCTCAAAGTTTTCGTTACGATGTTACTAACAAACACCCTGTATTATTGTTTATATTGAAAGTGTCACGGCGCATTGGCGCTTCTGCACTGTAAAGTCGTGAAATGTAAATAATAAAATAAAATACGGCTCGGGCTCTTTAAAAAAAATCCTTAGCTTCTGTGAGTCTGTTTGTTTATAGTATGTCAGAGGGTAAAACATCCTTTACTTATTTGTAGGTCTTCTTCTTCTTATCGTGTGGGTTGTGAGGTGGAATACCAGCCTCATAGACCCTGGTGTCAGGGATATGATTGAGCCACTAAAGGCCCCTGACATGGCTCATGTATTACTCACTTACATCAGTAAATAGTAACCGGGACCAACGGCTTAACGTGCCTTCCGAAGCACGGACCAGCAGTGGGAAGTGTAAGGACGAGTAAATATGCACTAAACTCTTAACTTTAGGGTTCTTGAAGTCGTGTGGTGTAGGTACTCACTCACCCAATGTGTACACCATAAACCCAGAGCCGTAGAGAATGACGCATGCGTTCAACACAATTTCGACAGCAAACGTAGACTTAAACATGGAGTACCCGGTTCCTGTTTTCATTTAAAAGAAGATTGTTTGGTGTAAATGGTTTCAGGTTACAACCTAAATAAGTACCTACGTAGTTAAAACACATAATAACAGGTTCTTATCGCGTTCAAAGCAGGGATATGAGACTCCCGATATTTCGACACTGTTGCAAGTTCCACGATGACTGATGACATTGGAGTGGAGTAGCTAGATCCATAATTTTCTACGGGCAGACATATCTGTCTACCCTCTTTCTTTGCCGCTTGTTTATGTAGGTATTTGATATAGGAATGTTCGGAACCATCTGAACTCGCACCAAACTCCAATCTCATCAGTCATCCCGTGATCATGGCACTTGCAACAGTGTCGAAATATTGGGAGTCTCATATCCCTGATTTAAACGCGATAAGAACCCGTTATTATGTGTTTTAATTATGATAATGGTGCTAATTCCTGTAATCACCATCTAATTTTATTTTAAGTTATATCTGTCATTTTCTTATCCGCCGAAAAGGAAAGGGACGGGTAATCGACAAGCATAAAATTTACGGAACACACGTCAAATTTAAACACGAATCTAAAACAACCGTCTAAAAATTTTACATTGGCCAATAACCCGACAGAATTATGTTGAAAGCACACGTCATACGGTTTGCATACCAGCGAGATACCTTTTTGATTCGCCCGGGTTATTCATTCATTTACTCATTCTTCTTAAAATTAAGAGCTGTCAATCATCCGTCCCTTTCCTTTCTGGCGGATAAGAAAATGACAGGTATAACTTAAAGTAAAATTAGGTGTCTGCAGGAATCGGCGCCATTAACCGCGTAAACCTAAAACAACGTATACCTACATAGGTTAGTAACCGATGCTACTGTAATCATGTTTTAACACGCATATTCTAAGATTCATCTAGGTAAACCTCCTTACTTGGGATAAGGTTTAGAGTTGAGTTCGAGGTCTTTCAACGTCGCCTCAATTGGGTCCTGTACTAGGTTCAAGATAAATGATTCTGTAGTTAATGCCATCTGCGGCAAATCTACAATAAGTAAGTCACGTTAAAAAAAAATAATTTATCATTAAATACTCGTAAGAGTACTTACCAAAAAATGCGGCACAAGAAACGAAAATGGCCTTCTGATAGCGAAATGACGCACTGCACAGGGTGAGGTCCCCTCGCTGTTGCACTAAAAACAGGCAATAGCCTTCAGGCTTCTTCCCAAGCCCTGGAAAATACATTTATTTGAAGGTTTCAAATAAAGAAAAAACTTGACAATGAGAGACTTTCATTCAGCAATCATTTCGTACATGTACGCACGCACGACGGTTCATTCTTTCAAATATTTTTCCTCTCAGCCGAGCCGAGCCGGGGTTCGCGTCCAACGGGGCACCCTCAGGCCTGTTGTCTTAAACGTTGTACCGGGAGAGCCTTCAGCGTTCCCCATTTGTCCGGCCAAGTAGTTAATGCCATCTGCGGCAAATCTACAATAAGTTACGTCAAAAAAAGGCTGTACAACGTTTAAGACAACAGGCCTGAGAGTGCCCAGTTGGGCGCGAACCTCGGCTCAGGGCGTCGTCTGAGGAAGAATATTTGAAAGAATTTATCGACCCTGGCGGGTCGATAGCGATAAGCGCTGATTGTGGGAAATCGTCATCAGGTAACCTTTGCCAGCCATACCACCAACCTAAACTACAACTACTGCTACTACACTACTACACTATTACCAGTAGGTACTGAACTTACAATAAAAGTGGAACAGTGGTGCTAAGTACAGTACACAGCTGCACCAATGCATTGAAACGGCGAACATGAGCGAATGACGCGAACACCGTTGCCAAATATAGGACATCTTGAAAATCTGGAATTTCATCATGGTTTTAAGGATCCGTACTTAAAAGAGATTAACTACTTACCTAAGCCTAAAATATTTAGTCTGATATATCCGACGGATAGACATATCCGATCTTTAAATCTGTATTGTTGAACAGTCTTGTAAAACGAAGATTAAAAAAATAATAAAGGATTAAAATATAGAGTGTTAGTGACATCGTAACGAAAAGTTTGATGGTTGATTCAGACCATGATTCTCAGTTGATATCAAGTGGAATTTTCCGTCGCAAATGTATGGAACTGAAAATAATTATAAAAATCACTAAAATTTTCATGAATTTTCCGACAGGAAATTCCACTTTATATCAACTCAGAATCATGGTCTGAATCCTCCCCCTCAGTATTTGAAGCTCATTATTCTTAGTTAATATCAAGTGGAATTTTCCATCGCAAAAGTGCAAAATTGAAAATAATTAAGAAAAAAAAAAACAAAAAGGTCATGAATTTTGCGACGGAAAATTCCACTTGATATTGACTAGTTTAGAATCATGGTCTGAATCATCCCCCTTAGTATTCATTAGGATGTAACTAACTCCCTACATAGTCCGTGTCGTGAAAGAAGTCAGAGGAAAACCTATATTAAGGTACTTAAGTAAAAAAAAAGTCAAAAACATACCTGTGTAAAAACCTTGAAATCATTAAGTATGGTGAAAAGACGAGCGCAGCGTATACACGGTAGAAGACGGAAGAACATTTGATGCCTCAACCCTAGTGAGATCCAGGGTATCGTGTATGCGAGAGGCAGGCAGGAGGCAAGGTCGATCAGAAACCAGCGGCAGAAATACCGGCTGGAACAGACAGACGTTGAGTTGACTCAGAATACATAACTGCTGGGCACAGGCCTACCCTCAATCAACCGGAGGGGAGCATATACTCCACCACGCTGCTCCACTGCAGGTTGGCGGGACCAACGGCTTAGCGTGCCTTCCTGCCTTCCGAACCACGGAATCATGTTAGTTTTTCGGACAATCAGGTGATTCAAGCCAGCAATGTTCTTACCAAACAAAGGACAGTCTCACAAAGTGATTTCGACGATGTCCACATCGGGTATCGTACCTAGACTTCCAGATCGTGAACCCAACGCTCTCGAACCACAAGACCATGTCAGGCGTCCTTGCTGGCTCAATAATAGCCCTGACACCAGAGTTGCTGAGGTTGGTAGTCCACCTCACAACCAACAAGATAGAAGTTGTCTTCTAATTGAGGATCTGCCTGATTACGGGCGCGTCTTTACTCTTTTCGTACTTAGTAGGTAGGTACGTATAAAAAAAATGCTCAATTTAAAGCTAAAAACGCGGGCCTTTTAAAAAAATCTGCCTAAAATTGATGTCAAGTAGCAATATTGCTTTTTTACATGAATTGCTTCGATGTGGCCATTTTAACCCCCCAGGAATCAGCACAATTAGTTCTCATCCCCAAGTTTGTATGTATTTCATTAAATCACATTCGAAGTGGTTTTCTTTTACAAAACCTCGAATTCTTTCAATTCATTTCTATCCGGGATAAGATGAGTCCTCAAATTTTCACCGGGATTGAAACTAGCTTGTTTACTTTACGATTTTTATAATTTTGTTAACAAAACCCACACCCAAATGTGTTTTCTCACAAGGCGCTTACATGGTTTTCACCATGGTATAAGAAAACTTAATTTTCAATAAGTAATAAAATTGACGTCCTTGGACCTTGGAGATACCAATTTAATGGTAACACAGTGGTAACACATACGTCATCAAAGGGTTAGCAATGGCGGCTTGTTATAGGATCGAGCATATCTGGTCTTCTTATACCATGGTTTTCACTATAAGACAACGATATGGACCTCACCATGCAATTCTGCTTCTGCTCAAGACGATATGCTTGTCGTTTTTATCCAAGTAGCCAATGTTCAACTTGAGAATGATATCAAAGAAGCACACGATTTGCAAGGCCAGTATAACATGGTCCAGGTCTGCATGTTCCGGAGGCTCGGTGGGCAGGATGTACGAGAAACGTAGCGGCGCAACGATGATATATAGGAGGTTAAACAACACCATGGCGGTGCTCCAAATCAGGCTGAGGAGAAAACGCACATAAAGTTCACCTTTTTTTTTGAAGTGACTTATTGTAGATTTGCCGCAGATGGCATTAACTAAGTAGTTAATGCCATCTGCATCCGATACATCCATAATGCCGGCCAAGTTGCCGGAAAAATGAGGAGCGCTGAAGGCTCTCACCCGGTACAACGTTTAAGACAACAGGCCTGAGGGTGCCCAGTCGGGCGCGAACCTCGTCTCAGGGCGTCGTCTGAGAGGAAAAATATTTGAAAGAATTAATCGACCCTAGTGGGTCGATAGCGATAAGCGCTGAATAAGGGAAAACGTCGACCACGCCGGCGGGGTCGGTATCGGGGTCCTGAAGTGTTTGGTGTCGCGAGCTGATTGGCTGCCTCTATGGCTAGAGTAATCGGGTCGTCGGGATCGTATATTACGCCCTTCGGACGCCGATACTTTTCAGTACCGTCCCTAAGCGGAATGTATTTGGAAGCCGCAACTACCAGGGGATTAGGGTGGTGCGGAGCAGAATCGAAAAAACGTTTTGAAGCTAATTTGAGCCATTGGGCAATGGTTGGCAGAATAAAGTTCACCATGAACACAGCCCGGACACTTCCTACAAAAATTTTACGCAGACTCTATCTACACATTGACGTTATCGTACACGGGCATCTTGTGTGTGACGTCTGACGCCCGTACGTTTGAAGACTAAAGTAAAACTGCTTGTGGGGAGCGGAGAGTTGCGGTTCTATACGTTGTATTATTCCTTATTCTATGCCGGAAATCTAGGAAGAGTCACACATACACACTGTACGTAAAGACTCAGAGACTATGGAATACCATTTGTTTGGATCCTGACACACTTCCCCTGCCTCTTCCAAATTTATCAATCGTTTCATATACGCACGCCGGTTCAGAGTACTGAACCTTTTCTATGGACATCTCCAATTTGGTCTATGTATGTTCTTCTAGGTCTTCTCCCGCAACTCCTACTTACCAGTAATATTCGCCTTCTGTACCGCTTTCATAATCCTATTAATCCTTCATCCGCTCTACGTGTCCAACCCCAGGTTAACATTTCAAGAATCATAGAATAAGAACAATTTATAAAAACATTTACTTACACCGATTACTCTGACCATAGAGGCGGTTAAACACTTCAGGACCCCGATTTTCCTCATTCAGGGCTTATCGCTCTTATTAACCCACTAGATTCGATTATAATCCTATCAGAGGACACCCTGAGTCGAGGTTCTCGCCCGTCTAGGCACTCTCAGGCCTGTTGTCTTAAATTTTGTACCCCATTTGCCCGGCCATGTAGTTAATGCCTTTTGCGGTAAATCTACAACAAGTCACGTCAAAAAAATCAAACTAAAGAGTGTTCACCTGAACAAACTGTAAGGATGGATGACCCATTTCCCGCCTTCAGCTATTTGCCTCTGCCTCTCAGCCACGATGGCGGGGTAGCTCACGAATCGACTCCACGAACACGGGTGCGTTACAGCAATAAGGGTAGATTTCCTCAAATCGTGACAGGGCGCTCTTTTTCCGTTCTGCTTCGGAATCATGCTTTCGGAACCTAAAAATTCACAACTAAAACTCCCGACTACGTAGGTATATTTCTCAACCCAATTGGGATAGTTAGAGATACATCCATCGCATTATGTAAGAAGGTATCCCCATCACTATACGCGATATGTTGATGCTTCACTACATTTTGCTTGTAAGTACTTTAGTTATTTTCCGTTGGAAATACGTTTAAACTGCCTCCAATCTGCGTACCTCAGGTTTGTTTTCTTAAATTTTGTACCCCTGAGCCCTCAGCGCTCCCCATTTGCCCGGCCAAGTAGTTAATGTCATCTGCGGAAAATCTACAGTTAGTCACGTCAAAGTACTTTGGTTACTCTATCATCAATTTGCCCAAACTTGGCCGCACCATCCGCAAACGTTATGCTTTAGACGATATGACGGGTATTGCCGGCACATTATAATCTGCCTAGGCAAATCTTGAACGGCGTATTTTAACGATCAGCCTACAGTATCACAGTCAGAGCTACTTACATACATAAGGTCACTTTTCCCGTTAGGGTAGGCAGTGATCACGAAATTCCACTTACTATGATTCTCACCCACAACTTTCGCTTCTTCCACTCATTGGCGGCCCTAGGGCGCACAGTGGGCTAATTATGAAGCTTCATAGACTTAGTGGCTCACGAAAATCAAGTGTGCACTAATGAATCAAAGTTTCTTTCTGGCTGAAATCTTAAGAACTAGTACCTAATAAAAATTAAAAATCTCTTTGTTTCCATACAAAATAAACTAAAAAACACAAATAACTCATGAAATAATAGCTTTATCAAAAAATGGCAAGTAACATAATATGTTGCTATAATTATATGTTGCTACACGATGACGTGATTCGTTTTTAAACGGTTTTATTCATAATTTGATAAGCCCAATTTATCTAAATAAACTTTTAAAATACCTAAATTACCTAAATAAACTTTTTTATTATTAATACTTGATTTTCATGAGTCGCTAAGTCTATGAAAATCAAGTCTTAATTTTCAGCCCAATGTGGGACGGTGCGAAAGCGCACCGGGCACCGAAATAGGGGGAGAGGGCGTCAAATCAACCAAGACTGGTCTATTCTCTTTTATGCTTGTAGCTCGTCGTTATGCTCGCCGGATTAGAGTACTCTGGCCTTTCTATCTTCTTCTTCTATCGTGTGGGTTATGAGGTGAATTACCAACCTCATCAATCCTGGAGTCAGGGTTATTATTGAGCCGCCAAAGGCCCCTGACATGGCTCATATAACGATTACTCACTTACATCAGTAAGTAGTAACCGGGACCACCGACTTAACGTGCCTTCCGAAGCACGGATCATCTTACTTCCAGACAATCAGGTGATCAGCCTGTAATGTCCTAACCAAACTGGGGATCACAAAGATGATTTTTGTGATATGTCCCCACCGGGATTCGAACCTGGGACCTCCGGATCGTGAGCTCAACGCTCAACCACTGGACCACAGAGGCCTTTCTATAAAACACCAAGTTACTTACCCAAATTTAAAGCACAGGCATGCTTCTTCGGCTGTCGTCGTCGTGGCATTTTGAAAAGAGTTTTCAGTAACGTATTATTTTCAGTTTCACTAGATTGGCCTCAGAACAATAACTGGAGAATACAAATACGTATTTCACTCATGTATAATTATTACAGTTGAATGTAATAATTATAATACACTGTATTTCATTAACTGTCAATTGACAATCTGTTTTGATGAATGATATTTTACTTCGTCTAAGTAGAACACAGACCCATTTGGCCCCGATTCCTGCAGACACATCCTAATTTTATTTTAAATTATACTTGTCATTTTCTTATCCGCCGCAAAGGACGGATGAGTCACAACTGTTACTTTTAAAATGATTAAATAACACGGCCGAATAAAATAGGCTTCTCGCTCCGTTTGACGTGTGACAACTTAATTCTGTCCGGTTATTGGCCAATATAAAATTTTGGAAGGGATTTTTAATCTACCTAAAATTGACGCGTGTTCTATAAATATTATGCTCGCCGATTACCCGTCCCTTTCTTTTTCAGCCGAAAAGAAAATTACAGGTAAACTAAATTAGATGGTATGTTTTGCTTCGGAATCATGCCTTCGGTACCTAAACATTTTAATACAACATAAGCTCACGACTATATTCCCAATTGGGGTAGTCAGAGATACCTACATCCACCGCAATAGTATATAGGGTGTTAGAGTTAGATACCAGCTACTGCAATTAATTATGATGGGCAAAATTGAAGGGAGAAGACGTCGAGGGAGGAGGAAGAAGTCGTGGCTGCGGAACATCCGCGAATGGACCGGCGTTACAACCGTAGAACAGCTGTTTCGTCTTGCTTCTGACAGAGAAGAGTTCTCAAAGCTGACGGCCAACGTCCAGTAATGGACAGGCACTGGAAGAAGAAGAAGAAGAAGGCATTTTCTGTCGCAAAAGTATGGAGCAAAAAATAATTAAAAAAAAACACTAAGAATTTTCCGACAGGAAATTCCACATGATATCAACTCAGAATTTTGGTCTGAATCATCCCCCTCACTATTCGTTATGGTGGCTTGGACGGGGTGTAAATGACATCGTAACGAATACTGAGAGGGATGATTCAGCTCATAATTCTGAGTTAATATCAAGTTGAATTTTACATCGCAAAAGTATAGAATTGAAAATAATTTATAAAAACTAAAAAGAAACATGATTTTTTAGCCTGTGTAATAGATATCCCAAAATAAAACTAGTAAGTAAGTATTTAGTAAAACAATATTCTTAATTATATTGTTTGCGTAATTTATATAAAATAAGTATACATATTTACAACTGAGTATTTACTAAAGTAAGTTAAGTCACAGAATAACATAATTATGGCTTCCTGTTATTTACATGTTGCTTCGCTGATATTTGTAATTTCTTAGTTTGTATAAATAATAAATAGGTAAGTATGTATCATCAGCCGTATGACGCCCACTGCGCGCCCAAGTATGTATATTACGTGTTAATCCCTATAGCTTTACGGGTAAGCACATACTTTTAATGTTCACAATACCACGTATAAAAGTACCTAGGATTTTTGTAGTGGTGCCGATCGATACGCCACTATCGGTTAATAATAGATAGTCTATCGATAGCATGGCGATAGCAAGACCGGTCATTTCCGGAATAGGTCAATCGATAATATCGAAACTGTCGATAGTATAGATACCTACTATAGATAGCTCAGAATGTGACAATACTATCGATTGAGTATTGATGTTCGACAATAACAAAGTATCGATACTATCGATGGTATCGATATTATTGATGTTCTAAGCAACAATATTATCGATAGTATTGATACTATCACAATTTTTTTGCAACTTGGCAACGCCCTCTAACCCATTACCCACATCTTAGTGTTAAACAGCGATTAACCTTAGTATTTACACACCCCGGACACTTCACACAAAACACAACGTTTTACACAGACACTTCACATTGACGTTATTGTACACGCGCATCAGTTTTTGTGGTGTTTGACGCCCATATTGAAGACTAAACTATGTCCGAGGGGAGTGAGGTAAACCTAGCTCAGGCGTTGGTGGGGAGCGAAGAGTTGCCGTTCTATATGTAATATTATTCCTTATTCTATGGTATTTCATTTATTATCTTATTTATAAAAGCGTGTCTAGTCTATGGTCGCATGCGCCTGTTAGTGAACTCCGCGCTAAAAGGGCTGGTGTTGAAACCGAAGTTGTTGCTACTGTGTGCAATAGGCGCATCGTTCCCGCGTGGCTGAAAGAAAAAACACTAATTAGGTCATGGCATAGAGTAACAATCTCTTCTTCTCTCGTGTGGGTTATGAATGAGGTGGAGTACCAACCTCATCAACACTGGTGTCAGGGTTACTATTGAGCCGACAAAAACCCTGACATGGCTCATGTAACGACTACTTACGTACCTCAATAAGTAGTAACTGGGACCTTAACGTGGCTTCCGAAGCATGGATCATCTCTTTCGGGACAATCAGGTGATCAGCCGGTAATGTCCTAACCAAACTAGGAACCATAAACTAATTTTTGTGATATGTCCCACCGGGAATCGAACCCCGGACCTTCGTGATCGTGAGCCCAACGCTCAACCACTGGACCACAGAGGTCGTTAGAATAACAATAAACATTAAGTACTTACTATGTACCTATAGAAAATCATAAAGATAATGATTGTCGAATTTGTTTTCGAATTCACGTTTAGATCGTAAATGATTATCATGTGTTTAGCGGTGAAGGAAAACATCGTGAACCCACATTCCCGAGAAATGCATTTTCGGTGGTTTGTGGCCTAACCTGTATTGGTCTGGTTTTGCCTTCGCGGGTAAAAGGTCAGACAGGCAGTCGCTTCTGTAAAAAACCGGACCTGTCAAATCTTCAGGTTAGGAAAGCAGACCCTGTGTGAAACGGGATAATGCTAGGAAGATGGTGACTTACTATGTGCCTATTGAAGGGACATTCGAGCGACAATCCGAGCTATCTGACCATACCGACCCGCGATTTTCGCTACCGGATCGGCTGTCCATATAAAATAAATAAAATAGGTATGACGAAATCGTAGCCCTGGGGGACTGGAGACTTTAGCTGATGGCTTCCCTTTCATCTTCATCTTTCGCGTAGGTTTAAAACCTACGTCGATTGACCGACATCACTAACTTTGGAGTCAGTTATATTAGCGACCTCACCGCGGCTTGGTCGACGATTTCTCTCATTCAGCGCTTTTCGCTGTCACCCCACTAGGGTCAATTAATTATTTCAAATATTAATCCTCTCAGATGTCGCCCAACTGTGCACCCCCAGGCTTTGTTCCGGGTGAGAGCCCTAAGAGCTTCCCATTTGTCCGACCAAGTAGTTGTTACTAAAATAAGTCACGTCAAAAAAAAAAAACAACTTACCGTGCGGTCGCTAAAGGCGGCGTGAGCGGATTCCGAGTCCTCAGGCGGGAAATAGTCGCTCTTGAATTGTGGTAGATCCTCGATGCCGATCAGATCAGACTCGTCAGATGTGTCACTGCAAATGGAAGGTTAGAGAAAGGGTGTTAAAATCGCAACACGTACTACATGTAATAGATGTGGTATATTAAAATTCTGAGAACGGATCACAAGTCACTACTATCAGTTCGAGTCAACTTCTAAAGAGATAGTAGCCGTGACATTTTCGATCATATAAAACGGGGTGGTTAGTGGCATCGTAACGAATATTGAGGGAGATCATTCAGACCATGATTCTGAGTTAATATTAAATGGAATTTTCCGTCGAAAAATTCACGATTCTTTTTAGTATGTTTTCATTTTTGCGATGGAAAATTCCACTTATAACCATGATTTTTTTGTGTATTTATTTTAAATTTATTTTCAATTCTACACTTTTGAGATGAAAATTTTCACTTTATATTAACTCAGAATAATGATCTGAATCATTCCCCTCAGTATTCGTACGTACACCCCGTACAAATACGTACATGTAGCTACACAAATACGTACGGATGTTAGTGATACCGTAACTGAGACCGGGATGATTCAGACAACATGAGCAGTTCTTATTTGCGCTGTAAGCATTTTACTGCTGGTGAACTGACCTGATGGCATCGAAATCCGGGGCCTTGATTTGTTCGTTCCAGATGGGGTTGGAGCCTTCGATAGCGTGTTTGTTGGTTCCTGGGGCCGCTATCCCCACTCGGTTCAGCCCCGAATCCACCGAGCCGTATTTCGTCATCGACAGTGCTTCCAAACGGCGGTTCAGACTGGAAACAAACATCTGGGGGGTTAAAATGGCCACATCGAAACAATTCATCCAAGAAAGCAATATAGCAATTTGACATTTGCGCATATAAAAGTAAGTGCGCAATGCGAACAAATGTCAAAAACCGATATTGCTTTCTTAGATGAATTATTTTGATGTGGCCATTTTAATTACCTATTTATTACTCAGTATAAGCTGAGAATATGTACCTAGTATTACTGTAGTCAACAACATAATTCAACATAAAACAAGACTTCTTACAGGTTTATTGCATAAGTCTGCCTTGGAATAATATACCTTACCTTAATAAACCTAAAAACTTACCTACATGTATTATAGAACATAAAATCCATCACAAGAATCCATGCAGCCACTTGAACCAATAATGTTCATAAACAGATAAAATGAACACGCACGCGCGCCCTTTCCCAAGATTTCACTGCGCACACTACACACACCATCTGCTTGAACATAAAATACCTCAAAATCCTATGCCCGAATCAGCTCTTGTCGGTGTAGCATTCTTCATGTTACTTTTTAGGGAAAAATAGAGCAGTGGTTTTCCTCTTGCCTTCCGCCCCGCAGTACCCTGTATGATGCGAGTGGAATGGCGCAGTCTAGTCTATAGTCTATATAGCCAGATTAGTCTATTTCAAAGCGAGGACTCCTCTCCTCCGTCTGAATAGTACTGTCAGTTACTGCTGCTCTCTGTCAGGTTCCAGGTTAAAGTCCCTGCCCGAATATCCTTTCAAAATCCAAAACCCATTGTATAACTAGGTTAATAATTACGTCAGAAAATAAAAGAATACTTACGCTCGGGTCCTCACGATGAATGTGATGAGCAGAATAAGGCACAGGAAGGCAAGGATGGCTGACAACCCGGCTAGCACATAGATGGTGATCTGCACGCCGGCAGTGCCGAGATCAGGGCTGACCCCCGTCACCAGGTCGTTCAGGACCAACAGCCGTTGGTTCAACACACCTTGGACGGAGCGCAGCAGCTGAGTGTCACTGCGAAGCCTTTAAAGGGAAAATAAAAGAATATTACGCACAACTTAAAATTTTTGTTAAAGAAAAAACCCTGGATTTCAAAATCCGTAATAACTCTGTTCGGAAAACGGTATGCGCTTTTATCGTAGTGTCCGTGGTTCGAATTCCGGCTCGGGCTCTAAACCAGTGAATTCATATTTTAACGTTAACGTGCACGTGGATCTGTGTGTGTAACGTCTGATGCCCATACGATTGAAGACTAAAGTAAGACCGAGGGGGGGTGAGGAAGAGAGTAAACCTAGCTCAGTCGCTGCGGAGAGTTGCCATTTTAACGTATTTAATCCTTATTAGGCTTAAGGTTAACTCACTCTTCAATACTGTCGGCGCTCACAGGGATGTTATCCTGTATGAAGTGAGCATGGACTTCCGCCATGGCCTCCTGAATCACCCCGGCGTCGTTGGTGCCCGGCAGCACCTGATCTATATTGCAGGTCATGTTGAAGCCAACGCTGAACGTTTCTGCGATCTGAAATAACGTGCTTGAGTTAGTTATAGTATGGCTTCAGGCTGTCCGAATGATGTGCCCTACAGGGATAATGTCCTCGTGTAGTCATGTCCTGGGGGGTTAAAAAGGCCACATGGACCCATGGACCCAATTCATCTAAAAAAATGGCCTCTCTGGTCCAGTGGTGAGCATTGGGCTCACAATCCGGAGGTCCCGGGTTCGAAACCCGGTTGGGACATATCACAAAAATCACTTTGTGATCCCTAGTTTGGTTAGGACATTACAGGTTGATCACCTGATTGTCCGAAAGTAAGATGATCCGTGCCTCAGAAGGCATGTTAAGCCGTTGGTCCCGGTTACTACTTACTTACTGATGTAAGTGAGTAAACGTTACATGAGCCATGTCAGGGGCTTTTGGCGGCTCATAACCCTGACACCAGGGTTGACGAGGTCGGTTCACCTCAAAATCCACACGATAGAAGAAGATCTAAAAAAGTAATAACGCAGTTTGACATTTTCGTATGTAAAAGTGCGCAATGTCAAATTCAAAAACATTCTGTATTATTTCTGTTTTTTTTTGTTCTGTTTTTGTATTATTATTCTGTGTTAGGTATTTTGTGTGTACTATTTATATAAGTAGGTATATATGCTAGGTTATGTATATAGGTTAGGTATATAATGGCCCCGATTCCTGCAGACACCGCCTAATTTTATTTTAGGTTATATCCGTCATTTTCATATCCGTCGAAAAGGAAAGGGACGGATGATTCACAGCTCTTAATTTTAGGAAGAATGAGTAAATTAATGTGTCGGGTTATTGACTGACGTAAAATTTTTAGACGGTTGGTTTAGATTTGTGCTTAAAATTGACGTGTGTTCCATAAATTTTATGCTTGTCGATTACCCGTCCCTTTCCTTTTCGGCGGATAAGAAAAGGACAGATATAACTTAAAATAAAATTAGATGGTATTTACAGGAATTAGCACCATTATATTTGTAAGTATGTTATATATTTATTTGTATGTATTTGTTGTTAAGTTGTATGCATAGTTTGTACCCGCAATCTTTCATTTTTTTTTTTACCTTTTTCCTCACCTTATGGTTGTCTGGAAGAAATCGCTTTAACGATAAGGCCGCCATTTGCCATGTACTTAGTTAAGAGACTTTTTGTAATTATTTCTTTTTATTTTGGTGCAATAAAGTGTATTTGTATTGTATTGTATTGTCTGTATTCGGTAAGTATCATAGTTACACCTTGCATCGTAATTTTTTACATAACGAACGTCTCATCCGCCGAAAACTACTTCACAACGTGTATAGCCGAAGAAAAGAAGCTGCAAGAAAAACCTCGGGACAGGGCTCTAGACGTTTTTACGGACGTAGTTTGGCTGCCTAAAATCAGTTCCCAGACAGTTAATATCATGCATTTATATCTTCTAAATAATCACTAGCTTAAAATAACCTTTTTTTACTAAATTTCTGTTTAATTACTGTCTTAAAACTGTTTAAAAAACTGTCAAATAGCAATCATGGTTTTTTAGATGAATTGCTTCAATGTGGCCTCTTTAAACTCACCCAGCTGTTGTGACGGAAATGTTTTTAAGAATCTGTGGTTGGCTCTAGCATATTATATTGCGTCTGTAAAAGCGACCGCAGCGCAATGGAGTGTTGACATTTGCGAATCTATGTCAACTCGCCGTCTCGGCGCGAATTCGCAAAGTTTCCGCTTATTGTAAATTTGCCACAGGTTTGGCAATTCGGCGGCACTCGGTGAAACATCCCGCTTCATAAGATATCCAGATATGGTGAAGGCTGAGCAAGCTACGTAATAAACTTCGTGCTGCAGTGGGGGTAAGACATTATCTTAAACCCGAAGGTGATCTTAAGACCGACTTCAATACTTACTTCAATATTACTTATTATTTTCCTTACTTATTTTCCAATAAAATTGATGATGGTGATCATCATCATCCGACGATAAAATATAGACTTACAAACTTTACTTGTTTCTTTTTTTTTATTTTTTGTACTTACAAAGTCTCTGTTACTCTCAACCGTCTCCACATCGTTCAGGAATATGAAGGACACCCTATTTTGGGATGAAATGAGGTAGACTTTCACCTCTGCCGTATCTGTCTTCTCATCTGGAATAAGTAAGAATATAAAATAAGTACTCACTGATTTTTGTGTTTGGAAATTTTACATTCTTCAGGAAATTAATCTTGAATAAGGTAGTAAGTATTGTCTTTGGTTCCTTGATCACCTAGCTATGTGGCTATTATGTTACAGAGGTCTAATATTTACATTTCCGAATCCGAATCGAATCCTTTTGGTTAAAAACTTGGAAGTGACTCATCATCATCATCTCCCTAGCCTTATCCTGTACTTCACAGGGTCCGCTTGCCTAACCTGAAGATTTGACAAGTCCGGTTTTTAAAGAAGCGAAAGGTAAGACAGGCATGTCTTACCTTCCAACCAGGGAAAACCAGCCCAATACAGATTAGGTCACATACCTTCGAAAATGCATTTCTCGGGTTTCCTCACGATGTTTTTGTTGAGCACGTGATAATCATTTATGATCCAAACATAAATTCGAAAACAAATTCGACAATAATTGGTTTAGGCCTGTGCTGGATTCGAACCTGCGACCTCAAAGTGAGAGGCAAGCGTTCTACAAACTGTAAAAACACCTCCACCAACCCGCATTGGAGTAGCGTGGAGTATGCTCCATACCCCTCCGGTTGATTGAGGGGAGGCCTGTGCCCAGCAGTGGGACGTATATATGCTGTTTATGTTTATGTTATGCTTCTATAGCGCACGCCTCTCTGAATCAGCTGATGACGTGGAACACAAATCCTGTGACTGTATCCTCAGTGTGAGGACGCCGATCACCGCCTTTTTTTCAGACAACACTGTTACCCCCTTGCCTCAAAGTCCTTGCGTAGCTGTGCCCCATTACCTGGGTCAGTAGCGATGACGTTGAACTCGAACATGCCCTGCATGCTGGCAGTAGGTTGTATCCTCAGTATGAGGACGCCGGTCTGCGCGTTCAGATGGAACGCCGAGTCCTTGACGGCTTCCAGAGTGGAGTCCACCGCCATAGAACCGTCTTCGATGGTATATGTCAATTGTGCGTTTTCGGAATGAGTTGCCTGATCAAAGAATCGGTTTGTAAGTGAATTTGAAGGAACAGTCGTTGGTAGGGAATTTATAAAAAGCTTAAATTAAAGTGGTAAATGCGATCAGACAAAAAGGTGATGAGACACAAATACCTACTAAAGACAAAAATCTATAGCATAGGGCTTACAATTTTGACACGACGAATTTATTAAAAACATCATAGAAGGAAAGCTAGAAGGAAAGGGAGAAAGGGGAAGACCAAGAAGAGCTTACATGGAACAGATTAAAGAAAATGTTAACGTCGTGTCTTATAGGGAAGTCAAGGAATTGGCCTTTGATAGACTGGAATGGAAAATGCTACACCGACAAGAGCGTGGCTCTTAAATTGATGATGATGAGGGCTTACAATAAAAGTGATAGGTAGGTAAGTATAACATTTACTTGTAGACTTTTATTTCCTTTTTAGTGTCCTTTTATTCTTATTATTTTTTATCCAAATCAACAAATTTTTATATCTTGAATTCATTTATTTTCAATAATTGATGATTGCTTTGGTAAACTTATTTTTTACTATTCTGTCTGTTTCGGTATTTCGAACACAATCCTTGTAATTGATTATGCGAATAAATATTCATTCTTAATTCATTCATTCTTTGGTAGTTAATGCCCCTGTGAAATGTGGTCGGAGCTAATGAATATGGTACAAATAAGTAGAACTTGATACGACACGATTCATTTACTTATAACAAACATTATAGAAGGAAAAATTGAAGGGAAGAGAGGAAGGGGTAGACCTAGGATAACATTTATGAAACAAATAAAAGAGAAGGTGCAGGTCGTTTCGTATCGGGAGGTGAAGGTTTTGGCGGGAAGAAGAGAGGAATTGCGATTACTCCACCGACAAGAGCGCAGCTCTTAAATAGAGAGAGAGAAGGAGAACTTACACGAACGGTGAGTAGTTCCCTGTTGATGTTATCGGAAGTGGAAATGCCAGCCGTGTACAGACGCTGCTCGAACACAGGCCGTGGATCCGCTTCTCGTACCTATACGGGAGTTGTTAAGATTAAGTACCCTTGTAAATAAGTGCAAGTGGCGGACCCAACTAGTTCACCATCTAGTTCCGCCTATACCCAACAGATGGCGCCTACATTATCCAACGCAGTCCTAGAAAGCGCTGACGAAATTTGCTCAGATCGATGCACAACTTCCGTTCGACCATTGATCCCTAGTCACAACTTATGGCTAACGGGATACCGAAGTTAGCATAGTACGAGGGTACTATGACACATATTTTATGTCATGTTCCCTAGGGTGGTATTTTTTTTTTTTTTATTTATTTATTTGATAAACTAATAAACTAATCTTAGCTTTGAGACTGTTCTCAAAATCATGTCAATGTGACAGTTCTTATATAAAAACAGGGACTTGAGCATGGCCTTGAGGGCAGTCTCAGCTGAGATTAGTTTATTAATACCACCCCTATTAGGACAATACAGGCTGGTCAGCAAATTGTCCGAAAGTCAGATAATCCGTGCTCCGGAGGGCACGTTAAGCAGTCGGTCTCGGTTACTATTTCGTGACTTGTCCTAGTAGTCCTTTACTAGTAGCTTTTGGCAGCTCAATAGAACCCTAACATCAGGGTTGATGATGAGGTCTATCGCTGTCTCACGACCCTTACGTGGGAAGAAGAAGTATGCGTAACTGGAACCTTCTTATCGTTTCATTTCTAACAGAAAACTTGATGAAGTGTGGGAACTTAGTTCATTTTGCGATGGATGTACGTCAGACTGCCCCAATTGAGATGAGTAAAGACATTTTTGCCTTGATTTAACTTACAGTGACAGTGACGGTGAGAAGAGACCCAGGGAGTGGTATTCCGCCTCCTGTGGGCGAATTACTGGCTGCCACTTGCACCACATGCGTGGCAGTGGTCTCCCGGTCTAGTTCTGATTTCAGGAAGATCACGTTCGTCACCGGGTCCAGGTCAAATGGCTCGTAATCCACACCACCTATAAGTTAAAAGAAGAATTAATTCTGGTCTACATCACCAACACCGATGAGTTACATGTCACTGCAAAGGTCTTTCGATGGTCGGTCTTCTTCTAGAAGAACGGTATTAACGGTTCTTGCAATATTGGTCTTGTATGGTCTAGACAAGAATTTTACAAGGATCTAAACTCCTGGACCAACACAGCTAAAGTCAATGCCAAAGGAACGGTCTTTTAATGTTTTATTTCTACTAAGATATTTGGCGTCAAAAAATGACCAGCTAGAATGCAACCCCAATTGGCTACAGAAGCCTTCCTTGACCACAGAATTTGGTGTAGGTACCTACTTATGTTAATTATCCACTTTATGTTCATTAAGCCGCTTTGGTTCCGGGCTACTAGCCCAAACACCTTCATCAACCCGCACTGGAGCAGCGTGGTGGTTACGTTCATCATCATCACTAATTTAAGAGCCACACTCTTGTCAGTGTAGCATTCTCCATGCTACTTTTTTAGGGAAAAATAGGGCAGTGGTTTCCCTCTTGCCTTCCGCCCCACATTACTCTGTCTGACGGGAGTGGAATAGCGTACAGTGTAGTCTATAGTACTGACAGTTACTGCTGTCCCCTGTCAGGTACTTACTAACATAACATAGAATATTATTTTTTAATAAAGTGGAAAATGAAGGGAAATATATAAAAAGGGGATAAAAGTAATTAAACGGTTAATGATAGAAGATTGCGCTTACCAAAGATCCTGTAGTAAATATCGTGACAGTCGTCAGTGCAGAGTTTGTTCTTAGGGTCCTCTGCTAGTGGGAGCGAGAACCTCTCAGTCAAGCCAACCTCTTTTTCTGGAAAAAGAATTGATAGTAACAAGAAATGTAATTGCCTAATTGGGTAGTTTCCTAGGTCAAAGATAAATTATGAAATTCTGATTAAAGGAAGATCTAAAACTGATGAAAAACTATTTCTTTTATCTATTAAACTTATTTATGGATTTTAACAAAGAAAAAAGTAATAATGAAAGCGACATTTTGTCACGTTTTTCACAGGTTGCTTTCAACAAATTCCATAAGTACTTAAAATTAGTAATTTCGTGTTTTGACGTTAAGTAAAAAGTAACTGATTTGACTAGTTGGAAACTACCCTATTCTGGTTTTATGCTCCAAAACCTGGTGTTAGCCACAGATAGCGCTCCTTGTGGTTTACCGACACAGCACGTGTAAGTAATTTAAAAAATAATACTTAATAAAAAACACTGAAAAAATATTGCAAAAGTGTGTGTATTCATTACAGAAAATACCTAATTTTGTTGGTTCTTATACAATCTCATGGTCTAATGGTTAGAGCGTTAGGCTCAATTATCCTTGGAAACAAAATCACTTTGTGAGACAGTCCTTTGCAGGCTGAATAGTAGGTACTTAGCCATTTCAAATAATTACGTACCAGGGGGTCTAAAAGGCCGTATTGAAGCAATTAATCTAAAAAATGCATTTATATGTCCAATAGCAATGTTGCTTTTTAGATGAATTGCTTCTATGTGGCCTTTTTAAACTCGCAGGAAATAACATACTTACCAAAGAATGCTACTGAGTAAGTGTTATCTTGAAATATCGGATCACCCAAAGTCGGAACGAAGAGCACTGTTATAGTGGAGTCTGTTGAATATGATCGAGGTTCTGTTCCGCCGTCTGTAGCCCGGATGGTAACCTAGGTACATGAGATACGGAATTTTACTTAAATCATGTTTGCTACTGTATTTCAGGCTTATTTATTAAGGCCCTTGAGCACACCCCGGACACTTCATACAAAACACCACGTTCTACACATACACTTTACATGAAAAATGACCATTTCATGAAATGGTCTAACACATCATGAAATGATCAATTTTACGATCTGGCCACGACATAATATACAATATGATACACTTTATGCTACGTTATGTTAAACAATATTACATATCTACCAACCTCAAATTCCTTGCCTTCCTCAGGAAGCGCCTGTGTCAGCAACAAGGTTCCAAAGTTGTCGCCATCATTATTTACTCTGAAGTAGTTTGATGCATCAGCTGTAAGCAGGAAATAGCTAAGTATGAATTGTATCGTGTACTAGGTTCAAGATAAATTATGAAATTCTGATTACTTATTACTAAATAAAGACAGATCTAAAACTAACTTAAATAACCTATAGCACAGGCCTCTCCTCAATCAACCGGAGGGGGTATAGAGCATACTCCACCACGTTGCTCCACTGCGGGTCGGTGGAGGTATTTTTACGGCCAATAGCCGGGATCAACGGCTTAACGTGCCCTCCGAAACACTGAATCAACTTCTTAGATCCGTGCTTCGGCAGGCACGTTAAGACGTTGGTCCCGGTTTCTGCTTACTGATGTTAGTGAGTAATCGTTACATGAGCCATGTCAGGGGTCTTTGGTAGCTCAATAATAACCCTGACACCAGGGTTGATGAGGCTGGTATTCCACCTCACTACCCACACGATAAGAAAGAAAGAAGATTTGGCAAATTACTCACCATCTCCAACAATATCGAAAGTCACCACGCCAGCATCAAGACCATCGTCGTCAATTGCTTGTATCCTGTCTAACGGGTCACCGTTTACAAGTGACAAAACATTATTTACCACTGCGCGTTCCTGTAACGTATTTCAAGAATGTTAATAATTCGGCAGAGATTTGAATCAAAACCACAGAGCCATAAGAAAGAAGAGTTGGCATGCGAATATAGATCCAGAATGTCCAATAATTAGGGACATTCAAGGCGGCCGTATAGATAGTAACACTCTAAGTAACGAAAAACATCGGCACAACCTGCGTGTTCAAAAAGTTGTGCCGATGTATTTGGTCACTTAGAGTGTTACCTACTATCTATATGGCCACCTTGATTATCCCTAATTATTGGTCATTGTGGATGTTGCTAACTATTATGTATACTTTGACTGTCACTATTTGCTTCTGACTGTACGTATCTACTACTATCCCTAAAAGCAACTTGATTTGATGTTTTTGAATCTCATAGTTATAGGGTTTAATTATGTGATGATGCTGGCTTGCGTTTAGGTGTTATTAGTCTGACAGCTGTCAAATAAAGCGATAAAAGCGATATTGTTATTTGATACTTGTTGATACTGCGCACTTTATTTTATGCGCAAATGTCATCAAATTATAGCATTTTACATGAATTGCTTCTATGTGGCCATTTGGAACCCCCAGACTGCGCACTTTATTTTATTTTATGCACAAATGTCATCATATTACTTATAGCTTTTTTTAGATGAATTCCTTCTAAGTATGTGGATATTTTATTTTATTTTATGCGCAAATGGCATCAAATTATAGCTTTTTAGATGAATTCTATGTGACTATTTTAGACTTCCGGATTCTAACGGCGGCCATACACTATCGCCATCTGCTTACTCTTTCTTAAAACGCCATTTTGAAATTATTATCGCAATTTTTGAGTTACAATAATAGAAATCTTACCAAAGCCAGTCGTAGAATCGTCCCGGATTCAGGAAAAACGAACTGGGGAGGATTGTAATTGTAAGGTCGAATTTCCAATTCATACACCTCATGAGATATCTGCTGAGGAATACCGTGGTCGAACGCCTGTCATGGACAAAGACAGAATCAGAATCATTTATTCAACGTAATTATCATAGATAAACTTGTTGAAAGAAAGAAAGAAAGAAAGAAACATTTATTACTTCCAGACACCACAGACACAGACAGACAGGTACATTACATGTTGAAGGTCAATTTAATATTTTTTAAAACTACGTCATCCCGCTAGGTGGCTAGCTGGAGAAGAAATGGCCAGAAACTGCAACAGCAACACATCTTATACATAAGTACAAGTTATTTAATAACTAGAGAAACACATTGAATACCAGGCACTTTTATCATTTGAGTAATCATTGATCTTATTAGTAAATTATAAGCATTTTATATGAAGTAAGCTTTACATGAGCTTTAAATTTATGTTCTGACGTACTTATTCAAAATACTTACTGTCTGTTTTTTTATTGTAAAAACATAATTGTATTGTCACCAAAATCCAAAGTGTATACAAAATTTCAGATTAATCGGTTGACAGGAAGAGGGTGAAATTTGAATTACTAAATTTGACCCAAGAATAAATAAAACAAACGGGGTGAGCTAAATAAAACCGTTTAAAAACGTGTAAGTACATAACCCCAAAGAAGATGAATTTAATTTACTTAGCCTAGAATTATGGATAGCAATTTTATTTTTGTTCCTTGTATTGTATGTGTGTCTTTCACAGACTTTAATAGGTACAATAAGAAAAACGGGCATTGGTATAAGCGATCGGCCTTCAGTGCTTTCCATTGCCATGTGTGAATGCTAGGGATAGATCACGTCAATAGAAGCTATAATCACTTCTTCTTCGATCGTGTGGGTCGTGAGGTGGATTACCAACCTCATCAACTCTGGTGTCAGGGTTACTATTGACCCGCCAAAGACCTCCGGATCGTGAGCCCAACGCTCAACCACTGGACCACGGAGGCCGTTACCATTCGACTCATTCGACTTACCAGTATACTTATATCGTAAGTCCCCCAATATCCTCTCAAAGGCATTGCTGTCTGGAGGTATCCGGTTACGTTGTTAGGCGACAGCATGTTGAGAAGTCTCGGAACAGTGGCCAGGTCTCTATTGGTGACTGTCATGGCCAGGATTGCGTAGCCAACGTGAGAGTTTGGCGTGTCCTCTTCGTCTATATCCGGTGCGTATATTACATCGCGTTCGCCATCGAGTGTTATACCCTGTCGTGTTAAAACAGTGTTTGAATGAAATTCTTTCATTTTATAAGATATCCTCAGATGCATTGCCTTGAAATAATGCGTTTATATCGTCTTTACCGAAGCCGAAGGAGCTACCATCATCAACAAACCAATAATTTGCATATTTAATAATAATGTCTATTCAATAATTTGCAAGGTGATACTTAATATGTAATTCTATGAAACTGCGTTCACAGGGATCCACTCTTTTTTATATATTATGAAGCTCTGTACAAGGTGTTAGTGAAATCCTAATGAAAACTTTGAGGGCTGATTCAGACCATGATTCTGAGCTGATATCAAGTGGAATTTTCCGTCGCAAAAGTATAGAATTAAAAGTTATTAAAAAATACTAAGAAATTTTGCTACGGAAAATTCCATTTGATATTAACTCAGAATAATGGGCTAAATCATCCCTCTTAGTATTCGTTAACATTAGACATTAGACTGTGGAAATAGGCAAAATAAACTAATCGCGCGGTTTCTACATCAGTTTTTTTACCGCGAATGCTGCTGAGCTGGCCTTTTGGACAACTTATTAATATGAGGACTCCATTGCAGCTTAGCGTCCAAAGAAATTCCCAAAAATACAGCAGTATCCGTGAGGTCCAGTTCCTTATTTTTACAATAATAGAATCGATAGGGTGGTAGGCATCAAGTATATTACCTCTTGTAAATTCTCGGAAATGCTCCAACTCAGCTCTTCTGGAGTCGGCAATTCAGGAGCGTTGTCATTTTCATCTAATAGTATCACCAGCACCTCTGTAGTGTTTACATTTCTATTTCCATCTGTAAATATTGTGTTATTCATGATGACATTCAGATATGTCTTGAAAAAGACATTCTTTCTAATTAGACACTTCTTATCTTACTTCCTTAGACATCTTTTTTACTTCGAATTATTGTTTTTCTACAAAGTAAGAAAAAAAACGACATTGAAAAAATCGTTTCATGATAGAGACTCCCCTATTTTTTTAACTTCATGAGATTTTTATCTTTCTAGTTTAAGGTAAACTCTATAAATTTTCATTCCAAATAATGTATCGTAAGTGTTGTCGTTTTTTAACAGAACAAGGCCAAAACGTTGAAAAAAAACGTTGCATGTGTGGGCTCCCCTTCATTTTTTCACTTTCTGTTTTTTTTTATTATTTGTTATAATATCCGCTTTCAACCCGGTATCAAATATGGTTCAAAAGACCCTTATAAAGACCCCTATGGCCTTTTAAAGTTTGAACTTTCAGACCCTCTGACAGACAAACGGACACACGAAAAATTGGTTTAGGGTTACTTATCGGAAACCGGCACTGTAAAAAATCAGAAAAGTACTTTACATCCATTTTTCGTTCGAATAAAAAATCTATAATTTTTTTATTTGATCGAAATATCTATTTGCAACCACTCAAGATGTTTCTAAATGTGAATGATATAAAAAACTACATCTAAAAAAGAAATAATCAAAGGGTAAGCACTGCAATTAATCTAAGAATATATTATATTGCTATTTGACATTTGATTGCATTGCGCACTTACTTTTATATGTGCAAAATTCAAATAGCAATATTGCTTCTTTAGATGAATTGCTTCGATGTGGCCTTTTTAACCCCATGTCCCTGGCAAATTAGAAGTTAGTTAGGGAGCTCGGAGTTTGTTGACTGCACTATAAAGTGGATATAACACGATATTGCTCATGACTGTGATCCCTCATTCAGCGCTTATCGCCATCGACCCATCAGAGTCGATTAATCCTTTGAAATATTCTTCCTCTCAGACGACGCCCTGAGCCGAGGTTCGCGCCCAACTGGGCACCCTCAGGCCTATTGTCCTAAACGTTGTACCGGGTCAGAGCCTTCAGCGCTCTCCATTTGTCCGGCCAAGTAGTTAGTGCCATCTGCGGCAAATCTACAATAAGTCACGTCAAAAAAAAGCTAATGACTGTACGTTATACTAGGCAACCTTACCTCCTTCGCTATAAAAGTTGTCAATGAGGTTAATGAATATCCTGTGTTGGTCTTCGCCTCTGTCCCGATCCAGGAGCTCATTGTTGGTGTTCTCCACGTACACCTGGCCTGAATCCAGGTCTATGGCGAAGAAGTCTCGCAGCCGCTGGTTCACAGCATAATTGATCTGGTACCGCACCGTGTGATATATTTCTGAAATTCAGATAGCCTTTATTGCACACAAATAAAAACATACAAACATTTAGCAACAGTACAAATGGGCGGCCTTATTGCTCTGAAGCAATTTCTTCCAGGCAACCACTACCAGGAATCAGCCATTTATAACAAAACTTGGATTAGGGACGCCACCCTGGATCGGATTTGAAAAAAAGGAACTCACGATTTTTGGGTTCCTCATAATAACAAAATTACAGGTGCAACGAGATAAGTAGGTACTTAATGGTCTTGAAATGTATTTAAATGATCTTTTATTAATTAGGACATAATACCTTTCGAATTCGCGAAATAGGGTCTGAAGTTGAATGTAGGTAGATTTTTCTTGCTCGGCTTACAAATATTTCAGGTGATCACTCTGTAATGTCCTAACCAAACTAGGGATCACAAAGTGATTTTTGTTTTGGGATTCGAACCCGGGACCTCCGCATCGTGAGCCCAACGCTCAACCACTGGACCACGAAGGCCGTTACTACTGGAGCTCTAATGCTTTTGATAATATGTCGAAAAATATAGATTTTTTGATATTTTCTTTCTTTCTTTAACAACGTATTTTTTTTTATCTCACCGTCTCTGTCTTCGTCGATGGAGTATATCTTGACCACGTTTGTGAAATCGGGTGCATTTTCATAAATGTACACCGTTTCGTTGAATCGACTGAGGTCTGCTGCCGGAACCTTGTTGTTTATGTCCACGATGTTAATTACGTTCTGAAATATGATTTTTAACCATGTTATACTTACTTAGCATTATGAGAGACTTTGGGGCCTTCCATTAATCATGTGATGTTTTTTTTCCCCTCATTTTTAACCCGCCCCCCATTGGTGATACATGGTGAGGTTCAAAACTACCCCCCTAACCCATATCACGTGTTTTTTTAGTAAAAGATCATTCGCCCACTTCATAAATTCTTTTTTGACAATATATTTTTGTACGCGTTTGACGAAAAAATAATTGCACGAAACGCCGCTTTTCGGTTCAGTATCGCGCGTTTGCCGAAAAAATAAATACTCGTGATATATTACTACACCCCCCCTCCCCCTTGTGATATTTCGTGATATTTTTCATGGACCCCTCCCCTCTCGAGCCTCGCATGATTAATGCACGGCCCTTTTCCAGGATATGACACGTAGAGCGGATGATGCAAAAGCGGTATATAAAGCGAAAGTTGATGGTAGGGCTGGCAGAGGAAGACCGAGAAGGACTTACATCGACCAAATTGGAGATGTCCTTAGAAAAGGTTTAATACGATCTACTCTGAACCGACGTGTATGTATGAAGCGATTGATGCATGTGGAGGAAGCAAGAGAAGTCTGTCAGGATCGAAGCAAATGGAATTCAATAGTCTCTGCTTGCCCGGTGGGAAATAGGCGTGAGTTTATGTATGTATGTTCATGAAGGTGTAATAAAAATGGTCATCATTTACACCCGGAAAGAAAGATAATAGATATGTCTGTTATCCAATGAAATTAGTGACATCGTAACGAATATTGAGAGGGACGATTCAGCTCATTATTCTGAGTTGATATCAAGTGGAATTTCCTGTACTTAAAGTTTTCGTTACGATGTCACTAACATTCTGTATAAGCTAGGTAATAAATAATACATCATCATCAGCAGCCCATTAACGTCCCCACTGCTAGGGCACGGGCCTTCCCTATGGATGGATAGGGAGATCGGGCCTTAAACCATCACGCGGGCCCAGTGCGGATTGATGGTTATTAACGACTGCTAATGCAGCCGGGACCAACGGCTTAACGTGCCTTCCGAAGCACGGAGGAGCTCGAGATGAAAACTTTTTTTTTTGTGGTCACCCATCCTATGACCGGCCTTTGCGAAAGTTGCTTTACTTCAACAATCGCAGACCGAGCGCGTTAACCGCTGCGCCACCGAGCTCCTCTAAATAATACATCCAATAAATAATCCAATCCAATAAATAATACATTTGAACAAAAATCAAAATTTTGATTTGGGTCTTTCCGTGTCTTGACAGAAAGAAATATCCAGAAAATCTTAATGAAAGTTCACTTACGTCGCCCAGAGTATCCCAGAACACTGGATCCGGGGGACAGTTCTCTTCATTTTCTTCGGAACATTTGTCGCTGGCTATAACCGTGTAGTTGAGGTGCCAACGAGGTGGAATATCAGCGTCGATTGCACCATTCTCATCAACTGTAATCTGACCCGTAACGAAGTGTATCTGGACTAGACCTTCAGGAGTATCTTCCTGGGGGCTGAAAATTTTATACATTTAAAAAAAGCTATACAGAGTCTTTACACTTTCAGGGACAGAACGTCTACGGACGTTCCGATTCCAAGGTGTCATACTACCTAATATGAACCATCAATGACCCATGGTCTCTGTCCGTGAAAGGGTTAATGACACCGTAACGAACTTTGGTAACGAACTTTTTAACTTTGGAGTATGATTCAGAGCATTATTCTGAGTTTTCATCTTCATCAACCCAATGGCCAAATCGGCCTCCATGGTCCAGTGGTTTAGCGTTGTGCTCACGATCCGGAGGCCCTGGGTTCGAATCCCGGTGGGGACATATCACAAAAATCATCCTACCTACATCCTAGTTTGGTTAGGATATTACAGGCTGATCACCTTATTGTCCGAAAGTAAGACGATCCGTGCTTCGGAAGGCACGTTAAGCCGTTGGTCCCGGTTACTACTTACTGATGTAAGTACGTAGTCGTTACATGAGTCATGTCAGGGGCCTTTGGCGGCTCAAAAGTAACCCAGACACCAGGGTTGATGAGGTTGGCAAACTACCTCACAACCCAGACGATAGAAGTACTCTTCGTCCTCATTTTTTATGGAAGATAGGAGACATGACCACTATCTCACCTGGTGGTAAGTGACAATGTAGCCGAGAATGGGACATACTTATTTAGAAAGTACATATCCTCTCAAGCCTTGAACAGGAAACAGGGTGAAAAATACCTGTATTTTTTTGTTATTGAGTTAAGAAGACTTAAGTACATAAGAAGAGGAGAGAGAAGGTACTTACATAATGGTGTACCGGACTTGGTTGTAAAGTGGGCCATCAATGTCTGTAGCGAGTACGGACCCGATGACGACGCCGGTAGATGATCGCTCCCGAATACTGAAGGTCTGGTTCAGGAAACCAGACGCCCAGATAGGCCAGTTGTCGTTCATATCTATTATTATTATAGTGAAGGTAGCTGGAAATAAAATATCAGAGTTATTTGGTGAAACTTAAGAAGAATCATGATACTGACGCAATGTAGAGATTCACTGCTCTGCCGGGTCTGCATGACAACCGAATTATATTTAGCGCTTCGACAATTAGCCGTTTGACGTACATCTACGTAGATAGCATTCGTATCGCGCGGCGCGGTTGACATGCAGACCCGGCTGGTTTTTTTATACCATGGTCCTAACTACCTGTAGTTCATTATGTCGCTGCTATGGTTCTTTATTAAAATCCATAATTTAAAATGCCTATATTGAATATCCGTAATCATTTAAACACATAATCATTAAAATCCGTAACTTTAAAATTTATGTATTTGAAAAGTATCTTTAATAGGTACACATAAAAATATATATAATTAACACTCTTAATTTTAATACTCATAAAAGTCGAAACCCATACTCTTAATATAATATACTTAATGTAAATAATAAAACAGCTTGATGACGAATGCGACGATATTATTGTAAATCTTTTAAAAACCATTACCACTCTTTCAAATCATTCATACCTACCTATTACACTAAAATCTTGCTATGCTCTGTCCAGAGACAGGTATTAGCTACGTTTGTTCATATTATGGATTTGCAGACTTATTGCTTTTTATGCTATGAATTTTAAAGTACTTAATAGTTTTTAAAGTTATGGATTTTCATTAATATGCTTAATAGTGATATATATTTTTAAGTATGTTATTCATTCTAATTGGTATGCATATTACAGTTATGTCAAGTCTGTTATGGATTTTCAAAATAGGGTTATTAATTTTATGCAACTTAAGGGACACCCTGCTACTATACTTACATTCATCATAATCTCGTCCGTCATCTGTGTGCAAGTCCCGAACTCTCACTGTGAGGTAGAGAAATTCAAACTCTTCAAAATCGATGGTCACGTTATGGCGGATCTCCTTCGCTACCACTCGCCCCACAGCCTCTCTGGTGTCGGCTGGGTTTGGGAAGATGGTTTCTATATCCACGCATCTGTGTCACAAAGGATAAGGCTGCAAATGGCATTGTGTGATGGAGCGATAAAGATCTTTCGGTGCCTGGCCATGATTGGGACCATAAGATTCATATGATTACGACTTTAGGGTGGTATTAATAAACGAATCTCAGCTGAGACTGCCCTCAAGATCATGCTCAAGTCTCTGTTTTTATATGAGAACTGTCACATTGACATGATCTTGAGGGCAGTCTCGAAGCTGAGATTAGTTTATTAATGGCCCCAATTCCTGCAGACACCGCCTAATTTTATTTAAAGTTATATCCGTCATTTTCATATCCGTCGAAAAGGAAAGGGACGGATGATTCACAGCTCTTAATTTTAGGAAGAATGAGTGAATGAATGAATAACCCGGGCGAATCAAAAGGTACGTCTCTGGTATGCAATCCGTTTGACGTGCTGTCTACTTAACTGTGTCGGGTTATTGATGGATGTAAAATGTTTAGACGGTTGGTTTAGATTTGTGCTTAAAATTGACGTGTGTTCCATAAATTTTATGCTTGTCGATTACCCGTCCCTTTCCTTTTCGGCGGATAAGAAAATGACAGATATAACTTAAAATAAAATTAGATGGTATTTACAGGAATTAGCACCATTACCACCCTAAAGTCGTAATCTTATGAAACCGTAAATTTTGACAGTGGTTATTGGTTATAAATGGAGATAAAAAAACCGGACCTGTCAAATCTGCAAGTTAGGTAAGCGGACCCTGTGGAAAACGGGATAATGCTAAGGAGATGATGATGATAATATGGAGATGGGTTTATTTTGAAGTGACTTATTATAGATTTGCCGGACAAATGAAGAGCGCTGAGGGTAGACAAGACATGCCAAAAAACACTTTCTCAACTATCAGATAAGTAGGCAATTAGAATCAGATAGTTAATTACAAAGTACATTATTAGAACTTTTATTTTATGTAAGTAATGTTTTATTATAAGTTGTTGGTGTACCTTTTTACCGGGTGAGAGCCTTCAGCGCTCCCCATTTGTCCGGTCATGTAGTTAATGCCATCTGCGGCAAATCTACAATAAGTGACGTCAAAAAAAAGGTGTGTTATATAAATAAATAAATAAGTACGCCCAGTGTGTTATTACATTACAGCATGTTGTTTCTCACAAAAGGAACATAATAACACAGAAATACAAAATACACAAACGAACAAAAGGCCTTTTTGCTTAAATTTCTTCCAGGCAAACTCACTTTCCTAGTTTCTTCTCTAGAAGTAATAAAAGAGAGATACATATGTATAAGTAAGTAAGACCGGTCATAGGATGGGTGACCACAAAAAAAAATAAAAAATGTTTTCATCTCGAGCTCCTCCGTGCTTCGGAAGGCACGTTAAGCCGTTGGTCCCGGCTGCATCAGCAGTCGTTAATAACCATCAATCCGCACTGGGCCCGCGTGATGGTTTAAGGCCCGATCTCCCTATCCATCCATAGGGAAGGCCAGCAGTGGGGACGTTAATGGGCTGATGATGATGATGATGATGTAAGTCAGTAGAATGCGTTAGTATCGATAATGGCCACGTGTTTAAAGATCGTTTTCGCGCGATAAGTAGGTATAGGGTAGGCTCATTCTTATCAGCAAGAGGTATGAAGCATTGATGTATATGTAAGTATATCAAGAGATCCCTGTTGCTCTGTGAAGTAGCACCTTTCCCTCAAAAATGTGCGAAGGGAACGATGGCTGGCTTTCGCGTCAACTCGTGATCGGGTGCTGCGTATGTGGACAGGTCTACTTCTGTAAGGGAGCTCATAAAACACTGTTTCTTTGATAAAGTCACATACTTAAACTCTTTATTTTTCACTTTCCTTACACCGACTGTAATTGTAATACCATTGTATTTAAGTTTATAAATTATGTAATACAAACTGGATTAAAAAACAAGAAAGGAAAACATGAAACGAAAAAAGTATATGTATTCGTGATGACCAGAGCCTTACCCGTGGAACTCTATTGGATTGGTATCACGCCCCTGTTTAGTGGCAAAGGATGTGTCCCAATCTATTTCAAACTGCAGGTATGCTGTGGTGTCAGGGTCCGTGGCGGTTATCTCCCGGTTGATTTCAAAGCCCTCTGGCACATTCTCTTCTACAGACGGACTTACGCGAGGCTAAAATACATAGAAATCGGTTTAGATAAAACAGGATTGTTTCGGTTTTTTTATTTATTAATATCATTAATAAGTAAAAAGCTGGACGGAAATGGTGTCAAATGAAAAAGTACTGGAAAGAGTTGAAGATACTATAGAGAACCGGAGAGGAAATATGATTGGCCACCTGATACGACACGATTCTTTTATAACAAACATCATAGAAGAAAAAATTGAAGGGAAGAGAGGAAGGGACCTAGACCTAGGAGAACATTTATAAAATAAATAAAAGAGAAGGTGCAGGTCGTGTTGTATCAGGAGGTGAAGGATTTGGCGGGAAGAAGAGAGGAATGGCATTAAAGTATTACATAGTTAAGGAGAAGTATTGCATAGTTGAGGAGCTCGGTGGCGCAGCGGTAAACGCGCTCGGTCTGCGATTCTTGAAGTTAAGCAACTTTCGCGAAGGCCGATCATAGGATGGATGACCACAAAAAAAACCGTTTTCATCTCGAGCTCCTCCGTGCTTCGGAAGGCACGTTAAGCCGTTGGTCCCGGCTGCATTAGCAGTCTTTAATAACCATCAATCCGCACTGGGCCCGCGTGATGGTCAAAGGCCCGATCTCCCTATCCATCCATAGGGAGGGCCCGTGCCCCAGCAGTGGGGACGTTAATGGGCTGACGATGATGATTGCATAGTTAGTTAAGGAGTTAATGCCATTTGCGGCAAATCTACAATGGTGCTAATTCCAGCACACACCATGTAAGTTTATTTTAAGTTATACCTGTCATTTTCTTATCCGCCGAAAAGGAAAGGGACGGACTAGGGATCACAAAGTGATTTTTTGTGATGTGTCCCCACCGGGATTCGAACCCAGGGCCTCCGGATCGTGAGCACAACGCTCAACCACTGGACCACGGAGGCCGGTAAGAAGAAGAGTGGTGGTATGATCGATTTTGATGTCTTACCAGCCTCAGAGTGGGAGGTGTGTTGTTGACGTCCTCGAGTTCTATGACCAGCTGAGCAGTCGCTGTATGCCTGGACTCTGGCTCCGACATGGTGTCCTGAGCGCGAACCTGAGGCATCATCAGAATTATGTCAGGAACACACCCAGATAATAAAAAAATCTGAACTCGCACCAAACTCACTACGACAAACCGCAGTGCGGTAGACAGATATGTCTGCCCGTAGAAAATTATGGATCTACCTACTCCACTCCAATCTCATCAGTCATCTCGTGATCATGGCATTTGCAACAGTGTCGAAATATCGAAAGTCTCATATCCCCATTTAAACGCGGTAAAAACCCGTTATTATGTGCTTTAATTATTGATTGTTATAGACGGCGATACGGCTCAAGATCTATCACGTTGTTCTAACACGAGAGAGAGCTCGGTTAGATCATCTAAAGATGGATGTACCTACCTCTGACTACCCCAGTGGGATATAATTGTGAGGTTATGTTATCGGGTGGTTTACAGGATTTGTGCCCGGTTAATGACATTAGATTCGCCCCCTATTAGGCCGGGTTTTCATTGACGCGGAAATGGGCGGAGATGAGCGTAATATAGATGTGCGGATTTGACCAATCACAGCGTTCGAGAGAGCGAAAAACGAAGACGCTGTGTCACTGTCTCCCTCACGGTGATTGGTCGATTCCTGCACATCTCCGCTCATCTCCGCAGAGCTCCGCGTCAATGGAATCGCAGCCTTACATGGAGCTTAAATAGCTAAGGAGTGGGTATATGTACTAAATACACACTTCTGCCTTCGGCGATAGGTACTTTATGTTATGTTATTCTTACTTACTTGTATGTTAAATTCATTCTGTCTGTGATAATCGAACGCGTCATCAATAGCTACGTAGATGTCGCCAGTTTCTTCGTCGATTCTCAAAAATGTATTCGCATTTCCCAAGATGGAATGCCTGTCAACACAAACAATGTTGTATACTTAATCGTTTAACAGTATTGTGTTGTAGTATAAGTGTTGTGTTAATGTTGTTTGGTGGAGCATCGTGGTGGAGTATGCTCCTTACCCCCTCCGGTTGATTTGGGGGAGGCCTGTACTCAGCAGTGGGACTTTATAGGCTGTTTATGTGTTCATTCTTTGGAATAAAGCCCAGAGGAGCATATAGCCATAATATGGCTTCGAGCCGGAATGTTTTTACCAAACATGATTACCATATATAAGCTTAAGCTTAAATGCACAAAGATGGAGCGACAAAAACACGCCGCCAGGCAATATGATTTTTGTGCAAAGATGACCCACTTTAGAACCCTGTCACGTTAACATATTTGATATTTAGTGATACTTACAGTTCAATTTGCCAGAAAAGTTTAAGTGACAAGGTTCATACCTCGTTTAGTTGTTTCTACCAAATTCATTTACACAAATCGACACTCATGAGAGTAGCATATTACAATACTTACACAACGCTGTCTCCTATGTCCCGGTCGTGAGCCCTCAGTCTGCCGACGTGATAGTCCTTGGGTACAGTCTCCTTGAACTTGACAACCAGCTGGTCCTCCTCAAAGATCGGCTCCTCGTCGTTCCAATTAATCAGATTCACGTTGACTTCCGCCACTCCAGTGAAATTGGTATTGTCACGGTCCGTTGCTATTACCTAACAATAAAGGCGCTTAGTTATGCAAGTAGTTATACTTAGTTATATTAAGTTATACTTAATTATACTTAGTTATACTTAGTTATACTTAGTTATACTTAGTTATACTTAGTTATACTTAGTTATACTTAGTTATACTTAGTTATACTTAGTTATACTTAGTTATACTTAGTTATACTGTCCAATATAGGCCAACAACGCATCCTTTCTTATTTCGGTCACACGATGCGCAGAGGTAATGACAGTTTAGAGAAACTGATTGTGGTTGGGAACACTGAAGGCAAAAGATCGCGTGGTCGTTCTCCAACTAGATGGACTGATCAAGTGAAAGACTTGTCGTCATCCAAGTTCTACACAGTAGTAAGGGAAGCGCTGGACAGGAACCGTTGGAGGCAGATCATCCGCTCCAGGTGCAACCCTGATGCTGACCACGATCCTCAGATATGAGGGACCGACCAAGAGAGAGAGAGAGAGTTATACAATTGTTTGTTACAAAAAGATGTCCAACAAGTAAACTGTCGCTATGGAAAGGTTAGTTTCTTTTTTAAATGACTTATATGGCGCAAATGGCATTAACCAATTGGCCGGACAAATGTGGACACGTCCTCAAGCTATAATAATACGAGTGTTGTATTAAGTATAAAGTTACCTTGAGCTTGATGTTTTGGAAAGGAACATCCTCATAATCCAGCATTCGGTGATCTTGAGTCCCTATGGCGAATGTCTGGTTCTGGAAGCCTGCGGTGGGCGCAATATAAAACGCTTGCTCTACGCCTGGAGGGTTCTCGCCTTGTATTTCCACCAAGAATTGTGCGTAGATCTTTAAAGAAGACACAATGAGTTAGAAGCGAGTTTTCCGAGATCATAAAACAAAGAATTTAAATAGATATATTAGGTTTTTTAAGCTTAGTGCTCACACAGCTAAGAAAACAGGACAAGTGGGCAGTTTCATACATACGAAATGGTTTTAATTTGACATAATAAGTTGGATATAAACACACCGCGAACACTTCATATTAGTCCATATAAAAATCCTCGTTTTACACAGACACATTGACGTTATCGTACACGCGCGTCTCATACGATTGAAGAATAAAGTTAGGGTGGTATTAATAAACTAATCTCAGCTGAGACTGCCCTCAAGATCATGCTCAAGTCCCTGTTTTTATATGAGAACTGTCACATTGACATGATCTTGAGGGCAGTCTCGAAGCTAAGATTAGTTTAATAACACCAACCTACTCGTAAGATGTGGGGTGAGGTAAACCTAGATCAGCCGTTAGTGGGGAGCCGTGGAAACGGCCTCTGTGGTCCAGTGGTTTGAGCGTTCTATCACGAAAATCACTTTGTGATCCCTAGTTTGGGTAGGGCATTACAGGCTGATCACCAGATTGTCCGAAAGTAAGATGATCCGTGCTTCGGAAGGCACGTTAAGCCATTGGTCCCGGTTACTACTTACTGATGCAAGGTAGTAGTCGTTACATGAGCCATGTCAGGGGCCTTTAGCGGCTCAATAGTAACCCTGACACCAGGGTTGATGGGGTTGGTAATCCACGTCTCACAACCGACACGATATAAGAAGTGGGGAGCGGAGAAATGCCGTTCTATACGTAGTATTATTCCTTGTTCTATAATAAGTATAAGCATAGAATAAGGAATAGTACTACGTATAAATAGAACGGCAGCTCTTCGCCCCCCACCAGCGTCTGAGCTAAGTTTAATGTGTAAAACGAGGTTGTTAACCCTTTCACGAACAGACCATGGGACATTGATGGTTCATGATAGGTAGACCTTGGAATCGGAACGTCCGCGGACGTTCTGTCCTTGAAAGTGTTAAGTATGAAGTCAAAGAGGAGCTCGGTAGCGCAGCGGTAAACGCGCTCGGTCTGCGATTGTTGAAGTTAAGCAACTTTCGCAAAGGCCGGTCATAGGATGGGTGACCACAAAAAAAAAGTTTTCATCTCGAGCTCCTCCGTGCTTCGGAAGGCACGTTAAGCCGTTGGTCCCGGCTGCATTAGCAGTCGTTAATAACCATCAATCCGCACTGGGCCCGCGTGATGGTTTAAGGCCCGATCTCCCTATCCATCCATAGGGAAGGCCTGTGCCCCAGCAGTGGGGACGTTAATGGGCTGATGATGATGAAGTATGAAGTATTCGGGGTGTGGTATAAATAAGAATGCTTACCAAATCTTCATCATAGAAACCAAAAAGTTCAGCAAAATTCAGCGACAGTGGAGTTTCTTCCATTATGGAGATTGTGTACTCATCTTGCAGCGGTTGGGGTTGCTTGTTGTTGATGTCGTTGACTATGATCACGACGGGTGTCGGGGTGGCGAAGGACACATTGTCGTACTTGTATGCCACCAGGGACAGTCTGAAGACATCTCGCCGGAGCCTATCCACATCAATCATGGCAGTGCTGAAGATGGCTCCGTCATGGCCGCCCGGAAGTGTTTCGATGAAGAACAAATCTTCTGAAAATTTTATCAGAAGGTTGGCACTTTCATTCATAATCAATAGTGTTGTGTTTTGTACTTTAACACGTTCACTGTCTATGAACCACATATGGGGCAATAAATTAAAAACTCATACGTGCATGTCCCATATGTGGGGCACATTTGTTCCTGCCATAGTGTGTCTGTGTACAAAAAATCCAATGTGTTTATCGAAAAATAACATTGCATGTGAGGGGTTGATGTCTAATTTACAGTTACACAGTGAACTTGTTAACAGAAAGCTCGGTGAGGTGTTATTTATCTTAGTTCATCTTGCCATGTGACTACCCCAATTGGGATAAAGTCGTGAACTTATGTTATTTTGATCGGGTCGATATGTGATTACGTAAATGTAAAATGATTCATTCATATTAATCGTCACTCGTCGACCACATTATTTCTTAAAATGTATGGCCGGTGAAGCAAGGGAAACTGTTAGTAATTTGAGTTTAAGGCGCCAGAAAAATCGAATTCCTGTATTATAATGAACAATTTCTATTGTATTCTGTTAGTGACATCGTAACGAATACTGAGGGGGATGATTCAGACCATGATTCTGATTATTTTTGTATTTTTTAAATAATTTTCAATCCTATACTTTTGCGATTGAAATTTCCACTTGATATTAACTCAGAATACTTAGCTGAAACATCCCCTTCACTATTCGTTACGATGTCAGTTACACTAAGTACTTACTTACAAGTACACCGTAAGGAATATTTAAGGGGATAATTTCGAGTTGATATCAAGTCGAATTTCCTGTCGGAAAATTCATAAAGATTTTAGTGTTTTCTTTATAAACTGAAAATAGAACTATTTTGCTTTTCTGCTTTTCTGCGACGGAAAAATCTACGTGATATCAACTCAGAATCATGGTGTGAATCATCCCTCAAAGTTTTCGTTACGATGTCACTAACGCCCGTATATGCTTACTGTTGACAATTGCAACATAAAAATACCTTTTGAAAAAAGTTTATAAAAAATATTAATTCTTTAGTTTTTAATTAATTTTGTATTCATCGATCTTCTCTTATTGTCGGACGTGTTACCTACTATTACTGATTTACTTATATGCGAAGTGGCAAAACAATCAGCGTTTCTTTAATACAGTCTACGAGTAGTGAAATAATCAATCCACACACATTTAAACACTTACCTTCCTCATCTGTCTCGAGGGTATAGTGTATAGCTTTCCCGATGCCAGTGTCTCCGTCGATGGCGCGCACCTGGAATTGCTGCTCCGTCATCTCGTCAAACTGCTGGACTGCGAAGATTTCCATCCATCGCGGCGGTCGGTGCTCCACATTCTGGACTTGCACCATCACCGTCACCGTATGGTTGTTGGGCCAGGAGTCCTGTTACATTACTATTGATATAATTAACGTTCCCGGACATGACTTCTATCAACTATCATTAATAAAAAGTCCCACAAGTCTCAGTGTGTAACTTGACCTTCATCATCAACAGCCCATTAACGTCCCCACTGCTCCTATCCTATGGATGGATAGGGAGATCGGGCCTTAACCCACCACGTGGGCCCAGTGCGGATTGGTGGTTATTAACGACTGCTAATGCAGCCGGGACCAACGGCTTAACGTGCGTGCTTAACTTGACCTTAAAGGTGTTAAAAAGATGAAGACCCCAGATGTAAGGGCGGGGGGGAGGTCATGACAGCGTGGGCAGGGCCCTCACAAGTTAAACCGATGACCGAAGGAAGGAAAACGCTGGATGCAGGCAGCAGAGGATCAACCATTGTGACGTGCCTTGGGGGAGGCCTATGTCCAACAGTGGTCGATTTCCGGCTGATGATGATATTGATAACGACGGCTAAAGATATAATCTATATATTCCGTAAATATAAGACAATACACTTGTAATAATCAAAGTATACTCATAGATTACCAAAGCAGTGATTTGAAAGATGTGCAGCGGGTTGCTTTCGAAGTTAAGCGCTGATAGGATACCGATAGTAATTTGCATGTTGAACCAATCACCAGTAATGTGAGCTGGCTCCACATAGAATATCTGTACGTCTTCACGGTCTGATGTGAGGCGGAATGTCATGGGCTCGATACTAAGCCTCCCATCTTCGTCTGACACTTGGTAAACGCAGTCTGTTAGTCGAGGCTCCCCCAATTCCTGGGAAATAACAAATTGAACAGCTACAGAACACTGCTTCAACTAGTAACATAATATAATATTATGTATATCAAAGGCTTCAACGTTCTCAACAACCTGTCTATGAATTCCAGCATAAAATACAAAAGAAATAGTACTTAATTCATTTATATCACTGGTCAAAAGTAAAATGTAAGTGACAATATTTTTCGATGTGAGTACAAATCTGGTAAAAAGGACAATTGTGGAAATTGGTGTTCCGCAGGGATCAATATTAGGACCTTCTCTGTTTTTAGTTCTATTGTTGTTTTATGTACCTGAGACTGCTTAAATGTTCTGTTACGTTGTTATGTTTTTGTTTTATTTGCGACAGATGATATTATTATGTCTTACTAACTTTGTATTAAGAGTGGCTGCAAGTTGTCTTTATATTACTTGTAGCTCTGCCCAATTGCCTTTACGAATTACGGGTGTATGTTTACACGGATAATGTGTTTACGGATTTTTGTTCTTTCTAGTCAAATTGAATAGGTTGTTGACTCACCGGCACTTGGCAAGCGTCTAGCACCCTGACGATAGGGTCGTTATCGTCAATGTTTTCGATGGAGAGACTCACTCGTGCCGCACGAGTCTCGTCTGGCACTCGGACGTCGAATGTATACCGACGCATTGTTGGTGTTTCATAATCTTGCCTGCGATTTCAAGTTCAGAACTAGAATTAACATTTTCACAGACACATTGAACTTTCATTCTTAATGTGGTACGTATGACATTGGAATTTGGACATCGCATGTGTTCATTAGATTTAAAGTCATTGTTGCTGATTGAAGTTTCAAAGTGCCTTCTGTACATATACGTTATTTCGGTGGTGGTGGTTTGTTGCATGTTTTTGTTGGCTTCAAAAGTCTATCGTCTAAAAGGTTGCAAATTGTCCACCAATTCCACATTGGACCAAATGTCCGAAAGTAAGATGATCCATACTTCGGCATTCACCTTAAGCAGGGGAAGATGGAAAGATGAAGAGGTGACCATTGCATTGAAAGGATCCTATAGGTTAGATATGATACGAAGTCTTTACCTATTGGTTATATAAAGGTACCACGCCCCGTTTTCATTCCGGATCTCTGGACTTAGCAGGTTAAAAGATCCTATAACCATCGGCTGGACAATTTCTGGGGTTCCAGAACCTGAAATGTAACATAACTTGAGCAACAAAATCATTATTTTTTTTCTACAAGTAAGTATATAGGAGGAAAGCCAGATATTATTTGGAGTCAAAAAAGACGCGTTCAATTGATATCTTCCCGGCCATGATATGTGGACGACCAGCTGATAAAATTCTATGGAAGCAATAAGTAAGTAACAACAGACGTCCTTTCTAAGCTGCGTATGACTGACTTTACCCCAAGAAACAATTATAAATATTGATAAGCATAAGTTTACATGTGAGTATATGTGTATATGTTATATATGTTTGTCTGCCTTTCAGCATAGAATAAAGAATAAATACTACAAACAGAACGGTAACTGCCCCGCACCCACTTGTATCGCAAGCAGAACTCACCCCCTCTGGGTCTTAAGCTTAAATTGCTGTAAGCAACTAAATAGGCAGTAAGAGCGAGCACGCGGACAGTCTGTCTCGTTGGCACCTTGGCACTTAAGCCTAGGTTACACAGTGCGAGCTAACATGCGAGCTGACCGAGTCAGTTATTGAGGTGCAGCTACTACGCACGTGTGACCGCATCATACGAGTTACTGTCATGTGCGAGTGGGACAGTTGCACGCGTTCGGGTTACTTCAACATTTTTTGTTTTTACTCGCTACTTGCCTTCCCCCACCACACCCCTCGCACGCCGCTCGTTCGTCAACTCGCATGATTTTGCGAAATGACATTAGCTCGTACGCTCGGGCCCACGCCGGGTACAGTGTTTCTTGTTTGAGCGACATGATACCAACGAATTACACCAGTACACTGGTATAGTAGCTGTCTTCTGCGACGCCTGCAGTTTGCATAGTGTGACCGTGCGAGGCGAGTCGAGCTACTGTCATACGAGTACACAGGCACAGTAGCTGTCTATTGTCACATCAGCTGTTCGCACTGTGTAACCTAACCTTTAAGATGAGACACACGGTAAGATGAGATTTTTGTATGGACTGCCCGGGCTGTCAGTTCGTCTTACCATCATAGTTAAGTTTAGCGATAGCAACATCTCCCTCGATCTCCTCTTCCATGTGGATGATGATGGTGCCGAGAGAAGTGCTGGTGAGTTGTGGGTACCAGCCGTTTATGCACACGTCGTCTCTTGGCTCAGCCGGGATCAAAGGCCAGTCGGTCCATCCACCTGAGGGAGCAAACCAGAGTCAGATCGGAAATCAACGGTACGTACATTATCATTGTAGTATTAGGCCGGGTTTCGACTGAGGCGGAGATGGGCGGAGAAAAGCGGAGATCTGCGGATTTGACCAATCGCAGCGTTCGAGAGAACGAAAAACGAAGACGCTCTGTCACTCTCTCCCTCGCGGTGATTGGTTCTTGCACATCTCCGCTCCGCTCCGCCCAGCTCCGCGTCAATGGAAACGCAGCCTTAGTAATGCCATATCTGGGGAGTTAAAAAGATCACAACGAGGCAATTCAACTAAATGATATATGACATTAGTTTTTGTCATACTTACATCATTTTGCAATATCAAATTGCAATAAGTACATATTACATTTTTAGATGAATTGCTTCGATGTGGCCTTTTTAACCCCCAGAGCGTTGGTGATAGTGAAACACGAAAATTATGCTTACCAGTCCATTCTAAATCAGGCAAATCATCCGGTTTCGGTTCTCTCGGAATAGCGTCAGTCATGTAGTAACATCTCGACGATGCTGCTGTCAATTTTATAAAATTAGGTAAGGATATATGACAGGGTCTTAGTGACATCGTAACGAAAACTTTGAGGGCTGATTCAGCTCAATATTCTGAGTAATATCAAGTGGAATTTTCCATCGCAAAAGTATAGAAATGAAATTTAAAATTTTTGAAAACTTAATATATGTAAAAAAACATATAGGATTATTTGCAAAAAATAGCGATCGGCACATTGTTAATACCAGGAACAAAAATAAACTTGCTTTGCAAGTCAGTCGATTACATAAGATTACTAAATCTTTTAAGGGGCAATGTATACGTTTTTACAATAAGATTCCCATTGACATTCAGAATTTGCCTTTCAACTGTTTTAAGACAGTAGTTAAACAAAAACTTTACAAAAAAGGTTATTATAAAGTTAGTGATTATTTAGAAGATATGAATGCATGGGATTAACTGTCTGAGAACTGATATTAGGCAGCTAAATTACTCAATTGTGTACCAATATTTTATGTTTTATGTTTATTTTTATTTTTTTAAAGAACGTCTAGGGCCCTGTGCCGAGGTTTTTCTTGCAGCTTCTTTTCCCCGGCTATACAGGTTGTGAGAAGCTGCAGTAGTTTTAGGCGGATGAGACGTTCGTTATGTAAAATTGACGATTCAAAGTGTAACTATGTTACCTACTGAATAAAGATATTTTTGAATTTGAATTTGAATTTAAGAAAACAAAACATGTCACACTTGATATCAACTCAGAATCACGGCCTGAATCATCCCCCTCAGTATTTGTTACGATGTCACTAACACTCTGATAGGTAGTTACGATGGTGCTTAGTCTATCACGATAATGGTTAATAGGTCCTATCCATCATAAGATTTGGCTCTGCGTAAACGGGCCACTACCCACAGCCACCTTTTTAGGCCAAACCTCAAAAGGATTATCGGAAACGTCTGAAGGTAGATATCATATTTTAACAGGTAAGTATTTACTGATGTCAGCTTTCTCTTCAGGCTGTGAAAAAAAATGTTCATAACAGTAACCCCTGCATCTCACAGGTAAGTACTTAAGTGTTTATTACAGGCTAAAGCGCACTAAGACTCAGATTTCCAGACCATGGGGTTCGGATTTTAAAAGATCATTCGGTTTTATGACATTAATCAGATTATTCTGGATAGATTATTCCTTTTCATTCTTTCAACGTTAATAGACAATAATGGAGAATACTACACCGACAAGAGCGTGGTTCTTAAATTAATGATGATGATTACTTTCTTGCCCGAAAACTGATATTGCGAAGATCAGAAGCACCGTCACCAGTATGCAGGCGTCACCCGCCATCTTGCATGGTCGTTGGTCTACTGGAACAGAAGATAACATTTATTTATTTATTTATTTATTTTATTTTATTTGGGTAGCTTACAGCCTTTTTTACAAAATGAATACTTATAAATACAAACAAATGCCAATGAAAAGCTACCACAAGTGAACTTTAAACATTTTAAAATGTCCATACAGACTCAGATATAGCCAGAAATTAAATTAGGTTCCTTGGTCAGCAAGGTTTTTACACTTTGAACGCTACTGCTAAATAGGTCAAAGCGTGTATCAGTATTAAGCTTATTAACTAATCTTAATGTTCTAGGTAAGAAGCTATTGATTCTATAATTAGTGCGACAAGGAGGAACGTGAAGCAAAGTATTATGTCGCAAAATTCTATTAGGGATTCTAAGATTGATCATACTGAGGAGATCAGGACAGTCAACTTTACATTATGCCACTTTTAGCAGAAATGATACATCAGCAATCGACCGCCGTAAATTAAGTGGTAAAAGGTGAAGTTTATGGCACATCTGGACATAACTCAAGTCGGTGTAATTTAGATGAAACTTATAACTAAGGAAACGAATAAACTTTTTTTGAATTTGTTCAATACAGACATAACATAAGATAAGATGATGATTGATGTAGATGTTTGTTCATAACATAAGATAAGTTCTCGACTATATCCCAGTTAAACTGGCGAGCATGGATAAAGTCAAAGTGTACTCTAAACCAGCTAGTATGGATGAAGTAAAGAGTAATCTACACCGGCGAGCATGCATGAAGACAAGAGTACTCAAACCTGTAAGCGAGTAGAGCACCGCAGAAAGATGTATAAAAAAACATAAAATCAATAAAATGTCATTTCATGACAGGCCGGACACCAGCCAATCGCTGCCCAGCTAAAGAGTTTGCGACATTCTGGGCCCTAAGTGCGAAGAACTAAGTCCTATGGTGCAGCAACTGACTGGTCTACCGGCAGACGAATTAACTTTCGCATCGGGCGACGCATTGACGCCCCGCTTGGGAGCCATAGGTCGCTAGTTCAGATCCGGCTCGAAGGACCAAAAATGTAAGCGAATAGAGCACCGCAGAAAGACGTATAAAAAAAACATAAAATCAATAAAATGTCATTATGTTTCATGACAGGCCGGAGACCAGCCAGTCGCTGCCCAACTAAAGAGTTTGCGACAATAGCGTGCCACTTGTTTAGATTGACGTGTCAGTTTTTTCGGTGGAATGTGATCGAAGTTATCATTCTCCGCAGTCATAATTATTACAGATTAGATAGATAATCGAGATAGGTAATTCTGTTGATTGCTAATAGATAATTCCTCCATTATGGCATAGAATAAGGAATATTAACTACGTATAGAACGGCAACTCTCCGCTCCCCGCCAGCGTCTGAGCTAGGTTTACCTCACTCGCACATTAGTTTAGACTTGAATCGTATGGTGTCAGTCGTCACACACACAGATGCACGTGTATGATAATGTCAATGTGTAGTGTCTGTGTAAAACGAGGTTGTTTGTATGAAGTGTCCGGGGTGTGATTATGGTAAGATTTTTTTAATAACCAAAGGTTGATATTGTTCGTCGTTTCACATAGATACATAAATCACGCCCGTTATCCCTAATGGGGTGGGCAGAGCCACAAATAATCTCGTAGACAACTTGCCGCCACTGTTAATACGAAGTCCCAAGATGGATTGTTAAATGTGTGTTTAATTACTTACTTACACGATAAACAATAAGAATTAATTATAAAAAGTATGTACTTAAATTTAATTATACAGGGTACTTACTCGTATAGGTACCTAGTAATTAAAACACATAATACCGGGTTCTTACCGCGTTAAAATCAGGGATATGAGACTCCCGATATTTCAATACCGTTGCAAGAGTCATGATCACCGGACGACATGATATTAACTCAGAATAAAGATCTAAATCATCCCCCTCAGTATTTATTACGATGTCACTTACACCCCGTACTTACAGGTAGCCATACGTGACATTGTAACAAATACTGAGGGGGATGATTCAGACTACGATTCTGAGTTGTATTGAAGTGGAATTTCTTGTCGGAAACTTCATGAAAATTTTCATACTCGTGTAGTGGAGCATTGTGGTGAAGCTCCATACCCCTTCCGGTTGATTGAGGGGAGGCCTGTACCCAGCAGTGGGACGTATAGTATATAGGCTGTCTATATTTTGGAGTTTCTGAATTAGTCGGGATCTTTTTTTTACTATTTTTCATACTTTTGCGACGGAAAATTCCAGTTGATATCAACTCAGAGTCATGGTCTGAATCATCCCTCAAAGTTTTCGTTACGATGTCCCTAACACTCTGTAGATAAAGAAAGAGAACAATGGAAATTAAGAAAAGCAGCAACTCACTTACTTCTCAACACTTTAACTCCCACAACACTAATGCAGTCCTTTTGATTCGATATTTGAAATCACAGATTCAAAGCACTTGCACTATTTTTTTTAAATCAATGTGTCATCTACACTGGCTGTATGTAAATGTTAACATTTAATGTATTTTGGCGTGACACATGCAAATAGATTATCAGATATAATGGACGTTGTGGACGATAATGATTATTTTTCGCTTAAGATATCATGAGGGCTAGTTGCACACAAACCAAAACGACCATATCTCAACCTTTCATCATATAATTTTACGAATTAAGTAAGTATTATCATTATATTCATCATATCAACTTGCTGAAATCTATTGGTTGTGGACAAATAAAAATACTTACTCCATTGAAGGACGTAAGCGACGACCCCGCCGGCGTGGTCGACGATTTCCCTCAATCAGCGCTTATCGCTATCGACCCACTAAGGTCGATTAATTCTTTCAAATATTTTTCCTCTCAGACGACGCCCTGAGTCGAGATTCGCGCCCAACTGAGCACCCTCAGGCCTGTTGTCTTAAACGTTGTACCGGGTGAGAGCCTTCAGCGCTCCCCATTTGTCCGGCCAAGTAGTTAATGCCATCTGCGGCAAATCTACAATAAGTCACGCCAACAAAAACTTACTCTATTATTCCTATCCAAATTCCGGTTCAATCCCGCAAAATTCGCCACAGAAGCCACTTCGAATAAGATATGTCCGATATCTGTTGGTAAAGAGGATATTCTGTCCGTATCGCTTCAAGTGAATGTTATTTACGTGTTGATGATTGTGTATTTAAAGGATTTATATCGTTGATTTTAAGTTATATTTTATTAGTTACTTATTCAATTATTTAATATTCGTACACTACATGGTTGAGTTAAGGACTATTATGCAGTGCAATATATTATATAATTAGATGCATATTTACCACTCTAGAACGAATATTTCATTTCATTTTAATTCGCTAACTACAGTCACAGACAATAGAATACTAACGACAGTTATCCAGCGTGCAACTGGTTCCATGTATTGTATAGAACACAATATTATAAATAGTCGTGATATGCGTTATCAGTTTCGACCCAATCGGAAGTATTTAATCGCGAAATTACGATAAAAGGCTGCCCGCTGAATAATAACGCTTCACGTAGTCACTCTCGTGATGGAGGAAAAACCTACACATAAACTACGGAATGCAATCCCGACTCGGTATCGCAAATTCGAGATCCCGCGAGATCCCGAAATTTTCAGGATCTCGCTCGTCTAGTTCATGCGGGATGGGAGGTTGAGGTAAACCAAGCTCAGGCTAGTAGCTGGTGGGGAGCGAAGAGTTGGAGTTCTATACGTAGTATTATTCCTTATTCTATGGCGTAAGTTTGATCATAGAATACCTACTCTAAAAAACCTAAATAAACTTTTTTTTTTTATTACTCTGGTCTCACATTCTAGAAAGTCACAAATTCCTATGTGTACCAGACAATACATATATTCGTAATACCTATTAATCGTTATACTCAGCTACGTATCTGCATCAGTATCAAAGAATTTATCAAATAAGATCACGAATCAAAATGTGGGTAAGTATTGTAATAAATACAAAATTTTATCATCGTCGTACTCGTAATTTATCATCATATCCATACAAAGACTTCGTATCAAAAGTGGTTGTCTGTTTGCCACATTCATGAGCAATATAATGTACCCACTTTAGGACTCTGTCGCACTATTTGACGTTTAGTGACACTTACAGTATAATTTGTAAAAAAAGTTATTTTGACATGGTAAGTACCTAAGTGTGTAGGTACATATTAATGCTCGTGACCGTACCTGAGTTTTTTTGTAGGATTAGGTACCTTATATGCGCATGTGTACCTACTTACCTACTGTCATAAAAACGGAACCCTACAATATTGGGTAGTTTTCTAGGTCAAGGATAAATTATAAAATTCTGATTACTAAACAAACAGAGACGCATCTAAAACTGACAAAAAACATTTCCTTCTTTATATTTAACCTTATTTAGGAATTTTAATAAAGAAAAATGTATTAATAAGTGCGACATTTTGTCACGTTTTTCTATGACGTCACAGGTTGCTTTTTCATACAAATTCGATAGTAATTTCTTGTTGTGACGTTTGGTAAAAAGTAACAGATTTGACTAGTTGGAAACTTCCCTATTGTCGAAGGCTTACCTTAATAAGACTCGGGATAAATGCTATAAAGATGCACTTCTGGTGTGTCGGGACCCCTATATCGACTACACCGGCGCCGGCAAGCCCCTGCTTGGTTCTCCCTCTTTATCGGTATCGGAGCACTCGGGGCCGATTCCCTCAAACAAAACCCCCTTACACGACGCCCGATGTTCGCGCCCACCTGGGTAAGTATCCTCAAGATTGTTATTTAAATTAAATTATTAAATTATACACCGGGTGAGAGCCCTCAGCACTCGACGCTACCCATTTATCCGTCTTGGCAAACCGAAAATGCAATAAGCCAAAACGAAAACGAAAATAAAAACCCATCTTTCATACTAACTTACTTAATAGGAATTTGAGTAAGTACTTACTTAAGCAAAAGGTTAACATTTTTCATCTCCTTACCCCGGCGGCGGGTAATAGGCGAGAATTTATGTAGCCTACCTATAAAAATAGAGGAAAATTTTAAGTTTAGTGATAAATGTCCACGAAAAAGAAGAAGGACCTCGTTTAGGCCTGGTGAAAGGAGGCCTGTTTATTTTACTATTATTACCGACACACCACGTTATTATAATCAATAACCAAGATAAATATGATAGTAAAGAACTGAAGGAAGTACCTACTTGTTTATTTAAATATATACCTACATTATTATAATAATAACATATATCACTACATAGTATTTTCGTAAGTCGCTTTTTCTGTCTATGCACTGGATTTTGATGCGTTTTTTTAATAGATAGAGTGATTCAAGAGGAAGGTTTATATGTATAATTTCATTGTATAGTGGAGAAATACTGTTATTTTTAAGGTTTTTAATGTGATGTCGTAAATAATTTCATTTTTTTCTCAGCATTGCATCCGAGCGAAGCCGGGGCGGGTCGCTAGTTATTAACAAAATAATATTCCACGCATGTTTTGAGATGGAAAGATACTTATTTAGAAAGATCCACGCTGCATCCCCCTCGTGCATGTCGTGGATTTTATTATTATTAAGTAAGTAGATATATCTGCGTGATAGTAGTGTAGTTTGATATAGGACATTGATTTTACATCATCATCATCAGCCCATTAACGTTCCCACTGCTAGGGCACGGGCCTTCCCTATGAATGGATAGGGAGATCGGGCCTTTAACCATCACGCGGGCCCAGTGCGGATTGATGGTTATTAACGACTGCTAATGCAGCCGGGACCAACGGCTTAACGTGCCTTCCGAAGCACGGAGGAGCTAGAGATGAAAACTTTTTTTTTGTGGTCACCCATCCTATGACCGGCCTTTGCGAAAGTTGCTTAACTTCGACAATCGCAGACCGAGCGTGTTTACCGCTGCGCCACCGAGCTCCTAATTGATTTTACATAATGTTATTACTGGACCAGGCAAATGGGGTGCGCAGACCAAGAGCAGTGAAGAGGCAAGCATTTTCTGAAAACATTGAATGAATAACTTTATACTTAGTCTTCTTCTCGTATCGTGTGGGTTGTGAGGTGGAGTACCACTGGTGTCAGGGTTACTATTGAGCCACCAAAGGCCCCTGACATGGCTCATGTAACAACTAGTAACTTACATCAGTATGTAATAACCGGGACCAACGGCTTAACGTGCCTTCCGAAGCACGGATTATCTCACTTTCGGACAATCCGGCGATCAGCCTGTAACGTCCTAACCAAACTAGGGATCACAAAGTGATTTTTGTAATTTGACCCCACCGGGATTCGAACCCGGGGTCGTGAGCACAATGCTCAACCACTGGACCACGGAGGCCGTTATTGAATTTGTGAAGATTATGAAGGTTACGGCTTAAGTTTATAAGACTTAATCCTGCGCAACCCACGTGACGGGCTCCGGGAAACAGAAGAACACTTGTCTTCTCATTGGCGGATGAAACGATTAATTACTATAGCACATAAACAAGTGGTTGGACATTGTTTTCAATATACCCACGTTATCTGAACATTAACTTATAGTTCAGTTCTTTCTCTTTGCCGAACGCAAACGAGAAACTACGATGGGTCACCGGGGCGCTCACACCGTAGGTAACTGGACTTATGAACATCAATATTAAAGTGGGTACTTACATACATACATACATAAATGCACGCGTATTTCCGAACCGGGGTAAATTCAAATTCAAAAATATCTTTATTCAATAAGTAGGTAACATAGTTACACTTTGAATCGTCAATTTTTGCATAACGAACGTCTCATCCGCCTAAAACTACTGCAATATAAAATTATGGGTTAAGCAGAAACATTTATTTTACTTCCTCCGTATTCACCGATCGTTTCATAGTCTCAGAATAGAGTAGGGGGTGAATAGGTACTTAACGCACGCATTTTTTTTTTTAATTTAATATCGCTTTAAATATAAACAGGCCATATACATCAATGATAGAAAAGTTAAGTCCTACTAAGAGTGAGGGAAAAGTGCAAAATATTGCGAGTTATTGAGGACAGAAGAGGCAAGATGATTGGTCACTTAAAAGACACGACGAATTTATTAAATACAATAAGTAATGTAAATAAAACAAGCTAGATAGTTGTGTAAGATTTGTCAGATCTAGTAGTTATCGGAGTACGAACAAAGCTGGATTTTCACTTATATAAGTACTTAGTAATGGTGGCCATACACCATCCTTCCTATCGTCCAATCGGCATGACGCGATCGATTGGATCAAATCGAATTGACCGTATGTGGGCGTGGATTGTGCCGTCAAATAGATTGGACATGCCAATCCACGCCCACATACGGTCAATTCGATTTGATCCAATCGATCGCGTCATGCCGATTGGACGATAGGAAGGATGGTGTATGGCCACCATAAGACAAGCCAGGACCGATCGTCGTGGAGATCTTTGGGGGAGGCCTATGCCCAGCAGTGGGCGTCGTACGGCTGATGATGATGATGATGAAGACAAGCCATTGAAAATGGTACATTACAAATTGGCGGTCATACCAGTGTTCTTAGGCGATACTCACACTGCCCCGCACGATGCAGCGTAGCGCGTGGATGCGGGTTCTTCCGTTGCTTGTAAGTATCTCTCTCCGCGGATGCATTTTCTGTGTGTTAGACTGTGCGTGTTTTCTATACAAACGGAAATACTTACAAGCAACGGAAGAACACGCATCCACGCGCTACGCTGCATCATGCGGGGCACTGTGAGAATCGCCTTATATACTGCGTGCTCTCAGATAACTACTCAGTCAACTTGAGTCACGTATTTACAAAAATGTCCTAAAAGCTCGTAAGCGAACCCTCAGTCGTCAGTGACCGTGCGCGAGCGCCACCCATCTCAGTCGACACTGTCGTGCTGCCATATCACCGCGCCCTTATCGACCCCACGCCACCCAAACAAGTAAGTGTTTTTATTATTTAATTATAAGTATTTATAACTTTCATTCATCATTTATTGCACTTAAGAACTCTCTGGAATATTAACGGATCTGAAAATCAATTGAATTGCAATTTTGAATTTCGAAATAAACGGTTTTTTTTTAATAACATGTTCAAATCAGTTTAGATGTAGCAGTGTACACTTATAAATATAGTATTTTTTAAATATTTTTATGCTCGTAAAGTATTTTTGGAAATGAAATGGTGGAACGTGGTTAAAAATAAGGATATGAAGGTAGGACGACAAAAAGGTTTCTAAAATAGAATCTATCATCTGTGTATTTGTCTATTTAATATATAAGGGATCCATTCCTTTCATTGCTTACCTTTTTAATAGATTATGATCTCCCTATCGACGTTTTTGAATAAACTTTTCCTATAAGTACTTGAGTTTCAGAACTAAATAAGGGTAGAAAATAAACCGAACCTAAAATAGGTACCTACCTACCACATATCTTTGAGAAGATACATTTTAATCATACTTTTTTTTATTTCAAAATGCTGATTATAAACAATGACTATGCACGATAAACTCTTGAAAATATTTGGCGATTGAAAAAGATATTATTATGCCAAGCATTTTTCTATTTTATAAATTTCCCTTTTGTTGGCACTAATGCCAACTACCCTCTTTAGAAATTCTGTAAGTAAGTACAAATGCATATTTTTTGTGCAATCACTAACATCATTCCTACTAAATTGATTCCTACTATATTTTTTTTTAAACTGAACTTTTAGTACTTACCACTAAGCTAAACGGCTGAAACTTTGGCATAGTTGCGATTAAAAGGCCGAAAGGTCAAGGTTATGCCTGTCTGTAACGTGTTAAGAGCTTAGGGGCTCAAAAACTGACCGGGCCTTCGCTCCTCATTTGTCCGGCCATTTTTTTATTTTTTTTTTGACGTGACTTATTGTAGTGTAATATACCACGTCAGTAAAAAGCTCATCGCAACAGGGTTTATAAATCTGTATATTAGGAGATACCTAATATGATGAGATAAACGACCTCGGTGGTCCAGTGGCTGAGCGTTGGGCTCACGATCCGGAGGTCCTGAGTTCGATTACCGGTGGGGACATATCACAAAAAATATTTTGTGATTAAGTTTGGTTAGGACACTACAGGCTGATGACTTGATTGCCCGAAAGTAAGATGATCCGTGCTTCGGAAGGCACGTTAAGCCGTTGGTCCCGGTTACTACTTACTGATGTAAGTAAGTAGTCGTTACATGAGCCATGTCAGGGGCCTTTGGCGGCTGAATAATAACCCTGACACCAGGGTTGATGAGGTTGGTACTCCACCTCACAACCCATACGATAGAAGAAGGAGATACCTAGGGATACGTATGCCTGTCGAAAATACCCTCAATGGACTAGTAAATTTGTTTAAAAATACCCACTTTTATACTTGATATATGTTTTCCGATTGTCTAAGTACCTGATATTTTAATGTTTTCCGGCCTTGATGGTCCAAAGGTCTTCCCTTTACTCAGCAGCGCCTATTAGTACAATAATTCCACAATTCGAGTTCAAGTTCGACTTACGACGACGGGAGTACAGTGTTGATATTGTTTAACTTTTGATAACATTACGAACGATAAAACTGTTCCGGGTCAAAATCTTAAAGTTTTGTAATCGTTTGATGCTTCCGCTTATTGAAAACATGATTGGGAATAAGGGACTTTCCAGGCTACGTTCATCAAAAGATATTGGTGCTAATTCCTGTAAATACCATCTAATTTTATTTTAAGTTATATCTGTCATTTTCTTATCCGCCGAAAAGGAAAGGGACGGGTAATCGACAAGCATAAAATTTATGGAACACACGTCAATTTTAAGCACAAATCTAAACCAACCGTCTAAAAATTTTACATCCGTCAATAACCCGACACAGTTAAGTAGACAGCACGTCAAACGGATTGCATACCAGCGACGTACCTTTTGATTCGCCCGGGTTATTCATTCATTCACTCATTCTTCCTAAAATTAAGAGCTGTGCATCATCCGTCCCTTTCCTTTTCGACGGATATGAAAATGACGGATATAACTTTAAATAAAATTAGGCGGTGTCTGCAGGAATCGGGGCCATTGATGCACTATAACGTGATAATTAGGTACCTATTACCTCATTGCTCGGGTACGGTCACGAGCATTAATATACACTTTGGTACCATGTCACATTAACTTTTTTGACAAATTGAACTGTAAGTCCCACTAAATCTCAAATATGTTAGTGCGACAGAGTCCTAAAGTGGGTACATTATATTGCTCATGACCGTACATAATCAGGCAAAAATATAATGATGTAAGTAATGGCAGAGGCAACATCATCACTAATTTCAGACCCACGCTCTTGGCGGTGTAGCATTCTCCATGGTACTTTTTAGGGAAAAATAGGGCAGTGGTTTCCCTCTTTCCTTCTGTCCCGCAGTACTCTGCCTGAGGCGAGTGGGATGGCGCCCAGAGTAGTATATTTCAAAGCTGTATTATGACTCCTGTCCTCCGTCTTTGCAACCGTTCTCCAACGACCCATTCGCCATTGAACTATTCGTCGACAGGACGATACATTTAATTCTGTTTCCCCAGCAGAGTCTTTAACTTACGGGCATTTTGTCGTCAGAAACTTTCATCTAAATACATGACTTTATACGCCACGCCTTTCTACATACACAATGAAATTTTCTGACGACAAAATGTCCGTAGGCTAAAGACTCTGCTGGGGAAACGGAATTAAATGTATCGTCCTGTCGACGAATAGTCCAATGGCGAATCAGTCGTAGGACAACGGTTGCAGATCTGCGTGAACGAGGGTAGCCTCAAAACATTAGAAGTCCTTTCAAATCTGGGCATTAGAGGAAGACATCATAAACAGCCTATATACGTCCCACTGCTAGACACAGGCCTCCCCTCAATCAACCGGAAGGGGTATGGAGCATACTCCACCACGTTGCTCCACTGCGGGTTGGTTTTTGTTTTTTTTTTCTTGGTTTAAACTAAAATCAGTCCTCTAGACTATAAGCAGTTTCGTTGAGTGGATTGCGGTGGACTGCGGGATGGTGAAGATAATTTTACATCTAGTAGCCGGAAAACAAGATAGAATATAGGGAGACATACCTACTATTTATTTTATAAATAGACGACTTTGAATAGCTTTATCAACATCAGAATATTTAGGTATGTACCTACTTAAAACAAAAGTATACTTAGCGCCTATATTATAGTAGGTAGCCTAGCTTTCCGTCCGCGCTTCGTCCGCGTGGATTTTTTTATCCTACGCGGCACGTTTAGTCTACCCCTAAATAATTGAAAAAATATCAAATTGGCGTAATCTATCTGTGTAGCAAATAACATCAAAATCGGTTGACTAGTTTTGTGGCGTGAAAGCATAAGGACTGCCTTATGCCTACTAAGTAATATAATGAAATGTAATCTACCAAGATTAAAGGTGTGCGAAAGAGGTTCACTACCACGAACGCAACAGACGAAGTCACAGGCAGCAGGTAGTATGATAAGTCAGTGTTTATAATTTATAAATTAATCATGTTTTGAATAATTGAATCGACCGTTGAACTTTTATGTTTCCGTCTGTCTTATAAAATCGTTATAACGTGAATAATAATTGTGTCATTTCCATTTATGGATGATGACCTAATTACTATAAACAAATGGCGGATTGATCTTGTCTCATTACAAGCAAATAAATCCCAATATTTTTGTTTAAATTGAGATAACCTTTGCACAATAACTATCGAATACACGGCTCACGGCAATCAGTCGCAAACATGAAAATTTACTGTGAACATTGTTTTAAGTGTTAAAAAATAAAGTAATACTTAGTTTTAATTCTGGAATATTTTTTTTAAAATTTCGAATGACATTTGAATACCGCGCGCAAATAACAGTGACCAAAATGGCGGGAAATGGAGACGTGTACAAGAAAACTTTCAATGGCACCTGCAGTCTTGGCGTAAATAAAAAGACCAAAGGCACTATTGCGAAAAGAGCAGAAGCCTATTTGGAAGCTGTTAATAAGAGTATGGGACCACCTCCAAAAGGTATATATTATATTACATAAGTAATTAAGTATGTAAAATATAATTTTTTTTTTTTTTTTTTTTTCTTCTGGCTTCCGCGGCTAGCGATGCGCCAATGACAAATCTTGAGTGATAAATCGTGAGTTAGTCTTCAATAATAATTATCTTTTCATGTTGTTACTGTGCAGTCGTTAAAAACGAGGAAACTTTTCAATAATAAAATATACCGGATAGGAACGGAATTTGGAAAAGGTGAGGATCAGGAGAGGAATAATAATAAAATAATAATAAAAAGAGGAAGTTAAATTTTAATATCATTAGTAGATATTAATAAACATACTTAATAAACGATAGACTGAAGGATTATTTGAAGATAAAAGGATCTGGATAGAAGTAGGAAAAGGAATGTGTAAATGTGTAAGTCCCTGAAAAAGTTGAACATTATCATATTTAGGACAATTCAGGAAGATGTGATCCACATCCTCCACCTCACCACACTCACATAAAGCACTGTCCACTATATGAAATTTAGCTAGATGAGCAGACGTACAAACGTGACCTAATCTCATACGAGTCAGGATGCACGATGCCGTCTTGCCCAACAGCAACCGCGAGAACCAGGGTTTTGCAGGAATTTCACGTTGGATAGATGCGAAATATTTTCCTTTTGTTTGAGAACTGACAGACCACACTTCCCTCCACGAATCACGTAGATACACTCTGGGTAGAGCAAGAAGGTCATGAGGGTAGATTTTATAGTAAGCCATATCTCCACAATCAATGGCGTCATTAGCAAGCCTATCAGCCTGTTCGTTTCCACGGATACCCCTATGTCCCGGAATCCAGGCAAAAATAATCGAAAATCCCTTTGCAGCACACTGAACAATCATGTTTCTGGTTTCTATTATCAATGGACTAATAAGTTTTGTTTTAAATAAAAATTTAGATAGAGATTGTAGAGCGCTCATTGAGTCTGAAAAGATTATAGTTTTCCTAAGTTTAGCTAAAAGTACATACTCAACCGCTTTATACAGACCAAAAACTTCACCAGTAAAAACAGAACTCTCAGGAGGTAATTTAATCTTTTGAACTATATCGTATTGTGAGTGATATATGCCAACACCTACTTTATTATCTGTGGATCGTTTGGACGCATCACTAAAAACATGATGCCAACTGTCAGTGCTATTGTCAAATTCCGTGTCTAGAACGAAATTGAAAACATTGGATGCCTCAAAAGTTTGTTTAGTTATACCCAAGTTTAAACGAACATCAGGTTTATAAACAAGGGCTTCATAGTTTGAGGTGTAAAGAGGGAAACATATTGAGTTATGAATTGGCGTATCAATTGACAGTAATTTTTGATAACTATTAATTAAACAAGGAGTGCATTTATGAGTCCAGTAACTTGAGGAGTTGACTTCTTCAGAGAGGATTTTTAGCTTGGTTAAAAGTGGGTGGTCACCTAGTTGTAAACAACGGTATAAATAACTATCTGAAAGAAACTGCCGCCTCAGTTGTAAAGGGGGTTCAACACACTCTACTTGCATTGCATTAATAGGGCTAGTCTTCATTGCGCCCAGAACAATCCTTAAAGCTACCGATTGTATTTTATCTAGTTTATTTAAAGCAGCAGCACTACATGGTTCCAGCAAAAAAGATCCATAATCAATCACACTCCTGATTAGTGCATTATAAATGATTCTCAGAGAAGTAGGATGAGCGCCCCACCATACACCTCTGAGGCATTTAATAATATTAAGATTCCGTTCACATTTAGCCTCAATATAATTGCAATGTGGGATACCAGTAAGTTTGGAATCCAGTATAACTCCTAAAAATTTACATTGTAAACTTACAGGCAAGGGGATATTATCATAAAAAACATTAATTTCAGGGGGAGATCTCATACGAGAAAAAAGCACTACATTGCTTTTGGAAACGGATAATTCTAAGCCATTATCATTCATCCAACCCTTCAATATACCAAGAGATGTTGTAAGTGTGTTACATAAATTAGAAACAGATTTACCTGAACAATACAATAAAAGATCATCTGCATACTGTAAAATATTAACTGAGTTACTTAAGGAATCCTCTAAATCATAAGTATATACATTATATAGTAAAGGGCTCAGCACTGAGCCTTGAGGTAATCCCTGCCAAACAACTCTAGATATCTGGGACCCATCTAGTGTAACACTTATAGATCTCTCTGACAGCATTCTAATAATAAATGAAGTGAGCATTTCCGGAACATTTAATGATTTTAATTTCTTATGAAGAATAGAAATAACAACATTATCATAGGCACCTTTAATGTCTAAAAAAGCAGAGAGGATGGATTCATTTTTTGAAAATGCCAGTCTAATGTCAGTCATAAACAGACTCAAACTATCAGAAGTACTTCTGCCCTTTCTGAAGCCGAACTGACTTTCAGAGAGCAATCTATTGCTTTCTAAATACCATTCTAGCCTATTTTTGACTAAATGTTCTGCCAATTTGGCCAGTACAGAAGATAAAACAACAGGTCGGTAAGAAGAAGCGTCAGAAGGAGGTTTCTTTGGTTTTAAGATAGGTATTACTAACTGGGACCTCCATGAGAGAGGAATGTTGCCAGACAACATAATAGAATTTATAATATTTAAGAAGTAATTTAAAGTTTTATCACTGCTGTTACAGAAAAAGGAATAGGGTATACCGTCTTGACCGGGTGACGTGTCAATTAAACTTGTTAAAATGCCTTTAATTTCAGACATGGAAAAAGGTGAATTTAATCCTGATAAATTATTAGAAATTGAAGTTGGCAAGCACTGAATTTGTAACTCAGGAACTGAAGAAGGAGCTAGATTATCTAGGAATTGTTCAGCTAGCTCTGAAGATAAAGAGCCTCTAGATGATGGATTAACACCCATCCTGAATCTCCTAACGCTTTGCCAAACAACAGAAACATTAACATCTGGACAAATATTATTACAGAATCTTCTCCATCCCTCAAACTTCTTCTTTTTCAAAAATTTACGAGTGTCCCGTGCCACTTGACAGTAAAGCTCATAGTTCACAGATGTCATTAAACAGGAATAAACCCTTTCTGCTTCCCTCCTTCTTTTTATAGCCTCTGTGCACTCGTTGTCCCACCAAGGTGGACAGGGGATTTTTCTGGAGCCGCCCACTTTAATTGGGAATAAAGCATCTGCAACCTCAATCATGACTTTGACAAGAGCCTCAGAGCAAGCCATCTCATTACCCATACAGACAGAAGGGAGGTTTGAAACTTTACTGTCAACTTGCTGACTAAATGCAGACCAATCACTAGGTAATCTATATTTCATACGGGGAGTAGGTTTCGGAGCTATCATTGGATGTAACGAAGGAAACTTAATAGTTATGGGATGATGGTCACTTCCACAAGTAGAAGGGTGAACTGACCACGAAAGAATAGAAGCAAGATTAGGCGTGCATATAGAGAGATCTGGAGCACTAGGGCCCTCGTCAGGGCCAGTACGCCGAGTAGGAGTACCATCATTTAAAATACAGAGATTGAGAGAATTTAAAATTCGCAACATTTCTTCTCCATAAAAAATATGTCTAGATGAACCTCCCCATGCCGGGTGCTGGCCATTAAAATCACCTAGTACTAAAAAAGGGCTTGGTATACATTTTAATATATTAGTGAGATCACTATACAAAGCTAAAGTAGGATGAGCAATATATACAGAAACTATACACACATTATTTACAGAGATAGCAATGGCTTCAACACCATTATTTACAGGAGGAAGAGATATTTGTTTGTAAGGAACAGAACTATTGATAAGGATGGCAACACCACCATGCGCATCACTAGCTCTGTCCTTCCTAAGAATATTAAAACCTGATATTCTAAAAGAATATTCAGGCAAAAGCCATGTCTCTGAGAGACAGACTATTGAAGGATTATATTTATTAATTAAAAATATTATTTCAGGTTTTTTATCAGCAGCACTTCTACAATTCCACTGTAGGAGTACCTGATCCATTATTGGGATTGATAGACACAGTGTTTTCAATTAGTTGGGCAACGTGGGACGGTATAGAATTGGTGGGAATTAAACTGGATTTAAACAAAAGCTCAATAAGAGACAAAATTAATTTCGCTATGGGTTGGTTTGATTTATCATTTTCTGAGTTATCATTTTTCAGAGCAGAACCATTTGGTGAAGATAGAGGTATATCATAATCTTTTATTAGAGATGCATGTGCAGCCCGGTCATACCCAGCCGAAGGCGTAGGAGGAGCACGAGGCTTAAGGAAAACTGTCTTTTTATATGAGCTGGAAGATGGGGACAATCGAGCTGCTGGGTTAGCAGCCTCATCTTGAGATTGTTTATGTTGCGAAGTTCTAAGAACGTCAGCAAAAGATTTGGAGACAACGGGGTGTAATTTGGAAGCCTCTAAATATGAGATGCAGTTTTGAGCCATTGACACTTTGATATTTTTTTGTCGGGAAAATTCAGGACAAGCCTTACTAGTGGCAAAATGATAACCAGAACAAAGACAGCATGATCCATCCTCTTGTTCTACTGAACAAGATTCGGCAGTGTGACCTTGCCCACATTTATAACAGCGAGGCTTGGAGCGGCATTGAGCCTTTGTATGACCAAAACGGCAGCAGCTGTAACATTGAATGGTTGGATAAATGTACAAGTCGACAGTCAATGGAGTATAGCACATAAACACACGTTTTGGTAGTACTTGTCCATCGAAAGTTAAAACAACTGTTTCAGTGTTAGTAAATTCTGGAGACCCATTTATAATTTTTTTACTTTTAATTCTCCTAGCTTTAAGAACTTTCCCACAACCAATGGGGACACTCACATTATCCAAAATCTCATCCTCAGGCCAGTCAGCAGGGACACCCCTGACAACACCCATCCGTGTGATAATAAAGGTTGGAATGAAAGCTCTCAAACTATGGCTGGCAAGGCAAGGATTTTCAATAAAAGCGTTAGCATCAGAATATGTGGAAAAGGCCATGGATAGTCTATTTCTGCCGATCCGTTTCAAGCTACCGTTCACTATGTTTTTAATCATATTTTTCTTTAGAACGCTACCAAACTGAATGGGATGCAGTGAAACAGGATCGTCAGGAGTAGACTGCTCCTTTTGAATGTGCACCACATAGGGTGCTAGGTCGGAAGAAACATATTTCCTACCAACTTGCTGTTGCTGCTGGGTTTGCTGATTAGTTACTGTGACTGTTGGTGGTGGAGGTGGAGGATCAGGTATTGTTGATAAAAGAGAATTGTCTTCGTCAGAATTGCAATTGCACTTGTCTACACCCGAAACGTTTTTACCATTTTTACTTTTGCGCTTTTTGTTGCAATGTTTGCAAATCTTTCTCAAGGGTCTTACACGTTTTCTGACTTGAGAGGAGCACCCGTCCTCCGTATCCATTGACGAAGTATCGTCAACAATAACTTCCATCCCTACATGAGGGACACGATGACGATCCCGGTCGCCACCGGGGTCGTCGGGGGGATCAACCCCCATAGTAAAAAGAAAAACTCACTTACCACTACACAGCAGCAAGTATTTTAGAAGAATATATATAAATATGAATTAACAGATAAAATAATACAGAAATACTCCACTGAACCCACACGAAATCAATTAAATTAAATTTTCACTAAAAAACACGACCGCCAATTTCGGAAGTTTCCCGCGCTTTTTTCGTAAAATATAATCTCACTATCGGACATATTTTGGGTGTTTAAAGGTGACAGTATCGTGATGTAGATAGTAACAGTATGAAAAGCTAGTATTATAATATAATAAATAACAGTTGTAATAAATTGTGATTATTAATGTACTTACTTAAGTTACTTTTATTGTTATCAATGCAGATTGAATGTTTTCATTCAGGGCTGACCTTTATTTATGGACCTATTTTATATAAGTACTTTTCTATATTAAAGATAACTTATCACGTGATGTGCATATGAAAGGCTATCCGTTAGTTCGCCTGCACTCGTGTGTTTTAATTTTAAATTATAACTACATATTTTGTTGCAGTGACTAACTCAAAACAACGTACTCTGCCCCGTTTGGAGGTGGTATCGCGAGTAGCAGCGATTCCCATCGTGGAATCCGGCATCGAAGTTACCGAAAAGGTGTACCACAGAATTAAGGTGAGTTATAGTTTTATTGACGACGCTGATGATTAATTTTGAGGCATTTACTTGCCCAAAGCTTCATAGTTTAAATTGTGCTTCGATGCAAGTACTCACCTAGTCTTACCGTGTTGATAGTTTAGATACATTAATAAAAAGTAAGTAAGTAAGTAAGTAATTAAAGAAACAGTAGAACAATAAAAGAAAATAGTAGCGATTAGTGGGGTTAGGAAATCAGAATCATTTATTCAACGTAATTATCATGGATAAACTTGTTGAAGGTCAATGTAACATTTTTGAATTTACGTTATTTCGCAAGGTGTTATGGATGAGGAGAAGAAATGACAAGAAACTGCAACAGCATCACATCTTTTAAAAAGTTATTTAATAACTAGGTACTTAGTATTATATCATGGGAGCAAGCTACTGAGGCTGCAAATGATCGCGAGGAGTGGAAATCTGTTATTCGAGCCCTACATCCCAACAGGGGATAAAAGGAATAGAAGAAGAAGAAGAATTAAAGAAAATAAACCTACTTCAAAATCTGTCAAAAAAAAAGTAATTTTGCTGAAGACAATGTTAGAATCAAAATTTTGAAGTTAGTTTAACTTATATTATGGGTTTTTAATCCAGGAATCCAACATGCTGATCCGCTGGTACCTGTCGCTGGGAGAGAAGTCGTTGTCAACGGGCGTGCAGCTGGCCCTGCCGGCGGTGCAGTTGCTCGAGTCGCCGATACACCAGCTCGACCGCTTCCTCTGCAAGTCCCTTGATGCAGTTGGCGAGCGAGTACCTTCCATATATCTGCCACCGCAAGCTGTAAGTGCTGCTGGTTTTGCTTTGAGATCTTTCGAGGTGGATTTCTAATATTTTAGTTAACTGCAAATATTAAGACGTCTATTTGGCAAAATCTACTGAGGGCCAGCCAAAATGCTTTCTGCATAATAATGTTTTTTTTTTTTTTTTTACAATCGAGATTCTTACGTTTTTATCGCTTCAGGATGGTTTAGAAGTAAGTTTAGATTTTCTGTCATTTTTTTACAATTATCAAAGCACCGTATTGTTATTAGGGAATTTATACGTGTCCACATCCATTAATAGGTACAAACAAAATATCAACTCCGTGGTATGGACAGGAGTTTAAGAACAACACAAGTCAGGATTTTTTTACCAGATTCCTCCAGGATCCCGATGAACAAACCTGACACATGGCCAAACAAAATAGTGATCGGAATCCAAAAAGTGTCATATAAGCCTTGCTACCTGCGGCTGGCTTCGCACTTAAAGAGAATCTAACCTTCTATAAATCAGCTGTACTCCGAGACTCGTCACTACGTGCTCCGCCGTACGGACTCTGTGAAGCAGCTGGGAGCTGCTGTGTTGGATTCGAGGATCACCGCAGTCACCGCCAGTGCACTCGACCGCGCGCTCACCACCGCCGACAAATACGTCGACAAGTACCTGCCCCCTGATAACCAGGATGCCGCTGATGGTATGTTTTACGAGGCTTTATTTTTCTTTTTTTAAGGCTTTAACGAAGTCTTCTACAATTTAGAGCATCTCATAACGCCCTCCGTGGTACAGTGGTTGAGCGTTGGGCTCACGATCCGGAGGTCCTGGGTTCGAATCCCGGTGGGGACATATGTTTGGTTAGGACATTACAGGCTGGATCACCTGATTGTCCAAAAAGTAAAATGATCCATGTTTCGGAAGGCACGTTAAACCGTTGATCCCGGTTACTACTTACTCGTGTAAGTAAGTAGTCGTTACATGAGCCATGCCAGGGGCCTTTGGCGGCTGAAATGACCCTGACGCGAGGGTTGATGAGGTTGGGAATTCACCGCACAACCCACGATAGAGGAAGAAGTAGCATATCTTAACTTAGCGGCAAATGGAACCAACATGATTCTAAATGGTGTAGAAAAAAGTGCTTGCGACCTTACTACATTGCGACTATTCCACATGTCATGTCACAGCTTCTGAAGAAATTCTCCCCTCCTAACGGAAAGGAGATATCCCCCCCCCCCCCTGCAAACCCCTGCACATTTTTAAATTACTTATTACATTGTATGAACCCTACTCCAGACCAGTAAATATTATTGTATGTTATAGTCAGATAACAAGGTTCCTAAGTTACTAGGTCGACTTCCAAAACACAATATTAAGTAAATTAGAATATTCAAGGCGCTTCACGAAATAGTAGAATCAGAATACCACTTTATTGCTAGATTATTAACAACCCCTACCTACCCCTTCAGGGTTACAGGCGTGATACTATTATGTAAGTATGTAAGTTACTTAGATACTTTATTATTAACAACACAATAAAAATGTAGGTAGAAGTCATAAAATAGTTGACAAACATAATCAGCAAGCCCTTTATCAGCCTTAATTAGTCCTTTGACCAATATTTAATTAGATAGATAATTGTATTGTGGTAATTTCCACCCAATTGCGGTGGTCAGATAGCTTAGACCCTTGAACCTCCGTCTGTGTTGCGTCTAATTAGCAGTATCAGGGACGGTCGTAAAGCAAAATTGCTTTAGCAGTTTACCAACCATCGTCTTTATTCCAAGCATTGAGGGCATTATTTCCTTTATCCTGATGTAACCTATGCTCCGAACGGAAGCTATGCACCCTATATTAGCAATTGCTGTATTTACGATGTCTGGTGTCGTCCTTATCATCGTCTGGTGACAAATTAGAAATGATATCGTTGTCTGCTTATGGACTCTGTGCCCATTCATGCAATGATAACGTGAAAGTACCAGAAAACTCTAATGTTCCGATTATAACTTTATGAGTCACTTAATCTGACTTTTGGCCTTTCACCGAAGTTGATACACATACTACTATAAATTGTTCTCCAATGTTATGTTACGGAAGTCACGTAGTTTGATGTAGGTTCATAAATGTACAATTCCTTCTGAAGCATTCTTCAAATATTTGGAGATCCAAAATATTTCTGTTGATGTGAAGTTTCATCAGCAATAGCTTGCACTACTGAAATTTTTGCAAGATCCGCAAACTCAATATACTTACTTAATCCTCGCAAAAGTCCATTAAAATTCTGTAATCAAGGAAGACCTCTCCTTGCATACAGATCTTACTTTACCTATAATGTCTTATAATAGTGGTGATCATAGTGACGAATGCAGACGCAGTAGATGGGGCGAAGGATGACTCCGGACGCGCGAAGGCGGTTCAGGCGGTCCAGCATGGCGCCCGACTGAAGAGGAAGCTACAACGCCGACTCACCAGACAAGCGTTGGCTGAAGCCAAGGCCATCAAGGAACAGATCCACGTGCTCGTATACGTTGCTGAACTCGTAAGTGAAGACCGTCTTTTTGGATTTGATTATCTTGCGGAAGTAGTAACAATTATTGTTGTAAGTTGAACCACTCTGTGTACATGATGGAAATTTAACGGCATCATACGATTTATTATAAAAAGCTGATTCCCGTTCTCTCAAAATGTATTAGGGAGGTTGTCATACTTCTTCCACAATCTCGTTGCTTAAACTTAGAATGGTTTAAAAATAGGCGAGCGTGTGCAAAGATTTTAAAGAAAGTGGACGAAGCGAAAGCGATGCGCCAGAATCGTGTAATTCCATGATCTTTGCTTGCTGCTGCTGCTTATGTGTATTTATTTATTTTCCATATTCTCACAGGTGGCAACAGACCCTGTTCTGGCATGGAAGAAGGCGAAGGAGCTATACATGTCGCTGAGCCAGCCGGAGCCAGAAAATCAGGCGCGGCCTCAGACTCTGGAGGAACTGGTCGTGCTGCTGACTCGCGAAACAGCTCGCAAAGTCGTGCACCTTGTCAACTATACTCACACTGATCTGCCCAGGTAAACACTATCTTGGTTTACCTACGTGTCATTTTGCGAAAAGGACATTCCTAGAAAGGAAGTTTTGAGATGCGTTTAGATGGTTGATGGTTTATTTGCCATTCTTGACTGGTCTATCCATTAAAAACTATTTAAGCCGCGTCAGTCTGGCACTTCCATTTGTAGCTTTTAGGGATATCTTAATAACTCTTAAAAACTCTTAAGTCTCTCTGTAACTCTTTTGTCTTTGGTCTCTCTAATAACTCTATAGTTTTTTGTATTCTTCTTCTGGTGTGTAGGGCCGCGCATTTACCTACAAAAAAGTCTAATCACTAGGAAGTAAGGTTTCTTGCTTTGCTGGTACTTTTTTTGTTAAGTAATTAAAAAGCGCTCTTATCTGCTCACGTGTTTCCATTTTGAGTATTCTTTTTTGTTTTTAGGAATGTTCGCCAAGGCCTGTCCATCGTCACGAAGCACTTGTCGACGGCGGCCGACGCTCTGCTCAAGGTAGTGTGGCCGGAGCGGGAGTCTCGCCCCGCGGCACTGGAGCTTCTCCGCCGCTCCCTAGCTTTGCACCTCTCTATCGTCGTCCCTCACCGACTCAGTCAGTCTTGCCCAGCTTGTGTCAAGTTCTATCAAACAACTATTCGTTATTGTTATTTAAATCTACTTGAAAAAAAAAATTAGTACTACGTACCTAAATTACCTATTTATGGAACAAGTAGGAACAGAATAATTGAACTTTCTCTTTTACACAGACGGTGCCAGTTGAGACGGCAATCACAGAGGTTCGCGCCTGGCCTGCTAAGATACAAGCGATGCTCCAACACCTTCAGCAAATCTCCAAAACCTATTTGGTAAAGAACTGTTTTCTTTATTAGATTAGTATTTAGTAACTGAATTAAACTCTGAACAGAACACTTCACTCAAAAAAACCTTGTCCCAGAGATCAGAGGGGCTAAAAATCCATATAAAAGCAATTCACTTAAAAAAGCAATATTGCTATTTGACATTTGTTTGCATTGCGCACTTACTTTTATGTGCGCAAATGTCAAATTGCAAATTGCTTTTTTAGATGAATAGCTTCGATGTGGCCTTTTTAACCCCCCAGGTGCTATCACCAGACAGTTTATTTAACTATGCATATCTACCCTTATCTACCACACATTATTTTCAAACATTTTTGTACTTACTGTGATTTTGTTGCTTATTGAGAACTTGTTTTAATCTTGCAGGAGCATTTAGCGATATTCTTGGCGGGGAATGAAGAACGAGAGAAGATTGCTCCGCGCTCCACCTATGAACAACGAGACGAAATGGCGGCAATCAATGGTGTCAACTAATACTCTAATACTAGTTACAATAAGTTAAACTGTTACAGGCTTATAATATTTAAAAGTGCCTCCTATAAAATTGGTACTCATGTTATTTTTTAATTTTATTTTAATTGATTGATCACGTGAATAATTTTATTGTATAAGAATTTATTTCGAATTTATACGTACTAATAAATACCTATTCGTACGAGGGTTCATATTTTAATGTTGTTTAAAATACAATGTAGCCCCGAAAGAATAAATTAGTTATTTTGAAAATTATCGTCTTTTTCTTGTACCTAGTCTAGATGTTAGCACCTTATATTAGATTATCTTATACTAGATGTTGGTCCATAACATATCCAAGATCCGCCGCCGGAAGCCCTATGCACTATGCGCTATGGTACTAGGTCAAGTAGATAGCTAGTCCAAAAAGTAGGTAAGCGAGAACAAGAGGTGTTACTCTATGGCCAGAAGGTAACCGTTATCCAAAAATCTATTTGAAATCTATCATCTTCTGTCAGTTAGGTATCTGTCGACATTGGGTATCGTTTGGGATTCAATGCCGCATTTTTCAAAAAAATAGATTTCCATGTTGGAAATTATTCAGTGTTCGATCGAAGCCGTTGCTACATTTAAAACGGCATAATCATGACAAATCCCACGCAAGTACTGAAAGAGGCGTCCCAACGGGTGTACTATGTAATATCATGTTTTTATTTTATTTTTTCTATTTTTTGTACTGGGGACATTGAATACCTAGTAGTTAGTATATCAATGACTGGGAACGAATAAAAAACAAAACGAAAGGGATTGTCCCGTTTTTTTAACGTGCATAATTGACGGACTGAGGTGAACGCACCTACCTAGACGCGCCACAGGAGTCGTACGCGCCTATGTAAATAATTTAGGTACAATGATTTAAATTACACAGGGGCGGACTTTTTGACTAGTACAGTAAACAGCATAGTATAGGGTAATTTTGCTAATTTTAATAAAGAAAAATGTTTTAATGATTTAAATAAAGTGCGATAACTTCGGCGCGTGCGGCTCCTGAGGCGCGTGTTTAAGTGTGCGTTCGCTTCTGATCATCTGCCACTTTAGAACTTCTTAAAGTGACCGAACTATGTCTTCTGATTTCACTATGTGGCTACCGAACCGTAGGTATTGCGGACATGAGTCAAATGTAGTGCGTTGTTTTATCGCCTTTCCACCTGCGACTCTTTTTCTTTACGCTTCAGCTTATATTGCAAAGTATTAAAACATAACATAAGCTCAGTACTATATCCCAATCAGGTAGTCAAATACATTCATAGCAAGATGAACTAAGTACCCACGCCTCACCAAGCTTATTTTGGTAAGTATTAGAAAACTTACAATCGGTAAACTCGTTCACACTCAAGTTGACGTGACCAACGGAAATAGGAACAGACACATTACATTAACACACTACATTTTTATATAAGCACGACGAGTATATAGAAGATAGATTTTAGCCAGGAGATTATTACCAGTAGGTATACGTATAGTTATACCTATCTACATAATCTCACGACAATTATGGAAGGAGTTCTAACTCGGGGAAAGGTTTCTGACTGAGACCAAGAAGTTCCGTTTGAAAAATCATGGAAGCAACATATCCGTAGTATTGCTTCCTCTTTATTATATTAACAGAAAAAGTCTATAAGACTTTTTCAAACGTACCAACAAAGTTTTGTATAACTTCAGGTTGGATCCAACGGTCCTGAAGAATTGGCTGTACCCGACGCGCGCATCCCGGAAAACGGCGACGACTGGCGCGTACAATCAACCATGGTTATGCTTATAATAGCCCTACTCCTGTGGATGATCACATACTCAGTGGTAATCACCCTCTCAGCCTGTTTCGAGAACTTCAAATCAGTCTCATCAGCTTCATTGTTCACCGTCGTACAATGGTCCAACGATACCATACTTGAAGATAAAGTTCTTATTCGTTATTAGTAAAATTATTGTAATTTGAGTTTTTAGTAAATACCTAGTTAATTTTGTGGAGAACCTGTGTTATTATTTCATTAGCTGTATAAATGGCAGGAAGCTACAGGGAATATAATAATATGTATTTAGTACAGGGTGCGAACGTGAATTCTGTTATTTTTTATTAATCTAATTTTGTAATAAAACTGTAAAATGGAAAACACTGTCTCTCGCCGGAGCCGGAAGTTGTTGCTACAGTAAAAACTTCTACTGTGCCATAGAATATGGCCTAAGAGCTTTGAACCAGGCCAAAAAATCATAGTCTATGGTCTATTATTAAGAAAACAACTGACAGCGAATTTTACTCTGTGGTTTGCGTTTTCTAGGGCTTGTATTTTTGCGATTGTTTTTTGTGTATTTCATTAATTAGCGTACGAAAGTAAGAATAAGTCATAGTTTACCAGCAAGGGAAGCAGACATTTATAGGCAATTATGCCTTCTATTGATGTAATGCCCGCGCTGGGGCCACCTTCGGAGGCGCCGCCAGAGGAGCCCCCAGCGCCTCCTCCACCTGTCATTGGCATCATCTATCCACCACCTGAAGTCAGGAGTATCCTTTTACACAAGAATTTTATATATATATTTTCGTGGTAATCATATTTCGTTTATAACAAAACATAACCTCTTTTGTTTGTTTCACGCAATATTTGTTATTGTAAATTATTAATTCAGTTTTAGCGAAGCGTATATGACAAAACATATATTATGATTTTAGTTTTACTTATTTATTTTCCCTTAATTACACATTTCAGCATTGTACATTTAATATTATTGTGAAATTACTTATGTTATCAAAGTATAGGTTAGACTTAAAACGTTACAAGGATCTAAAAGTTTGTATGGACGATATTTATCGATAAACAGGTACGTAAGATGCCATAAAAAGTAAATGTGACTTATAAAAATTTAAATAAACAGAATATATTATGTTCTGTTGCTGGGTACAGGACTTCCCCTTAATCAACCGGAGGGGTTATTGATGTTATGCATCTTATGTCACTGCATTATTGACTATTGCTATTTGCCTGTGTGTATTAGTTCTACTCAGCCTGTATACACCCATTGCTGGGTGTAGGCCTCCTCACAGGCACACACACACACATACACACTAATTACAGGACTTACAGGTTGTCCATAAAATATTGAAAATTATAACTATATGGTTACACAATTTCCTTGATTCTCCTTGTCAGACATTGTTGACAAGACTGCCAGCTTCGTGGCTCGTAATGGACCAGAGTTCGAGGCTCGTATCAGACAAAATGAACTGGGAAACCCCAAATTCAACTTTCTCAACTCTGGAGACCCCTATCATGCGTACTACCAACACAAAGTCAAGGAGATCAGAGAAGGGAAAGGTAAGCTTTCGTTTTTGATTATTTTTTAAGAATTGAAAATAACTTGAATTATGCGATGGAAAATTCCACTTGATATTAACTCAAAATCATAAGTCGAGTCATCTCTCTCAGTAGTTGTTATGATGTCACTAACACCCTGTTTAGTGTAAAATGACGTCCTTTCGCAAGTAACTTTAACAAAAATCTTACACTAAGTGCAATGCTTCCCTAAAAATGTTACCTTCCTGTAACCCAAACTTAAGCATTTTTTGAACAATGACCAGGCCCAGAGCCGTCAGCGCCGCCGTTGGTGGCGCCGGCTCGGCCCGGGCTAGCCCCGGCCACGGCCGCGCGGCAGCAGGAGCTGCTGAAAGCCGCTGCGCCCGCCGAGCCGCCACCCCCGCGCGACCCGCCTCCGGACTTCGAGTTCATCGCCGACCCGCCCTCCATCTCCGCACTGGAACTCGACATCGTCAAACTGACCGCGCAGTTCGTCGCCCGCAACGGACGCCAGTTCCTCACCGACCTCATGAAGAAAGAAGAGAGGAATCATCAATTCGACTTCCTCCGCCCCCAGCATTCGCTCTTCCAGTACTTTACTCGACTTCTCGAGCAGTATACCAAAGTTCTCTTGCCGCCGAAGGAGTTAGTGAATAAGTTGGGCATGGAGATCAAGAGCGGAGTGTTGGACCAGGCCCGTAGTCGCGCCGCGTGGCACTCGCACCAAGCGCGACGCAAAGCTGCCGACGAAGCGCGCATCGAAAAGGAACGACTCGCCTATGCTTCGATTGACTGGCACGATTTCGTTGTCGTGGAGACTGTGGACTATCCTGCGGGCGAGCCGGGTGACTTCCCGCCGCCAACGACGCCTCTAGAGGTGGGCGCGAGGGTGCTAGCTCAGGAGCGTGGGGAGGACATCACTCACGGGAACCAGGAGGACGACGATACGGAGATGCAGTTGGAATCCGACTCGGAATCGGAGTCTGATGAGGATTTGGCGGAGATGGAGGACCGGACGCAGCAGCAGCAGCGGCCGGACGACAACCGCGTGCAGGACATGGAGGAAGAGAGCTCGTCGTCTGATGATGAAGGCGTGGAGCCCCCGCGACCGCCGGAGGAGGCACCGGTGCCGCCGCGGCCCGACCGGGTCATCGTCAAGAAGTACGACCCCAAGAAAGACCGGCCGCAGCCGACGGCTGCAAGCGAGGAGTGGCTCGTGTCTCCTATCACGGGAGAGAAGATCCCGGCCAACAAGGTGAGATTTGTCCAAGTTAACTCAGCTACCATGCTTATACAGAACATTTACCCAATGAATGGATCATCATATTCATTAGGTGCACATCTTTTTAATATGCTACAATTTAGTGTGGGTACAAATTCTGACTTGCCCATGGGTACCCTGTTTGTTTTTCGCAAGACAACAAAACAAATTATATGTGCAAGGAGAGAAAGGAAGAACATCTCAAATAGAACACACACAGCGTGACAATATGAACTATGCTAGGGATGGAGTTTTACCTTCATTGTTTATGTGTTTTTCATATTGTAGTAAGACGCACCTATTGATGTGTAAACATTGTGTACTCGAAATTATGAACATACATACATAAACTCACGCCCGTAATCCCTAATGGGGTGGGCAGAGCCACAAGGAATCAAAGACAACTTGCAGCCACTGTTGATGCGAAGTCCTAAGCTGGATATGATGAACCTTATGGTGATAAGGGATCAGCCTATCGCCCATAACATTAGTCCATCATGTTAGAGGACACAATCCCTCTGTCGGTTTTTACGACACGCCCGGGAAGACAAGCAGCTGAATGTGTTCTATGTTTTTTATTTGCTCCCAGAACAGCATAGAAGCGGAAATTATGAACAATCAAAAAATATATAATTGACAGTATAGTTGACAGGTTTTCTTAGAGCGCTCATATATGTCGTGAGTACCAACTGTGACGTGTCCCGCAGGTGGCGGACCACATGCGCATCGGGCTGCTGGACCCGCGCTGGCTGGAGCAGCGGGACCGCGCCGCGGCCGAGCGCACCGACCGCGACGAGGCGCTGGCCCCCGGCGCCGCCATCGAGGCGTCGCTTAAACAAGTAAGCAAACTAGTTTTTATACTATGAAGTCACATCACTAATTTATGCGCCACGCTCTTATCGGTGTAGTATTCTTCATGCTACTTTTTAGGCAAAATAGGGCAATGGTTTCCTTCTTGCCTTCCGCCGCAGTACTCTTATCTAACGGGAGTGGGATGGCGCCCAGAGTAGTCTATTTCAAAGCCATACTAGGACTCCTGTCCTTCGCCTCTGGATAGTACTGACAATTACTGCTGCCCTCTGTCAGGTTCCAGGTTACAGTCCCTGTGACTCGCCTCTACTACTATGAAGTACATAGTATATTTATACTTCATTCAAAATTAGGAACTTGCCTTTTGACTAATGAACAAGTTTATTTTAGTATAACTAAGAACTACACTTACTGTCTCTATTAAGGGGAAGACACTATGTACTTATGTTTTGATATTACTTATTTTAACTCTTAACACTTAAGTAAACCAACTCAAAAGGTTTGGTCCATTTTAGTCTTCGGGTTTGTGTAGGTTGTTACGGCTCATAGCCGGAACCAACGGCACAAATAATTAACTTCCACCTTTACCCGCAGCTCGCAGAACGTCGTACGGATATCTTCGGCGTGGGTGATGAGGAGACAGCTATCGGCAAGAAGATTGGCGAGGAGGACAAGCGTCGCGACGACCGCGTCACGTGGGACGGGCACACGTCCAGCGTGGAGGCGGCTACGCGGGCGGCGCGGGCGCACATCACTCTCGAGGACCAGATACAGCAGATACACAAGGTACGACAGCTGACATGAGTTAACACTTCTTATAATTTAAAAAAAAACTAAAATTTTAATGAATTTTTCGACTCACAAAAGTCATTCATTAAGAATCGAATTGAATTCCACTTTATGTGAGCTCAGAATCTCTGATGGTCTGATGGTCTAATCATCCCCCAAAGTTCTCATTACGGTGTCACTAACACCATGTACAGGCTTGGATTCAATATTAAAATGTAAAATCAGCGTTACGCGCGCGGAGCGGTTACCGCAACAAATATGGTTAGACCTAAAGCTTCACACGTAACGCTCAACATGTACGGCAACGTTTCGCAACAGCGCGACGTTGCCAGCTGCAGCGCAACATGACGCGCGGCATGTTGTTTGTTTAGGCCGGTCACATACATTCGGAATTCCGTTTCGGAATTTCGATTCGAAATATCGATTCGTAATATCGTACGCATTCAATCCATACAACATCTATGAATCAACCACATACTTACAGTTTTTTTCCGTTCGAAATTTAATCTGATTGGGAATTCCGTATGATGGCCTATGCATGGCCCAGTAACGGCGACGTATTTTTTTTTCCTTGATAGGTATAGCAACAGTGCTATCGCGATAAGAAAATCGTCCTCCATAATGCCAAATGTCTGAACTCAAGTTCTAGCGTCGCTCAACTGAGCCTTGTTATTCCGAACGGAAATAAACGTATGTGTGTGATATATTAACGGAATCCCGAAACAGTATTTCGAATCGAAATTCCGAAACGGAATTCCGAATGTATGTGACCGGCCTTAAAGACCATCGACTGGTAAAGTGACGCGCAACAACACTAGTTCCTCTGTGGACACGTTTATTTATTTATTTATAAAGGTAAGGTAAGGTGTTTTTTTTTTTAATGTGATTCAAGTGCAATAAAGAGTTTTTGTATTGTATTGTAAAGGTACTTACAACATTACAGTGTAACCCAATGCGCTGTATGACGACAGACGTCTATTAGATGCGTATTGCGTAGACAGACAACGTTGTTAAACAAAAGATCCGCGCTAACTTTCAACATGTTGGACAACATGTTGTGCAACATGTCGTGCGCCAAATGTTGCCAGGTGGAAACGCGGCTCTATCTGTAAAGCATTTTCTTTTTCAGGTCAAAGGCCTCCTCCCAGACGAAGAGAAAGAGAAGATAGGCCCCAAGCCCGTGCCCGCGTCGGGCCGCGGCGCCCCCCGCGCCCCGCCGCCCGCGCCGCCCCCGCTGCACGCGGCCCGCGCGGCGCCCGTGCTGCTGCAGCCCATCCCGCCGCTCATGGTCATACCGCCGCTGGCGCCGCGCCCGCCGCTCATACCCACACCTGTTGGTGAGTATACTGTTTATGCTGCTTTTATATTTATTTTTTTGCAATTTCGCAGCGGAGTAGCGCGGTGAACTGCTCCATACCCCCTCCAATTAGTTGATTGGGGGAGGCTTGTGCTCAGCAGTGCGACTTACATACAGGCTGTTAATTTAAATATTATTGGCCTGTTATTGGCTTATATTTTTAAGTATGATATTTTTGCTATAGTTGTTGGTTTCCCAAATTTTAAATAAATAAATGTTTTTACAATCATTGATAAAAACAGTTTAACCCAAACTCGTAAATTCGAAAATATTTTTTCTCAATTGGTAACATAATTAGATGGACAGAAATGAATGGAAAAGGAATACATGTTGTGCCGACCCCACCTATAGTGGGATAAGGGCAGGAGAATGATGAGTCGGTAACATAGTTATTGAGTCGGGGGTGTGTAAAGACCCCTTTTTTGTATCTCAAAATCGATTAACAATACCTTTACGATTGGGTAGTTTCCTAGGTCAAAGACAAATTATGAAATTCAGATTACTAAATAAAGACACAAAAATGTATTCTAATTAACTTATTTATGAATTTTAATAAAGAAAAATGTAATAATAAGTGCGAAATTTTGACATCATAGGTTGTTTTTTCATACAAATTCCATAGTAATTTCGTGTTTTGACGTTTAGCGAAAAGTAACCGATTTGACTAGTTGGAAACTACCCTATTATTTCTACTTTATTTATACATATATTCGTTCTTAGACAATATTGAGTATATTTATGCGTTGTTTGGTAAGACAATGGTTCGTATGACATTAACATGAGCCGGCAGCCCACCCCGGTATGGTTGCAGGCGCGCCGCAGTTCGGGTTCAGCGCGGTGCCGGCGCCGCCCGAGGACGAGGAGGGCCCGGCGGCCAAGCGGCCGCGCACCGAGGACGCGCTGGAGCCCGAGGGCAGCTGGCTGGCGCGACACCCCGGGCCCGTCACTCTGCAGGTCATACGCTACTCTATTCTAAACAACAACCTAAAGCCTAGGTTACACAGTGCGAGCTCACCGAGTCAGTTATTGAGGTGCAGCTACTACGCACGTGTGACCGCATCATACGAGTTACTGTCATGTGCGAGTGGGACAGTCGCTCGCGTTCGGGTTACTTCAACATTTTTTGTTATTACTCGCTACTTGCCTTCCCCCCCCCCACACCACTCGCACGCCGCTCGGTCGTCAACTCGCACGATTTTGCGAAATGACAGTAGCTCGTACGCTCGGGCCCACGCCGGGTACAGTGTTTCTTGTTTGGGCGACATGATACAAACGAATTATACCAGTACACTGGTATAGTACCTAAATGGTATAGTTACCTACATAACATAAACTGCCTATATACGCCCCACTGCTGGGCACAGGCCTCCCCTCAATCAACCGGAGGGGGTATGGAGCATACTTCACCACGCTGCTCCACTGCGGGTTGGTGGAGGTGTTTTTACGGCTAATAGCCGGGACCAACGGCTTAACGTGCCCTCCGAAGCACGGAATCATCTTACTTTTTCGGACAATCAGGTGATTCAAGCCTGAAAAGTCCTTACCAAACAAAGGACAGTCTCACAAAGTGATTTCGACAATGTCCCCATCGGGAATTGAACCCGGACCTCCAGATCGTGAGCCTAACGCTCTAACCACTAGACCACGGAGGCTGTCATACATACATAGTTACCTAAATTTAAAAAAATATTAAATAATTTTGTGAATGTTCGTTTGGCCGAGTGATCTTTAACCATTTAAGTTTATTAAGTGTTGTTTTATTCTTTTTAAGATTTATTTCTCTGTTGTTTCTTTATTTTATGTAGATTGTCGTCCTTTGTAGCGTTAATAAAGTAGCATGTTGTGTTTGCCTATAATTGGACGAGCACTAGTCCAGTATTTGTAAATAGGTTTAAGTTACATGTAAAAGTGTTTTTGACTGTTGGCAAACCTAATAAAATAAATAAATAGGAGCTGTCTTCTGCGACGCCAGCAGTTTGCATAGTGTGACCGTGCGAGGCGAGTCGAGCTACTGTCATACACACAGGCACAGTAGCTGTCTGTTGTCACATCAGCTGCTCGCACTGTGTAACCTAACCTTAACATCTATAGCATCACGCCTGTATCCCCAAAGGGGTAGACAGAAGTATACAGGGTGTTAGTAACACCACCGTACCGAATACTGAGGGAGATAATTCAACCGGCAACAGGCTACGTTCCTTAGAAACAATATAGATTTCATCTTATTTAGACTCTATATTTTTTATCTTTGTTTTTGGGTATAAATGATAACCCTATTTATTATCATCATTATCAATTTAAGAGCCACGCTCTTGTCGGTGCAGCATTTTCCATGCTACTTTTTAGAGAAAAATAGGGCAGTGGTTTCCCTCTTGCCTTCCGCCCCGCAGTACTCTGTCTGACGCATGTAGGATGGCGCCCAGAGAAGTCTATTACAAAGCCATACTAGGACTCCTGTCCTCCGCCTCTGAATAGTACTGACAGTTACTGCTGCCCTCATTTGCCCCTACCGTCCTGCATTGCCGTACCGATGGCTCCCATTTACTGTTTATTATACCCTACGAATTTTCGACAGAAAATTCCACTTTATATATTATTAGCTCAGAATAATGGTCTAATGGTAGACCATTAACTGAGGCGTTTGATTAGAATCAAACTCCTCAGTTTTCGGTACGATGTTACTAACACCGGTATCATTGTACGAACGCCGTGGACAAACTTTATTTTTATGATATCAATTGTAGATTACAATTTCACAATGATAAGCGACAAAGAATGATCGTTACCGTTGCGTGTGTCAGGTGTCGGTGCCGTCGCTGCCGGAGCGCTCGGAGTGGCGGCTGGACGGGCGCGCGCTGGCGCTGTCGCTGCCGCTGGCCACCAGCGTCGCCGACGTCAAGGCCATGCTGCAGCGCTCCACCAACATGCCGCAAGCCAAGCAGAAGCTGCACTACGAGGTAAGTGTAACCAACTCCAACTTCTATGATGACTTCTACCGAATATGGCACTACATTACGTCACTGAAAAGAAAATTTGTGATAATAAGGCGTACTGTTCTTCAATTTCAGGGTCTGTTCTTCAAAGACACCAACAGCCTGGCGTACTACAACGTACCTCCCGGCGCCGTGATCCAGCTGCAAGTGAAGGAGAGAGGCGGCCGCAAGAAATAACATTGAACATGTCCACATATTGTCGCTTTATAGTGGATGTGATTTATTTCAATAAAACCTGGATTCCAAAACATATCCCAATTCGGGTAGTCAAGAGGTCCATCGATCGCAAGATGAACATCACACCGAGCTTTTTGTTAGAGGGTAGTTTCCAACTAGTCAAATCCGTCACTTTTTACTAAACGTCAAAACACGAAATTACTATAACATTTGTATGAAAAAGCAACCTGTGACGTCATAGAAAAACGTGACAAAATGTCGCACTTATTATTACTATATTCTTAACTAAAATTAAATAAATAATAAATTGATTTGTACAATTTAGGTTTACAATTTGGGTTTACACATGATTGCACAAATTAATTGTTAAACCCTGAGTCCCAAACTAAGCTTAAGCCTGTATCTTGGGAATCAGTGTCTTAAAAATTGAAAAGTTAAATAGAAAAAAGTTTTTTTTGTCACCTTTAGGTCTTTATTTAGTAATCAGAATTTTATAATTTATCTTTGACCTAGGAAACTAGGAAACTACCCATTTGATACCACAAATTTTAACCTGGATAGGAACTAGCTTGTCTGTTACGATGTTTTGGTAACAAACATCACATCGCAATGTGATTTTTCTAAAAGGCGGTTATGTGGTTTTGACTATAACGCGACGATATCGCAGTTTCTTCTGCTTTAATTGTATTCTAAGAGAATCGAAGCGATTTTAATCGTATATTATTAGGAAAATAAATTACTATTATGCATTTGGTGTTTTCATTTCTTACCTAAGGATGACTACTTACAATAGGCTAGTTTCCAACTAGTCAAATCAGTTACTTTTTAGTAAACGTCAAAACACGAAATGACTGAAATTTGTACGAAAAAGCAACATGTAACGTCCCCTTCATAGAAAAACGTGACAAAATGTCGCACTTATTATAGAATAGAATAGAAAAAGTTTATTATAAAAGGACGCCACACACAAAAAAAGACAACAACATCACATCAAATTTCCACTAAAACAATTACAAAAAAGCAAGACGGATGTTTGTCGAAATGACCATAAGGTGGTGGTGGACGTCCTGAGATAAAAGGGCCTCACTCAGCACAAGTCGCGGCGTGAACCACGACGCTGATATTATGTGGACCCTGTTGGGTGACGCACGAACATCGTAATTCATAAACATGTGTTAATTCCAATTCAATTGCAAAATATACTTTATAATATATATTACTTATACCAAATTATTTTAATAGAATTAGAGTGTGTGTACGTGTACATAGACAAATATTATCGCAAAGATGTATACGTAAATACTTAAGGTTAGAATAAAAAAAAAAAAAGAAAGTTATTAATATAGGTAAAACTAGTAAACAAATGTAATAATATAAACAAATACGAATTCCATGAATGTGTATTGTGTAGTCTGTCTGTGTTAGTACCTATATACATGTATATCGCGCGCGCCGCACCCCGATTCTAGCTCGGTCGGTAAAGTAGTTTGGTTACTACTAGTACTTACAAACAAAATATTTTTTTTCATTCGACCGCCGCGCCGCCGAACGGGCACGACGTGTTCCTAAAGTAAAGCGAAACTATATATTTGTAATAGAATTGCGTATATTAATTAAAAAGAAAAAATAAAGTGAATCAAATTAAGCAAATATTATACATTAACCAAATTAGAAACAATAAATTACGTCCAATACACTCAACAACATCCATTAAATAATAGAAACGTGCAGTCGTTTGAAAACCCCAATAAACAATGCATGAGGTAAGCCAAAACAAAATAAGTATAGTGTTTTATGCTTAAAGTACCTACCTATACTATCCACTTATATTGAATAAGCACGCACTTTTTATTTTTGATTACTACATTTTTCTTTATTAAAATTCGTAAGTTAAATAGAAAAAAAGATAACTTTTTTGTCACATTTCGAAATGTTTTTATTTAGTAATCAGTATTTCATAATTTATTCTTGACCTAGAAAACTACCCAATTTTCCTTGCTGTTTAAGTTGGTGTGGGTTTGAGTCGGTCACTCCGTAGGTTTAAAACTAGAGACCCAACACGTGGTCCCTAGATCACACCAAAGACCACATTCTCACTGCCGCCTAACGCGTGCGAGTGAGACAAATATACCGCGATTTCCCCTACTGCATACGGCCATTTACACTAAAGACCCAGAGGGGGTGAGGTAAATCTAGCTCGACGTTCGATACGAATTGGTGCGGAGCGGAGAGTTACCGTTCTATACGTAGTATTACTGTTTATTCTACGATATAATAAATTCTAAGTCTATAATCAGAAGGGAATTTATAGCGAGCAAGATGCTCTAACTAAACTCTTCTCGTCATCATATGATTTTCCATCTTCACTTCATAATGACAAAGAAACATCATTTCCATCATTATTATCACAATCACTATTTACTTCCACATAGTTTTTGTTTCACGATTAGATAATTAGCATAAAGTTCATACTCACGGCAACATCACGGTATTCGTAACAGTTACACAGTCTCTCGTAATCTATTTGTCCTCCATCACGCATGGTTGACATGAACGGACTTGCTAGGTGCTCTTTTCCAATCACACTTTCTTGAAGTCCCTACAAGTTATAGGTGACTACAGCACTCCACATTCCGATCGTAACCACTAGACACGTCCGTTCACGACGAAAGTTCGCGGTAAACTGCCCGACTAGAACGGCTAGTAGACATCCGCTCGACACGACGCCTCTGTAGTGACTGACTCGACTTCACTCAATTCTGCACGTACGCCACCTATCGTCGGAGCGTTGCAACTTCGTGACGGAAGTGTTATAACTTCATGTTAGTTTTCGATTCGATCAATTTAGCTTCTCAATTCATAACTAATTCCGGCATCGGGTTTGTACGTGTTTGAGATGGATTGGAGAGAACTCTCAGGACTAGAAGCGAAGTGGGGAGGGGTCTGCCCAGCAGTGGGATAATCTAGACTCGTAAAAAATATACAGGGTGATAGTGACACCGTACCGAATACTAGGGGGGATAGTTCAGACCGTCGTCGGAAAATTCAGCCAATTATCCCCTAAAAATCATGGGCTCTAAATCACCCCTCAAAGTTTTCGTTACGGTATCACTAACACCAGAGCTTAAGGAAAGGAGTAATAAATAACTTTGTATTTCATGTATAAATTATTTATTAAAAATGTGTATAACGTATAACAAGCACAAAGACACGTTAATATAATAAATAAGTTTACACAGGAATGTATAGAGGTAAAATCTGAACAGCTGTTCATATTAGCACCATTGTGATGTATAAAGATATGCATTCTATTAGAAATTAATAAAAATAATCAGCTAATAAATAAAATCTCTCAAAATACAATATTACTATCAAACAATAAACACTTAACAAGGTATAATTTCATATAAAAGATCATAATTGATTATCGTCAGATTCGATCCATAGAATAAGGTAGTTTCCAACTAGTCAAATTAGTTACTTTTTACTAAACGACAAAGCGCGAAATTACTATGGAATTTGTATGAAAAAGCAACCTGGGACGTCACAGAAAAACGTGACAAAATGTGTCTTTATTAAAATTCATTCATAAATAAGTTAAATAGAAAAAGAAATATATTTTTGTCACCTTTAGATATGTGTTTATTTGGTTATAGAAATTCGTATTTTATCTTTGACTTTGGAAACTACACAATTAATAACAATTTATTAAATTAATTAACAAATATACAAATTAAAACGCATGGAATGCTTGTGGAATGTCTTAAATGCAACTAGTATAATATTACCCATTATATCTAGTATTTATTAAAGCTTTGCACTAAAAGCATTTACTCCTATACTAAAGTCAAACGCTCCCTGCCCGGTGCCATAAATCATCGGTGCGCTAGGGATGGACGCGTGGTGTGCAATCTTTCCTTTTTATATTATTGCTATCGACACAACAGTAGTACAGTCAGAAACAAACAGTTAGCAAAATCCAGAAAGTCCAATAATTAGGGACGTTCAAGGCGGCCATATAGATAATTAAAACACATAATAACGGGTTCTTACCGCGTTTAAATGGGGATATGAGGGATGTGCGTTTATATGGGGGTGGGAGTCTCATATCCCCATTTAAACGCGGTAAGAACCCGTTATTATTTGTTTTAATTATAATAATAACCGCGTAAACTTAAAACAAGGCCATATAGATAGTAACACTCTAAGTGACGACAAACATCGGCACAACCTGCGTGTTCAAAAAGTTGGTAACAACCTAATCGTCCCCATGTTTTTAAACTGACTTGACTGCTTGAATGCCATTGGCGCAGTCAGTATTGTCATATTTACGACGACATAAGTGAACCGAATTATTTGACACTGTAAGCGTCTCGCAAATCTGGTTAGGTTGTTGCCAACTTTTTGAACACGCCTGTTGTGCCGATGTTTTCGGTCACTTAGAGTGTTACTATCTATACGGCCACCTTGAATATGCCTAATTATTGGACATTCTGGATGTTGCTAACTATATGTATACCTTGACTGTCACTAGCTATTTGCTTCTGACTGTTCGTCACTATGGTGGCCCGTAAGCCTCGTAAGTGCAACAGAGAGCGCATCATGCGGCGTCCTGCTTCCACGTTTTATTTCATTTAGTATAGTACTAATGAAAGCCATATAAATAGAATGGATATTCTTTAGTCACAGCTATTAGTAATCTGCATTTCTTTCTAGTAGTGTTTAAGAAGACAATGGCCCTGATTCCTGTAGACACCTCCAAGTTATACCCATCATTTTCTTATCCGCCGCAAAGGAAAGGGACGGATGATCGTCAACGAGTTAATTTTAAAATGAATGAATAACCCGTGCGAATGAAATGGGCATCTCGCTGGCAATCCGTTTGACGTGTTGTCTACTTAATTCTGTCGGGTTATTGGCCGATCTAAAATTTTTAGACGGATATTTTAGATTTCTGTTTAAAAATGACGTATATTCCATAAATTGTATGCCTGTCGATTACCCGTCCCTTTCTTTTTCAACGGATAAGAAAATGACAGGTATAACTTAAAATAAAATTATATGTTGTCTGCAGGAATTAGCACCAATAATTTTATATTTTTTTTATCTATCATGTCTAAAGCAATATCTAGCAATGTTTTAAATGTGTAAGTTTCATGGGACCGCTGGTCAAATATTATGTCGATTTTTCACATGAAGTTCGCTTAAAATACATTTACCTTATGTTATGATTTTTTAATTGACTGTATGAAGAAATGCATGGAATTTATTGATTTTATGAAGTGTTTGACTAACCTCGACTCTACTACTCTGAACCGGCGTGCGTGTATGTAACGATTGATGAATGTGGAGGAAGCATGAGAAGCGTGTCAGGATCGAAGCAAATGGAATTCCATAGTCTCTGCTTACCCCAGTGGGAAACACCCACCCGTGGTCGCATCACCCGTGATTCGGTCCTTAGGTCCGTATGACCGAAAGGTTGGTAGGACCATGGGAAGGTGGTGGGTTACCCCAGTGGGAAATAGGCGTGAGTTTATGTATGTATGTAGACAGCTAAAGGCATTGTATATTATCATAATTAAAGCACATAATAACGGGTTCTTACCGCGTTTAAATCAGCGTCGTAGTGAGTTTGGTGCGAGTTCAGATGGTTCCGAACATTCCGATATCAAAAACATAAACAAGCGGCAAAGAAAGAGGGTAGACAGATATGTCTGCCCGTAGAAAATTATGGATCTACCTACTCCACTCCAATCTCATCAGTCATCCCGTGATCATGGCACTTGCAACAGTGTCGAAATATCGGGAGTCTCATATCCCCATTTAAACGCGGTAAGAACCCGTTATTATGTGCTTTAATTATGATAATAACCGCGTAAACTTAAAACAATGTATTGTATATTATGATTCAAGGGCCCCAGTTAGTACAGTATTGCGAAATAAAAAGGTCCCGACCCTTACTTCTTAAGTCTTATTTCACCACCCTAACCCTAACTTTAGTGTCTCTTAAAATCGTGTATTGTAATAGAGCCCTACATTCGTACGCTTCGTCTCCTTTCTCTAACTCCACAAAACCACATTACATTAACATAAGGAAGGACTTTTATGAGCATCCATCTATTAATGTACCCTTTTCAAAAGCAAATAAAGAGTATTTCTATTTCATAAATTACATTTAAAAGGCACTATAAAAACTTTTGAGTTTTGCGTAGAAACTGTAGTCTGCTCGAGCGACATACTGCGCCCGGAGCGAGGTGGCCCTATTTAATTTATGTCGCGCGCGATATATGCGTTCGCCATTTTGAAATTCGTGCTTTGAAACAGCCGCTTCCCCCACTCACATACTGGGCGTTATTGACATCGTAACGAAAACTTTGAGGGATGATTCAGACCATGATTCTGATTTAATATCTAGTGGAATTTTCTAACGCAAAAGTTTGGAACTGAAAATAATTAAAAAAAAAACACATAAATTTTCATGAACTGTCCGACAGGTTATTCCACTTGATATCAATTCAGGATCATGGTCTGAACCATCCCCCTCATCATTCGTTACGGTGTCACTAACACCCATACCTACTTGTATGGCTACCTGTAGGTACTTGTACGGGGTGTAAGTGACATCGTAACGAATACTGAGGGGGCTATTATATTGAAAATAATTTAAGAAAAAACTAAAAAAATATGAATTTTGCGACGAAATTCCACTTGATGTTAACTCAGAATCATGGTCTGAATCATCCCCTTCAGTATTCGTTACGATGTCACTAACACCATGTATATGAGTTCGCCATTTTGAAATTCGTGCTTTGAAATAGTCGCTTTCCTTCCCCCACTCAAGCTCAACCTAAGACTAAGATGCGGTCAGACAATATGGGTCGACAAGGATCTAGTGGCACTGTCAGTGATGATGACGATATTGACAAAAGGGCTAGTGTGCACCATCTTCATTGTCAAAAATTTAAAAACAACTGTTAAACAACTTTTAAGCGAAAGGTGACCAAGAGAAACTGAGTAAATTTTGTAAATACTATGCACTATATTGTACTGTCCGAATAAGAGTTGATACTAGATGCTACGGAAAATTATATTATATCTAGTGTCAAGTATCAACTCCACTTGGGCAGTGTATTGTTGTGTATTGTGCTGGGTTTCCAGCTCGTCATCAATTTAAGAGCCACGCTCTTGTCGGTGCAGCATTTTCTTTGCTACTGTTTTAGGGAAAAATAGGGCAGTGGTTTCCCTCTTGCCTTCCGCCCCGCAGTACTCTGTCTGACGCAAGTGGGATGGTGAAGTGGGTGGTATCCAGCTATTTTTTATTTAAATTGCCGCCGTTTCTCTTGGACAGCTTCCGGTACCCAGACTCTAGTTCCGACATTTGTCCGGCCAAGTAGTATAGCGGCCAAGTAGTAGTATAATAGTGTAGTAGTATAGTAGTGTAGTGTAGTATTTGCTATTTGCGGCAAATCTACAATAAGTCGCGACAAAAAAAACCATATGGCCACGTGTCAAAAGATCCTTGTCATTCTACAGCTTCTTAATGAATGATGTATCTAGTCAAGTGTAGGTATAGTTTTAACCAGTTCCCTGTACCGGGCCAGCATGGGGGTGTAGATCTCGTCGTCCCCGGGGTAGGGCGCGGCGGCGGGGGCCAGGCCGGGCTCCGCCCCCGGCAGCCGCGCCCCCGTGCTGGCGCTCCACACGTCGGCTGCGCGCATCGCCGCGCCCAGCAACGCTGCGTTCGCGTGTTGTTCCTGATGAAACACAAAATGTACATTCATACACATAACTACGGTCACGAGTACTAATATGTATACATTTTGAAACCATGTCACATTAACTTTTTTGACAAATTAAACCGTAAGTCTCATTAAATGTCAAATATGATAGTGCGACAGGGTTCTAAAGTGGGTACATGATATTGCTCATGACTGTACATAAGTTAGGTTTATAGACTCTTTATTTTAGACTTGGTGGCGGGTGGCGGGGGCTTGCAGGCGCCGCAGACCGAGGCGGAGATGGCGCGACGACTTGGATGCTTTCCTGGAAGGCTGGCCGGAGGAAGCACTGGAGAGAGTCCCAGCAGTGGGACACTTTAGGCTAGGTAAGATCCTTATCTTACCTAGCCTAAAGTGCCCTTGGGAGGGGGGAGGACAGCGTGGTCTAGTGGTTAGAGCGTTGGGCTCACGATCTGGAGGTCTCGGTTCGATTCCTGCTGGGTACATTGTCGAAATCACTTTGTGAGACTGTCCTTTGTTTATTAAGGACATTGCAGGCTTGAATCACCTGATTGTCCGAAAAAGTAAGATGATGCCGTGCTTCGGAAGGCACGCTAAGCCGTTGGTCCCGGGCTACTAGCCCAAACATCTCCACCAACACGCAGTGGAGCAGCGTGGTGGAGGGAGGTTCATATAATTTTTTTTCATATAAAACAATTACAACAAAAAAGCAAGACGGATGTTAGTCGAAATGACCATAAGGTGGTGGTGGACGTCCTGAGATAAAAGGGCCTCACTCAGCACAAGTCGCGGCGTGAACCACGATGCTGGTATCATGTGGACCCTGTTGGGTGACGCACGAACGTGTACAATTGTACATACATTATAATATAATACCAAATTACTTTAATAGAATTAGAGTGTACATATACAAATATTATCGAATGTGTGTGTGTTAATTGGGGTACATATACGAAATTTATAACTTTACAATGTGTACAGTCATGAGCAATATAATGTACCCACTTTAGAACCCTGTCGCACTAACATATTTGACATTTAGTGAGACTTACGGTTCAATTTGTCAAAAAAGTTAATGTGACATGGTACCAAAGTGTATTACATATTAATGCTCGTGACCGTACCGTTGGTATACCTATCTAAATAAATGTGTGTTGGTACCTGCACGTAGACGGGCGTGTTGAACACGTCAGCGAAGATCTGCAGCAGTTCCTTGTTGACGGACGCGCCGCCCGTAGCGATGACTCGCGACGATTTGTCTGTAAATATTACAATACAATACCCTCCATGGCACATAAACAAAACGTCAAAAAACAATGAAGGATTTTTCAGGCTGCGTTTATTTATTTATTTATTTAAAAAAGTACAACCACATCACACATATTGAGCTTAGCTTGCGTTCACCAAAAATGGGAATCTTATTGTAATAATTAAACCACATAACACCGGGTTTTTACCGCTTTAATCAGGGATATAAGACTCCCGATATTTCCAACATTCCAAGGACATACATTTTATTATTGAAAATTAAGAGAATTACTGACTGATGTATTTAATTACTATTACTTGTTATACATAAACTGCCTATATACGTCCCACTGCTGGGCACAGGCCTCACCTCAATCAACCGGATCATTACTTGTCACATATATAAAAATCATTAAAAAAAGCTGGGCCCACCTTGACATGTCAGGCATACCTGGTTTTCTTATACCATTCCTCAAATACATACACGTTTTGGAATATATAAACGCATGGGATTAACTGTCTGGAAATTAATATTAGATAGCCAAATTACTATATATATGTATAATATTGTGTAGCAATATTTTATATTTTTTTTAATAAGATATTTCTTGCAGCTTCTTTTCCCCCGCTATACAGTTCTTGAGAAGCTGCAGTAGTTTTAGACGGATGAGACGTTCGTAATACAATACAATAACTCTTTATTACATTTCAAACATATTCAAAATAGGTATATTATTATAATTAGATAGGTAGTACAACAGGCTTTATTGCTGAGGTAGCAGTGTCTTCGAGTCAACCTTTAGGTATAGGAAATTAATTTAATAAAAAAACGTGTAAACAAATGTCGATTCAAAGTGTAACTATGTTACCTACTGAATAAATATAATTTTGTATTTGAATTTGGTGTGGTACTGACCGAGCGTGAACCCCATGTCCTCGGCGTGGGCGCGCCTGGCCAGCGCCTGTCCCTCTAGCAGCGCCCGCGCCTCGAACTGCGGCGCCAGGCGCTCCACACTGCGCCCGCCCGCCTCCACCAGCCAGCGGCCCGGCCGCCGGCGGGGGACTATCTCCGCCGTGTCGTAGTAGATGCCTGAGCGAAATACAGTTGTTAGCGACATCCTAACGAAAACATAGCACACGATTCTGAGTTGATATCAAGCGGAATCGTCCCCCTCAGTACTTGTTACGATGTCATTTACACCCTATATGTACAAACAGGTAGCCATAAAAGTAGATAGGGTGTTAATGACATCGTAACAAATACTGAGGGGGGATGATTCAGACCACGATTCTGTGTTGATATCAAATGGATTTTCCAGTTGGAAAATTCATTAACAATTTAGTGTTCTCTTTAAATTAATTTCAGTTTCATACTTTTGCGACGGAAAATTTCACTTGATATCAACTCAGTATCATGGCCTGAATCATCCCTCAAAGTTTTCGTTATGATGTCACTAACACCCTGTAAATGTATGTATGTAAAACTCACCCATATATCCCATATTCCCTCTAACCGTTGCCCGCAGTAAATCGTTAAAGGCATCCCAACTTTTCTCGGCCAGTCTGTCTCTATGATTCTGACGGGTTAGGGACCCGTTTGCGAAGCACAACAGTGCCATGTAGGGGGCCTCAGATGTGGGGCCCACTAGCACGTGGCCCGCGGGAGGGGCCCCCGCGGTTTGCAGGCCTAGGAGTAGAGTGTCACTTGTGCCTAGACTGAGGCCTACCCAGCCGGAGCGCAGACGTAGGCCTGAGGAAGAGGAGTAAGGTAAGGTTTTAATGGTGCAATAACGACCTCCATGGTCCAGTGGTTGAGCGTTGGGCTCACGATCCGGAGGTCCCAGGTCCGAATCCCGGTAGGAACATACCACAAAAATTACTTTGAGATCCCTAGTTTGGTTAGGACATTACAGGCTGGTCACCTGTTTGTCCGATAGTAAGGTGATCCGTGCTTCGGAAGACACGTTAAGGCGTTGGTCCCATTTACTACTTATGATGTAAGTAAGTAGTCGTTACATGAGCCTTGGCACGAGATGGGGGAATAATGTGTTATTAATTTAAGTGCAGTTTTCCATCTTCTTATACCATTGGTACCTATATACATAAAAAACATGAATAAAATTCAACGGACAATGACCGTATGTTATACCATTACAGGCGTATACACCATTCAAGTTAAAGTTTTAAACAAATAATAAAGCAACACGTACACGTGATTGAGGTAACTTAAAGCTAGAATTTGAGGTTGGTACTCAAGTCATCTTGCGATGATGTACCTCTGACTACCCCAATTGGGATATAGTCGTGAGCTTATGTTATGTTATAAGGGTTTGTCTAGCTCTCCACATAATACATAAATATGTAAATATAATGATCTCGAGTAAGTAGTAAAATCAAGAATGTTATCATGTAGTTATCAGTTATTATGACACTAATGTTATAAGTTCCACCGTATCTTATCGCGGCTCTTGAGAACAACATGATTACTACATAATGCGAATCTTTGTGATAACGCTTCCTTACTAAACTTATTTACTATTTTATTCGTTCTACTAAGTTGTCTAAACATTATTTTAGGTTTACGCGGTCATTGGCCCCGATTCCTACAGACACCTCCTAATTTTACTTTAAGTTATACCTGTCATTTTGTTATCCACCGAAAAGGAAAGGGACGGATAATTGACAGCCCTTAATTTTAGGGAGAATGCGTAAATGAAAGGATAACCCGGGCAAATCAAAAAGGTATCTCACTGGTATGCAAACCGTTTGACGTGTGCTGTCAACATAATTGTGTCGGGTTATTGGCCAGTGTAAAATTTTTAGACGATTGTTTTAGATTTGTGCTTAAAATTGACGTGTGTTCCATAAATTTTATACTTGTCGATTACCCGTCCCTTTCCTTTTCGGCGGATAAGAAAATGACAGATATAACTTAAAATAAAATTAGATGGTGTTTACAGGAATTGGCACCATTATCATAATTAAAACACAATATAATAACGGGTTCTTACCGCGTTTAAATCAGGGATATGACACTTCCGATATTTCGACACTGTTGCAAGTGTCATGATCACGGGATGACTGATGAGATTGGAGTGGAGTAGGTAGATCCCTGATTTAAACGCGGTAAGAACCCGTTATTATGTATTTTAATTAAGTTGGCTAAATTGAATGGCCGTTAAGCCGTTGGTCCCGGTTACTACTTACTGATGCAAGTAGTCGTTACATGAGCCACATCGATTCAGGATCATGGTCTGAATCATCCCTCAAAGTTTTCGTTACGATGTCACTAACACTCTGTATAGTACACCCACTTAGAAAAGGAAGGAAGGATGAAGGGGCAAGAGTGAAGGCGCTTTTCCTGCAGGCATAACTTGGAAGTGTTTTTCTTATTATTATATATATATGCACCAGTCCGTGCTCCAATGCATTAACTTCTTTCACCCTAAGGTTGCCTGGCAAAAATTGCTATTTAGCAGTAAGGCCGCCTATTGTACTTATGTTTTTATTCGTATGTTTATGTCCTTTGTATATGTTGTTGTGCAATAAAGTATTATTGATTGATTGAAGGGGCAGACACACGTGCATATACACTTCCTTCCTTCAGCAGGTGTGATGCAACGTTGTTATTTTATCTGTGGTGTCTTACCAGCGAGCGCAGAACAGTTGTCCCCGGTGAAGGCCACCACGCGGCATTCCGGACGGAAGCCGTAGCGGTCGACGAAGTACTTGCACACTGGACCTAGGTCCGTGGCAGTAGGCACCGGGGAGCCCAACTTGTCTTCCAGGGTCTCGTCCCCGCAAGCCTGGGGTGCAGGACGAAGTAGGTCATAAGAACGGGGGGTTAAAAAGGCCACATCGAAGCAATTCATCTAAAAAAGCAATATTGTCCAGCAATATGCACTAGGCTTACGATCCGAAGGTCCCAGGTTCGAATCCCGGTGGGGAAATATCTCAAAAAATACTTTTGTAATCTTTAGTTTGGTTCGGACATTACAGGCTGATCATCTGATCGACCGAAATGATCCGTTGCGATAAGCTGTTGGTCCCGGTTACTACTTACTGAACAAATGTAAGTAAGTTTATTACATGAGACATGACAGAGGCATTTGGCGGCAAATAATAACCCTGATACCAGGGGTGATGGGGTGGGTCATTTACCTTACAACCCACACGACAGAAGAAGACTTCAGGCAACCATACCATAGAAAACCCACACGATAGAAGAAGAGAGAAGTGACCTCATGAATCTACATTCGCATGCCAACTCTACTTTCTTATCGCTTTGGTTGGTAATTCACCTCACAACCCATTTGATAGAAGAAGTCTTTACCTTAAGGGCTTGCTGGCACCACGTCTTAGTATGGATATCGAGCAGGTTCATCCCGGAGCCGTCGGCGAGGTCCAGCGGCGCTATCCGTCCGAGGAACAGCGAGGCCGCGAAGGACGACACCAGAGACACCCTCGCCGTCGCCTGGTACACACGCGGCTTGGTACGGTACATTTTGCGGATCTGCGGGCCAGTGAACCGCTCGTACGCCCGCGACCCCGTTATCTTGGCTAGTTCCTGTGGTTATTGAGTAAGATGATGATGTAAGTAAGTAGTCGTTACATGAGCCATGTCAGGGCTGGATTGATGAGGTTGGTACTTGACCTCACAACCCACAAGATATTGATTATTGAGTTAACAGCCCTTGTGGTCTAGTGGCTAGAGCATTAGGCTCACAATCTGGAGGTCCGGGTTCGATTCCCGATGGGGACATTGTCGAAATCACTTTGTGAGACTGTCCTTTGTTTGGTAAGGACTTTTCAGGCTTGAATCACCTGATTGTCCGAAAATGTAAGATGATCCCGTGCTTCGGAGGGCACGTTAAGCCGTTGGTCCCGGCTATTAGCCGTAAAAACACAACCCGCAGTGGAGCAGCGTGGTGGAATATGCTCCTAACCCCCCTCCGGTTGATTGAGGGGAGACCTAAGCCCAGCAGTGGGACGTATATAAGCCATTTATGTATGTATGAGTTAGTAAGGCCGCGAGCGAACCCAAGGCTGTCTCACCTCGGATCTCGCATCTACCTCCCGCCACCGGTGCTGCCTTTACGATCAAAAGGTGTCTATTTGCTGGGCTACTAGCATATAATAATGAATAAACTAAGCATAGAACAGATTCTCCGCCCCGCACCAATTCGTGTCAGTCGAGCTAGATTTACCTCCCCCCCCTCACTCTGAAGTCTGTCAGGATCACTGCTGTGCCATTCCCAGAAAAAAGGCGAAACTTAAAACTTATGTATAAAAGCTTTACTAACTAACTTTCAGGTAGACAACACCAGAGTTCAAAAAACAACAATTTGAAAAAGAAAAGCAGCCAGAATCCTCACTCACCAGAGTTTTTACGACGGGACCATTCCCATTTTGGGTACATTCCCGGGAACGCCACATCACTGGTCAGGATCGAAGCAAATGGAATTCTTACCCCGTCGAGTCTCTGCTTGTCCCGGTGGGAAATAGGCGTGAGTTTATGTATGTATGTTTACCTCTGGTCCCCCTACAGCGTCCTCTAAGACGCGGCAGTCGGCACTGGTGCTGGAGTCCATCCACACCGGCGCATGCGCGACGAAGGCGGACGCTAGCTGAGTGTGCAGGAACTCGTCCGGAGACAAGCTGCCCAGCTTCGCTTCTGCGCCCTTTGCCCACCATACTGAGCCGTGTTGCTGGAAGAAACCACACCACCATCACGGTTCACGCATAAGTGACCATCAGAGTCTACATGCGGAAGACTGAGCCCACTAACATAAAGCCTTCTAAAACGTTTCTTTCTGTGGGTTTCCTCACTGCTAAGGGTTGTGATTGTATGTCATCTTCTTCCACTGGGTACGGTCCCGTGCCATATACAGGGTGTTAGTGACATCGTAACGAATACTAATGATTCAGACCATGATTCTGAGTTAATATCAAGTGGACTTTTCCGTCGCAAAAGTATGAAACTGAAAATAATTAAAAATCGTCCTTCAAACTTTTCGTTACGATGTCACTAACATACTGTATATGGCACGGGACGGGACTTGTACGGGGTGTAAGTGACACCGTAACGAATACTGAGGGGGATGATTCAGCTCACTGTTCAAAATACAAAAAAGAACATGATTTTGCGATGGAAAATTCCACTTAGAAATTAACTCAGATCATGGTTAGTATTCGTTAAGATGTTACTAACACCTTATCATACAATCACATCACATAAACATGATAGCCTAAACGTTCCGTTTAAATTCCATTGTATCTGCTTACCCCGGTAGGAAATAGGCGTGAATTTATGTATGTATGTGTGTAATAAAATATTGTTATACGGTTAAGTGGAGTCGCAGAATATCGCCCAACATCTGCTTGCAGATATATACACACCTGTGCAGCGCCCGAGAGAGCCTCGATGGTGGAGAAGTCGACGCCGGCGACGACCAGCCGGTCCATCACCATGTCCAGCGCCTTCACCCACAGCAGCGGTGGCGCCGTCACCTCACCTCGCTCGCCGCGCAGTACGCCTCCTGACGTCCTAGTAACATCATAGAATAAGGAATAATGCTACGTATAGAACGGCAACTCTCGGCTGAATTAGGTGACTCATGACGACTACATACTTAAAAAATCACATGATCAGCTTGCCAAACTGTGGGTCCCACTGGGATTCGAACCCGGGCCCTTCGGATTGTGAGCCCAACACTCAACCACTGAGTCTGTTTATAATAATTCGTATTCAGTGGATCCATTTAAATGCACCAGAAATTATATTATGTGGCATATATTAATAATATGAAATGGACCAAATATTGACATTGAAATATCAAATTTTCTGTTTTTAATGTGACTCCTGAATCCATTTATGAGTTATGCCAAATCAGACTATACAGAGAACATCACTGTCTACCTGAACTCTGGCAGGTCAACATCGAACTCCACATCTGCTTCCTGCAGCACCCCATAGTCTTCACCTATTACAAGGGCTTTTAACTGAAAGAATGAAGTAATGCAAAAATGTGAAGTAATTCAAATTCAAATTCAAAATATTTATTTCGGAAACTAGTCCATATTAAGTTAGTAACAAAAGGCTTAACCTAGTATTAGTAACAGATTCGAAAGACGAACAACATAAAAATGAAACACAAGAGACCGGCCCGAATCACCGAAGCCGCGGGCAGCTATGTAACAGCGTGCAATTGCACCCAGCGGTTCAGCAGCGGCGAGTCGTACCGGTCCACCAATGCGCTCATGATGGTGTTGGGGCTGGCACGCGCACGGCGCAACAGAGACGCACAGCGCTTACCCATGATCGCGTGGAAGTCGTCTACGCGCGCCTCGCAGAACATACCGGAGGCGCTACAGCGTCGCGACAACCCCAGCAGCGCCCTGAACGCATTGTTGTATTGCACTCTCAGGTCACTGTATATACGCTTCGTAAAGCTGGTCCACAAACCGCACGTGTACAAAGATGTACAAAATGCTTTGAAGAGCGTAATCTTTACTTGTTTGGTACATCGTGCAAATCTGCGAGCCAACATATTACAGCGCACAGACAGAGACCGGCGCTCCCTCTCGATGTCCAAGCCATCACTGAGGTCGTCGGCGACCCAGTGACCAAGATAGGTAATGCAATCGAAAACAAATTACCTGCAGTTAACTATGTATTTTCTGTACGAGCGAATATTAGTATTTATTTTATTGAAATCTGTTCTCATGTAAGTGACTTATTTTGTCTTAATGAGAATAAAGAATCTTTGAACTTAAAGAATAAATAAATATTTATTTAATGTTTGTGTGTTGCACATTGATGTTTACTGTTATAATCTGCATTTTTAATCAAGTTGCTAGTTGCTTAATTGGAAAGAGATAAATAAATCTAGGTTATGCACAAAGGTAAGAGAGATACTTGTAATGTTTTTTTTCGTTTTTGTGTATGCAACAAAGGACTTTCCAGGCTTCATTCCTCAAAAACAATATAGATGGAGCTGTACAGATTTTTCTTCATTTAACCTTCTGATTTCATGGATAACAGACATGCATCTTTTATCTTTCTTAAACATAACATAAACTCACGCCCGTAATCCCAAATGGGGTGGGCAGAGCCACAAGTAATAAAAGACAACTTGCAGCCACTGTTGATACGAAATCCTAAGATGGATATGATGAACCTTATGGTGATAAGGGATCAGCCTATCGCCCATAACATTAGTCCATCATGTTAGAGGACGCAATCCCTCTGTCGGTTTTTACGACATGCCCGGGAAGACAAGCAGCTGAACGTGTTCTATGTTTTTTATTTGCTCCCAGAACAGCATAGAAGCGTATTAATAATATCAAATAATAAAATTATGTAATCTTCATAAACATCGTAACTCCAGTAATAAAATGATAACTAAGAGAGATAAGAATGACAATTATTATTAAATTAAACGTTTAAAATTGTAATAAGAAATAATTTCTTCGATTGTTACTGGTTGCTAAACATACCAAAAGTATTATACAATATTAAAAAAGACTAATTACATTAACGTTAACATAATAATGCTCCAGATTCCTAATTTAATATTCTGACTAATTAATTAGTGTACAGGCATGTTTGTAGGAAAGTTAACAAAACATTGCATATTTATACATAACTCGTAATCGCTTTACGAATGTAAATATAATTAAAATATATTTTTTAATTTACTTACCCTTTGCGTACTAAAATCAAATCCTAAAAAAGTTTTATTTCGTGATTCTTCACTCATTTTTGGAATTTTTGACAGCGCGGGCGAGCGGGCGGGGTGCGGGCGGTGGATGGCACGGCGAGTTGCGTTCTGAAACTGTTTCGATGTTCACAAAATTCGCGATTCGTGATTAATATGTGCCGTTATTTCATAGCATTGTGAAGTCGAGCAGATTTCACAAAATATTATCATTATTTTTCTGCTCTCATTCGTATTGTATGGCTTAATCTCTTTATTTGTTAGTTTAGAATTCGATAACGAATCACGCCTTCAAGGTTATTATAGCTTGTCTTTATTATGAACTTAAGGCAAGGAGTAGTATTAATTTCATACTTAGGTACCTACCTACGTAGTAATTAAGATTATTTTTTATTTTTTTATATTAATATATTTCATACATACACGTATACCAATTTTTAAAACGTCGAAAATGATGTCATTCCGAAAGTATCGAGAACGTGTTGCATTATTAACTTTCAATGTAGGTAGGTATGTATGACATCATTCGCATGATAAAAAATAATAGGTAGGTAGTAGGTAACTAGGAAAGTTAAATCGCTTTTATTTACCATACCTAAAAACAGAGTGATAGATAGTGATAATTCTAGCCTATCCAATGTACCTATATGTACGTATATGGTCGAAGCCTATCTACCCCAAAAGGAGCGTAGAGATCCATTCAGTACCACTTTACTATAATGATTAAAGATTTCACATAATCATCGAGTATATGCAATATTTGTTTATATTCAATTATCACAAATAACCTACATAACTATACGAGTGAAAATTTTACTAAGATTCTATTTGTTCTGGCAAACGCCTTGAATTTTAAAATAGCAAACTCCCAATTTTACTTTAAAACTTAGTTGGCTAGGCGTGTGGTTACAGGCGCAACTGGTGTTGGTTGATGTTATGAATATTATGATTGTGGCACTATTTCTTGTGGAATTTATTTGGGTAGTTAGAAGGTAACGGCCTCCGCAGTCCAATGGTTGGAGTGTTGAGCTTAATTATTCGATTCCCGGGGCTGGGGACACGTTAAAAAAACGAAGTAAAGTATCACTTTGTGGAACTGTCCCTATCCTAAGATATTGCAGGCTGAAAATAAAACGATACTTACGTGTCAAACAAAAGACATGTTAAACCGTTAGTGCCGGCTATGACATACTATGTAAATCTTTATCTGAGCCACCTCAGTTCAATAAAATAATAATTCAGACATCAGAGTGAGTGAGGTCTGTCTTCGAGAAACCTAGGGTGGTATTAATAAACTAATCTCAGCTGAGACTGCCCTCAAGATCATGCTCAAGTCCCTGTTTTTATACGTATATGAGAACTGTCACATTGACATGATTTTGAGGGCAGTCTCGAAGCTGAGATTAGTTTATTAATACGACCCCTAGACCTATCTTTTTTATGAATTAAATCCCGAATAAATGTAAAGTCGATAACTGAACTTATCAACCTTGATGCCAAAGTTATTATAGAACCAATAAGAACCTCTTACACGACTGGAGTAGGAACCTAGCGACGAAGCAGGTACTTTCATAAGTACAAATATGTATACACTTTGAAACCATGTCACATTAACTTTTTTGACAAATCAAACCGTAAGCCTCATTAAATGTCAAATATGATAGTGCGACAGGGTCCTAAAGTTGGTACATGATTTTACTCATGACTGTACACTAGTAGCATTCTTCCACCCACTCACGTTTCCTGCCCTCTGCCTATAGCTACAGCCACTCTACACGGTACAGGGCTGCATGTAACATAGCTAATCGCATGGAAACCCATCTCGGCTGGTTCGTCCGCTATATTTATCGCGTCCAACGCTTGAAGACCCACTTTGACGCTAAAATAGGTGTGCACATCGTGGAACGGTGAAGCCGACCGTACCCCAAAATGTGGATTAGCCTTAGTTAACGACCTCGTTTTTTTGCAGGATCTAATTAACGGCGGCTGTGTGTCTAGCCTCTAGGGCGTAACGCTCCCGGAGGTTCAGGCTTCGATGCCCGAATTCAAATTTATAAACCGAGGACCCCCATTCATATAGTCATGAGCTTATGTTTAGAGCCCCGATACCGATCCCGCCGGCGTGGTCGACGATTTCCCTCATTCAGCGCTTATCGCTATCGACCCGCTAGGGTCGATTAATTCTTTCAAATATTTTTCCTCTCAGACGACGCCCTGAGCCGAGGTTCGCGCCCAACTGGGCACCCTCAGGCCTGTTGTCTTAAACGTTGTACCGGGTGAGAGCCTTCAGCGCTCCCCATTTGTCCGGCCAAGTAGTTAATGCCATCTGCGGCAAATCTACAATAAGTCACGTCAAAAAAAAAAGAGCTTATGTATGTTTCATCTTTCGTATTGAGGGTCTGTATGTCTCTGGAAACTCCTTGTCCTGGTGAGAATTAAGAATATCTTTAACATACAGTCGAATATAGAAGTTTTTTGAAGTCGGCTAAAACAGATTAAACAAAACAGAATATGTGCACATGACTATATTCCCAATTATTCAAAATTTTGTCCTTTTCAACATGATGGACTATTGTTACGGGCTATAGGCTGATCCTTTGTCACCATAAGGTTCATCATAGCCATCTTACGACTTCGTATAAACAGTGACTGCAAGTTTTTGATTAAGTACTTGTGGTTCTGCCCAGCCCATCAGGGATTACGATCATGAGATTACAATACAATACAAATACACTTTATTGCACCAAAATAAAAAGAAATAAGCGATTATATTTCTATTTTTTTTTCTATTTAATTTTTATTGTTATATGAGTTTATGTACGTATGTACTATCCCAAAAAAAAACTCAAAAGCTCGAAGCTTTTCGAAAGCTTTATACCTCTGCCTATCCTTTTGGAAACAGTAGGTATGAAATAGGCGCTTATTACACGACGCGCTCGCGGTCGCAGTTGTCGAAAGTACAAACAGACGATCGAACTTGTGCGGTCCGGACCACGAACTCGATAATGCGATGCGGTGCGGTCGTTTCCACACGACCGGGACCGCACGAACTGTCCAGTCGATTCCAAGCTAGCGGTATGTAATCGCGTCGTACGAAAAGTCGCATTCTTAGGTTAGTTTCCACCTGGTCAAATCAGTTACTTTTTACTAAACGTCAAAACACGAAATTACTCAGGAAATTGTATGAAAAAGCACGCTGTGACGTCATAGTTAAACGTGATAAAATGTCGGACTTATTATTACGTTTTTCTTGATTAAAATTTAGAAATAAGTTAAATAGAAAAAAGAAAATGTTTTTCGTTAGTTTTAGATCTGTCTTTATTTAATAATCAGAATTTCATAATTTATTTTGACCCTAGTACACGACCCATTTGCAGATACCATTCTTGCTACGACAGCTTTACTACGATAAGTAAAAAGGAATTAAAACACATAATAATACGAGTTCTTAGCGCGTTTAAAGCAGGGATATGAGACTGCCTGCTTTAAACGCGGTAATAACCCGTTATTATGTGTTTTAATTAAACCGCGTAAACTTAAAACAATGAGTAAAAAGGAAAAATAAATAATGAGCTAAATTCTATCTTAAATAGACCTGTGCACACGAAGGTAGAATACCGACTGGACTGATTTTGGTGCGGTACGCTATCAGACGACTGTCTTGAACTTGTCCGGTGCCGAACCGGGTTCGATGTTCAAGGCGGCCGACCACCGCACTGGGTACCGCCGCACAGCGCTCCACACGATCAAAATCGTGCGATACCTGACCGGGTTCGAGGTGCGGCCCGCACAGATTCGATCGTCCGTGACTATTAACAAGCGCGGTTGACCGCATCGTGTGCTAACCGCCTTACTCTGAGGATTATGGATTATGGGTGTGAATTATGCCTGTCTGTCTGTCTGCTCTATCATCTTCCACGGTTACTCCTGTCATGCTATGAGCTACAATGATAACTTCAACATATATTATGATATGACGCTAGCAAAAGCTGATAAGTCGTCGAGAAGTCGTACCCATGCAAAAATACCTCCCATAACATAAGCACATGAGTACATTCCCAATCGAGGTAATCAGAGCTACATCCATCGCATGATGAAATAATAAGCTTCACCGAGCTTTCTGTAGAGCTTTGTATAATAGGTCGTGTTTACCTATATCTAATATCCATCATAATGGCAAGAAAATAGGGAGTTCTGTGGAAAGTGTTAGTATAGTGTGAATGTAAGGAGAGTTCTGGCGTCGGGTCGGCGGCGCGCGGCGAGGGATGCTGCGCCGCTCATATTGTAAACAAGAGCTTTTTCGATTGGTGGGCGGCAACGCGCACGCGCGTTGTTCCGACGTGACTTTGGAACGGCGCTCGAAATATTACGGATTTTTTAGAAAATATTTTTTTTAACATAATTTTTTCAATACTGTTTTTTACTAAATAAAACGCGATGTTTAAATTAATTTCAAAATTAATCGAGGTATTTTGATTGAAAAATAAAAGTTGCTTAGTTTGAAGTAGGTAATGCTTTGAACATGTTAAGATGCACCGCATAGAAAAGACATCAAAGCAAGCTTTAACATTCTAAGATAATATTTCAGTGGAATCATAAAATAATATTGATGTGTATAAAAAATGCCGACAATTTTAAGATAAAGAAATAAACTTGAACTTCAGTCGATCACCGAGTGCCAAACCGCGAAAGCTTCGCCATGATCGTCGTAAAAGCTGCGATGATAAGAGATGAGATCGATTGGTCGGGGGCGGGCGCCGGGGCGAGGTTGTGTCGGGCGCGCGGCGTGCGGCCGTGGAGGCGCGGGGCGGCCGCGCGGGCGGCAGACGCGCCGCGATGGTGGGCCGCGACAGCCGCTCGGAGAGCGCGGCGCGCCCCGCTGCGCCGCGGCATGAGTAGCGCGCGCCCGGCCCGGCCCGGCAGCGCCCGCCATGGCGCAGGCCGCGCCCGCGCCTCCCGCCACCCACTCGTTCGTCAAGAAGACCTTCCACAAGCCGACCTACTGCCACCACTGCTCGGATCTGCTGTGGGGCCTCATCGGGCAGGGCTACGGCTGTGAAGGTACGCGCCGCGCATGCGCCCCGCGCGCGTCGATACCCGCTCCGTGCGCGTGTCCGGCACGACCAGCGCGTTATGCAACCTCGGGGGCCGCGTGCGGGGCGTGACCGCCGCCCCCGAGCGCCGCCTGCGCCCGCCGGCCCGCCGCCGCCGCCGCCGCCGCCGCCGCCGCCCGCGTGCCGGCTGGCGCGTGCACGCCGCACGACGTGCTCCGCGCGCACGACACGCTCACGAACGCTTTCACGTTCCAAGTCTCCAGAGCCAGCGGTGGTCGTGCACGGTGGTGGCGGCACGTGCCGGTGTCGCGCTGGTCGTGCCGGCAGCGGTGGCGGCCAGCGGATCGATGTTCGGGATCAGCTGAAAGTCACCTCGGAGTGGACACCGCGGAGCATATCGATCGATCTGTTTGTAGGAGGTTTCCTAAGCGCGGGGCGGGGCCGCTGGCTGTATGTTGTGGACGTGTCTCGTCTGGTGTATCACACTATCCTGGTGAATTACGCACTCGTGTTTCACGGGACGTCGTTCTACAGAAGACCCCATGTTTTTGCGTATTATGTTTTGCTCCTTACAGTGAAAGCTCGGCTGTATATAGTTCCACGTTGAGTTTATCTTCGAAGCCTGATTATCGAGCGAGACGTTCCGAAAACATTGATTTCATGCAACTTGTAGCAATGGAAACGTGAAGGCACGGCTTACATTTACCAAAATCCCTAAAAGCATGAATTGACGATCCTGTACACGGTAGGTACCATTGATTTAATATTGTAGATAGGGTCGATTGTAATCTTGTATTACGTGACGGAATAATTATTTCTACTAAATCGTAAATCTACGTATTTGAGTAAAACATATTTTGGAAGTTAACAATAAAAGAGGAACTTCGTTCAAATTACACAAATCCGACGGAATTTTTCTGTGAATACAAAACACATTGTACCTATCTACTTATAAAACTTCCTCGTATTATCTATAACATGACTTTTCCTACAATATAAATATTTCGTATTGCAATACTAGTACCTAATAATCGATCAACATTCACGACACGTTCTGAAACAGGATAATTTTATTTTATTATTATGTAGGTACATACCTCAATGCCGTAATCATAAATGACGCGTAAAACGTTACGTAGAAAAATTAATAAAAAAATAATCACCACAGCTTTTCGTTGTCACATAAATAGGCACTGGTAGGTAGGCACCTAGTTTTTAATCTGCAAAATGATTATTAATCTCCCGTTATTCATTGTCATCGCTTCTAAAATTAAATGAAGATGTCACATTAACTGGCATGCACAAGCGAAAAAAAAATAACAAAATGCCATTAATCTTATTAAAAACGAAATTTATTTTGTTCGTTAAACGTTCGTTCGTTTGGCCTAACAAATCTTTTTTTTTAGTGTTGAGCAGCCAGTATTAAATAGTTGGAATATTTTTTCAATCTTTTCGTAAACCAAGGAGATTTTATTCCACTATAATACCTACCTATTGACCTTTTTATTCAAGTACAAAAGTATAATGATTTGTTATTATTTATAGTTGCTTACCTATTATATTCTAATCGTTATGTTCAACTCAAAATGCGACATTATTTCTATAAAATGATGTTTGTTTTTCGTGACTACTTTACCAACACAATACTTGTCATGCAGTAACTCAGATTCATAAATTCAAGTTATGTTGACACAACATTATATTATAGACATTCCTAATGCTATAAATATAATGCTATCATCATCATCATCATTGGCCTTATACTTGTTTCAGACGATTTATGACGTCATTGCCTCGAAGAAATGCATAATGCTTAATGTAAATGCTATATCGCCATCTGTATTTTTCTAGAGAACGTCGCTTGGAAAGTCCTTCATTGCTAGTTTATAAAATATAGCTTCACGACCGTTACAACTACGTAGCCTCCATGCGTAGTACGGCGTAGAAGGCTCTCTCTCGTAGCACTTTCGTAGCTAAGTTACCCGTTACGGACAATCACCATAATTATTAACAATTTATCTACAATTTCGTGATATTTAAATCAAATGTATTTTATACAGGGGGGTTAAAATGGCCACATCGAAGCAATTCATCTAAGAAAGCATTATTGCAATTTGACATTTGCGCATATAAAAGTAAGTGCGCAATGCAAACAAATGTCAAATAGCATTATTGCTTTCTTAGATGAATTGCTTCGAAGTGGCCATTTTAACCTCTCGGACTTATTCTTAAAAAAACCTTTTTCTACTCCTCTACTTTAATCTGGCATTTAAATAACCAAAAAGTCTAATATAAGTACATACATAATTAAACTCTTTGAAAAAGTGTACGCTCGATGGCCTATAAAAGCATTGTTTACAAAGTGTAACTGTACTATAATGTCGCCAAAAAAGCATTGTTGTTGTTTTTTTTTTGACCTGGAAACTGGCACCTTTACTTTGTTTGGTGCCATAGATATACTATAAAAAAAAGTATACATTTGCCGCCATTTTCCCGCGCGTTGGAAAATAAATTGGAAAATTTTTGTGTTTCGTTTAAAATTACGTCGTCGTAGAAAAAGTATTGTATGCAACGTTGTATAACTAGGTCAAAAAATGCTCGTGGCGTCTCTTACGAGTATTGCGATGTTCGCCAAGGCTCACATCGCAACTCACGCCACTCGCATTTTTTGACCCTTCTTATACAAATGTTGCATAAAATACTATAACAGATAGGTACCTAAAAAAGATAATGCAGAAAAAAACAGCTCTAAAAGCTCAGGCAGGTGTGGATACTCAGTTCATCTTGCGATGTATGTACCTCTGACTGCCCCAATGACGGACTTTCCAGACTACGTTCCCCAAAAAATGTAGATGGCGCTGTACAGAGTTGCCTTCGATTAACCTTCTCATGTCATGGATAACAAACATAATATGCATCTTTTGTCTTTGTTTTTGGATATAAATGATGATGTTAAAACACTTTATTGCACACAAATTCATTGTATTAAAAAGAGTCATAATAATAATTTATTATTATTATAATATACTTTATTGCACTTAACAACTAGTTACATCACAAACAAGAAATGGACGTTTACAAGGGTGGACTTATCTCTAAGAGAGATCTCTTCCAGCCAACCCAGAGGTAGTATTAGAGTAACTGCGGAAGAATAAAAAGAGTTGCAATATATTAAATACATTATAATAATTATATCTACATATAAAACCGTTTAAAAAATATATATACACAAACATATGCCTAAGCCTCTATAAATATATACACATATAAAATATACTATACCTACATACATACCTATTATATATATATATATATATATATATAACAATATACTTAGACTACGAATACTCTATGGATAAAAAGTGCTCTATAAGTGTATTATGTGTGCAATAAAGTGTTTTAACATCATCCAGCCACAATTACATCTTCCACCCATTATTATTCTGTTCAAAATAAAGAGAGGCAATATACGTATCAACATAATTCTATACATTATGTGATCCAAATATCAAGCAACAATTATTTTTATCTTCTGCCATTATATTGTATTTTTGAATATATATTTTTTTTATGTTTATTAAGAAACAAACGGTCATTTACATGAAAGTGTTACATTAGTTGAGTGATAGAGTGAGGAACAGTGTGATAAGACAGAGATGTGGTGTAAAAGACGATATAGTGACTAGGATTGAGAAGGGAATGTTAGGTTGGTTTGGACACGTAGAGCGGATGAAGGATAATAGAATTGCAAAAGCGGTATATAAAGCGAAAGTTGATGGTAGGGCTGGCAGGGGAAGACCGAGAAGGACTTACGATGACCAAATTGGAGATGTCCTTAGAAAAGGTTCAATACGATCTACTCTGAACCGGCGTGCGTGTATGAAGCGATTGATGAATGTGGAGGAAGCAAGAGAAGTGTGTCAGGATCGAAGCTTACCCCGGTGGGAAATAGGCGTGAGTTTATGTATGTATGTATGTTACATTATGGTAATTAGCTTAGACCTATAGTTTCCTTAATTAATTATAATTAACAACAATGTGCTCTGTAACTTAAATTAGTTACTAGTTCCATTTTAATTTATCTAGGGTAGTTTACTTAGATAAAAAATAATAATAAGAAACATACAATAACAAAAGATTAAAGAACAAACAATATGGATGTTTCTAAGGTCAAAGATAAACATTAAAGATGCAGATTATATTAGCGAAGTACGTGAGTATTTATTTATTTATAAAAAGGTACACCAACAGCTTATATAATAAAACATTAAATAAAATAAAAGTTACATCAGGAATTAAATTGTTACATAAGCCAATTATAAGTGCACACAACATTTAATGAGAAAATAGGTGATTAACACGATAAATCTGGACAGCGCCATCTAACATTTGGCGAACTTCGCCTGGAAGACCCACATTCAAATAAATAAATTTGCAACACTTTGATACAATGTCTTAGGATGAATATGAAGAACCTGACTGAAGAAGCTGACCCCATCGCCCATTTAGTAACGCTCTATCATGATATATGAAGGCCGGTCATAAGATGGGTGACCACAAAAAAAAGTTTTCATCTCGAGCTCCTCCGTGCTTCGGAAGGCACGTTAAGCCGTTGGTCCCGGCTGCATTAGCAGTCGTTAATAACCACCAATCCGCACTGGGCCCGCGTTGTGGTTTAAGGCCTAATCTCCCTATCCATCCATAGGGAAGGCCCGTGCCCCAGCAGTGGGGACGTTAATGGGCTGATGATGATGTCCATGATATAAATGACAAAAATGCTCACATACATAAATAAACTCACGCCTATTACCCACCGGGGTAAGGAGAGAATGAAATTCCATAATTGCTTCAATCATACATAGATAGATAGAATCTTTATTTAGGTTTAAGACGTTACATAAATTTCTTAATATTAAAATTTTAACATATATGTATATGTACTAGCTCTACCTTACTTAAGTAATTTTGAGTTGTTTGTTTGTAGATAGATGTGTGATGTACATACTTCTCTTGCTTCCTCCACATTCGTCAATCGTTTCATACACGCAAACCGGTTAAGATTAAAGATATCTCCAAAATTAACATTCCAATTTTAATTTTTTTTTGTAGCATTTCGAGCCGTGGTAGCCCAGTTGGTAGAGCGCTTGCTTATCACTTTGAGGTCGCACGTTCGAATACCTAACCTAACCTAAACCAATGTTTAAGGGAGCAAAATTTAAGGGAGCTGTTTAAAGAAATAAATATACTGACGGTCGCAAGTCAATATATTTATGAAAACATTATGTATGTGCGTAAAAATGTATCTCTCCTTCCGAGAAACTGTGAAAGGCATACTTACAATACAAGGAATAAAAATAAAATTAATGTTCAAAAATCTAGATTAAGTAAATTAAATTCATCTTTTTTGGGGTTATGTATACGTCTTTACAATAAAATACCAAATAATATTTTAAATTTGTCAGAGAACAAATTTAAAGCTCACCTGAAGCTTACTTTATGTAAAAAAGCCTATTATAAGATTAATGATTACCAAATGATAAAAATGTCTGGTATTGAATGTGTTCCTCTAGTTATTAAATAACTTATAATGTACCCTCATTGATTTAAAAGATGTGTTGCTGTTGCAGTTTCTTGTCATTTCTTCTCCTCAGCCATAACACCTTGCGAAATGACGTAAATTCAAAAATGTTACATTGACCTTCAACAAGTTTATCCATGATAATTACGTTGAATAAATGATTCTGATTCTGAATGATTGTCGAATTTGTTTTCGAAATAATGTTTGGATCATAAAAGATTATCACGTGCTCAGCGGTGAAGGGAAACATCCTATGGATACCCACATTTAGAAATGCATGTCCCGTATGTGGGGCACATTTTTTCTTGCCATATGTTTATCGTTAAATAACATTGCACGTGAGGGGTTGATATCTAATTTTCAGTTACACAGTGAACGTGTTTAAAAATACCCATGACGTGGTGCAGATTAAGTAATACTTAATATTATTATTTATTATAACATACTATAACTTGAACTCACGACTATACAATTGGGGTCAGTCAATACAGTCATCTTCCTTATCAAGATTTTTTTCTGCCAAGTTTTTCATCGACCTACCAATATGATTGTCAAGCCAAATAGCAATCATGGCTTTCCAACAGCAAGTAAACTAGCTAAAATTGTCCCACCCATTTACGTAACTCTTTAAAACCTAGAGACGTATATACCTCACAACCACCCGACATTACGTTCACAACTTTACAGCATTCTAATTCAATCACGAATAGGTAACCTGCCTACTCGTTCACTCACACCCACAGTTTTAAATGCCACTTGCAGTGTATGCAACACAAAACGCTTCCTGCCTCTTGTTCTGAGAAAAGCATACAAAAGGCTACGTGTGACGCGATAGCATACAATGCCTACAACCGGGACGGTAGGCTTCAGTAGGCTTCAACAAGACAATAGTTGTCCACGTTTCCGCCAAGATAAGGACGTGTGGACGGAACGCCGCCTGTTTGTGAGCACTATTAACGTCACGCCGGACTATATAGGCTGAACATATATACATAAACTCACGCCTATTTCCCACCGGGGTAAGCAGACTATGGAATTCCATTTCCTTCGATCTTGAGACACTTCTCTTGCTTCCTCCACATTCATCAATCGTTTCATACCCGCACGCCGGTTCAAAGAATTGGCTTCTGAGAGACAAGCATGGAGAATGCTGCACCGACAAGAGCATGGCTCTTAAATTAGTGATGATGACTAAAGTCCAACTGAAAGTTGTCTTCTGGTGATTTGTAGCTGTGCTCACCCCTATAGATACGCATCTCTATACGGGCGTGAGTTAAGTAACCTATTTCTTTCTAACACATGAGTACTGGGAGGTTAAAAAGCAATATTGCTATTTGACATTTGTTTGCATTGCGCACTTACTTTTACATGCGCAAATGTCAAATTGTAATATTGCTTTTGTAGACGAATTGTTTCGATGTGACCTTTTTAACCCCCTGTTCGTTAAACTTACACATACACAGAGTATCCGAACCCAGTGGGCACACTTCAGCAGTAATAGACGACCTAATTTTTAATTCGGTAATTAAATGACGCTAACCGAAGACCGTACCCAAATTAGCTGCGAAATACTTCTGTTTATACGGCCAACATGGTTATTAATATTTAAACATTTCGGCTATTATTTAGGTCAATCAGAAGAGGGTACGATATTAGATACATACTTAAGTAAATATAATTGGTTAGTTTCCTAGGCCAAAGATAAATTATGAGGTTACTAAATAAAGACAGATCGAAAGGTGACAAAAAACGTTTACGTTAGTCAAATCTGTGACTTTTTACTAAACGTCAAAACACGAAATTATTATGGAATTTGTATGGAAAAGCACACTGTGACGTCAAAGGAAAACTTGACAAAATGTCGCATTTATTATTACATTTTTCTTTAGTAAAATTCATAAATAAGTTACTTACTTAAATAGACAAAAGGGCAACGTTTTTTGTCACCTTTAGGTCTGGCTTTATCTAGTAATCAGAATTTCATAATTTATCTATGGCCTAGGAAACTAATTGAAACACGGCTACCTAATAAGTAATTGCTTATTTTTAGCGTTTAGCAAATTCGCCAAACTTAAGTAGATGTTATTTTTGGTTGAAGCTCATACGTAAGAAATTTAAAGTTCATTAACATAAAGACATTGTAATATTGATCTCTATACCCACTACCTTACTTACTTACTCAGTATAAATGACAGGTTTTAAAACAAATCTATTCGCCAGTATCAATGGTAAGTAAATTCCCTAGCCCGCGAAAGCTTCAATTATTTTCGTAATCCGGCATTCTGCACACCTTTCCTTTGCGTTCTAAATATAGAACTCTTTGGTGTTGCGAAAAAAGCTCGCCTCGCGTATGCCGAGGTGCCGGCGATGCCGATGTAGGTTACCGGTGACGTCATCTGGTGACCTACTTCGGATGCCATTGAGAGATGCGCGTCAATGGTGTACCCCCCCCCCCCCCCCCCCCTTGGCGGCCGTGCACCATGCCGCACGCGCCCTATCAAAATTACACCAAATATTCGATTTAAAGACGCACGTACAAATTTTAGTTTTAAAGGACTTTGTTACGAAAAAAAGTGTATTTAAAGGTTTATTCCATAGTGAAGGTTTATTCCATAGCGTTAAAAATAATTTATTGGTGATACGAGTGTAAAGAATGATTTGTTTTATAAAATAGCTCCCCACCTCGGTATATAATTTACTGTTTTTTTTTTCTTTGATAAATGCATATCATGAATTAACCGCAAAAGTCGCATGCAAATTCGTTCAGTGTTTTAGGCCGAATATAGGCCTAAAAATATTTCTCTTTTTACTTTTATTATTAACTTTAAAAATAATAAGTGAATTCCAAGGCATAAGTCGTATATATAGTGGTAGCAAGCTCGATACAAGTAACATTCACGGCCGAACAACTTATTTCATTCGCTTTCCATTCATTTTATTGAAGACAAAGGATTGGATTTCATTCACTGCACGATTATACAACTTCATCTGACTCGTACGTACCACCTATATTCAATCCTATATTAAACAAATATATGTATAGAATTGTTGTGTGAATTTCAGTTTAGACAGTTTGAAAAAACATGCATTTTTCTAAGGACTGTTGGAGTTTTGATGGGTCACTTTTCGATACACTTTTTTTTACTTGATCAATTGTACATTCGCATCGCGTATGAGATTAACAACTTGGCTGGATAAATGGGGAGCGCTTAGGGTTTCACCCGGTACTAAATTTAAAACATGGCCTGAGGGTGCCCAGTTGGGCGCGAATCTCGTCTTAGAAGCTTCATAGCGATAAGCTGAATGAGGGAAATCGTCGACCACGCGAGCGGGGTCTGTATCAACGACCTGGGGATTAAAATAGCCACATCGAAGCAATTCATCTAAGAAAGCAATATTGCTATTTGACAGTTGTTTGCATTGCTCACTTATCTTTATATGCGCAAATGTCAAATTGCAATATTGCTTTCTTAGATGAATTCGATGTGGCCATTTTAACCCCCCTGAAGTGTTTGTCGCGAGCTCATCGGCCGCCTATATGGCTAGAATGATCGGATAGTCAGCATCGTATTCGTCCTTCGAGTGCCTAGTGCCAGTCAAATTAATATATCAAACAAGGCTTTAAAGTTTCCAATTAATTTTAAACATCACGGCTGACACTTCTGCTTTCAACTATTCACACTAACAATAGGCGAAGTCTACACAGCATAGAATGCACCGCGCTGTACAAAAGCCGTGGTGCCAGCACAATGGGAAACTTTGTCCGAGCAATGTGCATTAGTTATTTAACTGTGACAAAGACCGGTGCAGGTTCTTGCTCACTTTAATATTAAATGATGTTAGCATCTTTGAGTTGCTGAACAGCAGCAGTTGTCTTGCTGCATGCTTATGTATGCTGACTTAGTGTTAGTGCTCGGAAGCTTTGTTTTTTGAACACAGTATTCATTAATTTGCGTCTTTACTTTACTTACTCTTTACTCCAAAGAAAGACTGTGTTCAGATGCTGTTTATCACCAAGTTGACTGAGGAGTTGTGACCAATTTGGGGAGTTTGGTTAAGACATTGCAAGCATGAATCAACTGATTTTCCGAAAAATAAGGTGATTCTGTACTTCGGAGGGCTTGTTAAGTCACCTCCACCAGCCCGCAGTGGAGTAGCGTGGTGGAGTATGCCATTATACAATCATGCAGAAACGCGATCCTTCCGTTCATCACCAGATACACTTCGTAGTGTGCGCAGGAACTTCACGAGTCAATGCCACCCACTGCATTCCATCTACGGACAACTAGACGTCGGCGACCATTTCATCCTTATGAATATACCACCAATCCGCACTAAACGTCTTGCCTCTTCCTTTTTGATGCGAACAGCAAAGGACTGGAATTGTCTGCAGTCGTTTGTTTTTCCAGCACGTTATAATCTGGGAGTCTTCAAGGCTAGAAACAAGGCAAGGGTTAAGGAGCGACTGAAAAACAGCGTCTGTTTCTTCGGAAATAGACACAATGCTGAGTTTGTGTCCTATTCACTGCTGTGCCACATTATGTACTGAGTTTTAAAAATTGTTTTATGATATTTTGTTGTTTTTACTCTGTTTGTAACACTTTGTATGTAATGTGTCACAATTTGTTGAATAAACATTTCTCTCTCTCTCTCGCTAGAGTAAATAGGCATTTTGCTAAGTAGACGTAGGGTGGACCCTAGACCACGTCGTCACTTACCGTCGGGTGAGATTATGGTCAAACGCGGGTCTATTTTATTAAAAAGAAGATAACCTTAGTGAAAGTAAACAAGATTATAACGGTAACTTCCTACAGCTCACAGTTTGGCAATGACGCGTATCTGGGTCAAACGCCACAATGACGCTATTTATAACAAGTAAATCGAAAATACACTAGTATTCCTGTACAGCCGACAGAAATAAACTCACGTATATATCGACTAAACATCGATGCCCTGCAGCATCGACGTTACAACCAAATAGACTCCTATGGTTATATCACAAATAATCATTTAAAGCTTGAGGAGCTCGGTGGCGCAGCGGTTAACGCGCTCGGTCTGCGATTGTTGAAGTTAAGCAACTTTCGCAAAGGCCGGTCATAGGATAGGTGACCACAAAAAAAAAAGTTTTCATCTCGAGCTCCTCCGTGCTTCGGAAGGCACGTTGAGCCGTTAGTCCCGGCTGCATTAGCAGTCGTTAATAACCACCAATCCGCACTGGGCCCGCGTGGTGGTTTAAGGCCCGATCTCCCTATCCATCCATAGGGAGGCCCGTGCCCCAGCAGTGGGAACGTTAATGGACTGGTGATGATGATGAATCATTTAAAGATGCAAATTATTTGAACATTGAGGTCAGTTTTGCTTACCTATAATTCTTCTTAAACCCGTGTTTTATTTAAGTCTCTAAGATTCTGAGGAGTTAACAAGGCCACATTGATACAATGAAGTAATCTAAAATACAATATTGCACTTTGACATTTGCGCATATAAAAGTAAGTGCGCAATGCCAAAAAAAATCAAAAAGCAATATATTCTTTAGATGAATTGCTTCGATGTGACATTTTTAACCCGCAGATTAACTCGCTCAAGAATATAAACACGTTGAAAAGACACTGAAAGTCTGATCTGACCAAACAATAGATCAGACGTAACGTATCTGACTTATAAGTCAGATGTGCTGACAGAACCGTTTTCGTTCGTTATTACGAGTTTAGAGGTTGTATCGCCGATGCCTGCAGTTAACTATTGCGCGTCAAGCATAGTTAAATTTAACTGACTCCAATCGTCAACTCTTAAAACAGTTTGCGCGTAAAATATTACAGTTAACAGTTAAAATAGCACAGTTATAATATTCGGACCAGGACGGTGATAAATTATTCTTGCCAAACTGTTAGTGTTTGTAAATGCATATAATTTATGTGTTTCTTATGATTATGAGTATGTAAGAGCTGTGGTAGAAGGCTTGCCTCCCACTTTGAGGTCGCAGGTTTGAATCCAGCAAATGCCTCAGGCGGCGTAGCTACGCCTACGAAGTTCGTAGCAGACCCTGCTACGTACGTAGCAAGTAAACTTAAATTCTAATTCAAAAATATCTTTATTCAGTAGGTAACATAGTTACACTTTGAATCGTCAATTTTTTCATAACGAACGTCTCATCCGCCTAAAACTACTGCAGCTTCTCACAACCAGTATAGCATAAAAGAAGCTGCAAGAAAAACCTCGGCACAGGGCCCTAGACGTTCTTTAAAAAACATAAAATACAATACAATTGAGTCATTTAGCTGCCTACTATCAGTTCTCAGACAGTTAATCCCATGCATTCATATCTTTTAAATAATCAGTTAAATGAAGTATAACCGCGATACTGAAACTCACGCATGCCTATCATCCTTAACAACGTGGGCACAGCCACAAGTAATCAGGAAAAAACTTACAGCCTTGTTATTTTACGATTGTGTCATATCGATTATGTAATCGGTAGCAACAATCGATTGAGTGAGCGATGTAAAGAATCTTGCTGACGTCACTAGTGGCACAGTCCCTTGACCCGTTTTCATTATTTCCTTACTTGCTGCAAATAATAAAAGATCCAAACACAATTGGGCACCCTTAAGCCTGTTGTCTTGAATTTTGCACCGGGTGACAGCCCTCGGCGCTCCCCATTTGTCCGGCCAAGTAGTTAATACCGTGCAGCAAATCAAATAAATACTTAAATAAAAAGAAGTGTTCCAAACTTTGTATTGACCCACGTGATAGGCGATCCGTATCGTTGTCTGTAAAGGTCGAGCCAACTTTGAAGAATAAAACTAAACCAATATTTACACAAATAATCATTACGAAAGTTTTTTAGTACTTAAAATAAAAATGGAGCTCTCGTCCATTAACAAAATAAAATTAATAATTAAGTTAAATAGACACCTATTTAATATTATTTCTTATTTTGCACTCGGTCAATGCCCAATTTTCCGTCATTTTAAAAGTCTAAATTTTTTTTCTTAATTTAAATACCTATTTAAAAAAATATATTTTCAATTTAGAACACGTTGTCCGAATCACAAGAAATTCAAATTTTGAATAAAGTTACGATGACAAAAGCAATGGTGTGGCGGCGCGCGCACTGGAGTTGTGTACGATGACGTCACGGCTGACCCGCTTTCCCGGCTGCACTCCCCCCCCCCCGCCCCGCCAACACGCGTCAGTGGCACTCCCCCAGCCATAGACACCAATTATAAAAGCTACAAGTTGCCATTTTTATAAGCATGGTTAAAAAGAGTTGGCTTAGACAGGATATAGTTTTCGCAGGATTATTATTGAGTTACCAGTGCAGTGGCCCCATAGACTAGGCAAAGGCCATTTCCTAGCTATTTCATTATTTCACTTAGGTCACTCCAATACCCTAGGAAACAACATTTTTCACAGTATTGTAAAAGACTATAAAAGTAAAGTATTAAAAGTTTTCAATGGTTGACTCTATTTAAGCTTATGGTTCTGCTTGATGTAATGTTGCTACTGGCTAAAAAAACATACGCAGAAAAAAATTGACTAAAAAGGTACGAATTCGCCTAAAAGGACTACTAAATAAATAACAACTAGTCCTTTTTTGCGCGACTTATTTCAGATTTGCCGCAAATTGTATTAACTACTTGGCCGGACAAATGGAGTTGTATCAGTCCGGAAATGGAATTGTATCGCCACCAACCAACCAACAACCTTCACCTTTGCCTCTGCTGCACTTTCTTGAGAATGAACCTCAGGAATGAACCTGTGGGCGTGTATTTAAGAGTCAAATCAACCTTTGCACTTGCATCTTTTTATGAATATAAGTAAATAAATATGACGTCAGATATATTTGTAGCTACTAAGTACAAAAATATTGTATTTATCACAACAAATTCTAAGGACTTATTATTTCAACGATCTTCTTATCGTGTGGATTGTAAGGTGGAATACCAGCCTCATCAATCCTGGTGTCAGGGATATGATTGAGCCGCCACGACGCCATTGCATCGATTATTTGTATAATTTAAGAAACTGAAAACATCACTTGAATTTGATAAAAAACAGTATTAAGCGGGATCACTATCGTTTTGAATTTGATAAAAACAGCATTAAGCGGCATCACTATCGATTTTAATTTGATAAAAAACAATATTAAGCGGCATCACTATCGATTTTAATTTGATAAAAAACCATATTAAGCGGCCAAGTAAACACGATCCGAAAATTTATAGCTAAAATGATAACATTTCCCTAAGGACGCAAGACGGATCAATAATAAAATATCAATTCAGTGGATGGTGTGGGGGCGGTGCGTAGGTGACGTCACGGGTGACCCGCTTTCCAGGCTTGCAGCCGCGCCTCCGATCAGCTGCAATACTTGTACTACGTCACCACTATAATACTCAACGGCCTCTGTGGTCCAGTGGCTTGAGCGCTGGACTCACGATCCGGAGGCCCCGAGTTCGAATCCCGGTGGGGAGATATCACAAATTATGTCTGATTAGAGTATGTCGTGTGAGGAGCTCGGTGGCGCAGCGGTAAACGCGTTCGGTCTGCGATTGTTGAAGTTAAGCAACTTTCGCAAAGGCCGGTCATAGGATGGGTGACCACAAAAAAAGTTTTCATCTCAAGCTCCTCCGTGTTTCGGAAGGCACGTTAAGCCGTTGGTCCCGGCTGCATTAGCAGTCGTTAATAACCAACAATCCGCACTGGGCCCGCGTGGTGGTTTAAGGCCCGGTCTCCCTATCCATCCATAGAGAAGGCCCGTGCCCCAGCAGTGGGGACGTTACTGGGCTGGTGATGATGATGAGAGTAAGTACGTCGAAATAGTTTCATGTCAGTGTAGCATTACTGTCGAGGTAGAATGTCATTGTATTCGCATCGTTTCTTAGTAAAGTCATGACGAAAAAACGTTTTGTCGGAGTAGAGTAGTATCGAAGTTAAGACATGTCGTAATTATGTATTATCGGAATAAAGAAGTGTCGGATTTTCATATTGCCGAAGTAAAATCTTGTCAGATAACAGTTTGTCGGACTTCATTTTTTAACCCCCTTGTGATCCCTAGTTTGGTTAGGACATTACAGGCTGATCACCTGATTGACGGAAAGTAAGATCATCCGTGCTTCGGAAGGCATATTAAGCCGTTGGTGCGGTTACTATTTACTAATATATAATAGGGGGCGAGCACAAATCCTGAAAACCACGTGATATCAATTACCTAAGAACCAAACATGAATTCAAACTACCTCCATCGGGAATCGTACCCGGACCATGATCGTGATCCAGATTGTGAGCCCACCGCTCTAACCACTAGACCACGGAAACTGTTAGACCTCCATTACCAGATCCCAGGATAAAACGCATAAGATGTTATGCAGTTTATGATATTTTCTGAATTTTTCGTTTGCGTCTAGACTTGGAGACCGGTGGATATCGAGCAAATTATACTTTATAATACAGAACATAAAAGTTCACATAACAAATACCATTCAAAAATTCTAGTAAATTTCGCCCGTTTTGTAACGTTATATATAATAAACATACATATTACATATGCTCAGCTCAACTCAACAGCCTCCGTGATCTAGTGGTTAGAGCGTTAGGCTCACGATCTGGAGGTCCGAGTTCGATTCCCGACGGGGACATTGTCGAAATCACTTTGTGAGACTGTCCTTTGTTTGGTAAGGACTTTTCAGGCTTGAATCACCTGATTGTCCGAAAAAGTAAAATGATTCCGTGCTTCGGAGGGCACGTTAAGCCGATGGTCCCGGCTATTAGCCGTAAAAACACCTCCACCAACCCGCAGTGGAGCAGCGTAGTGGAGTATGCTCCATACCCCCTCCGGTTGATTGAGGAGAGGCCTGTGCCCAGCAGTGGGACGTATATAGGCTGTTTATGTGTTATGTGTATTACATATGCTCACGACTATATCCCAATTGGGGTAGTGGCAAGATGAACTAAGTACCCACGCGTCACCGAGCTTTCTGTTAGACCAACCTGATAGGTGATGAGCCGTATCATCGTCTATAGTGGTCGAGCCAACTGTGTTAGTGAAAACTTCGCTTAGAATAAATTATACTTAAGTAATGTGGATTTGTACCAGATCGAAGTCGGTGCACCACTATTAGATTATTGCATGACTGTTACGACCAATATTTTGTATTTTATTATTCTTTTTCTGTTCCTTTTACGTTTCTGTTAATATGTGATTTTGTGTAAGTATTTTTTCCTACTGTGTTTGTATTGTTACTGCGGCGTCCTCTAATAATAAATACTTTCTTTCTTTTATTAGCACGACTGTCGCATTCCCTTATGACCGCACAAGCCTTCAATCGTGTAAAAGCCAATAAGACAGTTTATTTACAGACATTTACAGTCTGTTTTGACAAGTCGCAGACGTCGCTAGTTCCGGATCCGCGTTTGAAGTGCGCACGAGTCGTAAACGAGTAGCCTCGACTTGTTTGTCGCTATCCTCTATGACGTAGCAGTGTGCCTTGACAACCGAGTGTGACGTCATCGTTGCTACGTCAATAGTAGTGTTGTATTTTTAACAGATAACCTCGAATTTCGCCTGTACAGTCATGAGTAATGTCAAGTACGCACTTTAGAACCCTGTCGCACTATCATATTTGACATTTAATGAGACTTACGGTTTAATTTGTCAAAAAAGTTAATGTGACATGGTATAAAAGTGTATGTTATTAGTACTCGTTACCGTACGAGGTCTACTCTTTGCCTGACAACGATGGACTAATAAAAAGTTACTATTATAGAGGATTTATTATCGCCTAAGGTAGAATACATGAGCTACTTGGAAAAAATAAAGACAGGGCGAACGTCGCGTCTTATAAGGAACTGAAAGAATTGGCCTTTGATAGACAAGAATTGAGAATGCTACACCGACAAGAGCGTGGCGTAAATTAATGAATGATGATAGGTACCTACTTTAGAATACGTAGATTTAAAATAGAATCTTTCATTAACTAGTTCGTGTTCTCATGATTTTAAAATAAAATATACTTTGATTTTGATGTCACAAATGCAGATAAAACTAGGCACTTATGTTGTTATGAAAAATCACTTGGATTAGGTAAATAATTTATTACTTACCGAAAAAATCTTTAAAAAACTATACATTTCGTGTAACCTAATATTATTTACGTAGATAATTATACAAGTACGCTGCAAAACGAAGATGTGGAAAATCTAAAGATTAAAATATTAAGTACCATGGAAATAGGATATGTTAATCACGCTTGACTGCCTACAAAAGCAAAGATCAGACGCCCAATAATGCCTCTAGTCTTGTATATCACAATATACGGACTACGGAACTAATCATTATCTAGCGAACAAGATGCAAAGGCAACATAACGACCGAATCTCCCATCGGGGATAGAGCTGGATAGAGCAAAGCCACTCGCGGTAAGTCAAATTCGAACGTGGAGCGCGCGCGATTGGCCCGCGCACTGTGACGTCAATCGTCGACCTCCCGCGCCGCGCCGCGCCCCGCCGCCCGGCGAAGGCCGCGCCGCTTCTGAAAAATAATCATGATTTTCGGACGCGATTTTCGTGTTTTCTTTTTCTTTGCCAGCCAGTGCGCTTTGTTGTTCCAAGTTCGAATGTGCAAATGTCAAATAATGGCGGGAATAGTACGTCATAATTATAAGAATGAAGTTATGCTCGTATAGAGAAGGGCGAAAGAACGTACTTAACAAAATAAGGGAAAATACATAATTTTCGTTGATAATACGTTGATTATTTTCGTTGATTTCTTAATAATGTTTCGACATTTTCTTACTTAAATAATTAGTTTTTGAGTAAAAAGTAATATTATTCAGAAAATAGCTTAGAAAGCTTTGTATAACTTATGCCCGCAATTTCTATAGGGATGGGCAGAAACTTTTTTGGTATGGAGAGAAAGGCTAAACAGCCCAGCGCCAATTACGAGAGGCGAGTTTTATATACTTTACAATCTTTGTCCATTACATGTGTATGATGTACAGTCGGGTGCGATAACATAGAAACGCGCCAAAACCTCAAAATGTACGTATGAAGTAGGTAAAACTACGTAAGTACGTTCTCTCTACTCTAATAAGTCCGAAAATATACTTAATCATTTTAATGCGGCCGCCGCGCGGTACGGATCGAACCTCAATTTCAGAATTGGGTTAAAAATGCATCGCCGCGAAGTGGGTGGGTTCACGATATTGCCGTGGAGACGTGTCGTGTGTCGTGAGGCACGCGATCTCAACAGGTGTGCTTGTGCCGGCAAACACTAGGGCACACTAGGGGCTCGCTGGTAACCATGCGCCTCGACTTGCATTCTATAGCATCCTGGCAAAACGTACTTTCATACCACAATCTAACCGTCATCGTAGAGTGGAACATAACATGTGATTACAACTAGGCTTGTGTTAGTGACAACGCCACCGTCGATATGGCAATGCAGGACGGAAGAGGCAAGTCACAGGGGCTGAACCTGGAACCTGATTAAGTCAGTAGTAACTGTTAGTACTATTCACAGGTGGAGGACAGGATTGCTAGTACGGGTTTGAAATAGTCTACTCTGGGCGCCATCCTACTCGCGTTAGACAGAGTACTGCGGGGCGGAAGGCAAGAGGGAAACCACTGCTCTATTTTTCCCAAAAAAAGTAGCATGGAGAATGCTACACCGCCATGAGCGTGGCTCTTAAATTAGTGATGAGTGACAACGTAGCGAAAACTTTGAGGGATGGTTCAGAATATGATTCTGAGTTGATATCAAGTGAAATTCTCCGTCGCAAAATTCATGCTTTTTTGGTTTTTTTTACTAACTCACCCAATTGGGGTAGTCAGAGGTACCTATAGATGAACTAAATGGAGGTTTTTTACCGTCATCGTGATGGCGGTGAACCGAATTGCCGTCTATTATTAGTAGCTGATAGGCATTTTCTTAGTGAAAACCTTGTAAAAATACGTACGATAACATAGTTACATATCGATTAACTCAACCCCATACTCCCTAAGGGGTAGGCTAGGCTAAACCTCAAGTAATCAGAACCCATATAGAGGTGTGACAAACCACACCATCTCAGTGTCGGTTTCTAAGACATGCTCTGAAAAGAAAAATAACACCAGATTTAACCAATTTCGAATTTGAATCGAGAATTATTCTCGATTATATTTTTGATTTCCAACACAGGATTTTTTTTTACTTATTAGCAGTAAAAAAAAATACTTGAACTTTTTTGTTTGTTTTTTCTTTATTTACAAAAAAAAGTCTAACATCACATTACGAATTTAAAAGCTACGCTCTTGTCGCTGCAGTATTATCTATTCTTGTCTATCAAAGGCCAATTCTTTCACTTCAATCTCTTCCATGTAAGTTCTTCTTGGTCTTCCCCTTCCTCTCTTTAAAAGCTTCCCTTCTGAGTCCAACATTAAATATTTGTAATTATGATGCTCTTATGTTAACACCATGTACGTAGACATGTATAGTCGACTACTAGACAAAAGCTCTACTCATTAAGTCGAGAGGGTAGAGCGTACGGTACCCCTTACAGAGAGGAGAGTTGAGAGGGGGTTGGGAGGGGTCGAGGAGAGCTGGCTTGACGTGACGAATCACGATAACGACCAACGTTTTCTAGTTGAATAAGAACCTACATCTCTTTCGAAATACAAACAAGTCTTTTAAGTATTGTTTTAAGTTTACGCGGTTATTATCATAATTAAAATACATAATAACGGGTTCTTACCACTCCAATCTCATCAGTCATCCCGTGATCATGGCACTTGCAACAGTGTCGAAATATCGGGAGTCTCATATCCCTATTTTAAACGCGGTAAGAACCCGTTATTATGTGTTTTAAGTCTTTTTAAGTTTCAATAGACTGGACACTAGTATTCCGACATCAAATCTAAGTAGAATAGTAACATGTTTAGTCCAAAATGAAACGGGAGGTGTATCAAGGCGGTTCTATTATTAGAATCAATTAACGGTGCGTAGTGCGTCTTATTAGATGCGTGTACGCACCGAGCTAAATATACCGGGCTATTTGCGACGCCGGCAATTAACACAACTTGACGCTACTTCGAGGTTACCAGATCTACGAACACAAACATAACTACGACTACGAACACAACGGACCTTAGCATCGATAAACACACATAAACTGACGCCTATTTCCGACTGGAGTAACATAGACGATGGGATGGATTCATATTTACTTCGATTTTGACATACTTAATATATTATTATTATTTCATTTTTTTTTATTTCTTTTTTTTTATTTTCGAAGCAAATGGAATTCTATAGTCTCTGCTTACCCCGGTGGGAAATAGGCGCGAGTTTATGTATGTATGTATGTTGACATATTTAAATACTTCTCATGCTTGCACCAATGAGTTATCATCATTGATTTAAGAGCCACGTTCTTGTCGGCATTCTCCGTGCTACTTTTTTAGGGAAAAATAGGGCAGTGGTTTCCCTCTTGCCTTCCACCCCGCAGTACTCTGCCTGACGCGAGTGGGACGGCGCCCAGAGTAGTCTATTTCAGCCGCTAGAACTCCTGTCCTACCACTTACTGATGTAAGTAAGTCGTTAGATGAGTCATGACGGGCCTTTGGCGGCTCAGTAATGACCCTGACACCAGGGTTGATGAGGTTGAACATTCACCTCATAATCCACATGATAGAAGAAGATTGGAGCATTCAGAGGTACCTACATCCATCGTTGATGAATTAAATAGAGAGTCAGTAGACCATCGTGATGGTGGTGCACGGTATCACCCCCTAACCCTGGTGGTTGATGATATTGGTAATCCACTTCATAGAAAATCATACAATGAATGCGGAAGATGCGTGTTCACCTTTAGAGACGCATCTCTCTGCCTTGCATTATTCCTATATGGTGGTGGGGTCTGCTTTCCGAGTCTTTTCCTTCCACATCGCTCTGTTGGACGTATCGTCTGCGGAAACATTGCAGGAACAAAGATCTTTTTTTTATATTGGCTAAGTATGTTGGCTCAACTATGCCTGATGGTAAACATAGAGAAGCCCTAATTGCAGTAGCAACTGGAAAGCAACGCAATGAGTCAGTTTCGAATCAGTTGCGACTACCATACTGGCCTACTAGGTACAGTCGTGAGCAATATAATGTACCCATTTTAGGACTCTGTCGCACTAACATATTTGACATTTAGTGAGACTTACAGTTCAATTTGTCAAAAAAGTTGATGTGACATGGTACCAAAGTGTATACATATTATTGCTCATAACCGTACTTCTTCACGCTTCGCTTAAGGACCCCATATTTTAAGAAGGAGGAAACTCTTGAGCCGGCAACCTGTTCCACTTTCACATCTGCCCATCTCGTATTCGACCTTTAGAGACGGATAAAAAGGCGTATTGGGAAGTGGGACATCAAAGACTCATCTTAACATAAACATTGAACTTTAGTGATGATCATCGAGTGTAGGCTATTGCCCTTAGCTATTTCAGTCATGTTTACATTGGCGCTGGCACACGCAGGGCCGGGCTCGGCGATGGCGCGATAGGGGCGCGATATGTTTTTTTTTTTGACGTGACTTATTGTATATTTGCCGCAGATGGCATTAACTACTTGGCCGGACAACTGGGGAGCGCTGAAGGCTCTCACCCGGTACAACGTTTAAGACAACAGGCCTGAGGGTGCCCAGTTGGGCGCGCACCTCGGCTCAGGGCGTCGTCTGAGAGGAAAAAATATTTGAAAGAATTAATCGACCCTAGTGGGTCGATAGCGATAAGTGCTGATTGAGGGATATCGTCGACCACTCTTTTTTTCTCTAACATGCGTGGCACGTGATTTTGTTCGTATTTTGACAGAACGACATGATTTATTCGAGTTCACATATTAGCACCAATCGACAGAACGACATAATTATATGGTCAGAATCGATAAAATGACCGTGACAAAATTTTTATCACGTTGCGCATTTTAGTCCTACTGGCCTTTCTTTGAAACATCCTGGATATGATCGCGGTGATAGCGGAAGTCATAAAAAAACAATTATTAATTAAATAAAAAAAGTAAAAAGTATTATCACTAGCTTTTCCCGCAACAGCGCGAAAAAAAAACCCCAGAAAAGTATTCTGTTTCCTTTTTTCTGCGCATTTTTCTTAATTATTATTTCCACAAGAACCCAAAACAAGTATTAGATAACTTAAAAAAAATATGAATTAAATCGTTTTCAAGTTACGGTGTGACCAAGGAAGAAAATAAGAATTATTTTTTATATATCTGTCGTATTTAGTTAACTATTCGTATAAGTAATAGAATACATAACTACATACTTACAGGGTGTTAGTAACATCGTAACGAAAACTTTGAGGGACGGTTCAGACCATGATTCTGAGTTGATATCAAGTGGAATTTTCCGTCGCAAAAGTATGAAAGTGAAAATAACTTTAAAAAACACTAAAATTTTCATGAATTTACCGACAGGAAAATCCACTTGATGTCAACTCAGAATCATGGTCTGAATCATCCCCCTCAATTTGTTACGATGTCATTAACACCCTGTAGATATACCTACTTACATGACTATTAACCGAATATTTGTCGAAGATGCAATAGACATTCAATTACTGTATGCTATATTAAGGTGAGGAAGAAGGAAGATGTGGTGCCACGCCGGCTAGCGGCCCCGACCGACCTCGGATAAATATACCGAGGGCTGCGCAACGTGCGCGCACGCACGCTCGTTATATTCACCTTGATACGCGCTTGGGGGGACCAGCTTTTTTTGTCACGTGACGTATTGGTTGCCTCGGATGGTATTCACAACCAAGCAAAGTTATGCCAACAAATAAATCCTTAAAATGAAACTGCTGCAAACTTCTTATTAACGTTATGAAGTACGTAAGCAACTAGTAGCTACCAATTTAAAAAAAAAAACATTATTTTACGTATCATAAAGTCCTTTTCAAATTCGATCCCCATTGTTTAGTTATTATCTAGAAGTAAGTACGTATATCCGATATTATAAAAAATATATTTTGCCTCCTCAATTCATCAATCGTTTCATAATACACGCAAGCGGGAGTAGATAGTAAGTTCTTTCATGGAACTAAAAATGTCTTAAAAGAGTTTGTCCTTATGTAAGTACAGATACTTAAGCACACTTGACAGTTGTAACAATAAGATATGAAATAATTATGTCGGATGTAATTCATCACTTAACGGTAATTATCCAAGCTTTTTTTATTAAAATTTTTAAATATTTTATTTTTACTAAATAAAATTTACTAAATAAAAATGCTATTTTTTATAATGTCACGTTACCAATGGTTTTCGCGCGAAATTTGAAACTTATGAAGAAAATTATGTTTTTTTTTCTCTAAAGCTTTTTCGAGAAATTTAAATATGTATTTTTTAAGAGGTATAAATTAATTTTATAAAATACTTAAGTAAGTATCCAAAAATTGTCAAGTAGCCAAAACTTACCTATGTTTTATGTATCGATATCATTGGATATCTTTCTGGTATCTGTCGGTTTGCGTACCACTTCCAACTACTTGCTCCCATTATGTCAGGGCTCACGGTAAGCCGGTTCCTTCCGTGACGTGTGCCGGTTCTCCTTGAGCCCCATCCACTGCCCTTCACGATCAACGGGCCGTCTTATTGACAACCACTATAAATAGAACCGTTTGTTTTGCCGCTTCGTGCAGCGTCAAGTACTTGCGTTAGCGCCTATGCTCTCTGTAGGTAATACGTAGGTATGACCATAGTAGGTTTACTGTGGGAAAACTAGAAATGGTAATAAATGCCAAGCGGGTTAAAAGCGATTCATTTAAAAAGCAATATTGCTATTCGACATTTCATCATCACTAAGAGCCAACCTCTTGTCGGTGTAGTATTCCTCTCCATGCTACTTTTTAGGGAAAAATAGGGCATATAAAAATAACCTTTTGTCGACAAACGACAAATAGCAATATTACTTTTTTATGAATTGCTTCATTGCCTTACTTACTTGTAAGATGATGTTTTGGAGGGCACGTTAGCTGTTGGTCTTGGCTATTCGCCGTAAAACAGCTCCAACAACCCGCAGTGAAGCAACGTGGCGGAGTATGCTCCATACCGCCTCCGGTTGATTGAAAGAAAAGAAAAAGAAAAGGTTTAATACAAAACACGGAACAACATATAACTTGCATTCAAAACACGTAATAAAACAACTTACACGAGAGAGTACAAATAAATTGACAAAAAGAAATAGATTGAGAGGCCTGTGCCCAGCAGTGGGACGTGTATAAGCTGTTTATGTTCATATATGCTTGATTGTGGTCTTTCAGCCCCCAGATTCATTTGTACGGTCACGAGTACTAATATGTATCTATATACTTTGAAACCATGTCACATTAACTTTTTTGACAAATTAAACCGTAAGTCTCATTAAATGTCAAATATGACAGTGAGACAGGGTTCTAAAGTGGGTACATGATATTGCTTATGATTGTACCTTCTGCAGAGGTAGACGCGGTTTTGCTCTCTACCAACGCTTATAGCTTTCGGGCCCCTTCGGCTCTTATCGGTCCATTTCGGGTCACTTCCCTCCAACGCGTACACCTCGATACACACACAGTTTACTATTTATACCCGTTAAGAGCCCTCCAGTGGCATCCATTTGTCCGCCCAAGTAGATGTCATTCACTACTTAAGCGCAAATTGGATCGTGTACAGTCTTAAGCAACATAATGTACCCACTATAGGACTCTGTCGCACTAACATATTTGACATTTAGTGAGACTTACAGTTCAATTTATCAAAAAAGTTAATGTGACATGGTACCAAAGCGTATACATATTAATGCTCGTGACCGTACTAGGTTCAAGATAAATTATGAAATTCTGATTACTAAATAAAGACACATCTAAAACTATCGAAAAACATTTTCTTTTTTCTATTTAGACTATATCCCAAAATGGGGTAGTCAGAGGTACACCCATAACAAGATAAATTAAGTACTTAACTACAACTCACCGATTTTTTTAAAGTTTTTTGGGTAAAAATAAAAACTAGCAATAACTTGATTTTTCAAAAATTTACGTATCAGCCATTTTTTGTAACCGCTCTATGACCATTTAAACCTTATTTGACTTTTGCTTAACACTTTGACTGTCCACCCTCTAAAGCTACCATGAAGATAGGCAAGTACAAGAAGGCAGTATAGCTCGGGAGCACGAGTCTGCATCTCGACTGAAGCGAGCATGCGCGGCGATATCGATCGGCCGAGATGCCTCCGAACGGCACACAGACATCCTTCCATTCTCTCTTCCCTCACTCGCCCCAAATACAGACCAATTTGTAAACATTCTATAATAGAACACATTTAAAAATTCAAATCAAACTAAACATTATCGAACGTTTCAAATATAGCCATAAAGAATTCCATTTTTAAATCTCCTATCAATCAAACATGGCGGAAATATGGCGCGCATTTGACATGACCATAGATAATATACGCTTGCTCTTCAGAAGATGGGTCGATTTTGTTGCATCATTTTAGTAGGTGTAGTTCATACTAGAGAAGATCTCCTCTACCAATATATGACCATAGTTATTGATTTACTACTAGAGCTAATAGCTAAATTATAATCATTGAACACTTGTAAGTACATTTATTAAGTACCTATATGAAATTGTTTTCGATTTTATAAAAGGAGATATTTAAACTCGTTTATTATTTAAATAAAAACACATGATTTGACGGTTATTCAAAAACGATTTATCATTTCTTTTACTCGCTTATTAGAATAATTAAACTTATAAAAACAAAACAGTAAGTAAGTAATTATGAAATTAAATTAGCTTTATTTAATATCACTTAGTATCGTAGAAAACTCGTAGCAAGCCCGTAGCACCGTAGGCGTAGCCTTCCGTAGCATAGCTACCTTCACAATCGAAGCTCGCTTATAATGTATAAATATCTAAGTCTAATTATTTTCACGCTATCAATCCTTAAATGTGGTGGACAGAAAAATATAGTCACTCATGATATTGGTGTCCTAAGGTTACCAGCACATCGCTGCGCCTGAAGCGCTACAAAATACACTCTACAGTACTTACTTAGTACGAATATAACAAAACCGCGACATTATAAAGCATTAATTCCCTTAAAAATAAACATAACCTGAAAGCTCGAGCAAATAAGTAGTAAACATATGCATACCTCAGAAGGCACTGTAAGGTAATGTCAACTGGTATGGGTTGAAGTTCGCTTAGGCATTACCGTAGGCAACACGCATGTCGAGCGCACGCTACATTCAAGTTCAGGCAATCAGGCGATCAGGCATACCGCCCGCACGCTATGCACGCGATCGGCTAACCGTCGTACATGCATACGTTATGTTGGTAATACGTGTGGTGGTTTTAAAGAATGAATTGGAGTTACTAGATGCTTTTACACTGAATTGCAACGACTTTAAATCTAAATGACTAGGTATATATAGGTAGGTAATTTTACGGTGGCGCAATTTGTAAAACGCTTCTTCTATCGTGTGGGTTGTGAGTTCATGTAAGTAGTGACCGGGACCAACGGCTTAACGTGCCTTCCGAAGCACGGATCATCTTACATTCGGACAATCAGGTGAGAATGATAAGCTCTCAATTTATTCATATTGAAATCATACTTAGTCAAGTTTCTCGAAACGACATTCTCATGGCAAATCAAGAACTCCCACGGTCTAGTAGTAAGTACCTACTCCAATCTATGAGTCATTACTATAATATACAGTTTTCCTCAAACCGTATAAAATTCCGCGAATCCCATCCATAGCACGGCGAGGAGACGTAAACATTCAGTATGTTTGTATCGACCAAAATAATATAAACATCACTTCCGTTGCAAAATCTGCATTGTACTAATTTAGAGGACCAGCATTTTTTATAAATCAAATAAAAAAAATAAAAATATTATACAAAAAAATAAAAAAATAAACACATTGGAGAACTTTCCAGCTTACATTCTGTAAAATCACAAAGATGGCGTTGTTCAGTTTATTGTATTGTTATAAATTATAAACCATAGCCTTTTTTGTTATTGTGGGCCGTCCGACAGGCAAAGGGAACATAGTCCCTACAGCCAGTAAACCATAGCCTAAAAATGAATCCTAGCAAAAAAACGAGTTTGTACTCGTAGCAGTCAGATCATTTAGAGCGGTAAACAGAGTTCAAAACTTCAAAGTCCATAAAAAACATATAGTTTATGGCCAAAAAGAATATCAACACTTCTTAGTTTTTTTTTTTTACTTTGACCCGCTAGCCTTACTGTCAGCATTCTAAACTCAACAACGCCATCTATGTGATTTTCAAAGAACTTCATCTGGAAAGACCCTCACTGGGTTAAAAGCTGTTCTAAAATCAGCATCTACTTATAAATCAATACCTATTTAATTGCGGATGGTGCACGGCTATCAGACATTTTATAATGCCAACATGCAAAACTAAACTCAAACTACTTACATAGGTACTTTATTTGATTATTCCTTCAATTAAAGTCAGCGCTATCCCTGAATTCGCCTCGGGAAATGCATCTCAGGGCAGGGCGCTGTCGTCTCAGGGTCTCAGGAAAAGTGTTTTAGGGAACTGTCGTCATTTTGTTATCTTGTACCCTGGTGTCCACTCTGGTTTCTTTCAGCGTTAATCGGTCCTGCAAAAAAAATTACCTACTTACATAAAAATTCGTTGACAGGTTGCGGTGCCACGTTTTTGGGAATCAACCATGGGCTGTTTATGTATTTATTAGCACGGCTTTTGGCTTGGTTGAGCGTTGGAGCGTCCGAAGGTCCTGGGTTCGAATCCCGGTGGGGGCATATCACAAAAATTACTTTGTGATACCTAGTTTGGTTAGGGAGGACAATGCCGGCTTATCACCTGATTGTCACGTTAAGCAGTCAGTGTGTGATTCCGCGGTCTGATTTATATCTGTTTTTTTGTTCTTATGAAGTAAAACGTGTTTTTTTTTGTTACAGTGTGCAACTTCATAGTCCACGAACGATGTGTGGGCCAGGTGGTGACGCCGTGCTGCGGCGTAGCGCCGAGTCTCATCAAGGTAAAACACACGACTAGCCCAGAATTAACAATACGTATAGAAGGGACACCCTCCGCCCCGCACCGATACGACCTTGACTACCCCACCCCCGATTTGCGTAACCACTTCAGTCAGACGTAAGGAAGGGACGTGAGGAGAGTCTGTCTCGCTCGCACGCCAGAGTTAGGCGGCACGCACACAGTAGCGCGTGTCCATATGCATAAGTATAGTACCTGTAAAAACAAGATTTTTATATGGAGTGTCAAGGGTGTGACAATTACACAGAGTTACAAAATCCAACTTTTTTTTTTGTTGCATGAAGTTTTTCAACTGTTGTTTACTAATTTAGGTACGCTGATTTCAAATCTAGCCTCAGATTGTTTGTAGCAGCTCTAGTTATTGAGATACAGGTACCCTCTTTAATTAAAATGAGTTGTCGTTAGTTTCTATCAATAGCGGAGTAATTTAACTTGTTTATGTATAATTTTCATTATGTATTCCTCAAGAAGGACGTGTTTAGATAATCCTGAATGTTTTTGGGTTATTTGTGGAGAATATATCTTCAAAAAATTCCGCTTGAATGTGTCCAACTTTGTTAAAAAAGCGTACTTGGACTACTTTGGGTTTCCGTTGCCGACAAATACTATACACTGGATACCAAGTTTGGTATGTAAAAATTGTGTTGAGTCTTTGCGACTATGGGCAAACAAAAAAAGGCCCACTTTTAAATACAAAACTCCTATGATTTGGCGCGAACCATCCAACCATCATGACGACTGTTATTTCTGTGTTACGAAAATCATAGGAATAAACCATAAAAAATGCGCTAAGTGGTTGTATCCAAACTTAAAATCTGCCATAAGACCAGTCTTGAGTATTAGTGACAATTCAACACCAGAGCAGCCATGTACATCTTCGGAAAATCCAGACCAGTGTGGTGGACCAACCAAAAACGACGATAGTGGTAGTGACAGTGATTTTGATTGTTTCGATAGTCCCTGACCACTAAATCAAGATAATCTAAACGATCTGATCAGAGACATGACAGCTTTCGAGAAATATGCATGGGAGGAGTTTGTTTGGGTAGTGAGGTATTTTTTGGGCAATAGGAAGTCTGACGGCTAGATTCAACACGTTGAACAGTTGCTGATACACTTCCAGCGGCTTGGATGCAACATGAGCATTAAGCTTCATTACCTTCATAGCCATCTAGACTATTTTCCTGAAAATCTCGGTGACCTAAGCGAATAACAAGGAGAGCGCTTTCACCAGGATATTCTCACTATGGTAGAGAGAGATCAGGGGCACTGGAATGAAAATATGATGGCTGATTATTGTTGGAGCAGTCAAAAAAGTACTCGTAATACATCTCATGCTAGAAAATCCAAAAAAAGGAAATTTTATTCAGTTTAAATATATTTAATATTTTTTTAAACACTTATAATATGCATTTTCAATGAAAAACCCAGTCAATTCATAACTCCAAAACTAAAGCTGCTATATAAAAACTGTGTATATTTTTAAAATCAGCGTGGAAAAACTATTCAGATTCATGTAAAAAATCTCATGCAACAAACATGCTGTTTTCCAGTGTTATCATCATCACTAATTTAAGAGCCAAGCTCTTGTCGGTGTAGAATTCTCCATGCTATTTTTTTTTAGGAAAAATTTAGTTTCTCTCTTGCCTTCCGCCCGCAGTACTCTCTCTGACGCGAGTGGGATGACGCCCAGAGAAGTCTACTTCAAAGCTGTAATAGGACTCCTGACAGTCACTGCTCCCTCTGTCAGGTTCCAAGTTACAGTCCCTGTGACTTGCCCCTTCCGTCCTGCATTGCCGTACCGATGGCTCCCATCTGCGCCTCTCCAACCGTTGTGGTCTTCACCCGGTTCTACGTTATACCCCGTAGGTCTGGGTCCCTATCCGAACTCAGCCACCATCTCACTCCGGCCTACTGAAGTAAGAGGCGCCCACCACCGCGGCTAGGGCGCGCCGCACAGGAATCCAGTAACAATTGCCCCAGTGACAATTATTACTTACTTAATTATATTACATTACTTTATCGGCCCTGTGTCCAGCAGTGGGATGTATATTTGTTTATGTTTAATTTAACGACGGGAAAGCAAGCGTTCTTTTTTTTTTATTCACTCTGGTTATACAGAGGACTTTTATCCGTTCCATCACGACTTGTCTGCGAATGATCTTGTCATAATATCTGACACTGCCCATCCCATTAGGGATCGCCGCCGTGAGTGTAGGTATGTGTATGTAAAATGATACATTATGTGAAGCTAGCTTAAAGCCCTTGGGAGGCGTGTCATGACTCGTATCCATACTGCACGGGCGGAATGTACCGGCATACTGCGTCGTACGAATTACACTTTAATAAGTTGCTCATTTACTTCATCGTGAACGTCAGGAATAGCTGCGATAGAAGCAATTTATCCACATCAAAAAGCCTTTCAAATGACGTACGGCTCATTGGTGTTGGAGGTGTTAGAATTTTGCCCATACAAAGTCTGTTTTTTTTATTTTGCCGCGTACCCCGATGATATTTTGATTGGATGTTGCGTGCAATCTGAAGCTCAAAATGCTTAATAAACATTGACATAGGTTGCAGAATGAGAGCTGTAGCCGTTAACGAGATATAGAAATACACCCGCGGTCCTGACGTCAGGATGTGTGTATTGTGAAGTGCAGAGGGTCTAAAAAGGCCGGAGTGGAGCGATTCATCAAAAAAGCAATAATTACTACGCTATTTAATATTATTTGTTGAAATTGCGCACATACTTTTACATGCGCAAATGTCAAATTGCAATATTGGTTTTGTAGATGAATTGGTTCAAATTTCAATGTCGCTTTATCCTCAGTCATAGACTAAGAAATTGTGTATTTGTTACAGAACCCAGTGGCGCACTGCTGGTCAGAACCGACGCACCACAAGCGCAAGTTCTGCACGGTGTGTCGGAAACGTCTTGATGAGATGCCGGCGCTACACTGCATGAGTAAGTGTACTTTTGTTCTGAAACGTGTCACAGACATACATATTATTATGTTGTGGCCAGATTGATCATTTTATGATGTGCTCGATCATGAAATGGTCATATTTCATGAAATAGAATATCACACGTTGGCCACATCATGATGTAGTTTGGCCAAATCAATGAACACAAAACGTTTAACGATATGAGCAACTAAATGCATGATTACTTCATGATATGGCCAAACGTACCGTTGGCAATCATATCGCACTATCCACCGGTGATATCCAAATTAGTGACTTTATCCACCTGTAGTGGCGCTGGTGTCGATTATATTTAAAACTTGATTGATATTATAATCGATGAATCAATGTAATTCTACAATTTTCCATATCGATAAAATATCGGTAAATAATTTTGAACTAACTAAGAAATTATTCGACTATTCGCATTTTTATTACACCACATAGCATGGAGATCACCTAGATAAACGACATGGCCAAACGTTGATTGAAATATCATTAAAGACGTTTCAACGATAGGGTCAATTTAAGTCGGCTGTTACTTACTATTTAAATAAGAATTTAAGATATAAAAGAGGTTTCTTAACATTTAATACTTGGATTTTTAACGAATGCTTCCAACAGAAATTAACATTAACAATTACTTACTGTCTTATTTTCTATGCAGGTCGACTAAAGCAACGTGATTTCAGAAAGTAATTCAAATGTAATATTAATGTATGCTAGTGTTTTGTAAACATAGAACAGTAAGCTAATATCTAGAGGGTTGTAGAAAAATATATTAAAAAAGGGTGCTCATCAAGATAGAATTAATGTTTTGTAAGTTTAAGCTAACGCGTTTACTAATTGTGTGAATTCAGTAATTAAAATCATTATCTACGATTTTGTATCAAACGATTCACTTAATTTTGTTTTCATTTGTGGCTAATACTTACGTCTTATTATTCTCAATGGACATTATATTCTGTCCATATTTTCAGTCCATCTTCGAACATAAACCTTAAGCGTAGCCAAGATGCTTTTCGTCTAGTTTTCGCAACATAGATAAGCGTTGCACATTTCGTTAGCATACTATGTCAACATATTATTCTTTCTATTCTATGGTGTTAACAATAGCGAAAAACATTTTGGTTAAGCCCTCAATTCACGTTAATGTGTCTACCTGCATGATATCTTTTGTCTAAAAAAAAGAATTGAAGCTATTGTAAAATATTATAATATGGTAGTGACATCGTAACGAAAACTTTGACCATGATTCTGAGTTGATATCAAGTGGAATTTTCCGTCGCAAAAATATAGAACTGAAAATAATAAAAAAACACAAAAAATTTCATGAATTTTCCGATAGGGAATTCCACTTGATATCAACTCAGAATCATGGTCTGAATCATCCCCTTCAGTATTTGTTATGGTGTCACTAACACCGTGTTTAAATTGAAATATAACTATTAGGTAATTGTACAGAGGAGTTAAAATGGGCACATCGAAGCAATTCATCTAAGAAAGCAATATTGCAATTTGACATTTGCGCAAATAAAAGTAAGTGCGCAAAGCAAACAACTATCAAATAGCAATATTGCTTTCTTAGATGAATTGCTTCGATGTGCCCATTTTAACCCGCCTGTTCTGTAAGATAGTGCGTACGGTCACGAGCATTAATATGTATACACTTTGTTACCATGTCACATTAACTTTTTTGACAAATTGAACTGTAAGTCTCACTAAATGTCAAATATGTTAGTGCGACAGAGTCCTAAAGTGGATACATTATATTGCTCATGACTGTACTAATATGAACAATCTGTTGCAGTATGTGAATACTACGTGCACGGCGAATGCGTGGACTTCGCGGCGGCCGACTGCAAGGAGAACGCGACGTACTGCGCGGGCTCGGAGCCGCGCCACGTACACCACTGGCGGGAGGGCAACCTGCCCAACAACTCCAAATGCGCCGCCTGCCGCCGCGCCTGCTGCTCCGCCGAGTGCCTCACCGGCTACCGGTGCGAGTGGTGCGGGAGTACGGTAAGTCTTTCTTTTCAATCTTCTCTTCTATCGTGTGGGTTGTGAGGTGGAGTACCAACCTCATCAACCCTGGTGTCAGGGTTACTATTGAGCCACCAAACGCCCCTGCAGGACATGGCTCATGGAACGACTACTTACTTACAGCAGTAAGTAGTAACCGGTTTTTTAAAATATCTCGCGTTTGACCACTATATCACCTGAAGTATGTGACGATGTGGTCTAGAATGGATCACGCTTACCTAGCAAATGCCTTTTCACTTTAGCCTTGAAGACTCCCAGACATAGACAGAGTTTTTCCACGGCAACGAGTTCGTTCAACGAGAACATTCTGCCTGCGACGATAAGTTACCAAGAATACCGTACCACGTTCCTATGCTATTGAAATCATCACCGGTTACCGGTGCGAGTGCTGCAGGAGTACGTAACCCTTTGAGAGTATATTCTGCATTTAAGTCCTCTGCTACTTCAGCCGCTGCCGTTCAGCCACGGCAACGAGTGTTTACATTCTGGCTACGACAATTTCTAAGTAAGTTCTCGAACGTATAATTATGTTCTGTCCTGGCGTATTGGTCATAATTCGGGATCTCGATACTTCGAAGTAAAGGTACATATGAAATAAAAACGGTTAGTACCGCTTGCTGTTTTACTTTAGTCGATAATGACTTACAACGGTTGTTGGTCAGATTGAGAATTACCGACCTTACAATCCACCAGAGAAAGAAGGAAGCTATTGACAGACGCGTATACTTTCTTCGCTTTTGCTTACTTTATACTTTCAGGGCGCCTTGAAATGGTCGTTATGACGCAAAATTATATAACTCCTGCGCCAGTGGTTGATCCAGGGGAAGAATACATGCTGTTGTCCTTATGGGGCTGCTCCAAAACGTAGCTTTGTTACGTGTAAACGGGGATGCGCCCTCAATTCGTTTAACAGTACTGTATGGTACAACGAAGAAGACGCAGATTCAAACTAAATCCCCCGTTTCCGTTGCAGTGTCATGCTGGCTGCCGCGCGCTGATCCCAGAAGAATGCAACTTCGGGATGTTGCAGCCGATCTTCCTGCCGCCATCAGCCGTATCCATCCCGCGGACGGAGGTGCCAATGGAGGCCATCATCGGAGTCCACGTGCGGCCCCCGCCGTCGCAGAGGGACTTCGGCTGCCGTAAGTGTCTGATCCACAGCTCGCGGCCCGCTACTCGCTGCCCTCATGTGCCTCGCCATTCGGCTTGCTTCCAGCTCTTCGGCTGATTCCAGAGCTGTCACCATCAGATGCTGTTTCTGGGCCCGTGTTTATGTTCTTTTTTTGTATCTTAGTGAGAGGTAAAAGGGATGTTGTCACTAGTCGGCCAGTGCTCGAGATCACTAATGTTTCCTGTAAACCTTTAAGGATTTTGGAAAGAGAGGCGTGACAAATCGATCAGTCGTGTATTTGAATCTGTCGTGTCCATTGAATCTGCAACTCGGTCTAAAAATCTATGGATATTTCAATATCCACAACAAAAACACCGCTTTTACGCGATAAATATACTTAATTACGATAAAATCAGTATTTTTCAGACCTCACGCCACTGCACTGTGCCGCCATCTAGCGACAGACAGTTTACTTCCCACAGCCTGGCTTTCCAGGCTTAGAACCTTCCTCATACTTCGCTCTTCATACTTCGCGATACATGTAGACCACCAGACCTTCTGATGGCGGCCGTTCTATAGGCGGGAGTATTGGGGGGATGAGAATGAGTTTAGAATCGCGTGGCACATGTTCTGAGGGCTTGCGGGCGCGCGGTGTCTTGTACCGGGTGCTTTGGGCAGCGCGACGGGCGTGGGGACCGGCGCGGCTGGTGACGTTGGCGCGGCGCCTGCTGCCGGCCGCCTGCTCCCCCCACGGCGGCGCTTCGCCCCCCTACTCCAGAGGTAACCGACGCCCCGCATGACTGTTGCGAGCTTGGTAGAACTACGTCAGGTTTGACAGTCAATCAGTTGGAACTCGACAGTGATCGAAAGGATTGATTAGATTGTAATGTAATGTTACCGTTTTCAAAATGGATTTTCACGTTTTGTTACATATCCGCAAAGAAAATATACAAATCTTATAGAAACGATTTTAGTAGGTATGGAAAACGACGCCAAATATACTCCTCTATAAATCTGAATAAAAAGTAGTTCTGCTAAGGACAGCGCATTAGATGCTTTTACCGTATGTCTCATATTCCCATGTATTTATATATTTCCGCATAATCATGCTTCTTTCGATAATTTTCGGTTTGGCTATGTCTTACTGCTACGCTCGAACACCTGCGCGTACACATGAACTCGCTGTCATGATTTCTACACTGTAGCCACTATGCATGTCATAATATTTATTAATACTATACCTATAACTATAACCTATAACCATAAACTACAACACTTTGTACCTATACTACACTACTCGGCACAGCTGTCAATCTATAAAACCCACTTCAAATTATTCGATACTCAACTCAACACCTTTCAGAATACCGCATTAAAATTTTCCAATTTTTCCAACTACTCAAAGTTCCAATTACTTGCTCCCATTTCGGAAACTACAAGATTTTGTTTTTCTGGTGGCAGTGACAATTGACAAGATCGACCATAAAATTCTTGTGTTCGCTAATAATTACTCGTTCACGCTTTCTATCGAGCGAGCTAAGACAGCTTACTCCATATTGCCGTAGTATTTTCATAGAACATTGCTTATTTATGATTTGAAAGCAACAGTCTCGCAATCTTGTAGTTTCGCGAACTATGCGACCATTCTCTCGCCTCATACCCCCGGATAGATTCGATTGGTCTCGGCAATCGGCAGTCAGCTATGAATACTCATGATGCAGTATTCCAACTGCAGGTAACAGACATACAACCACATAATACTGTCATTAATATATATTGATTAATATATTATATATGAAGTGTTGATTTATGTTCGTTCTGTAGTAGAGTCCTTGTAATTTTAGTCGCGAATTTGAGGATTTTTTTTGGTAAAGGAAATCTAATTTAGGATGAAATAATGCCTAATTATAATGAATCTGAATAAGTGTTGTTTTTTTTTATATTGGCCAAATAAGTTGGCTCAACTATGCCTGATAGTAAACATAGAGAAGCCCTAATTACAGTAGCAACTGAAAAGCAACGCAATGAGTTTCTGATCTAAACGACATTATTTAAAAACCCGCTCACTTAACCAATTAAGTAATGATAATAACATACTATTAAAATAGCCAACTGAAAATAACAGACTACTAATCTTAGTATTAATCGCACTACAATTATAGTGACTCTACTACAAAAGCTAAGTGTGCTGCAGTGTCTAATGCTGGCGTAGTACCGGGTGCCCGTGTGAATACGTGACGTAACGTGTATACACGTCCGTTTATACGGGAGACCCGTGCCCTAGTCGTAACATAGCTGTATGATACATGGCCACATCCTGTATGGAGTTATATCTATTGTGGAAATGCATATCAAGCATAACATGTATTTTTTAAATTTCGAAAGTTTCTAGCATTTATTATGAGCTAAACTTTACGTTAGTAAATGCAAAGCGATCGGTCTTTGTGGTTGATTCCTGATGTAAGACGCTGAAGACTTGTCAGATTGAATGGCTATTAGCCCTGGGTTTTGGTAACCCCGATACCGACCCGGCCGGCGCGGTCGACGATTTCCCTCATTCAGCGTTTATCGCTATCGACCCACTAGGGTCGATTAATTCTTTCAAATATTCCTCTTCTCAGACGACGACCTGACCCTCAGGCCTGTTGTCTTGAATTTTGTACCGGGTGAGAGCCCTCAGCGCTCCCCATTTGTCCGGCCAAGTAGTTAATGCCATCTGCGGCAAATATACACTAAGTCACGTCAAAAAAAAATGGTCTTTGGAGGTATGTGGTGTAGTAGTGTGTATTGGGGTGGTTTTCGCTTCACGAGTTGTAAGATCAGACAAGCAGTCACTTAAGTAAAAAAACCGGATCTGTCAAATGTTCAGGTTAGGTAAGCGGACCCTGTGAAATACGGGATTGCGCTAACGATAACTACCAACTCTCAATGAAGGAACGTGGTATATATTGTTTTAATTCACTAAGTTCTGAGCCTATTAACAGTTCAACTTATTGTGTGCTTGATATGCGATGAAATTGATATTTAAAGTCACAAAAATACAGGATGAAATATGTCATCAAACAACTTGCCCAAAATAATAATGAATTAACAAGTCTCACATACTAAGACAATAATATATGATGTCTTTTTATGTGAGACAAAACTAAAATGTGTTGTTAAATTAACCCAACAAACATCATACAATAATAAATTAAAAATAAAGTTTATTACATTTTAAGAGGAATAATTATATTTATGCTTAGATAATAAAATGAAAGAATCAAGATTAAATAATCATTCTGGTTTTTGACTTTAATAACTACCTTTATTAAAATTAAGCTAAATACCCTTTTGCAAGCATGTAATCACAAAATAAAATAACGATCAAAATTTATTCAAAAATCGACCTTATCTGTCGGTTACGGTAAAGACCTTGAAAAAGTTGGTACTAAATCTTATAACCAAAAAATTAAAATAAACTAAAGAATAATCTACCATCTGAGTACATGCTGGCAACCTCGAACCAGAATGATTCTAATTTCGAAAACTGAATAAAACTTGAAGTGAAGGATTTACAAAATAGGGTTGGGGTACCTAAGCTTTTGGGGCATAGAGTCAAGTGACTTAGAGTAGGGGTGAGTATGAGGGGGTTGGGTATGTGAGCTAGCTGGGTGTTGCAGCACGGAGCGTGAGCGAGGAGTTCAGCTCGGGCTGCGAGGGCCGCTCGGGCTCCGGCGGCGGCTCCACCGGTGCCCCCGCCGACCAGGACCACCGCCCCGACCACAAGCAGCACCGTGATCGGACGCCCGATGACAGAGATGAAGGTAATCTTTGATGTTTTGAACTAAAAACTTATCTTTCATGGAGACTAATCTTTTGGAAACTTCTTAACACTTTCAAGGACAGAACGTTAATGACGTTCCGATTCCAAATCAATGACCCATGATCTCTGCTCATGAAATGGCTAACCTCGTAAGGACCAGATTTTCAGACACAATAGTCAAACAATGGGATTTCGATTTTAAAAGGCTACTCGGCTTTACAACTGTAACACAGATTTTGAATAAAGAAAATTATGAGTGGAACGATCAAGGCCTTTGCCCAGCAGTAAGACGACAATTTGCAATCGACTAGTTATATTATAATCCTAAAGTTCTCCACAGACTTTGTTAAATGCTGAATTGCTTATAGAAATAGTTACCCCGATTATGTTCACTTATAATTTAAAAAAAGGGTTACCCAATGAAGGCCTCCCCTACTTCGGACAACGCTAAGGCACTTTATAAGTTATTTAAGGTAGTGTAAGGTACGTAGGTTAAACCTATAATATTGTAAGAACTATGAGGGTGGCATATTCTGTATAAAAAACCCTCTATAAAATAAAAGAATAAAAAATACCCAATGAAGTACATACTAAGAAACAAAGTAGAAATGTCAGTTACATTTCTTCTTTGTTGTATTGTCCAAAAAGTCACTCAATTAGCCCTTCTCTCCCCAACAGAGGTAGTAAAGGTGTATGACGGGGAAGCGGCGTGGACACGGCGGCTGTACCGGCCGGTGGTGGTGGGACGCAACTGGAACGAGCGGGAGCTGGTCTCAGCAGCCCTGCGAGCGTTCCACGTGGCGCGGAACCCTGATCAGTTCGAACTAACGGACGCACTGGCCGGCGACGAGCCTCCGTTGAGGGACCCCACGCCGCTCGCGAGAGTCACACGCCTGCCTAACAAGAGGCCTGCGTTGTTCTTGCGATTCAAGTAAGTGATGCCTGATCTATTGTGTTAAATCTTGTTATCGACAGAAATTTGGCAGATAATTCCTGATGAGAATGTCGAGACAATCCTTTAGTGTAAAAAGCTTTACTCATTTCAGTAACCAAGCCTGCTGATACTTTCTTAAAAAAATTACAGCTATGATACTATGGAAATACAAGAAAACTATTCATTAGTCAACACCAGGAAATGAAATTTAGAACACCGCTTAGATCAAGGCGGTTAAAAAGGCCACATCAAAGCAATTCATCTAAAAAACCAATATTGCAATTTGGCATTTGTTTTCATTGCGCACTTATACATGCGCAAATGTCAAATTAGGTGAATTGCTTCGATGTGCCCTTTTTAGCCCCTCGGGTCCAGGAGAAACACCCTTAAGGATGAAAACTTAAGGTGTAACATTTCCAAACCAAAAGAACGTGACAATAGAAGGTTATTACTTCATTGCAGGGAACCAGAAACGGGTGGTGGAGAAGTGAGAGTATACCCTGGTCGCATCGCAGGAGGCGGCGAGACCTTCGTAACGGTGCCCATTACAGGCGACGAAGCGGTCGCGGATCTCATGGCCTCCGCGCTAGAGCGGTTTGGGCTCGACCCTTCGCGGGCAACGCAAGACTACCGCTGCTCAGAAATTCTGTTAGACCGCGGTGGTGAGTCAAAGTGTGCGTGTATCCAAATTTCAGTTTATATATTTATATTACTACATTGCTTTGTTAGTTTTTTACTGTCTCAAATTCTCAATTATCTTCCTGTATGATCGACAAGTTTGCCTTCTTCTGCTTATGAGACATGGTTTACGCAGCGACCGATTCATCAAATAACGCTTTGACCAATACACACACAACAATTATCAGCATTCGGTGTTTATTGATCGAAGGCAATGTTATTTGTCGCGTCTATATAGCGTATTCCATGCAGCTCGGTAGTAAGTAAACACAGCCACTCAACGCATCTTTTGGAGACAGAACTCAACCGCTTGACCAATTAGCAAATCTTAAGACCAGAGCAGAATCTGATGAGTTCATCCAACCTGCAGTATCAGAGAGAGTGTTAGAAGAGGACGAGCGTCCCTGGCGCATAGTGGTGCGGCTGGCGCGCGAGTCTGTGCGGAGGATGGAGCTGGCACGGTTCTACCTGCAGCCGCGCCGCGACCCGCACGGGCCGACCCTCGCGCTGTTCGTGGCGTCGCTGCCACCCGGCCTCTCGGAGCGCAACTATGAGAACATCCTCGTTGAATTTCTGGGAGCCGGTAAGATTCCATTTACTTTTTTATAGTATAATATGTATCAGATGGATAAGATTCGAGTAGGATGAGGTGGATAGTATCTGAAGATAAATGTAGAAGAAGAAGAAAGGAGTGAAAGTAGTGTAGTTGGTTGGTAAAACATTCCGACTTGATAGAATTCACCGTACTTGAATCCCGCCTCCTCCCGCTTGAAAATTGTGTAGGTACAGAGTTTCAGCATTTCTAAATAAAATGTTTTGTCCGCAGACAACAAGTTCACGTCGATCGGGCCGATTTATTATGAGTATGGTTCGATGGTGATAACTTACGAGGACGCCAGTAAGGCGGTGCGCGCGTTGTATGCGCTCAGAGAGGCCAAATATGAAGATAAGCATTTATTAGGTGAGTCTTCTTCTTATCGTGTGGGTTATGAGATGGATTACCAACCTTATCACACAATAGACAATACAACACAATACACAGTAGGTGGTAGGTGTTTAGGTGTACATAGTAGGTGAGTACACAATAGGTAACTTAGGATACCAACAACGGTTTGCCTTATTCCTTGCTGGAATAAGGCTTTAAAATAGCATCTAAATCGTCGAAATGAAAAAAGACCTGTAAAAAGAAACTTATCTTCTTTGACCCTTCTTCAAGATCACTTTAAACAAATAATGAAAATGTTATTAATTCCATTCTTAAATAGAAATAACCCAACAACTGATATCCCTCGCTAATTGGGTATTTGACTGGGTCTAAGATAAATTATAAAATGCTAACGTAGAAATAGAAGTCAGTTTAAGAAGATCAAAAATTAATCTTATTTTACTATTCGATTTATTTTCGAATTTTATTTATGAATTATTAAGTAGCAATGAGTACGACGTTTGATCGCTTTTATTGATGACGTCACAGTACAGTATTTCCATACAAACTCCAAAGAAAACTTTCGTTTTGACGTTTCGTAAAAAGTATCTCATTTGATTAGGTTATCAAGTAGCCTATTGCAAATAATTACATCCAGAAGTACAAACTTTTATTGGCATACGTTCATATGATTTTACAATATTTTATTTTTTAATACAATTTGGCGCCTAATCCCCAGTTTTTGGCTTAATACGTAAACGGATTAATCAACTCGTCTTGAAAAGCGACGTTGACCGCGACATGATATTTTCTCACAATTACTCGTTTCTTACTTTATATATTGCTAATGTACTTACCTGCATCCTCCACAGTTATGCTGTTACCTAGTATTGAACCCTCTATGGTGCCGGCGGGGGTGAAGCCCCTGCTGGTCTTTGTCAACGTAAAGTCCGGCGGCTGCCAAGGCTTGGAGCTCATCTCTTCCTTCAGAAAGCTCCTAAATCCTTACCAGGTCTTCGACTTGGAAAACGGCGGGCCGCTGCCTGGGTGAGTCCTTTACTTGGGTTTTTTGTAGAACCTGTTGAATATAATCAGTTTTTGAATATCAAGGTCAAAGCCAAAATTATTCAATCAATCAATTAATCAATCAAATCAATATTGTTCAAATTCTAAAGTCTACAAGATCTGTAGGTTAATTAATTAATGACGCAGTATTAAGTGTATACTTAGAGAGTCATCAATTTTAGTGTCTTCAAGTTAGACACAGAGTGCTATAAAATAAAAAATCATATCGAATGAAAATTACTTGACTGATCTTCATCATCATCATCCTGCCCTTATCCGATCTTAGGGATATTTTTGATAAGGAGAGTAGACTTCCCCTGCAATCTTTTATAGTTACTTTTTATCCATGGCTTGATGACCTTGATGCCTACGGGCGTCTGCCCATCATTCTTGATGGCAGTTCATCGAAAAGCGTGAACGGTGGAAGCATGAAAATGAAGCGTTTGCCCTGCAGTGGGCTAAACTTATCCATTGAGCAGAATAGTATAAAATGATCAGGTACTTTTTACATAAGACACAAAAATCAAGACACCTCATATGAAGAACATCCTCTGACTGTCATTCCTTTTGCAGCCTTTACGTGTTTCGTCACATTCCCAATTACAAGATCCTGGTGTGTGGTGGGGACGGAACCATCGGGTGGGTGCTGCAGTGCCTCGACAATGTCGGTCAGGACTCGCAGTGTTCCAATCCGCCTTGTGCCATCGTTCCTCTTGGGACAGGTAACTATACTTTTCCCTTAAGAATTGGTACTTCTCTTTTATAAAGTAAACAATAAATCTTGGCCTGAGGGTGCCTAGTTGGACACGAACCTCGGCTAAGGACGTCGTCTGAAAAGATTATATTTGGATAAATGTATATTTTATTTTTTGGCGTTTATAAGTCTAGAACGAATATCACTTAGTATTAAATCCAACTAAAACGACCCCTGTTATCACAGGAAATGACCTGGCCAGAGTCCTGCGCTGGGGGTCCGGTTACACTGGTTGCGAGGACCCGTTGTCCTTGCTGCGTGACGTCATCGACGCCGAGGAGATCCGCCTCGACCGCTGGACCGTCGTCTTCCATCCAGAGGACAAACAGGACGAACCGAAGGAACCATCTAACAAATTACTAGGTTAGATTTCTCTTTCAGAAACCAAGCAATGAAACAGACTTTGCTCTTGATCTTGACTAAAGAAATGATCAGGTGTAACTCACACCATTTCGATAGTGATTTAGAATACATTGCATTTTCAGAACATTGTTCATTCAGGGAAACCATTTCAAAGCGTACCTAAGGATCAGATTTACAAACTATCAGATCTGGAGTTGCAAACTTATTTACTTCTATTTCAAATATCTAAGTTTTAAATTAAAAAATCTGATCCAAAATCATATTAGTCGCAAGTAAAACAGAAAACATGCTTACTTGTAACCTTATTCATCTAGTCGCTTCTAGTTACCAAAAGAGCAAAGTAGTTTCATCACTGACTGGCATTTGGGAACACAAGGGACCATACTCATCCATCATTATTTTGTCGGTGACTCTAGTGCCTCACCTTGCAGCGTCTGTCACCGCAGGATTATCACAGAGCGAAGACAACTCACAGATCCTCGTCATGAACAACTACTTCGGTATCGGCATCGACGCGGACCTCTGTCTGGACTTCCATAACGCCAGGGAAGAGAACCCTAACAAGTTTAATAGCAGGTCAGATTTCGTTCAGTTTGACGAATTGTAGATGGAACCTTCTAGATTTCTTAGCTTGTAAATCTGCAACGGTAGTTTGGAGGTGCTGCTGTCACATCCCATACCCAGAGTCTTGACAGTGTCGATATATTCAATTTTCGCCTTATATTCCAAATATTTAAAAGTTCTTCTTTCTTTCTTTCAATGTGCAAACCACTGGAACTAGAATTCCCCACAGATGCAATCGAATAAACATTTAACTCTATTTTTTCCATGACCTGTCTACCGCTGCAGCAGAAATTGTTGATAATAGGAGTTTCTCCTTGCAAATTCTTTAATATTTCCTGTTCAACAATGGAATTTCCAGATTACGCAACAAAGGTGTCTACGTAAAGATGGGTCTACGTAAGATGGTGGGGCGGAAGATGTGCAAAGATCTGCACAAGGCGGTGAGGTTAGAAGTGGACGGCAAACAGGTGGAGTTACCAGCCGTCGAGGGCATTATCATTCTCAATATACTCAGGTGAGGTCTTGACAACTTTGAATTGAAAGACTCTGTAGATTTGGAAAGACGTAACGGTTAATTCATTAGATCAACCTAAAAGGATTCTGGTTTATCCGGAGCAGTTTTATGACATCAGACACAAGAAAATATTCCTTATTTCATAAATTGATTGATCTTATGCATCATACTAGGTATCTAGAACAGTCTTCCCACTTGTTATGTAACAAAATCTTCTTCATAATTTAAGCACATAATAACGGGTTCTTACCGCGTGTCATCCCGTGATCATGGCACTTGCAACAGTGTCGAAATATCGGGAGTCTCATATCCCCATATGTTCAGTACTAGTTTTTTATATTACAGACACTTCTGCCAGACCAGGCAGTAAACTTATTGACTGTACTGTCTTTTACAGTACAAAACTTTTTATTGACGGTAGTCAGCCATGTACCACGAATGGTACTTCATCTTTAAACTAGACAATAAGACAAAAGAGAAGCTTGGAATATTAAAACTAGTTCACCAAAATATTCAAGGCTTCTCTGGCAAAGAATTAGACGTAGAATTATTTTTAGAGACATTTTTTATTGACATTTTATGTATTACAGAGCATTGGTTAAAGGATTATGAATTGTTATTTGGTTTTAAAAATTATCATTTCGCTAGCGCTTTCTGTCGAAAGATCAAATTACGTGGTGGCTCCCTTATTTTTATCAGAAATAGTTTAAAATATAAAGAACGCAAAGATATTACTGGACTTTCGATAGAGGGCACTATGGAGATTTCATGTATAGAAACAGAGAAACATATTGTTGTAGCCGTATACAGACCCCCATACAGTGCTAACTTCACAGTTTTTGAATCAGTGATGGAAAATGTACTAAAGGTCATATCTAAAAGTAATAAAGCCATTATAGTGTGTGGAGATTTTAACGTTGATTTATATGAAGTAGATTCAATTACAACTAGATTTCTAAGTTTGTTTACATCTTTTAACCTTGTTAATATATTTATGGAGCCAACTAGAATTACAGAAACAACTGCCTCATGTTTAGATAACGTTTTTTGCAATTGTGACTTTCAAGACAACAGTATCCTTAACTGTTTTAAGTCAGATCACAGTGGGCAGCTGGTCAGTTTTCCAGTACTTAAAAATGTTCAGAAAATTAAATTTCGTACACGACCCATCACTGATACTCGGATAGAGAAATATCGAAATAGTCTTATAAGTAACTTACCTTGTCCAAACTTTGATACAGACAATCCTGACGATTTTTACAGGGATTTCTTTACTATTATCCATAAAGAATTTGAAAATAATTTTCCTCAAAAGGTAGTTACCAACAGTCAATCATTCAAGTTCAGTGACTGGGCTACCGTAGGCATTCGCAAAAGTAGAAATACTCTTTATTCTTTATATGAGGAAAAAACGTATACACACACTGATAGTTTTAAAAGCTACGTCAAAAATTATTCTAAAATATTTCGAAGAGTGTGTTATACAGCCAAACAGATGCATATTAGTAGTAAAATAAAGACCGCGGATAATAAAATAAAGGCAGTTTGGCAAGTAATAAATAGCGAAACAAAGGCTTCGAAACCGCGTGAATTAGAATATAATATAGAATCGAGCACTGGGTTAGTTAAACAAGATAAAGATGTAGCTGAAGTTTTTGATAAATTCTTTACGAACATCCCTGTAAAAACTACAGAATCTCTCAGGTCCTCTCCTGTTCAAGCTGATATATTGTTGAAAAGTAATGTTACTGCTTGCACTGAATTATTTGATTTTAAACGCGTTGATCCGAGTAGTATTGTTAAAGTATTCAAACAGCTGAAACTTAAAACCTCGAAAGATTTATGGGGATTGTCTGTCAAATTGATGAGCTCTGTTATTGATATCTTAGCACCATATCTAGCTTACATTTTTAATATGAGTGTTGAAAATAGCACTTTTCCAAATTTAATGAAAATCAGTAAAGTTATACTTTTTAAATCGGGCACAAAATCAGACCCCACGAATTATAGACCGGTTTCTATTCTACCAGTACTTAGTAAAATTTTCGAGAAAATTATTCTCGACCAACTGCTATGTCATTTTAATTTAAATAACTTACTTCACAGCCAGCAGTTTGGTTTTACTAAGGGTCGGTCTACAACAGACGCGAGTGTCACATTTATTCGACACATTTTCGATGCTTGGGAGAAGTCGCAGAATGCCGTAGGAGTATTCTGTGACTTGTCTAAGGCATTCGACTGCGTGGATCACGAGACCTTGCTTTTGAAATTGAGGCACTATGGATTAAATAATGGAGCTCTCAGTTTGTTAAATTCATATCTAGGTGATAGGATACAAAAGGTACAAATCAATAGTACGACTTCTTCGGGCTCTCATGTTCAAATGGGAGTTCCTCAAGGATCCATTTTGGGGCCGTTCCTTTTTTTAGTGTACATAAATGATTTACCTTATGTAGTACAGAACCAAGCTGACATTGTACTGTTCGCGGATGATACTTCTCTTATATTTAAAATCGATAGAAAGTTAGAGGAACTTGACGAAGCAAACAGCGCTGTGTCGCAGGTTCTAAGCTGGTTTACAGTAAATAACCTAGTTCTAAATGCTAAGAAAACGAAGTGTATTAAATTTGTTCTACCAAACGTAAAGAAAGTAAATAATAACATTAAAATTAACGACGAGAAACTAGTTTTTGTTGAACACACCGTTTTCTTAGGAATTACTGTAGATTCAAAACTTCAATGGGGCCCACATATTGTATCACTAGCGGGCAAGCTAAGTTCAGCAGCATATGCCGTCAGAAGAATCCGACAACTCACAGATGTACCCACTGCTAGACTTGTCTACTTCAGCTACTTCCACAGCATAATGTCTTACGGTATTTTATTGTGGGGTCGAGCCGCTGATGTAGAAACTATTTTCATTATTCAAAAAAGGGCAGTTCGCGCTATTTATAATCTGCGTTGTCGGGACTCTTTAAGGGAGCTGTTTAAAGAAATAAATATACTGACGGTCGCAAGTCAATATATTTATGAAAACATTATGTATGTGCGTAAAAATGTATCTCTCCTTCCGAGAAACTGTGAAAGGCATACTTACAATACAAGGAATAAAAATAAAATTGTTGTTCAAAATTCTAGATTAAGTAAATTAAATTCATCTTTTTTTGGGGTTATGTATACGTTTTTACAATAAAATACCAGATAATATTTTAAATTTGTCAGAGAACAAATTTAAAGCTCACGTGAAGCTTACTTTATGTAAAAAAGCCTATTATAAGATTAATGATTACCTAAATGATAAAAATGTCTGGTATTGAATGTGTTCCTCTAGTTATTAAATAACTTGTAATGTACCCTCATTGATTTAAAAGATGTGTTGCTGTTGCAGTTTCTTGTCATTTCTTCTCCTCAGCCATAACACCTTGCGAAATGACGTAAATTCAAAAATGTTACATTGACCTTCAACAAGTTTATCCATGATAATTACGTTGAATAAATGATTCTGATTCTGATTCTGATCCCATTTAAACGCGGTAAGAACCCGTTATTATGTGCTTTAATTATGATAATAACCGCGTAAACTTAAAACAATGTATAAAATCTTCTTCAATAATGACTAAACCTCATTCCCCTTGCAATGATGAATTGAAGTTCAGTTTTACTGTTATTAAAAGGCCACAAAGACGCATTTCTGCGATGCTTGTACGGAAAAGATAGCTTCCTATTTTCAATGCATTTTCCCTCGCAATAAAAACACTTGTGTCACAGCTGGGGTTCCGGCGCGAACCCGTGGGGCCCCGAGAAGGACGACCAGTTCAACAAGCCCAACCACTGGGACGGCATGCTGGAGGTCGTGGGGGTCACCGGCGTCGTCCACCTCGGCCAGATACAGTCCGGGCTGCGGGGCGCTATGAGAATAGCTCAGGTGAGTTCAGCAAGCTTAGGCACTATGAGAATAGCTCAAGTTAGCGACAAGCCCAATCACTGGGGCGGCATGCTGAAGGTTGTGGGGGTCACCGGCGTCGTCCACCTCGACCAGATACATTCGGGGCTGCGGGGCGCTATGAGAATAGCTCAGGTTAGTTCAACAATCTGGAGGAGGATTGATGGAGGTTAGAGGGTGTTTGTTACCCACCAGCGTCATCCACCTCGGACAGATAAAGTTCGGGCTTCCGAGCTGCGTTTTGTTTATTCATAAAGGTATCTAGGCAATACACTATCTTCAGCGAAAAAATATCCATACAGCCCCCGTGGTTCAGTGATTCCGCGTTAGGCCCACAATCCGGAAGTCCCGGGTCCGAATCCCGGTGGGGACAAATCACAAAAATCACTTTGTGATCCCTAGTTCGGTTAGGACATTACAGGCTGATCACCTGATTGTCCAAAAGTAAGATGATCCATGCTTCGGAAAGCAAACAGTTGGTCCCGGTTACTTACTTACTGATGTATGTACGTAGTCGTTATAACCATGACATCAGTGTTGATGAGGTTGGTAATCCACCTCATAACCCAACCGATAGAAGAAGTATCAAAAAAAAATTAACCAGTTATGGTGATCCGTAGAGCTGCTTACATGAACAGAACTAATGACGTAACACGCTAACGACTGTTATAGGGTGGACACATCAAGATCAACCTCAAGAGCGAAATTCCAGTTCAGGTGGACGGGGAGCCGTGGGTGGCCGCGCCGAGTGAGGTCGTCGTGCTCAAATCTGCACTTAAGGTACGCATCATTATGTCATTATTTTGCCTTTACCCAATGTTTTAGGGCAATTTTGTTTGGAGACATTTACAGTGCTGGATAGCAATAGAAACACTTACTGGCCACGATTCCTGCAGACTCCTAACTTTATTTTAAGTTATACCTGTCATTTTCTTATCCACCGAAAAGGAAAGGGACGGATGATTGACAACTGTTAATTTTAAAATGACTGGAAATAATAACCCGGACGAATAAATAGCATATGCAACCCGTTTGACGTGTGCTGTCAACTTAATTATGTCGGGTTATTGGCCAATATAAAATTATGGAAGGCTTTTTTAAATTTCTGCCTAAAATTGCCATGTGTTCCATAAATTTTATGTCTGTCGATTACCCGTCCCTTTCTTTTTCAGCGGATAAGAAAATGACAGGTATAATTTAAAATAAAATTAGATGGTGCGTACAGGAATCAGCACCACTGTAAGACAATTAGGAACGCTGCAAAATAACTTCTCCCATCATGTCTTTTTTAGAAATTTCTTATTATTGGAAGCCAATGTTTGCTTTTAAAATAATGCTGCCATATTCGTCTTAGGGCACAGTAAATATCATGGTATTAGTGACATCGTAACGAATACTAAGAGGGATGATTCAAACCATGATTTGATTTTCAAGTGGAATTTTCCGCCGCAATAGTATGGAACGGAAAATAATTAAAAAACACAACACTTCTGTGATAATACTACTGCTCTCAGGTGGGGAGGTGCTCGTCGTAATCAAACAATTCAGCAATTCTCTTGAATAATGTTATATTTTCATAAACAATGTTAACTCTCCAACTCTTCATAACAGATTACCGCAACCGAACAAAATTCCACGTCACCGCCTTTTAAAAAGGCGGGAAAGCGTTCCCATTTGAAAAAGAAGAAATCAAAATAAAAAACAAATGAAATAATATGCCAGTTCCAAATTAAAAATAATAAAGTCGTGACACAGATTCACGACTTTATTCCGTCTGTTATTAAGTTATATAATCTAATAATAATTAAATAAACATTACGAACCCTAACACTTCCATGAATGTGAATTATCCCGTTGTTTTCGATACGATGTCGCTACTCCTGTATAATCTTACTAACTCAGGGACAGTTAGGGATGCAACTGATTATAGAGAACCAGTTCAATGAGTCCTTTCAGCACCATATATTGATGGTAAGAGCAGATGTTATGCCAAAACTTCACAAATGAGCCTTTAAGCTTTACCACGTCTTACGCCAAGGCAGGCAGCAGCACACACAGCTATCACATTATTTTTAAAAGGAAATTAATACTACAATTATTATTATTTTTCAACAAAATTGCTCTAAATCCTCATACCAACATAATATGTGCATGTTTTAAAATGTCTATGAAAGGTTATTGCAAATTCATATGTAAAAGAAAACATTTAAAGGGCAAAATACTTAAGCGAAGAGCTTTTTAGCTTTAGCAAGCTAACTTAAGTTTCAGTTGCTTAGATAAGCTTTTGATAAGTACCTTGTACGGATGAATTCAAACTCTGTGTGTCTGTCTTCATGTCTGTGTGTCTGATAGATAGATAAAATACTTTATTCAGCACAATGGACACAAAATACAGAGATAAGGACAACAGGTACAGAAAAGCACAACAGGCGGCCTTATTGCTGTATATTACACATGATTTGTAGTTAGTTAAATCAAAGTGCTTACAACCAAATTATGATGACTTTGAATATGTCCTTTTGTGCTATTTTAGATTAGAGTAACAGAGTTTGTTTGATTGCATAATATCACCTATATTGCACACAGGAAATCACAATTCGTCAATATACAAAGACGCGGCACAAATTAAGAGTATTTACTTTTTTAAGCGTTTTCGTTATTTTGAGTATGGAAACCAATCAAAAGCATTCTATTATCTTTGGAACGGCGAACTTCGATCATATAATTAGTAGATACACTAATGCCGCCTAAAATGGCACCATCAAAGCAAAGTCATAAAGAGCAATGTGCCTTGCTTCGATCTCGTCAAATAGAATGTTACTCGTCATTCTTTGTAACTAATGTGTGCTTTCTTTTCCAATACATTTGTTTACGGATATGGATTGTTCCATTTAAAAAAATTGTAAGCATCATATTTTATTAGCTCATAATGTGCCTTAACCAGAAAGTAATATGTAACGAACCTAACACGGATTTCATTCCATAGTTATCTCACTTACTGAAGGTTTAAATTAGATTATGGAACATCTTACATCGTGTCCTGCGTGCCCGAACACCTGCACGCAGGAGGATCTGATGAGCGCTGCAGATAGCGCCATACTTAAAACACATAATAACGGGTTCTTACCGCGTTTAAATGGGGATATGGAGAGTCAGTGGAGTATGGGGGGTGTGGGAGTCTCATATCCCCATTTAAACGCGGTAAGAACCCGTTATTATGTGTTTTAATTATGATAATAACCGCGTAAACTTAAAACAAAGCGCCATACTTGTTACAAAACTTGGGCCGATACTATTTAGTTTGCCATCGACACGATAAGAAGAATTAGATTAAACCGAACAACACTAGAACTTATTCAAAATATTTATGATCGAAGATTGCGAGCATCAAAGAGGATATAATTCACTATGGCTTGCGCAATGAAGCATAAACAAGCAGTAACCTTTCATAAACACCTAGACTAGAACCAAATTCAAAATTCCGCCCCGACACCGACCACGCACCTACGATCACGGCCCTTTTTCACTGCCACCTCTCCACATTACAACAACAATAAACTGGCTTAAAGGCCTTTGCAACCAGGCCAGAAAAAAAGACCCTAAGATTTATAAGGAAAATATCATTATTATCATAATCTCAAGCAATGGAAATCTTCTACTGGACACGTCTGTTCAACAGACAAGTCTTACTAGACAAACATCTCTATGTACTCTTGTCTATAAATCTACAAGTTTACACGCGTTCTGATTTTGAAAAATCATACCTCCGTAACTCCCGTTTTTAATCCGGGTTAATTCAACACTGATGATTAAGTGACCCATTGCCATCAGCTAAAATAAAAGTATTAACAAGATCTTCAGACTATCCGACATGTGGTCTAAGACTGTGCTTATCGCAAGCTGCATGCAAAAAGCACCATCTGCTGAAAGACGACACAAAACCAGACAGGTTTTCAGCGCTTTGAATTGAATCTTCTATTTTAAAACTCTTCGATATTTTCTTAAAACTTCTGCACCAATATTTCGCATCGTACAATGCAAAACGCATTCTTCTATTCAGCCGACATGTACTCATTGCTGAGTACTGCTTCTTCTCTCGCAAGCTACCTCCATACACGGTCAGACTTGGTCAATCAACCCAATAACCTGTAACGTCTTCGTATATGTACCCTTGTCTATAAATAAATCGTCATTTACCATCAGGTGAGATTCAGGTCAAATGCTTGCCTTCCTGTTTCTTCTCTGAAGCATCAGCTAGAACCATCTGAGTGGTGGTCACCACGAAGGGTTTTGATTCCCAAGTCCCAATCACAAAATTCACTTCATACTCCTAGTTGAATCAACCAAACCAAACACCCTCCGACTGCTATAAAACCCGTTTACACGTAATGAACCTTTGACCCTAGCGAACAATCAATAGCATAGAGATAGACGTGTCAGTGAAAATGTGGCTTACAACCCGTGTCCCGCGCGAATTGGAACTACCATTGCAATATACGGACTCCGTCTCCTCAACCTAGCCGATTAGACTCATATAGGCTAAGTAGTCGCATAGAGGACGAACTATTGAAGAAATAAACCGAGAAATGGGAGAAATGCATCGTAAAGACAGATGTGTATGGACATGATGGTGTACTCGCGAGTGTAATCGGCCGGGTGAGGAGGGAGTAGTGTAGCGTGTGGCGCGGGGCGTGCGTCGCGGACGGCGGGTGCGGTGTCGCGGCTGAGTGTGTGTGTGTGTACAGGCGACGATGCTGAAGAAAACCAAGCGCGGCGCCGCGGGCTCGGCCAACCCGTGACTCGCGCCTCACGCCCCGCACGCCTCGCCCGCAGGCCACCATGCTGAAGAAGCGCGGCAAGGTGCGGCGCCGCAACACCGAGCCGAGCGTGGCGCGCGAGCCCGCGGGCCCGCCCACGCCCGGCGCCCCGCCCCCCGGCGCTGCGCCCCCCGGCCCCCCCGGCCCCCCGGGGCTCCCCGGCGAGCCTCCGCGCGATGACACCTGAATCTGGCTCAGCGAGCGCCTCATCTAACGCCCGCGCCCGCCTCGGGCTCAAGGCCGGCGCGCGCGTTCGGTGCTCGCTGTTTTTCGCAAATTATTCCAATTTAATTTTTTTGTAGTCTTAGAATTTCAAAAAATATAATATTTTATGTAAATAATTATTAAACAAAACTAATATATATATAATAACTTATAATAAATTTATTCATAGAAGTTTAGTCGTTTTATTTTTAGTAAACATATTTATTTCTTGGAATGGTGTAAAATAAAAACTGGAATATGGTAACAATGTGTTTTCTTTGTCGATCCAATAAATATGTTATTCGATATCTAGTCGTACTGCAGCCGATTAGAGGGGACGACACATCCATTCTAGAGACATAAGAGGTTTTATAATAGATCCACCTACCAGTGTAACGGAGACGCATCGCGCCGATGACGCATCGAGTAAAACTCAGTTTTGTACAATTAGAATTTATTAAATCTTCCAAGACTTATGACTAGTTTCACAAAGCGATTACTACAGATCTGCCGCCGAATAATTGTCATTAAAACATGTAAGAATTCATCGCGTCGAAACATTGTGTAAACTACATTACGACGGTGCGGACGACTATTATAAAATATGCTTCCCGCGAGTATAGTTGCAGGAAAAAGTGTTATCGAAATTGTCATTCGACGGCTTTTGATGCAATAATGGGAGTGTGTGCAGTGACGTGTGACGTGGCACTGCACGAGCGGGCAAAGAGCCTTTAGGCTGCATTTGTTACAACGTCAACAGTAACAACGATCTACCTACTCTTCACAACTCACTGTGAAGGGTGCCGTCGCTAAACTACTTACAATTATCACCTTATTACACATATATTAACATGAGCGGGTATTGTTATGCTATAAACCTGTAAAGATAGTAATAGAAAAATGTACTATAATTAATTCGAGGTTTCAATTGTGACAGTATATCTAGAGCAATGGTCATTACACATAATGTTATATAGACGAGTAATTCAAATTGTGTCAATACATTAAAGTTACAGCCCATACTCGGAGTATAAGGGACTATTTACATTCATACGCACTGGGTCGAAACGCCGCAGAAGATATATATATTACATCCTTTGATTAGGGTAGTTTCCAACTAGTCAAATCAGTTACTTTTTACTAAACGTCAAAACACGAACTTAGTATGGAATTTGCGTGAAAAAGCAACATGTGACGTCATAGAAAAACGTGACAAAATGTCGCACTTATTATTACATTTTTCATTATGAAAATTCATAAATAAGTTAAATAGAGAAAATTAAACTTTTTTGTCATCTTTAGATCTGTCTTTATTTATTAATCAGAATTTCATAATTTATCTTTGACCTAGGAAACTACCCAATTTTCGGCTCGTACTGTACCGAGAATGTAATGGTATATTCTCTACTATAAAAAAAACATTTTTAATATAATTATAGCCCCTATGATTTAAAGATGGATGGGGAGGGTAGTTCGTATAAATGCGAACTCCCTGTACCAGACATGCAGGATCATTATGACACTAAATCACCCTTGGTATGTTTGGACATTTGATGTCCATAACGGCTGAAACGAGCTAAAAATAAAATTAAATAAAGACAAGGTCAATACCAAATGTGAGCTAGTATCAAAATTACGCCGCAAATCTGTTAATCTGTTTCGAATAAATCATACTTTTTCGCATTTATACATATTGCCTATACAAATATGGCGTTCTACACGACATGGGGGTTAAAAAGGCCACATTGCAGCAATTCATCCAACAAAGCAATATTGCAATTTGACATTTGCGCATAAAAAAGTAAGTGCGCAATGTGAATTAATGTCAAATAGCATTATTGCTATTTAGGTGACTTGCTTCGATGTTGCCTTCTGAGCCCCTCTGTTCTCAGTATAATATGACTTTTATATTTATGTATGTATAGAAAAAAAATTCGAATAAAAAATAATAAATGAAGTCTCCATTTAAGACGACAGCTTTGTATAGATAAATGCGAATAAATATGGTTTGTATTTTAGTCAAATCTGGGATCAAAGTTACCAGTGTCTACTGTCTTGTCATCGATGCATAGAACTGTATTTCTATATTATATACAGATGTAGTTTATATAATATTCTTTTCAATCAGTACCTGATATATTGCAACACTATATACCCTTCCACTTCAGTTATAAAATGTTTATATATACTTTATTTAGGTATTTAGTTTAGACTTAATGTTAAATAAAAAATGTCTAGCTGTAAATACGTAAAAATAAATTACTTTCATTATTTTCACTTTTTCATTGACCTGTCGTGTTTGTAAGCGGGAAGTATGCCACCACAGTTATTTGTAAAATAACTTAGAATCTCTTTGCTAACCAATAAAATTTAAAATTACCATAGCTAAAAAACTAAATTCATAAGTTCACCATTTTCTACCCATTTTTGCCAGAATGTACCTAAATAAAATAGATAGCTTTTATGTAAATGTTTGTACTTTATCAGTTACAAGACGATAGAGTTGTCAAGTAAGAGTAAAAACTAGATATCAAAAAATATTTCTTCGATTAATATATTTTTTTAGCTAAAGCCTAGTAATTCACGACGCTTATTATGCGTTTGAAAATTATGAGAAGTCATTTGAGACGCGACAGAGTAATAGTATCTTTTCTTCTTACTGAGTCTATTTCAAGATGTTTTAAAAACAAATCGGCCCTATCAAATATTAGGAAACGTGTCATAACCAGTAGTGTGCCGTTCACGGGAATGTTACTAGGGTAAGAATGTTCCCGTTGATAAAACTCAATACAGACAATGGCTGCTTTTCTCTTTCAAATTGTTCTTTCTTGTACTCTGGTCTTTTCTGCCTAACAGTTAGGTAACAAAGCTCTTTATACATAAGTTTTGCGCCATTTTACTACTGGAAACATTACCAAAGTCGTAACAACACACAAAAAAAAAATAAGTTCAATCGTCACCCCCATAGCGTTATACCGTTTTCACAAACCTCCGGTTCCGTTTACCTAACTTGAAGATACGTAAGTATTCCACAGCACAAATATATCACAACTCGATGTAAACTCATCTATAGCGCCAATAAGTAGATTTGCAGGATTTCATAAGAACTAGCATTGTAGAATCAAGTTGTCAATGGGGTTAAAAATGCCACATCGAAGTAACTCATCTAAAAAGCAATATTGCTTTTGACATGTGTTGGCATTGCGCACTTACTATTCATCATCGTAAATCTTTACATCTTAATCAGATGTTTTATACAGCGTTTCTGTGGCAACATCTTGTATGGCTGAAAAGTCCAATACGGGAGCGGCAATAGCGTCCATGGCATTTCAATTGAGGGTCGTTAGATGGTGTGGACAGTGAAGCGACCCTCTCATATTTTTATGTACGCAAATATTCAATCGCAATATTACTTTTCAGATGAATTGTAAGTAGGTTCACTTCACAAAAATAACCAATGTCTGTTCTTTGAACCGTTCCTTGTATACTACTGGCAAGGAAATTTAAAATCTAAAATTAGTGCTGTACTTATAAACCCCAACCTTTAAATCGATATTCTCTCTCTTTCTCTCCCTCTCTTCCTAAGCCTTGTCCCGCTTATACAGGCTCGGCTCTCCTTACCCTACTCCTATAGGTTGGTTGGTTTTGGGCCAGTTTGGCGTCCAGGTCTAATCGTTCCAGGTTCATTTATTACGATACGATATTCTTTCTAGATATCAAAAATAAAATAATGTCTCCTTTGAAGTAAGTACTAAATCTCACAAATTAACTCAAATTATATACGAAAATATTTCAAAGAAACATTTGAATTTTGTAACCACGTGAAGACGCAACGTTTCGTTTTTCTTTTTCTCGGAATATTTGAACATTCTTTATAATAAAATATTTATTCTTAATCGAAACTGTAACAGACCCGAATTCCTATAGTAAGTACTAATATTTTCATAATGTAATTTGGTTCCTTTGTCTTTCACGAGTGACAAGGATCTTTTGGCACGTGACCACGCAATAGAACTACTACACATTGGAAATATGTGTGAGTTTATGTAGATAGATAAGAAATAGTCGATCTAATCTCGACTGATACATCTCTATGCTAATGAACGTCACAACACTATCTGACTAACGGCTAGCTGGCTATTGTAAAATGTTATCTTTATTGAAATATAAGCAAAGGTTGGTTAGGGCTGGCAGAGGAAGACCTAAAACGACTTACATTGACCAAATTGGAGATGTCCTTAGAAAAGATTCATCAAGATCTACTCTGAACCGGCGGCGTGCGTGTATGAAACGGTTGATGGAAGAAGTATGTCAGGATCGAAGCAAATGGAATTCCATACTCTCTGCTTATTCCGATGGGAAATAGGCGTGACTTTATGCATGTAGGTATTGAAATATACACTTCTTTTGTCGTGTGGGTTGTAAGGTGGATTACCAACCTCAACAACCCTGGTGTCAGGGTTACTATTGAGCCGCCAAAGGCCCCTGACATGGTTCGATAACGACTACTAACTTACATCAGAAAGTAGTAACCGGGACCAACGGATTAACGTGCCTTCCGAAGGGTCATCTTACTTTCGGACAATCAGGTGATCAGCCTGTAATGTCCTAACCAAACTAGGGATCACAAAGTGATTTTTGTGATGTGTCCCCACCGACGAACTCGGTACCGCCGGATCGTGAGCCCAACGCTCAAACCACTGGACCACTGAGGCCGTGTGTAGACACTAATTGTACTGAACTGCTTGTTCTGTCTAATAGTATATTATAATATGTTGTTTTTCACCATAAGGCGAGGAAATGGAGAATGTATGGAGATGGTTCCCAGTGCCACGAGATCCTTGTCAACCTATAGGTATTACGGAAGTGAGTTTACGTATAATATTGAAAATATTATGGTGCTTATTCCTGTACACACCATCCAATTTTATTTTAAATTATACCTGTCATTTTCTTATCCGCTGAAAAATAAAGGGACGGGTAATCGACTGGCATAAAATTTATGGAACACACTTCAATTTTAGCCAACAATTTAAAACACCCTTCCAAAATATTGGGCCAATAACCCGCACATGTCAAACGGGTTGCATATGAGCGAGATGACTATTTTATTCGGCCGGGTTATTCATTCCTTTTTAAAATTAGTAGTTATCAATCATCCGTAACGGCCTCCGTGGCCCAGTGAGCATTGGGCTCACGATCCGGAGGTCCGGGTTCGAATCCCGGTGGAGACATAATCACAAAAAAACACTTTGTGATCCCTAGTTTGGTTAGTAAGATGATCCGTGCTTCGGAAGGCACGTTAAGCCGTTGGTCGCGGTTACTACTTACTGATTTAAGTAAGTTGTGACATGAGCCATGTCAGGGGCCTTTAGCGGTTCAATAATAACCCGGGGGTTGATGAGGTTGATAATTCACCTGACAACCCACACGGTAGAAGAAGAATCATTCGTCCCTTTCCATTACGGCTGATAAGAAAATGACGGGTATAATTTAAAATAAAATTAGGGTGTGTCTGCAGGAATCGGGGCCAATATATAATTTAAGCTCAAAAAAACTTAAAGTAGCCACAACACTGGTTTGCTTTCGCATTAAAGTTAACGTCAAACCTACGAGAGTATATGAGTGGTACATTTAAGAATACAAATAGTCTACATACTCTATCGAAGCTTTCCTATTACTCCATTCGGAGTGCACCATCCATCAGTCCTTCGTTCCTGAAAAAAAATAATTAAAAGTAATAGGCTAGTTTCCAACTAATCAAATCAGTTACTTTTTACTAAACGTCAAATCACAAATTTACTATGGAATTTGTGTGAAAACGCACGCTGTGACGTCATAGAAAAAATCAAAATAAATCAGTGTTGCCCTCTGGGTAAATTTTCACTGAACCCTGGCCTTTTTTGGTGAACTGCGGCACCCATATACCTTTATGTTTTCCAACTAAATATTAATGTTATGTGTGTATATTTTAATGTTGTAAATGTATATATGTGTCGTAGATTTTACCTAAATAAACTTTTTTATTATTATTATTATTATTTATTTATAGAAAAACATCATAAAATGTCGGACTTATTAGTAATAATACTTACGTTTTTCTTGATTAAATAAAATTCATAAATACGTTAAATAGAAAAAAGTGAAGAAATAGGAAATAGATTTGGTATAACTTTGTTGAATATAATAGTAATAGGTAATTATTAGGGAGCGGGAAAATAAAATGCGTCGTTCGTCGTTACTCCATTTTTTCTATATATTTGGCGTATGATAGGAAAATAATAAATTTATGATAGGAAAATTGTAAAGTAGTAACCAAAAGAACCAACAGATGGCGCTGGTAACAAACGCCAAATATATAGAAAAAATGGAGTAACGACGAACAACCCATTTTATTTTCCCGCTCCCTAATTATATGGACGTAGCTAGCTAGCTAAACTAAATTGTTACAATAGGTTTGCGCTAGATGGCGCTTGTCTGTGACAAAAAGAAAACTTTTTGCGTTAGTTCTAGATCTGTCTTTATTTAGTAATCAGAATTTCATAATTTATCTTGAACCTATTACACGACCCAATTGTAAAAGTAATACAGGATGTCAGTGACGTCGTAACGAGAACTTTGAGGGATGATTCAGATCATGATCCTGAGTTGATATCAAGTCGAATTTTCCGTCGCAAAAGTATGGAACAGAAAATAATTTAAAAAGACACAGAAATTCTATGCTTTTAAAGAAAGAAAGAAAGAAAGAAAGAAAGAAAGAAAGAAAGAAAGAAAGAAAGAAAGAAAGAAAGAAAGAAAGAAAGAAAGAAAGAAACATTTATTACTGTTCTGGGAGCAAATAAAAAACATAGAAAACGTTCAGCTGCTTGTCTTCCCGGGCATATCGTAAAAACCGACAGAGGGATTGTGTCCTCTAACATGATGGACTAATGTTATGGGCGATAGGCTGATCCCATATCACCATAAGGTTCATCATATCCAGCTTACGACATCGTATCAACAGTCGCTGCAAGTTGTCTTTGATTACTTGTGGCTCTGCCCACCCCATTAGGGATTACGGGCGTGAGTTTATGTATGTATGTACACAGAAATTCCAATTTATATTCGTTAATTCGTTACGGTGTCACTAACACCCATACCTACTTGTGTGGCTACCTTTAAGTACTTGTACGGGGTGTTAGTGACATCGTAACGAATACTGAGAGGGATGATTCAGCTCATTATTCTGAGTTAATATTAAGTGGAATTTTCCATCGTACAAAACGTAAAATTAACGTGGGAGGGAGCGAGAAAGTAAACAATGAAGTCTTCATAACCCACTATTACATTATCTTCTTGCCGGATAAGTTTAAGTCCCATGCAATAGGCGAGCCTATTGCAATTCAGAATTGAGTTATTTGAGCGTGTGGCAGCTTACCAAAGTCTAAGAATGCGAGTGCGTGTGCGGCAGCGGCGCGTGCGCCTCGGCGGTGTAGGCGCGCACGCGGCTGAAGGCGAAGGGCGGGTACTTGGCCGGGGACAGCTCGAACTGCGACCACTGCTCGCGCCGCGTGCTCACCGAGTAGCGCGACCACAGCAGCTGGAAGTTGCGCCGGGCCCGCACCGAGCGCAGCTCCAGCTCCTGAACGACAACATTGTTACGTGCTGATGAAAAAAATCGTATACAAACTAACTTCTCAAATATTACCAAAAGAAACATCTAGAGTCATCTATAGTGTCTGCTTACCCCGGTGGGCAATGGGCGTGAGTTTATGTATGTATGAGTAAACATCTAGAGCGACTAGTCAATTATCCGAATCCCCTCGCATCAGTGCTTATAGACCTCGTAAATGTGGTGAAACGACTGAAGAGAAGCCATATTGTATAAAGTGGGAGACTGTGACACTGGTCACCTGCTCCTGACACGTCACTTATACACTCAACGAAACCAAGAAAAAATAACATACTAACAACTTTGCATATTTTTTTTTGTTGTATTCTTATTTGTTCTTTTTAATACGTACCTATTTGTCTTTTGACATAAAATTTAAATTTAGAAAATATTTTCATACATTTTTTCTTCCCGCTTATTTGTATTTGGAAAAAGGCTCATTCCGTAGGTGTAGTATATAAACACATTATTTTCTTCGACACTAAAAAGTAAAGGTAAATGTTCTTACGAGATGGAAGTTCTGCGTCTGGTCGTGCGTCTCGTTCTCCTTGCGGCGCGGGCGGAACCGCGTGTTCTGCGCTTGTGTCTTCTTATCCGCACTTTGCTTCTTTATCACTATCGCCACCTAATATAAAAAGAAACAAATAAAGTCAACCAAAGAGGTTGTCGAAAGTATTGTTTATCTTGTTAGTATACGTGTGTGCTCCATGAGTTCGTTGAACGCTAAAAGCGCGCCGGGCACTATGAGCACAACGGGCACTATGAGCACACCGGGCACTTGAGCAAGCCGGGCACTATAAGCGGACCGGGCACTTGAGCAAGCCGGGCACTATACGCTGCACCTCCCTCATTATGTGTATACACACCTTGTCCCCCACAAGCCGCCAATGCCCCGCGAGCACGCCGGGCACACTGCGCGCGGCGGCGCGGACCCTCAGCGCCGACACGCAGGCCGCCGGCTCCTCCTCCGTCGTCCACATCAGCACCACGCCCTCGGGGAAGAATCTGCAGGTAAATATAAGACATGAGCCATGTCAGGCGCCTTTGGCGGCCCAATAATACAAACCAGCGGGCTTAGCACCGTAAGCGCGCGACTCTTTCTCGCCTCGACATACGTCACCCGTCACTCTCTCACAGTACTGCACAGAAAGAGACAGATGATCTTTGTCGCGGCGAGAAAGATCATCTGTCTCTTTATATACCAATTATGCAACTAATTAAACAGCTCTAAATTGGATTTGGTGACCAAGTTCGTTCAGGAATATCAGTATCAGAACTCAGTTAACCTAACCCCTCAGCGAAGATACGCAGCTGAAAGTGTTACCTGAGATAGCGGTAGTAGTCGATGATGTACCAAGGTCGGTAGAAGTGGTCCTGGAATGAGTTCTCCCCGTAGCGCAAGTAGGTGGTCTTGCTGATGTAACAGCCGTGGACGTGGAGTCGTGGCCGCTGGATAAACATCTGACGCCAGGAGTCGAAGCCGTGCGCACGCGGAGACCCGCAATCTATGCCCCATGTCCTAGGAAAAGTAAGAGTATTGGTGAAACAACTTGAATTTTCAGCCTCCATGATCTAGTGGTTAGACCGTTAGGCTCACGATTGGAGGTCCAGATTCGATTCTCAATGGGGGCATTGTCGAAATCACTTTGTGAGACTGTCGTTTGTTTGGTAAGGACATCCCAGGCTGAATCACCTGATTGTCCGAAAAAGTAAAGAACTTCGGAAGGGAAGTAAACCCGTTGGTCCCGGGGTACTAGCCTAAACACCTCCTCCAACCCGCGCTGGAGCAACGTATTGGTGTATACTCCATACCCGCTCCAGTTGACTGAGGTGAGGCCTGTACCCAGCCGTGGGGTATAGACTGTTTATGTTATGTAAGTTGAATTTGAATTAAGAAGGAATCCGTGGAATAGGAGCAGGAGAGTTAGCATCGTCAAATCATCTCAATACATGCGTATCTTAGCAATATAAGACTCCACTCACTTGACACACAACGAGCGCCACAGGTCAGGCTCACGGGCAGCTACATACAGCCCCCGGCAGACGGCCGCCACTCGCTCCAGCGACATCGCGTCCAGCTCCGATGACACCACCCAGCGTAGGATCAGCAGGATCACTTCATACGGTAACCACGAGATGTGGGCACCCTGGACAGAAAACAAAAGGTTTCAGAAAAGTTAGGTATACTCTAAACCAGTGTTTCTTAGCCGGTGTCCCTACCCAAGAACCACTGCTCTAACCAATAACTGTTTAACTAGACTCATGAGAATGGAAGTGAGGTTTTGTAAGCCAGGGATGTACTGTAGATTGTACAATTTTTATGAATAGTGCAGTCAGGATTTTTGTCCCGAACGCTTCTAGAATGGACTACTGTCCGGACTTTGACACGACGGACACGACTTTGTCAGGAAGGCTGGTGAACTGATAACTCTTCCGTAAGGTCTTTCCGGCACAAATCAGAAGGTAACTAACAGCCAGGTTTGGTAAAGATATAGCCACAAATCGACGGGTTTTACCTTACTCTCAGGGCTCCTACACCTGCTTTGTAATGTACCTCGATGAGTTTTTACACCAGGTACATGATTGCTGTCGATCTAAACCAGCACATCGAAACGTCTACTTAAACCAGCATGACAGATGACTGGTTACCCTCGAGGCGACGGATCCCCAAAAGGGGAGGAACCTTACCTTGTTGGGCAGCACACATTCGCACAGCCTGTTGCGACGTGCCACTACACGCTGCAAGCGCGTCACCAGCTGCTCGCCCTCCTCTGCGTCAGAATCGTCGCTCAGCGGCGCCACCTCTGCTACCTCTTGTTCTTCCGGCTCCGATTCCTCTGCACAGAATGAAATTAAAGGTTTTGTTACGTTTTCACTAACACAGTTGGCTCGACCGAGACGGCGATATGGCTCGCCACCTCACGTTGGTCTAACAGAAAGCTCGGTAAGGTGTGGATTTTTAGTTCGTCTTGCGATGGATGTTACCCCAATTGGAATATAGTCGTGAGCTCATGTTATGTTGTTGATTAGGTAGTTTTCGTTTTAGTTATCGCGGTAAGGTCCATTAAATCCGCCCCTGGATGTGCCCATCTTCAAGGTGCAGCACTTTTGGCGGGTACAGACAGGCAGTAATTTTCATGTTTATAAAATTGTTATTCAATTGACCATCAGTTGGCCTCGTCAATGCCTTCGGGCAAGTCTGGGGCCAAGATCAAACCCATCAAAGGTAAAAAAAATATTCTGTTTCGATACGGCACCAGAGTGCCGCCTAGCTGTCCCTTGCCAATGGATAAGAGACACGACAAAACACAGTCCGATCTAGTCAAAAATATTACCTTCAGGAGAATCAGCCCTAAGATCGGAGCTCTCATACAGCCGCGTCTCGACGTCGGGCAAGATCTGCATGGCTCGCTTATAATGCTGGATGGCCTCATACAACTTGCCAGCTCGCTCGAACTCCACGCCGCGCAGGAACAGCTGCTTGGCTCGCTCCTCCTCAGATTGTGGCTCTTCGATCGGCTTTGGAGGGTCGAGCTTCGGAGGCTCGCGCTTGGGAGACGGTGCAGGGGTGCTCTCAAGCTCCCGTTGCCATTGCTGACGGAACGCTCGCAGCTCGTCTTCATTGTCTTTATCCTTTGGGAATTGAATGCATTTCTTAGTGCAGATACAGCTGCGCGTCCTCTTGCGAGGAATCGGATAGGACGATCCGTAACGTGGTGGAATTTGTTTCACTCCCCTCGGATTGATTAAGGGAGCTGTACTCAAGCAGTAAGACGCATATTGGCTATTTATGGAATGTTACGACTCTTATGACCTAAGACAAAGAGTTACCGATCTAGTGAACGCAGTTCTCTAGGAACAAATACAAAGCAAGAAGCCCTGTCGAAGTGACTTCGCTTCAGTGGATGCGCATCCACTTCTTTAGACTTATTGGCTGGTAATCATCGAGTTACTTTAAAGTTATATCCGCTATAGTCCTGTGGTTCACTTTTGTACCGGGTGAGAGCCCTCCGCGCTCCCCAGTTGTCCAGCCAAGTAGTTAATGCCATTTGCGGCAAATCTACAATAGATCACGTAAAAAAATGTGGTTCACTGACTTGCTTTTCAAACGGGGAGCGCCGGTTGGAACCCTGGTATCGCACCGCCAGTGGTGCACTAATTGTAGGGAGCGCTGGTAATTGTAATAAAACCCCACACAAACAATTGAATGAACTGTATTACTTAGGATATTAAATTAAATTACAAGATCCAAACATTGAGATGCGTTGGCTTGCTCGCGCTAGAGATGAGACTGACCATAAATGGTAGACTATTAGGTATGTCCCATACACTAATGCGTTTTTTTTTAAGTGCGTTTTCACTAACACCGTTGGCTCTACCATTATAGACGGTGATACGGCTCACATTCTATTGCGTTGGTCTAACAGAAAGTTCGGTGAGATCACTTAGTTCATCTTGCGATGGATGTACCTCTAGCTACCGCAATTGGGATATGGGTGAGTTTACGTATGTACAAACAAAGAGCAAAAGTTCAGTCACTGAGCGAATTATTTGTAAACAGTGGTGAAATTACGAACCACTAGTTGTCATAATGATAAAAATTGGTTTTTGTAGGTGTTTTAGGTCTATTAGGTACAGAAACGACATATAACCTGCAACCAGTTAATTTACTACTTTGCAAGGAACTGATTGGACTTTTGCAGGTTATCGTACATGATATTCACTTTTGAGGAGCTCGGTAAACGCGTTCGGTCTGCGATTGTTGAATTTAAGCAACTTTCGCAAAGGCCGGTCATAGGATGGGTGACCACAAAAAAAAAAGTTTTTCACCTCGAGCTCCTCCGTGCTTCGGAAGGCACATTAAGCCGTTGGTCCCGGCTGCATTGGCAGTCGTTAATAACCACCAATCCGCACTGGGCCCGCGTGGAGATTTAAGGCCCGATCTCCCTATCCATCTATAGGAAAGGCCCGTGCCCCAGCAGTGGGGACGTTAATGGGCTGATGATGATGATATTCACTTTAAAGTTACGCCGCTCGGCTATTGCAATGCCCCTATGGGTGCAACCAATCAAGTTTGTTTGTAGTGTATAGATACTTGAACAATTCGTAATATCGTCACGTCGCTGATGTCGCGAATTGATGACCTTATATATTTGTCAATAAGACACAAATCACTTTAGCAAAAAAAAATAGATACGTCAGTAACAAAGTCGGTCACGATATATCGTTTAAAGGAAGAATATCAGACACAAATCAATCTAGGCAAACATACTCTGTGGTCTAGACGACTGTGTCAACTGCGTAGCTGCTAGGACAGACACAGTGTAGCAATTATGCTACGCCGTAACGTTTGCAGTGTTGTTGTGTTCGTACGGCGCTACAGCGCACGCTAGAGCGCCCACCTGTCGCCCAGTAAATACCAAACCCACGCATTCGACGGAGCGCAGCGATCGATTGCCGATATCTTTTGTTTTTTTTTCTCGTGACTCATTTTGCTCTAGTGACGTGCTCTGGCAGATTCTCTTAGCGAAGATGCCAGACCACTCTATAAATTGGTAAAATTAGATATTGGAATTTTATATAATAGCTACTGAATAACCTGTCAATTTAAAAAAAAATTATTATATCAATAAGTTTCTAAGTAACAAAATTCCTATTCATTGTTTAATTACGAGGACGACATGGTGTTTATTCTTGTACCAAATCCATTATTAAATAAAAGATTTTTAAAAAAATAGATTCGCCTCAATTGGCTACTTGGCCGGACTAAAACTTGAGCATTGGGAAAGGCCTATGTCCAGAAGTGGACGATTTCCAGCTGACAATGATGACTTGGCCGGATGATCGCCTTCAATTACGAATTGCGTATCAAATGCTCAAGCCGTGTTGAGGACGACATGGTCTTTATTCTTGTACCAAATCCTTTATTAAATAAAAGATTTAAAAAAATTAGATTCGCCTCAATTGGCTACTAGGCCAGACCAAAACTTGAGCATTGGGAAAGGCCTATGTCCAGTAGTGGACAATTGATCGCCTTCAATTACGAATTGCGTATCAAATGCTCAAGCCTTTCTAGGATGCTTGCACAATGAAACAAAGAGAACCTTACCAAAACTGCTTTAGACATAGTCTTCCAAAAATCGATTAACTTGATTAACAATTATTTTTTTATGTATTTTTTTCCCAGCATAATTTTTACATCATGTTTTCTTTCACATAAAAATGGCAATAATTCACAAATGTGTACTAAAGGAACAAAATATCAAGTTACATACTAACTTTCTTGTATCAAAACAATGCAGTTGTGTAGAAAAATATAACATGCATAAATCAATATTGTTAGATTATGTACTCTTTTATCTATTTTCCAAATAAATAATGCTATTGTCTAACAGTTTGCCCCTACCCCACAAGATGTATCCACGAAATTCCCTTCATTCACTACATGATTTTACATTTGTTTATCAAAGGTTCTGGGAGTCTTCAAGGCTAGAGTGAATAGGCATTTGCTAGGTAAGCATAATAAAATAAAATAAACTGCCTATATACGTCCCACTGCTGGGCACAGGCCTCCCCTCAATCAACCGGAGGGGGTACGGAGCATACTCCACCACGCTGCTCCAATGCGGGTTGGTGGAGGTGTTTTTACGGCTAATAGCCGGGACCAACGGCTTAACGTGCCCTCCGAAGCACGGAATCATCTTACTTTTTCGGACAATCAGGTGATTCAAGCCTGAAAAGTCCTTACCAAACAAAGGACAGTCTCACAAAGTAATTTCGACAATGTCCCCATCGGGAATCGAACCCGGACCTCCAGATCGTGAGCCTAACGCTCTAACCTCTAGACCACGGAGGCTGTTAGCATAATCCACCCTAGATCACATCGTGACTTACCATCAGGTGAGATTGTAATAAAAGATATTTTGCTTATTTACACAAGACCTAAATAGTACATATTAAAAGAGTGCCCAGCCGATGGTAAAAATAGATTCTATGTAGAAATATTAGGGACATGATCAATGCATTGGAAGGCATGTTAAGCCATTGGTCCAACTTACTGGTGTAAGTAAGAAGTTGTTGCATGAGTCAAGTCAGGGCCTTTGTTGGCCTAATAACAACCATGACCCTAAGGGTGATGAGGTTGGTAATACACCCCACAACCCACACTATAAGAAAAAGAGGTATATTTCCTCATGTATTGAGCCATCACACCATTTTGAACAATATAAATATCCCAAAAGTAGTTAAACAACTAAATAATTATGAGGTAAATACTAACTTGTGCATTGTCTTGTAAAGTCAAATTTATGAAGACTTCTTCAAGTGGTTCATTGGAGTGAGACGACGAAGAGTCCTCTGGGTCCTCTCCCTCGCAGTCACTGCCGGCACCTCCAGCGCTAGCTCCCGCGGCCGTAGACTCCTGGGTGCACATCCGGTATTCCCATTTTCACTCCACTTTCTTACATTTATCGTAACAACGAATTCCAATGACTTTTCTAAACAGATTTTTTAAAAGCACAAGATTTTATAATTGACTAAATATAATGGTATAAGAGGGTATAAGTAAAATATATTTAATAATAAATACGGCTTTGCTCGTTACAAGGTCATTTACATCAAATATTCCTAATTTCAGGAAAAGTGATATTTTTATTCTTATGAATAAAAATATCACTTTATCTTATGATATTGTCGAATAAATCTATTCACTTCTCTCCACACTTCCACAATATGAAAAGGTAATAAACTTAAAAGTGATATTAAATTTATCCATCAATACATAACAAATTATTTTAATTATATCCCACTGTGCTGGGTACTGGCCTGCCCTCAATCCACCGGAAGGGGTATGTAGCAAGGGTATTTTGTCTATATTACAATAATATAACAGAATCCGAAGACCGAATCTAAATAAACCGCCTGATAAACTGATAAAAAAATCCCAAGAGACAAACATATTGTAGTAGTTAAAGTTGCTTACCATTTTTAGGAAACCAAGAACTATAGCTTCGAACTTCAAAACTAGATTATGCTGCAGCTGGAGATATTCCTCTCACACTAACTTTCAGCCACACTTTCCTATAAGACTTTCAGAAAAAAACCATCGCAAGAAAAATCACAACACAAATCGCAATTCGCGTTCGCAAATCGGAGAAAATTTTGACATATTTTTTTTTATTTCGAGTTTGGATTCATGATTTTAGAGCTTTGAATGGAATGATCTTCAATCACTTTTAAAACGACACGTCAATTTTTCGTCAATATCCTTAACGTAATGATTACATTCTCTTTGCGATATCCTTTCGACTGTCTTGTAATGATAAAAGCTCAGGATAAAAGGTATTTTAGTCCAATGAGGAACTATCCAGGCTACGTTCTCAAAAAAATAAATAGATGGCGCTGTACAAAGTTACCTTCGTTTAACCTTCAAATTTCGTGAATTACAGACTATTATCATTATCGATAATAGATGCATCCTTTAAATCTTTGTTTTTGAGTATAAATGATGACCGTTTTGTTATTTATCGTGCATATTGGTATATTTATAGCATTGCGTCACACACGTGATATGCCATTTAACGTGGTGATTAACTATATTGTCTTTGTGATCAGCACCCATATTAAATAACATCAATTACGACGGCAGTACTTTTTATTAGAATAATGAATTATTATCAAATGATCGTTATATTTATGTGAATTACATTACTTTCTTCTTTAGTCATAAGCATATAACTTTGAACGACAACCCAAAAATATATTTCGAGAATTGCATACAATAGCGACACAGACATGTATATGTCACCGTAAAATTGTAAATAACGTTAGATTATAATCTATCGATTTGAATCTCGCGAGATTGTGAACTGTCGAATAATTATGAATCGTATCATATTGCTTACAATTTAACGTATTATTTTTCGGTAGATTTTAATTTATCGAAGTGAAACCGTCAAATTGTGATACGAAACGCACCTCGCGTGCTATACCATAGAGTTACAAAACTATTAGAGTGAGCATAATGTTAATTTGGGATTCTCTTAAAATGCATAAATGTTTTTGTCATAATTTTAATTATCATAATCCTTTTTGCATAACCTTTTTTAGCATAATAGTTTTACTTTCCCATAATAACATCTAGGAATACTGGTTTGTTAGGTATAACTTATTTTTGGGATTAATAAATAGATATCCATAATTCTTTTTTAGAATAATAGTGTTTTGTCATAATTTTTACAAGGCATAACAGTAGGTTAGGGTGCCGCCAGCATGTTTATCTTACACACGAAAAGTATAGTGAATGATATGTTTCAGATTTTTTAATTTTGATACATTTTTTCTTACCATGTGATGTCAGAATTATTGATTACTTACTAAATAATTAATAAATACGTACTTGATTTCACAATCTTGAAGAGCATTTATTTTATTTGACTGACACCTGTGTTTTATTCCTAACTCTATGGACACAGAACGGTCTACTGTAAGGCCGACCAATCAGGGACAGCCGTCAGACAGTTGACAATTTGACAATTGTAAGATTGTGATTTAACAGTTTTACTTCGATAGATTATAATCTGACGAATAATAATACGTTAAATTGTAAGCAGTATATTACGTTTCACAATTTTTCGACAGTTCACAATCTCGCGAGATAGATTATAATCTAACGTTATTTACAATTTTACGGTGACATATATAAAACCAAATTCTGTATTGCTGTGCGTTAGCGCTAGAACACCTACTGTGATAGGTAGCACAAGACTTGCAACTATATATACAATCATAGTCCATAAATACGTTATAAAAAACTTATCAAAGCGTAAAATTACTGCCATAAGTAATAATATACGAGCACAAAACACTAGAACTCCAAAGACCCCATAGGACGTAGTAACAGCCCACGTCATTTCCCTTGTAAGGCCGTGGTAGTATAATAATCTCCGTCCTACAGGTGTTGCTAAAGTTAGATATACCAATGTTGGCACAATACCAGTCACAGCTATTATTATTATACCTCTTCGCAAAGATATGCAATAACAGCACTTGGTCAGTACCGGACAATAATTTCGCCATGGATCTTTTAAACTTGATTTCTTATTCTGTATTCTTCTCATATTTGAAATCCGTTTGATGTACCTCACCAAATTCTGTGAATATTTATTATGTTGTTTTGTGTTAATATAATAAATCAATAATTAAAACACTTTAAAAACATGAATTTTGGCACAAAAAGTTGCGTCAACATTCAAAGAGAATAATTTTACTACTCAACACTAGACTCAACAGACATTTATATAGGTACTCTTTGATTGAACATTTGGTATTCTCACCACAAAGGACCGTGTTGCTCTTTGTTTGCCTCCTTTAGGGTTTCTATTTGATATAAATATTAGAAATCCTTTATATGGATGAGGGAGTACAGAAGCGTAATGTTCAACACTAGACATCTAGCCAGGATGATAACAAACATAGAATATTCTTAAGCTTTCTTGTCGTATCTGGCTACACATGTTTCATAAAATGGTGCTAACATAAACACAAAAACATACATAGACCTCCCATATCTTTTTGATGGTTTGTGGTTCTGCCCACCTTGATAGGGATACGGGCGTGACTTCATGTATGTATAATAATAATTTTGTAGCAAAAAGTGGGTAAAAAAATAAATATTGATTGATTGATAGCGTATTGATCGTCTACTCATATCGTTTTTTTGGGTATTTTATTTACAGGTTTTTGATAATTGTTCTTTTGGGCACTTTTTAAAATAATGTTGCCATTTGTCTTTATGAGAGTGACAGAATTGACAGATGTCATGCATGTCATGAATGTGTCATGTCTTCCGCTTAGCCCCTTATTTCACGATTTGCAAATTGCGATGGTGATGTGTTAATAATCGCCTTTTTAGTAAAAATATTGTTTCCTTTGCAGATATGGAATGAAATACATCAATATTACTAGTGATAAATCGACAACATTCCCTAGTTTATGAATATTTAGACTGAATTACATAGAGAAAACAAGATGGTAAGAATTTACATAGCTTTTAAAGGAAAATTTTGTGGTAAAGTACAGTATGATTGTCGGAAATGGAGTTGCGAGTGGGATAAGAGCAGCAAACAATAGTAGGCGATAGGGGGGGCCAGATAAAGGTTCCAGTTCCAGTGTAGGGCGGTTTAAGAGATATTATGATACTTTCGCGATGTCGATCGTCTTCCGAATCAGGTACTTTATTATTGCATGTTTCAGATGCAATTTATGTTGCTGTTCAGTCGTCAAGGCAAACTTCGCCTGCAGAAGTGGTATGTGGCACACCCTGACAAGGTGAAGAAGAAGATCACCAGAGAACTGATCACCACAGTGCTCGCGCGGAAGCCCAAGATGTGTTCCTTCTTAGAGTGGAAGGATGTTAAAGTAGTTTATAAGAGGTAAACTAGAAATCTACTTATTTATGTAATGGATCACTTACAGCTATGTTTATTATAAAATTAAAGACAATTAAACTAAGTAGAAACAGTGCAAACGAGTAAGCCAATTACAAGGAAATCAACATTTTTCTTCTTTCATGTGGGCAGTGAGTTGGATTACCAACCCCATCAACCCTGGTGTCAGGGTTATTATTGTGCTGCCATAGGCCCCTGATATGACTCATGTAACAACTACGTACTTACATCAGCAAGTAGTAACCGGGACCAACATCTTAACATGCATTCCGAACCTCAGATCATGTTACTTTTGGACAATCAGGTGATCAGCCTTGTCCTGATCAAAATGTCCTAACCAAACTAGGGATCACAAAGTGATTTTTGTGATTTGTCCCCACCGGGATTCAAACCTCCGGATTGTGAGCACAATGCTCAACCACTGGACCACGGAAGCCAAATCAAGATTCATCATAAAAAACAAGAATCTACTCTGTTGAGATTAAATCTCAGGAGCTATCACTATTAATATAACAGAATAATTTACTTTCTATGTACCTACTTTGTGATAGTTTTATTTTTGGTAGCTGGTAGTTTTTTACTCTGATTACCTATCAATGCACATTGCTCGAGTACAGATCCTGGAAACCATATGATATCAATTATATGTCATCATCATCAATTTAAGAGCCACACTCTAGTCAGTGCAGCATTTTCCATGCTACTTTAACTACTACTTTACTTTTTTTTGTTCAATTATATGTATATGTCAATTAATACACCTATTCAGGTATATTTAACAATACTTCAGGTTGATGCGAGTTACCTTTTGGCTACTGGCACCTTTGTCTATAGATATAATTGGCTCTAGGCCTGTGTTTAATCAAGATGATTGTTTAGTTAATTCTATGATACATATTCCAGAAATGATGAGTGTCATTTCTAACCTATGATATGATCATTTGTAAAATGAACAAAAAATAATGACTTGTTATTGAATTTTGATTAAAAAAATAACGTCCCCAACTTTCTTTTTAATTGGATAGATTCCTAGGTCAAAGATAAATTGTGAAATTCTGATTACTAAATAAACATTTTCATTTTTCTATTTGACTTATAATGATTTTTTATAAAGGAAAATGTAATAATAAGTGCGACTGTTTGTCACAGGTAGCTTTTTCATACAAATTCCATAGTAATTTTGCGTTTTGACATTTAGTAAAAAGTAACTGATTTGACTAGTTGGAAACTACCCTGGTGCATCCTCCCACCTAATTGAAGCATATAATAAAAATCACTTTATTGTATTGTTTGTAGATATGCATCATTGTACTTCTGCTGTGCGATGGAGCAGGAAGACAATGAGCTGTTGACCTTAGAGCTCATTCACCGCTACGTCGAGCTGTTGGACAAGTACTTTGGAAGTGTGAGTGTGATTATTAGCATAATATTAAATTTTCTTAGTTATTAGATTATCCTAGGATGGTATTAATAAACTAATCTCAACTGAGACTGCCCTCAAGATTATGTCAATGTAACAGTTTTAATATAAAAACAGGGACCTTCTGGAAGGAGATAGGTTGGCTTACGAAGTCAACAATTACACGCATAATGGGCCATCTTAGAGTTTAAATGCGGAAAACAGAGCCCACTAACATAAACATATAACATGAGGGCACTCTCGAAGCTGAGATTAATTTATTAATACAACCCTTAGTTTTAACGAAATACGGCGTGCTGTCGCGATGTTCCGGATGACACTATCCTTTAGTATTTTGAAATATGAATATGCACAAAGTGATAAAACGAAATTGGAATATATATATATATATATATATATATATATTGCTGCTGATGCCAGTACACACAATTTAATTTTATTTTAAGTTATATCTGTCATTTTCTTATCCGCTGAAAAAGTAAGGGACGTGTAATTGACAGACATCATATTTTTGGAGCACATGTCAATTTTAAGCAGAAATCAACACCTGTCTAAAAATTTTACATCAGCCAATAACCCGACAAAGTTAAGTAGACAGCATGTCAAACGCATTGCATACCAGCGAGATTCCTATTTAATTCGCCCGGATTATTCATTTGTTTTAAAATTAAATTGTTGACAATCATCCGTCCCTTTTGTTTTCGGCGAATAAGAGAATGACAGATATAACTTAAAATAAAATTAGTTGGTGTTTACAGGAATTAGCACTCTAGCCTGTATATGTCCCACTGGGCAGGAGGGTATGGAGCATACTTTACAATGCAGCTGCACTGTGGGTTGGTGGAGATATTGTTCGGTTACTAGCCAGGGCCAACAGCTTAACGTGCCATCTGCATGGAATCATCTTACTTTTTCGGACAGGTGATTCAAGCCTGCAATGTACTTACCAAACAAAGGACAGTCTCACAAAATGATTTCGACATTTGGGAATCATTAATAGAATGTCATTAATTTCCCTTATGCATCCTCTCAATTCCCCAGGTATGCGAGCTGGATATAATCTTCAACTTCGAGAAAGCATACTTCATCCTGGACGAGCTAGTGCTGGGCGGCGAGCTGCAGGAGACGAGCAAGAAGAACGTGCTGAAGGCCATCGCGGCGCAGGACTTGCTGCAGGAGGTCAGTAGCCAGGATAATGAGCTTGTGTAACGTGGTCTTACTGTTGATATAGCATCTGGGGAATCAGTATAGAAGAATAGCACACAGAGGCATATTTGGAAGTGTTCTAGGGAATAGGGTAAATGATCATCTATCCTATATAAAGTAAAGTAAATAACGATCGTCGTTATGGATCGTAGTAAGTGGAATTCCATGGTCTGCCTACCCCGACGGGAAATAGGCATATCTCAGGCAAATGTGATACTTTTTGAACAACGGTTTTCATCGGAATTTCTACAAAATCGCAAAAATGAGTTAGTTCATAAATAAACATGGTCGAATAAATTCTTAATAAAAATAAATCAATTAAAAATGTTTTACTGGACGCTCCCAATATCGCCTCAATGTGCGAAGATCTTTATTTGAAATAGGAACAGGATTTCCAACATTACCTTAACTTTTAAATTTGTCATAGGCAACCCTCACTTTCCAGGCTATGTTCCTCAAAAAAGTATGGATGGTGCTGTAAAAAAAAACTTTCGTTTAACCTTCTAATGGTGCTAATTCCTGTAAATACCATCTAATTTTATTTTAAGTTATATCTGTCATTTTCTTATCCGCCGAAAAGGAAAGGGACGGGTAATTGACAAGCATAAAATTTATGGAACACACGTCAATTTTAAGCACAAATCTAAACCAACCGTCTAAAAATTTTACATCAGTCAATAACCCGACACATTCATTTACTCATTCTTCCTAAAATTAAGAGCTGTGAATCATCCGTCCCTTTCCTTTTCGACGGGTATGAAAATGACGGATATAACTTAAAATAAAATTAGGCGGTGTTTGCAGGAATCGGGGCCAATGTCATATTATACGCATCCTTAATCTTTGTTTTTGTGTGTCTATAAATGCCTCTCCCTTCCTTCTCTTTTTATTATACCGAGGCACAACACATCTTCCACTTTTATTTTGATCAAAATAAAGAGAAGCAATATAGGTAGCCATATAATGTTATACATAATCAGATCCAAATCATCATCAGCCATACGACGCCCACTGCTGGGCATAGGCCTCCCCCAAGGATCTCCACGACGATCGGTCCTGCGCTGCCCGCATCCAGCGGCTGCCCGCGACCTTCACTTACGCGATCCAAATATCAAGCGAAAATTATTTTTTTATATAATATGCTTCTGCCATTATGATATTTTTGAATAATTACATACATACATAAACTCACGCCCGTAATCCCTAATGGGGTGGGCAGAGCCACAAGTAATCAAAGACAACTTGCAGCCACTGTTGATAAGAAGTCAAAAGATGGAAATAATAATGAACAATAATGAATAATTATTTATTATTATTATTTTTGAATAATTATGTACCCGAATATTGGAAAAATACATAATTATCACGTTAAATCTGAACAGCGCCATCTAGGTACATTATTTTTAGGGACCGTAGCCTGGAAAGTCCGTCATTAAAATCTATTACAACTTACGTCAGAACGATTTCGAAAATATTTGTTGTGCCACAATCTGACTTTAGAATTCAAATTAAAAATATTTTGGCTTATTGTATTGAATAAGCATTTTGAAGCACATGTTGATGTATAGAATTTATCATTTTCTATCAATTGACACTGTGTGCACTAGAATCATACAGAGCGTTAGAGACGCCGTAACAAAAACTTTGAGGGATGATTCAGACCATGATTCTGGGTTAATATCAAGTAGAATTTTCCATCGCGAAAGTATAGAATTAAAAATAATTTAAAAAACAAAAAATATATGAATTTTGCAATGGAAAATTCCACTTGATATTAACTCAGAATCATGAGCTGAATCATCCCCCTCAGTATTAAGTATGGTGTCACTAACACTCTGTATAAATTGTCTATTGAATTAGCTAGTGGTGCAGTCGTTGTGTTATCAAAACTATCGACGAATTGAATAAACAAAAAGAGGGACTCAAAATTATTAAAAATATCGATTTTACGGCCTTAGTATGCAATATTAAAGGTTGTTTATACAATGTTTGCTTGCTAGTTGCCATAATGGTGGCCATACACCATCCTTCCTATCGTCCAATCGGCATGACGCGATCGATTGGATCAAATCGAATTGACCGTATGTGGGCGTGGATTGGCATGTCCAATCTATTTGACGGCACAATCCACGCCCACATACGGTCAATTCGATTTTATCCAATCGATCGCGTCATGCCGATTGGACGATAGGAAGGATGGTGTATGGCCACCATTATGAGAGTGAGAAACAACCATTTAGTTAATAATTTGTTAAGATTACGTTCATATAAATTCTCGCTAAAGCTAATATTTATAACGAAGCCACTAAAAATATCTATTTAACATTATCATAAAAGTGCTTAATCGGTAACATTGTATAATAATATGTAGTTTTATAAACGTGTTTCACTTAGGAATACAATTTTCACGCCATTATGACTGCCCTAACTACATTTTCTAGTCCTTAATAAATATTAACTATGTTATGTATATTAGAAAAAATAAATAGGTATTTAAAATGTTGAGATAATTATGAATTACTGAAGTAAAGCGGACCAGTATGCTAGGACAGTGGCCTATGTAGTGCCTTTGTCATTATATACACACATACATATGTATTATAATGTAATTATATATCACTAGTATGTGTAGAAGCACTGCCTTTTTAGCTGTAGGTACGAGGGCTCCATGCCTTTACTATTATTCCCAATTAAATAGGGTATTTCACTGGGTCAAAGATAAATTATAAAATGCTTATCTAGAAATAGAAGTCAGTCTAATGGTGGCCATACACCATCCTTCCTATCGTCCAATCGGCATGACGCGATCGATTGGATCAAATCGAATTGACCGTATGTGGGCGTGGATTGGCATGTCCAATCTATTTGACGGCACAATCCACGCCCACATACGGTCAATTCGATTTGATCCAATCGATCGCGTCATGCCGATTGGACGATAGGAAGGATGGTGTATGGCCACCATAAGATGATCTATAATCAATTTAATTTTACTTTTCAATTTATTTTTGAAAGGGTATAGCGAGGTAAGGAAGACGAAATGGCCCCCATGGCCCATGCTGGAATTATCATTTGTATTGGTATTGGCACTCTAAAAGAATACGAAATGTAAGGTCGTTGACCCCTGACCTTGACCTGTCTTTGAGATATTCGAGAAAGTTCGTACGCGCGCCGAGTTTTTTCAAAAATTTTTTTTCGAAAAACTATAAAAGCTAGAAGGATGGGACCAATTGCGTATAATTAGGGATACTTTGAAAAATATTCTGTATTTTTTTCAGAGTTCTTTGTGAAATGACAACTGTGCAAAATAATTAAACAAAATATAAATATATTTTTTTAGTACTGTTCTATTATGTCTACCGCGCCAAAAAAAATATATAATACTCTTTGATTTATATACTTACATCACACAAAAACTGATCAAAATCAAAGAGGCGCTTCTTGAGTAATTATGAATTTACTTAGTGTGCGTATGGCTGGTAGGAACTAATTAAAGAGGTCGTTTTTAGATTAATTATTATAATTACATGTTAAACATAATTTTAATCATCATCATCACTATTTTCATTTATTACAACATTGATTGCATCATTTGAAAATATTTTCGACAGAATTTCAGCAGGACGTAAAATGCGAGATAGATATCTCGCATGAGCTAAATAATATAATTATTACACTTGCGATATATGAAAATAGACTTGCGAAAATCGTATTCTGGGCAAAAGAAAACCCATTTATGCAAACCGTTTACAATCTGTACTACGAACGGGTTTATAGTTGATTTTGCTGGGCCAATTTATGGTACGGAAAATGATGCCACTATTATGAAGAAAGTGCTACAGGATGCTAAACTTAAAACTCTAGTTCGTAGTACAAATTGTAAACGGTTTGCATAAATGGGTTTTCTTTTGCCCAAAATACGATTTTCGCAAGTCGATTTTCATATGTCGCAAGTGTAATAATTATATTACTTAGCTCATGCGAGATATCTATCTCGCATTTTACGTCCTGCTGAAATTCTGTCGAAAATATTTTCAAATGATGCAGTCAATGTTGTAATAAATGAAAATAGTGATGATGATGATTAAAATTATGTTTAACATGTAATTATAATAATTAATCTAAAAACGACCTCTTTAATTGGTTCCTACCAGCCGTACGCACACTAAGTAAATTCATAATTACTCAAGAAGCGCCTCTTTGATTTTGATTAATTTTTGTGTGGTGTAAGTATATAAATCAAAGAGTATTATTTTTTTTTTTTTTGGCGCGGTAGACATAATAGAACAGTACTAAAAAAATATATTTATATTTTGTTTAATTATTTTGCACAGTTGTCATTTCACCAGAACTCTGAAAAAAATACAGAATATTTTTCAAAGTATCCCTAATTATACGCAATTGGTCCCATCCTTCTAGCTTTTATAGTTTTTCGGAAAAAAAAATTTGAAAAAACTCGGCGCGCGTACGAACTTTTCGAATATCTCAAAGACAGGTCAAGGTCAGGGGTCAACGACCTTACATTTCGTATTCTTTTAGAGTGCCAATACCAGTACAAATGATAATTCCGTCATGGGCCATGGGGGCCATTTCGTCTTCCTTACCTCGCTATACCCTTTATTTATGAATTAAGTAACAATGAGTACGACGTTTGACCGCTTTTATTGATGACGTCACAGGACAGTATTTCCACAAAGGCAACTTTCGCTTTGACGTTTCGTAAAAAGTGTCTTATTTGACTAGGTTGTCAAGTAGCCTATTGTCAGATTTTTAAGAATTCCGTTAGAATATTCTCGATGAAGGATGGAGCTTCCTCGTTAGATATTTAAAAGGTTTCAATTAAATTTAAAACATATCATACATTTGATAAAATACATAATCAGAGATCAAGTATATTTAAGGGTAGATATAAAAAGTTACACAATAAAATATTGTCATTCTTGTTAACTGAGACGAAAAATACTTGCAAATCTCTCCTCAAATGCAAATCTTGCCTCTTTTAACGTAGGAGGAATATAATGACAGGGATATAGTACATCGCCTAAAGCGAAAGAGACGAGAGATATATCTTTTTCGCACTAACGGTGAACAGTTTAGTACGAAAGAATTAGAGATATGTCACTCTAAATCATGTTACATTGTAAGGGGTATACATTTATTGCACAGCACTAATTTCCGTGAAATATTTCCTATTTACACTATAAATATGGGGTGTCTTGCACTAATGCTAGGTGTCCCACAACGGTACTACAAAATACACTACTATTAACATTTAAACTATTGTACAGGGTGATAGTGACATCTTAACGAATATTGAGAGGGATAATTCAGACCACGATTCTGAGTTAAAAAAAGAACAATAATTTTGCGATGGAAACTTCCACTTGATATCAACTCAGTCATGGTCCGGAGCATCCCTCAAAGTTTTCGTTACGATGTCACTAACATCCTTTATACAAGTAGAAAATTATTCTATATGAAAATTATTTGGTATATCACCGAGTGGTCTGATCTAGCTGTTTGCGGGTTGATTAAAGATAAGAATAAAATAAAATTAATTTAAGTATAAAATTATGCACTAAAGTATATTTATATTTTTTTAAACTACACTAAAATGAAAAAATCAACAAAGTTATATATTCGGTCTTTCTAAAATGTAATCATTTCGAATATCAGGCATTTTAAATTGGAATATTTCAAATCATTTATAATGAGACACGACTTTTTGACACTAGTATTTTTTATAAACATTAATATAGTAGGGCCTATTGAATATTTCACATTTGACAGACTTATAATAAACATGATAAATTAAACCTTATTATAATGGTCACGGGTTCACCAATTCGAATTTATGAGCTTAAATTCCTGTTTGGATCATACATAATTGATATCATGTGGTTTCCAGGATTTGTGCCCGGTTAATCGCAATAGATTCGCCCCCGTTACATGGGAGGTAAAACATAGCTGGCGAGAAGTGGGTTTATGTACGGTCACGAGTAATAATAAGTATACACTCTGAAACCATGTCACATTAACTTTTTTGATAAATTAAACCGTAAGTCTCATTAAATGTCAAATATGATAGTGCGATAGGGTTCTAACGTGGGTACATGATATTGCCCATGACTATGCTATACACCTCTGGGCACCCCTTATGGAGGTGTGATGCTTTATTTTTGTATCCATGTACAGTCATGAGGAATATAATGTACCCACTTTAGGACTCTGTCGCACTAACACATTTGACATTTAGTGAGCCTACATTCGACTTACAGTTGAATTTGTCAAAAAAGTTAATGTGACATGGTACCAAAGTGTATACATTTTAATGCTCGTGACCGTATCTATGTGGTTAAAGGAACTATTTATTAATTTATTAGGAAGGTTTTATAAATTTGGCCCTACAATAGTGAGAAGATTGATAACATTGACTTAACAACTGTACCTCTAGCAAACCGCTACGTCAGACCCAACTCGGCCATGTGATACACATTCCTTGTGCATTCAGCTAATCAACCGTGTGTTTTGATGTGATATGCATGCACTGGTGGTGGAGCCAGGACCTGAACGATGGATTGTTGCACTGAAGTCTTGTCCCGGCATCTGCTGAACACGCTATCCCTAAGTTATATACCCTATACTTTGTAGACGCTTCTAATGCTTGCTTCCGTATTACGCTTGTTAGAGTTGGCATGATGCAGCCTCGGTAAAGTAGAAGGCGTAGTTTCCACGACTCCTGGGGGATTAAAAACGCCACGTCAAAGCCATTCATCTAAAAAAAAGCAATATTGCAATTTGACATTTGCGCATATAAAAGTAAGTGTGCAATGCAAACAATTGTCAATAGCAATATTGCTTTTTAGATGAATTGCTTGGATGTGGCCTTTTTTAACCGCCCTGTTTGACACATGATATTACTTATGGCTTAGTGCACCCACCCTCGTGATCTTTAAAGAGGTGGATGGATACGAAACATTGATATATAATTAAGCGACATACAAAAATACGTCGAAAACTTGACGCCCACTTAGCTATACATTCATACTGTGTACACAGTGTGTTATTGACATCGTAAATAAAACTTTGAGGGATGACTCAGACCATTATTCTGAGTTAATATCACAAAAGTATGGATTGAAAATAAATTAAAAGGGCACTAAATTTTACATGATTTTTCCGACAGAAAATTCCACTTGATATCAACTCAGAATCATGGTCTGAATCATCTCCCTCAGTATTCGTTACGATATCACTAACACCCTGTATATTTAATGAAATCAACAAAAAATAGGTAGGTATGTGGACTACTCGTCGTCATAAACGTCTATTAAAGCGTGGTTATTTGTAATGCGGTCGGGTTATACAACTCCACTCGGTCGTCTACGGAGAGTCGGAGCACGCATCGCTATTTGTGCTCTAACTTTTTTCAATCTACGGTAATTGTATATCAATGATCCATTCGGATAGTCAGGTGACAGCTTGCAGCCACTTATGACTCAGAGTCCTAAGATGGATAATATGATGAACAGTGGTATGCTTAGCTATAGCTTAGCTTAGCGGAACCTAGCTGTCTGCTAGTGAGTCTCCTCAGTAGAATGAAGTAAACCTAGACAAAAATATTTTTTTGACAGTTATACTGATCCCATAATAAAGAATTTTAGTCAAGCTGTCCAGTTAACAGAGATAGCCGTTAATAGTCTTCATAAAACTTAAATCCCTAACATTAGGATTTGCATTAGCTTCGTATTTATTTATTTAAGTTTATATCATAGATTTTTTTAAATAGGGTATAAAACCTACAGACAATCAAACTATGGCTTGTGTGAGTGACGCCACCGTTCTGGGTAAAATACACCTAGCGGACAAAAGAACTTTTAGAATAAGTACATTTTATTTAACAGTATTTTTTTGGCTGAAGGTTTTATAACCCAATTTTCTCTTGTAGTAACATTTGCATGGTAAATATCACAATAACCACAAAAAATATATTTTCACTCAATTCTTGACACATTCATTTTATAATACAAATAAAAGAGTATATCATAATTCAATATGATTGTGGTGGACATTTGTAATTTGTGTAGAACTCACTTATTAAGTGGTATTACATAGGTGTCGGAAGTGATTATGATTAACCTTATGTATGTAAGTGGCTTTATATTTGTGTAGTTAAAACTATATTATTATTTACAATTAAGTTGTAAACAATATATTGATTTACCATTAATTTAATACTACACACAGAATCGATTATTTAAATAACTAAAAATAATTCACATTTTAAGAATTATTATTTCATCCTTGTTTAAAGTAAAAATGCTTGTGTTAATAAGAAATTGTTATCCTGAATTTTATTAAAATTCAAAGAATTAGAAGAATTTTAGGGAAGTATGGACTTCCCGGGCAGTTTCACGTCACCTGTTAAATTTTTGTTTAGGAAATTGTCTAAATGTCTGTTAAATAATATTTATTACAAAAATATCAGTCGACTCTTAGACATGCTGTATAGTGTAGTAGTAGATTGAATCGAAGTAATCTGTATTTAATGGTAAATCAGTATCCTTCTCTGTATTATCTTGGCTGCTCATGCATTAACTGTAATGGGATGTGGAAATACATAATTTGAATCGATATTCTGTTTTCTTGCATGGACCTACCTACCTTCCTTGTCGTGGCATGAGTTTCTAATAAGATTCTAGGCCTAGTTCAGAATAGAGAGGACCGGGGGGTTAAAAAGGCCACATTGAAGCAATTCATCTAAAAAGCAATATTGCAATTTGTTATTAATGATTTCAATAAAATAAACTCATGCCACGGTTCCCTATAACAATTTATAACTCGATGCGAAGTTTTGGTGCTTGGTGTGTTGGCTGTGGTGGCGGGCTAATCAATTGATGTTCAATAATAGCATGTTCCTATAAATAATTCATTATCTGCCAACTAAAATCGGCTTCAACTCGGCTATAGTACAACATTCAAAAGTCTAAACATATCTAACTTTTATACCAGAAAAAAAAAACAAATAAGAGTTTAGGAGAAAAAAATCGTAACGTATTGCACTAATTTGTGGCTATTTGTGAAATTTTCTTTACAACATTCTTTCCGTTCTCAAATGATACGTTAACACAGCCAAATTATCATTATAAAAACATTTTTTTAAAGAATATTTCACAAAAAGCTACACAAAGTCGGCCCTACGCGTCCCTAAAAACTTGAACGATTTTGGCATAAACATGAGAACCATCTCATACTATTTACAGACACTTGTATTTAAATAAGCGGAATAATGAAATCAGCGGGGTAAAATAGGCCACTTAAAGCAATTCATCTGAAAAGCGATATTTGCGCATATAAATGTAAGTGCGCAGTATTAAGAATGAAAAAAACAATAAGAAAAGAAGAACTAAAACAAAAACTTCATTTCAACTTCTACCACTACTACTACTACTCTACTACTCCTTGTACTTCTCTACTTCTTCTTCTACTTTTCTTCTTCTTTTTTTTACTTCATTTTTCTTCTTTTTTTTCTTCTTTTTTTTCTTCTTTTTTTTCTTCTTTTTTTTCTTCTTTTTTTTCTTCTTTTTTTTGAAGAACTTCTTTTTTGTGTAAGAATGTCAAATAACAATATTGCTTTTTAGATGAATTGCTTCGAAGTGGCCTTTTTAACCCGTCAGGTCTAAATTGTATATCCTATTAAGGCCCGGATTTCTGTACAATACTTTAAACTTTGGGATTTGTTGTATTAAAATGATCATGAGCCTCAAATAGGGATGTAAAGGGCCGCTTTTATTCATGGGTTGGGTTGGGTCCAGGATGAGACAGTGGACGCGGCGCTGCGAGAAGTGGGCCTCTTGTGAGCACCAGATGGCGCTGATGCAGAATCTTCTAGAAATTGCCACCGGCGCTTCCATGTTCTTCAGCAAGTCATCCCTAAAATGGAGTATTTTTTGTTAAAGATGGAAAAGGATCTTTAACTTCACTACTACAGTCTTACAAGCTTCATACAATTTAAAATGTGACAGTCTAATAATTGAAGTATAAGATGTTACAAAATAAAATATTTAAAGCAATGACATTTTCTCAGTGCGCCGCCATTTAAAATAATATTCGGTACTGTTTTACAAGTCCTTTTTTTATAATAAGCAATAATATTACTGATTTTTTAAATTGTATGTTGTATAATTCTAATCTTCTGCATTTATGGTAATGAGTGAATGACAAACAAATATTATAAATAAAAAATAGCTAGGTTGATATGAAATGTAGAATGTTAGTGTGGCTAGACTTAGAAAGAATATAATTTTCAAAAGTTCTATTAGATAAAATTAAATAATAAAAAGTAAATCAAAGCATTGAAAAAGTTTAAAGTGATTTCATTGCAATAATAGACTCAAAACTGATCATAAAGTTTTTATATCACGTAATATCGATTTATCTACAAAACATAGTTCTTGCAAAATAAATCTTCATGATATAATATAATTCTTTAGATATGGTAGTTTTGACATTACTAAGTATGAATTATATTACTTTTCCTTGTCAAGGTATTGAAGATTTTAACTTTTTATTTATTGACTTAATAAAATATGACCAAAGCGGACCAATAGTGATGTTAAACATGTTCCAACAGAATTTAGAAACTTGCCAATTTATTTAAAAACTCAAAGGTTTAGGGTTTTTTAATCTTACCTAATTTTATATATAAAACAATGTAGGTATTCTGTTATTTTATTTAATAACTTAGAAATAAATAAGAAGTTTTGTTTATTTTAAATATATTTTAAGGGTTTCTATCGAAAATATTCTAAATAGTATTTAAAACACGAATTATTATTTAGAGAATTTATTTGATTTTATTCACTGACGTATGGTATATTAATCATTTTTACATTTATTTAGGTACTTTTTTACAAAACTAATCTAATCGTGGAAATATATTACATATTTTTACTAAGGTATAAGGTGTTTTTATCATTATTGATTCATCAATATTATGACGTTTTAAGGCTTAAGTTTATTTGTTTTTATTTCAAAAGTTTATTATGTTGTTATTTTAGTGATTCCGAATGTTGTAATTTCACTTATTTTTATGAGTTGTTTTAATAAACTTAGTGCCATTGGCTAAATTTACAGTTTGTACTGTGATGTAAAATTGTATTAATTTTAACTAAAAGGATCGTGTGACTTTAATATTTAGTGCAATACATTTTATATATGTTTCATGACCCTCGAATATAATTACTTTATTTTATTGTATACGAGCGAAATGAAATAAATTTATGTGTACGTGGATTTCTAATTATTGATTTAGTCACTCCTTTATTTTAAAATTTATATAACTAAGTAATCTAACTAAAATTACAACATTAACAACTCAAGCCAAAGTATCAAATGGTATTTTTTTCGAAGGTAGAGTATACTTACTATAGGAATAATCTTTGGGTTAGATTTCATGAAGAAAACTTAAGTACTCTTAAGTTGTAATTTTTTTCAAAACTTCACTTTTCTTTTCAAATAAAAAGCT